>NC_089229.1:32604879-33252008 GCF_963924675.1 Phocoena phocoena
AGACTCCTTCATTCAACAACAGCAGAATATACATTCTTCTCAAGATCACATAGAACATTCACTGAGATAGACCACATTTTGGGCCATAGAAAACATGTAAACAAATTTAAAAGGATAGAAGTCATACAGTGTCTGCTCTCAGGCTAAAATGGAATTAAACTAGCATTCAATAACAGAAAGATAATGAGAAAATCCCAAAATCCATGAAGATTAAAAAACACTTCTAAATAACGCATGGATCAAAAAAGACATGTCAAGAGAAACTTTAAAAAGTTCTGAACTAATGTACACAAATGTAAAATGCAAGCTATAAAACTACTAGAAGATAACAGAAGAAAATCTAGATAACCTTGGGTTTCATGATGACTTTTTATATACAATATCAGGGATGTTACATGCTTCATTAAAGAAATAATTGATGTTGGACTTAATTAAATTAAAAAGTTCTGCTCTGGGAAAGAGAATGAGAAGACAAGCCATATGCTACAATGTTTGCAATAGACATATCTGATCGAGGATTGTTATCTAAAATACACAAAGAACTCATAAACTCAGCAATAAGAATATGAACAACTCACTTAAAAAATGGGCCAAAACCTTAACAGACACCTCATCAAAGAAGATACATAGAAAACAAATAAGCATATGGAAAGATGCTTCACAAAATATTCCATCAGTGAAATGCAAATTAAAACAATAACGAGATACTACTAGACAGCTATTTGAATGGCCAAAATCTGGAACACTGACAAACCAAATGCTGGCAAGGATGTGGAGCAACCAGAATGTCATTCATTGCTGGTGGGAATGCAAAATGGTACTACCACTTTGAAATAGTTTCACGTTTTTTGCTTTTTTGGGGTTTTTTGTTTTGTTTTTTATAAAACTAAACATACTCTTCCCATACAATCCAGCAATAGTGCTCCTTGGTATTTATCCAAATGAGTTGAAAGCTTATGTTACAACAAAAACCTGCATGAAAATATTTATAGCAGCTTTATTCGTAATTACCAAAATTTGGAAGCAACCAAAATTTTCTTTAGTAGGTGAATAAATAAACTATGGTACCTCCTAACAATGGAATATTTTTAATGCCAAAAAGAAATAAACTATTAAATTATAAAAAGACATGGAAGAATTTTAAATTCATTTACAAAGTGAAAGAAACCAATCTGATGATTCCAGCTGTATGACATTCTGGAACAGTCAAAATTACAGAGACAGTAAATGGATCAGTGCTTGGCAGGAATGAGAGCATGGAGGGTGGGGATAGGGATGAATCTGTGGAGCACAGAGGATTTTTAGGGCAGTGGAAATACTCTGTATGGTACTATGATGATAGGTATATGTCATTATACATTTGTTCAAACCCTGAGACAGTACACCACCAAGAGTGAACTCTTAATGTAAATTATGAACTTTGAGTGATTATGATGTGTCAATATAGGTTCATCAGTTGTAACAGATGTACCACTCTGGTGCAGGATGTTTATAATGGGGGAGGCTATGCATGTGTGGGGCGGGGGTATACAAGAAATCTTTGTAACTTCTCAGTTTTTCTGTTTTTCTCAGTTTTGCCTAAAGCTGCTCTAAAAATTATCTTAAAAGAAAAAAGAAGGCAAATGTGGCCAACTGTTTTGAATGCTGCTGAGAAATTGGATAAAATGAGAAGGGAGTAGTAACTATTGAAATTATAAAGCTCTAAGTCATTTTTAACTTTAACAAAAGTATTTCTTACAGGCATTTGGGAAATAATAGTGTGGTTCTGCTGAAGGGAAAAGAAACTTTTTTTTGGCCGATTGTCTGTAAACAACACTTGAAAAGCTTTGCTGTGATGGTGAGTTTAGAAATGATGCAGTAATTTGAAGGATGGCATGGTTATTTTCATTAAGTGTATGGCTATGTGAGTAAATGAATAAAGGAAGGTATAAACATAATGTAAATATTTCTGAAATTCTTTGAAATTGCTATTTGCATACGAATGTCAGGTAGAATAGCACATTTATTCATAATGTTTCATCTTTAACCCACTGAAAGATAGATACATGGCTTTTTCGGCTGTTGTTACTTTTTCATAAATAATGAGATTTTCTTGATTGGAATGCTGTCAGCTTTCAGAAACCTGTCTTGGCAGCATGCCACTTCCTTCTTCTCACTTATGTTACCTCTTCCTTTTAAATAAACAGTTCCCACACAGATAGGCTTCAATAATGAGTTCTAATTACTTTTAAAAATCTAAACAAAATGTCTAGCATTATATTTCACTACCTGAATGCAGGAAATTTAGTTCAGAGGAATCGCTACCATCTCTGTGGCTCTCCACATTAGAAGGAAAACATAATCTAAAAGTAGTTGTATATGCTTTTATATCCTTTTTAGACAAAAGAGATGACTATTTTAAATGGCCAGTTCTTAACAAGAACTCCCACATTGTTTAGCTCATAGAGAAGGTCACATAAGCATGTATTTTTTTTTATTATTATTACACAACTCCCCCAAGTAGCACATTCTCCAACTCAACTTCTTTT
This sequence comes from Phocoena phocoena, assembly GCF_963924675.1. Lineage (NCBI taxonomy): Eukaryota > Metazoa > Chordata > Mammalia > Artiodactyla > Phocoenidae > Phocoena > Phocoena phocoena. Next base: position 32,607,408 of record NC_089229.1, read on the forward strand.
CAGAGCTCAGGAAAAGATATTTCTAAATATCTCAAGACCAAATGTCATCTTCTGCCTATTGTCAAATTATTCCCTTTTGTCTGATGCCATAGATTCTGAGCAAGAAGCCATGAAGGTGAAAGGGTGATGAGAATGTACACTGGGGGCTGTTGCCACCAGGACCTCCATATCAAGGTGCACAGGTTGTGCATTTCACAGAGACGCCTGTCCCTGGGAGTGAGAGGCTGAAATCTACTTTACAATTTGCTCGTTAAAGAGCTGTTTATCCCTGAAGCAAGAGGTGTCTTTTCCTAATTTGTTCACACATTCTGTTTATAACTCATACGATGACGCTGTGTCAACTGGTGGTAGCCCTGATACCCATTTTTTAGAAATAAAGTCAAGACAACACAAATATGTAGCACTTATGTGCAGAATTGTCTGTTATTTTTTTTTCACAGCCTGCTTCTCTTTTTTTTTTTTAAACTTATCACACAATTCAAGAATTAACACATTTATTGGCATTCCACCCCATGCACTGTCCTAGGAATCTTGTATACTTTTTCTTTTAAAATTCTCTAAAACAACACTTTAATGTAGGTATTGTTACTTTCACTTTAAAGAAGAGGCAGTTGAGATTCAGAGAGTTTAATTAACTTGCCAAACACCTAATAAAGAGCAGAAAGAGCTTTTAAGTCCACGACTCTGAAGCCAAAACTCATTTTCTTCTCAATATGCATTTTAATATTTCTGTGATCAGTTTTCTTACCATAGAAATGTCTCTCACTGGTGAACTGCTCGCAATATTCCTTTTAAAGTACATAAACCATGCCACTGAAGCCTCACAATAACAGTATAGAGCAGAAAGAGCAGATAATAATACCTTAATTCCACAGATGATAAGCCCAGAAAGACTAAATGACTTGTCCTTGGCCACAGCCTCTAATTTATAAAACTAGAGTAAGACCACATCTTCAGATTACTTTTTTCTTGCTCTGTCCCTCTTTACTACACATATCCTGTTGAATGCATTTAATTTTTATATCAGAATCAAAATGCCTTTGATATTTTTGTTTCTAGCTAAGATAGTATAAATGAAACCAGATATAACCTCCTGCTTGAAACAGTAAAAAAAATTTGGCCAAATAGATAGTAATAATAATTTTCAAGCTATCAGGCTGCAAAGGACAGTGAACCTTGAGAGATGGGAAATAGATAATATGAGACTTTCAATTCTCTGTCTTGAGAGAAATTCCACAGTGCTGCCCAAGGAGAGCAGTAGCTTGGCAGTATCTCTGAATTCAGGGGATTCAGGGAATGGAACCAGGTGTCTGGAGAGCCAAGGTGACTAGAGTTTGTACGGCACACTGGAGATCTTCAGAGGGTTCTCGCCAGTCTCCAACTGAGTATGTAAACATATGACGAAGCTATGCTAGACTGGGGAAGAACCAACAATAAAGATTAGAAGAAACAATCTCGAAAGCTTACACATGACAGAAAGTAACTCCTTTTACCACCAGCCGGAATGGAAAACCTTATAATGCATAGGATATTAGATAGAGTTCTGAGAAGGGTTTTGCCTCAGTAGGAGTGTGAGAGATGGAGGATTAGCCCTCAACTAAATCGGGCCTGGTTTCTCCTAAGATAGCTTAATATCAGGAACTGAAAGGATTAAACTGTTTACAATTAATTTAAGCACTATCCAGACTAAGGCACAATAATAGTTATTAAAAATACAAATAGGGCTTCCCTGGTGGTGCAGTGGTTGAGAGTCCGCCTGCCGATGCAGGGGACACGGGTTCGTGCCCCAGTCCGGGAAGATCCCACATGCCGCGGAGAGGCTGGGCCTGTGAGCCATGGCCGCTGAGCCTGCGCGTCCGGAGCCTGTGCTCTGCAACGGGAGAGGCCACAACAGTGAGAGGCCTGCGTACCGAAAAAAAACAAAACAAAACAAAACAAAAAATACAACTGTATCTAGCACACAAGATATAAAATTCTGTAATTTATTTTGAGTTAATTTTTGTATATGGGTTAGGTATGAATGTGGATATCAAAGTGTTTCAGCATCATTTGTTAAAAAAAAAAAAAAAACTATCTTTTCTCCACTGAATTGTCTTTTTACCTTTCTTGAAAATAAGTTGTACATGTATGTGTGAGTCTGTTTCCAAACTCTCTATTCTGTTTCTTTTATCTGTTTGTCTCTTTGTGCCAGTGCCACACTATCTTGATTGTTGTAGCTTTATAATAAGCTTTGGAATTGGGGAGTGTTTATTCTCTAAATTATTGCTCTTTTTCAAAGTTATTTTGGCTATTCTAGGTCCTTTGCATCTTCACATGTGTTTAAGATTCAGTTTATTGTTTTCTACACACTTCATACACACACCCACACAAAGTCTGCTGGGTTTTGATAAGGATTGCATTTAACCTATAGATCAATTTCAGGAGAACTGTCATTTTAAAGATATTGTCTTCCCACCATGAACATGGTCAATCTCTCAGCTTATCTAATTCTTAAATTTCTCTTAGCCATACTTTGTAGTTTTTGTTTACAGGTTTTACAGATCTTTGGTCTGATTTATCCCCAAATATTTCATATTTTGGTACTATTGTTTATCATATTATATCTTAATTTCAACTTCCAATTATTTGTTACTCATATATAAAACCAAAACAAAGCAATTTTTTATATTGATCTTGTATCATGAAAACTTGCTAAACCTGGTAGTTTTAGTATCTTTTTTGTTGATTCCATCAGATTTCTACAAGGAAGATCATTTCATTTGTGAGTAAGGACAATTTCACTTCTTCCTGTCCAATTTGGATGGTTTTTATTTTTCTTTCTTACATGTTTGCCCTGGGTATAACATCCAGTAATATGTTCGATAGAAGTTCTGAGAACAGAACTTGTCTTGTTGCTGATCTTAGGGTAAATCATTCGATCTTTTACCATTTAGTATGATTTTAGCAGTAGTTTTTTCATGGATACCCTTTTGTGTTTTAACTAGATAGATTGATTTCTGTTACTTGTAGTGGAATCCTGACTGATACAGATATTGTATAAAGAAAACAGGTACATTTTGTGTGAAATTAAAAGTGCTTTTCATCACACCAATGCACACGGAAATCCATCCTCTCTCCCACTTTCTTATATAAAATCCTTATAGTAGGGCTAGGGCTAGGATTACCATAACAAGATACTGTAAGACTGGATAACTTAACAGAAATTTACCTCTCACATTTCTAGAGGCTTGAAGTCCAAGATCAAGGTGTCAACAAGTTTAGTTTGTCTTGATGCATCTTCCTTGTCTTGAAGATGGCTCTCTTCTTGCCCTGTCCTCATGACCTTTTCTCTGTATGTGCACATCTGTGCTATCTCTGCCTCATCTTATAAGAACACCAATAATATCGGATTAGGGTCCCACCTTTATAACCTAATTCAATCTTTATTACCTCTTTAAAGGCCTTGTCTCCAAATACAGTCACATTGGGGGAGCAGGCTTTCAACATAAATTTGGGGAGAGGGGGTTGCAATTGAGTTCATAATAATCATATTATTAATTTCTAGTTATGTGTCTGAATAGAGTTATTTTTTATTGAAATTTAGCTGACTCTCATATATTCCAACAATTTTAAACATAATTATATAAGATAACTTTACAGCACTATTATTACTATATATATTGCTGTATATCTGTCTTTATCTTAGCAAGTAACTCCAAGTTTTGTACCACAGAAGTGATAAAGGTGTCAATGGCATAGAGCTTTGCAATTAAACAGATCAAAATTTTATTTCTGGTATCACCTTTTAAAAGCACAAGCTCTAATATCAGAAAGAATAGGGTTTGAATCTTGGCTTTACTACTTAGCAGCTCTAGTTCTTGTTCAAGTTGCTTTAACTTGCTCACTCTTATATCCTAATGTGTAAAACAGAAAGAGAGCTTGTGACTGTTAAGTGCATGTAGATGTAAACACTTTATGAAGTGTACCTGGGGAACAGTTAATGCCAGACACACATTGTTGTTTTTACTATGATTTCTTTTCTTCTTTTCCTGAATTATGGGGACAACACTATCTAAGCAGGCTGGATTGTCTGTTGCTAGGTCAGCATCAGCACTTGTTCCTCCTGACTAAAGCTGGGAATTGCTTTCCTCAGAATTCTCTTTGGGGTGTGGTTCCAAGTTAGAGTTTGCCAAGGAGAACTCATTTAAGATTAAGAAGTAGATATAGGGCTTCCCTGGTGGCGCAGTGGTTGAGAGTCTGCCTGCCGATGCAGGGGACACGGGTTCGTGCCCCGGTCTGGGAAGATCCCACATGCCGTGGAGCGGCTGGGCCCATGAGCCATGGCCACTGAGCCTGCGTGTCCGGAGCCTGTGCTCCGCAACAGGAGAGGCCACAACAGTGAGAGGCCCGCGTACTGCAAACAAAAAAAAAAAAAAAAAAAAGAAGTAGGTATAGGTCAGACACAGTGGCTTTATTCGATGGGGTGGTTAGAACAGAAAAGGCAGCTTTGCAGATGTTTCCTTGAAATTTCACTTGTTGATCCTACTTCTGAGGCTTGGATTCTCCATCTGTGTTCGTGCTTGAGGGTGAAGAAGTTAGTTACTGTCCTGTTCCCTAGCCATAGCTTTCCTGACAATCATTGTTAAGCCTTCCCTTCATTACGCCTTAGTCATCATATTAACCTCCACTTAACTGTAATATGTGAAGAGGATGTTCTTTCCTGCAGGAACTCAAATTGATAAACTAGTAGGGGGTCATAGATGTTATTAAATAAATTAACACCCATCTTAAAAAGATACTTAGCACAGTGCCTGACACATGGGATGTGCTCAGTAAATTATTCTTTTCCTCTTTCTATATGTATTTCATGAGTATAGAAGTATATAGCTATATATCATATAACTATATATTACATAAGTATACATTAAATTCTATAATTATTCTTTAATGTTTTTACAGTTATTAGTCCCATTTTATAGACCAGATACCTAAATTTCAGTAAGTTAACTTGCCCAATAGCTTAAAGAGAAAAAAAAAAATTAGACCTGGGATTTAAACCCAGATCTGGCTGATTATAAGCCCCATCTACTTTTCATAAATCCATTTTGTCCACACAGATCAAACTTAATGAAAGATTCATGCTTTGCAGAATATGATTTGTGCTTCAGATGTCACTTATAGATCAGCTTCTGATTATTCTTAAGAAATAATAGTGTAAAAGATACAGTCATGAACTAGATACGCCCCACATAAAAAATAAAGTTTTAATGTCTAGAAAAAGAGACAAGAAATTTCGATCCTTATGTTGATAGCAATTAGTTTCTAAATGCCTGATATAACAAACTTTGTTAGATTAGAGATAATTTGAGTATTTATTCTAGCTTTGAACTTTTGAACATGTATATAATATTTTCCCACCATGAGAGATATTTTAGTTAGGGTAATAAAACCTGCTATAATAGCTACACCCCAAATTATCAGAGGCTAAACACAATTGAAGTTTATTTTTCAGTCACATAAGTCCAAACAGGTGGATCTGATAGGTGGACAGTCCTCTTGTAAGATGTGATGTAAAGACCCTAGCTTTTTCCACCTTATGCTCTTTCAATATTTAAAATGTGGATTCCATTGTCACCTTTCTCTTCTGCATGAAGACAGCTGAGTGGGAAAAACCTAGAGGATTATGGTGAGAGGGTTGTAGGGGCCTGGCCTGAATGTGGTATGTATTATTTCTGCCCCATAAACTATAAGCAAGCTATGTTGTCAAACCCGCCTACTAAGGATGGTAAAAAATGCAGTAGAGCCATGTGTACAGAAAAGAGAAATGAGATTGAAAATCAGAAAGGAGACTGCCACAAAGTGTAAAGTCATTTTCCTGGAATCAAAAATATTCTAAATCCAGAAACTTAGGAGGCAATGATAGCTTGAAAAAAAGTTATGCATAGAAACTTAGATTGGTTCCTACATTAAAGTAAGAATAAAGTTCAGTCAAGAGTGAAGTTTATTGAAAGTTCATAGAAATGATACTGATAACAGTGTTTCTAGTTACACCAATAAAACTAAAATAATAATTATAATAATGAGATTAAAACTAATGAGAGATGTCAGACCATTTTCTAATACCTTTATGAATTAAAAAAAATAATCCTCTCAGTAACTCATGAGATAGCTTCTAATGACTTCAGTGTTCAGTCAAAGAAACTAATTTACATAAATTATTTGTTTAAAATTATACAGCAACATGGTGGACACAGATTTGAACTCAGATATTTCGACTCCAACGTCATGCTCTACACTATAGGTAATCCCCTTTATAGCTTAGCATCCTAAAATAATTCAAGTATTTTTGCCTCATCTAATCTTTTAAAATATTACAGCTAATAAAATCAGAATCGTTTATTTCCTGTTGGCAACATATATTTAAAACAAGAAGCCTTGTGTGTTTTTATTATAGTAGCTTAAAGAAGAAAAGCATAGAACTAGATACTTTCTCAGCTTCCTGCTATTCCCATGTGTGTGTAATTTCAAAGCATACTTTAAAGTGTGAAGTAGCTGCATGCAACTACATTAGTTTCTTTAGCAGGAAACCAGAGCTTCCAAGGAGATCTTTCAAGAAAGTGCTAAGGGCCAGGGTGTGAAATAGAGGAAGTGATGATGCATACCTGATGGCAAATTATTGTTTGTTGTTATGTGATCACTCAAGCAATTGTTGGCTGAAGTGCTCTGCTACCTGCTCCTTTGTCACATCTGTCAACAAAACTGCATTGTTCCTTTGACTCAGCTCTCCCAGGCCAGACTTCTGCTTAACGGATATTTTCAGATGTTGCTTTCACTTTTCAATAAGCTTCAAAAGAGCATCGCATCATGGTTCATAATTGCATGGTATGCTCCAACTCCTCTGCTGGTGTATGTTTGGCTTTTTCTTCCAGAGTTGGAAAGATGTGAGTTCACTTTGCAAAAGGAATTGCATTTTCTTAAAATTGCCTCTTCATGTCTGGATATACAGAATCAGATAATGCCAATCTCAGTTTGATAAAATCCTATTACTAAATCATCGTAATTGATAATATTCCTTTCATTTTTCCTTCAAGTCAACAATTGTTTTTCAGCTTAACATATTGGATAAATAAAACTCAGAAATTCAAGTCAATCCACAGGTTATTTAAATACATTCTTTGAAAATAATCATACATTTTTTGATAACAAGAGAGCTAATTGGGATCAGTAGCTGGGTTTACATACAAGTTTTCTAGGAGTGTGCAGGGTGCTTTTAAATGAATGAAGTGTGAGGTTAAAGTTATTTGTCTTTAAAGTTAACAAGTACCTATTGATAGGGTGATTTTTTTTTTTTCTTCATTTACCATAAGATGCTTGTGAAGATAAACCCCAGGAGTGAATTTACTTGAGAGAATCTCTTATCTTTTTCTTCAACATCGAAGGCCCATTAAAAAAATCCATTTGGAGATTTTAAGGCAGTAGTATTGACACTCTCCCTAGGGATTTTGAGACCTGGTGTGACGTTGCAAAGAGTAGAGGAGGACATGAAGAATAAGCTTTTTTCAACTAAGGCATTTGGTCATTAGTGCAAATATAAATTAAGCTAATTATGTAAAGTAAAATGAGATATTATCCTTCTAATTACCTCAAACAAGAGAAAATACATCGATTAACTACAATATAGGGCCATACAAAATATTCTGAAATGGGTATCTAGAATACATTCTAATGGTGTACACATCGACACTTTGCAAAATTCAATTTTCTGTGAAATTTAATGCAAATTACAATGAAAATTGTAATTTGTTACCATGCAATAGTGCTATTGATTTAATTTTTCAAATATATTTCTTTAAGATTAAATGTTGTAAAAATTCTTCCTTTACAACTCACATACAGAAGAAGTTATTATAATAGTACGATGAGTATGTATTGATTTGGAGTGTTGTAGAACAACTAAGTTGGAATTTGTTTAAATTCTGTATTTTAATTAGCATAAAATATGATTAGAACATCTATATTAAAATTTGATAATAGCTTGGGTATTGGATTTTACAGAATTAGTAATAATTTTCTTAGATGGGATAATCTAAGGTTATGCTAGAGAATGTTCTAAATCTTTGTAGACACATGGTTAACTAGGTAAGACTTAAGTGTTATGATATCTCAAATACTTTGAAAGTATTCAGTAAATTTAGGTAGATGATAGGAAATAGATGATAGGAAATTATACAGCAGGAAATGATAGGAAATAGATAAATGTAGCAAATATGGCAACATATTGACAATTGTTGAACCTAGGCTGTGAGTATAGTGTAGTAAAACCTTCCTTTAACTTTTTGTATATTTGAAAATATTAATAAAAACGTTGAAAAAATAAAACAATTATAAATCAGAAGAAAAAACTACATTGCACAATTATCATGTATACAGTGTAAATTTTTAGAGTTTGAGGGTAAATATTTTCTTATGTTCTCTTGCAAAAATAGCATATTAAAATAGCTAAGGACTATTCTGTTTACTAATTATCAACAGGATCTGTGTTTGCAATATTTATTTTTTTAATGTTATATACCTTCCTGCATCTCCACTTGTATATACTTGCAAGTGTCATACTTACTGTAAATAATTTTAAATACCCAGTGATATCAATAGATATGTGTGTAAATGAACTTTAAGTATAACCTTGGGGTAATCGTTCAAGTGAGTCATTCACATTAGGAATTTACTCAGCTCTTCAAAGAACTTAAATACTTAATAGGAGTATACATTCCAAAGTGGCCACAGTAAGTTCTTTAGGATATTACTACATAAATAGAAATTAGCTTAGGAGATAATAGAATTTTTCTTTGTTGCAGTGAGTGGTATTCAAGTTATGTAGTTGACTAGAAATATGGACCAAGCACTACTACCCCTGTATGAACCATGAATGGAGAATATGCAGTCTGCAACCTTCCAAGTGGAGCCTTGAATCTAGAACTCTATCAGTTTTCTGTCCTTTCATTTAAGGGAAGTTTGTGTAGATTGCTCTGATAGGAATATTAGTTGATTTGGCCAGAAGAATGGTATTGTCTTTACATTGAGAACTGAGACCATCTTTGCCAATACCTATGACAAAATCACATCTGTTTTTGCAGCAAAAAATTTTGCCTGGTTATATAGGACCATACACCAGTAACTTACTTTTGTGTTTGCTTCAGAAAACTCCGACAAATTAATTCATGAGTGACAGCAATCTGCACACCTAGGCAAACATCTTGCTTATCAAACAGCAGTTTACTTGTCAAGACTTGCTTGAAGATCTTCACTTCTCTGTGTCTACCAATCCTCAACCATTATGTCAACCGCTTTGCCCAATACCAATCAATTCTATACCTTACCTTGAAAGATCTGCCTCAAAAATACTTGACCCCAGACTGTAAAACCCTGTAACCTGTCACTTCTGACTTCTTCCTTTGGAGACCCTTCTAAGACTCTATCAAGGTGGTGTTTTTGCTTCCTGAAGTGATTGCTAATCACCTAGATTTATAGGTTGTCTAGCAATATTTGGGGGTATTCAACAACCTCAAAATGGACTCTTGTTATAAGGAATTTGTCAGACTGCCTAAAAGGACAAAGTGCAAGGACTTTACTAACTTATGCCTGCTTGCAAATTAACATTTGATGTGGTAGAACTTGGTCTGAAACTAGCCTTCGTCAGAATATAACACCTGTTGGTTGAGTTTGTGTGGGAGAAACCTATAGCCATTCACTTATCTCTCAAGTTGCAGGCCAAATATATCCACTAAAACTTCAGGGAAATTGGGAATGGTCAAATTGGCTTATATTGTTGTGCAAAAGCAAGGTAAATGACATGGGTGGGGCATCGTAAAGAACGTATGCTATTACTGAGATGTGTATTCCTGATATGAAGTCATGACAAGGAATAATATTTCTTACACATAACTCCCAGTGTATTTTTCTCTGTAGGAAAAGATAAGTATTTTAGTAAACAAAAGAAAAATGTTAATAAAATGAACTAACTAAAATCAGTATCCAGGGAAAAAGATTAAAACAATAGTTGTAATGTCCTATTGCCAGAAAGTTGCTATGCTATCACATAACCTTAAACCACATATATATTTCCTTATATAGACACTCAAATTTAACTGTGTGGCTTAAAGTGAATAGAATATTGCCTAAAACTAAAATTTTAAATAATCCTTATCTTTGGAAATATCACAAACCCCCAGAGTCTAGCATAAGGTAAGATTTTAATAATACTACACATGATATCAGTCAGGGTAATACTTGCAAAATAGTGGCATATTGCTGTGGCCTTTGGAAAAAATTATACAGTAATTAAAGCTTGTTTGTAGAATTATTCTCCTCTCTTCTTGGTTTCCTCAAGATCTTAGTCTATTTAGAAATGGAGTTTTGAGTATTTATTCATACTAAAGTATGAGTGATGGAAATCAGTCACTACTGGATTGTTTAAGTATTTAATTTAAAAAAGCACTCTGTGCAAAGCACTATGATGGCCTTGAGTAGATTTCTGTGCGTGAGCTATATCAACAAAATTTAAGTACTTGAAGTCTTTGGAGTCAGTATCAACTGTGGCTCAGCCTTTTATTATCAGCATCACAATGGAAAAATCTCTTTTTCCGGTTTTATTGAGAAATAATTGACGTATATCACAGCATGATGGTTTGATTTACATATATTGAGGTTGGGGATGGAGGGGTGTGCCACTGGCTGATAGAACTGTTGGATAGAACTGCTGGCTTGGTTCCCTATCTAAGTAAGTCTGCAGGATAGCCTCTGTAGTTGCCTGTTTCTTCTGGTGAAAAACTACTAGATGGTTGGGACTGGACCCAATATCTGGTAGTGGATGAGGCTGTGAATTAACTTATCTGTTCTGTCCGGGCAGCAGGGTGGAACCTGGGACCTGTACCGCTCTTTGGGAATCTCGATCAGGCTAGAGTGTCCACTGAACTCCCTGATCAGGTGAGGCCACAGGCTTTGCTCTGCAGGTGGAGGAAGCCATAGGCTGTGCTCTCTGTTTGAATGCACTGTACATGGGGCTATTGAATGGGCTATGCAGCCTCCCATGTGCTCTGGTTAGGTTCTCCGGTAGAACAGGCTGAAGCCTGTATTCAACCATGAGTGGGACTATGCATTAGATTTTCTGCTCAGGTGCAGTGGGAGAAGCAGCTCTAAAGCCAGTTAAGCTCTTTGTTCGTTGTCTGAACTCAAGCCCACCCACAATTCAAGTTCCTTGATTGACCAGGGCCACTGGCTTTACTTGGCAAACTATCAGCTCTGCCCACCCACATCTTCGCTCGAGTGCTGCCAGGCTGCACAGCTTGCAGGAGTTGTCTCCAGCCCTTCTGGTCAGATGGGGCTGGAAGAAACTCTCCACATCAGGTGGGGCTGTAATTTAGCTCTCTGCCTGGGGTGGGCAAAATGGGCTCTAGGGCCAGCCAAACTCCTCCTTTGAGGATCCAAATCAGGCAGCACCCCTCCGAGTTCCCTGGTCAGAGTACACCCCCAAGTGGTTTCTGCAGAAGAGCAAAGCCACCAGTTGGGATTACTACCTGGGAACTGCAGGTATACACTCAGTCTGCCAAGATCCCTGTAATGGTTGTTGCAAGCCCCTCCCCACTTCTCCATCACAGATTCCCAGTGGTTGAGCCCCACAGACTTCACTTCAGTCCTCGTGGTACAAGATCAGAGTAGAGGCTCCCACAAAGCAGCCCACAATGCTGAGAGGAACTGGAGGCTCAGGGGAGATCTCTCCACTGCACTGGCCTGGGGGAGGGACAGTGTGGTCAACATGTGGCTGCTTCTCTTACCCTTCTAATGGGGTGTGTTTTGATCCAGTGGTATGGCAGTGGGGGTGCTTCAGCCTCATCCCCATGATCTAGGATTCTCAGTGGTATCTTGTTCTTGAATAGCGGTCATTCTTCTTGTGAGGGAGAGCAAAGTTAGGAACAACCCATGTCACCATCTCAGTGATATCAGAATGGGAAAATCTCCTGATTTCTCTGAGCTTTAGCTTTCTTATGTCTTAGAAAATTGAGTTACTGATCCTAAGCTCTTATGATGGTATGAGGATTAAATAAAATAAGTTATAGGAAGCACCTTATATTCTACTCCCTACTAAATATACCACAGTCTATCTGGAGACACAGAGATAAATATAAACTTACAGCTATGAAGCAGCCAGAATCAATGTAGAGGTGTAACACATTAATTACAATGGCATGCAATGAGTAGAAATTATTCTTCCAGTATTTTATGGGCATATGTCTTACTGGCACACATGGTTTCAGTGCTTTTGAGTACTTGAAATCATACCAAGTTGTCACTTTCACTGCCTCTGTTTTCAGTGGCATCACACAATTGTGAAAATCATCTTCTTTCTCACTTAACTCAGGAATAATTTTTTTTTACATCATAGAATTAGATTGCCCACTGAAATATAAAGATGGTAATACAGCATAGGTGAGAAGATGTAATTATCATAACTGCCTTTCTCTTCACCTTGTCCCTTAAAATGTAAATTATAATGAGATGAAGACTTGAAGTAGAAAGTAGCTCTGTGGGTTTTGTTTTTCATATGAAGAGAGGCTGAGTTAGGTTGAGCACACTGGCTTCATTCTCAGTTGAGGAGTGGTTGTTTTTTGTTTTCTGTTTTTTTTTTTTTTTGTTTTTTTGTTTTTTTTTTGCGATACGTGGGCCTCTCACTGTTGTGGCCTCTCCCGTTGCGGAGCACAGGCTCCGGACGCGCAGGCTCAGCAGCTCCACGGCATGTGGGATCTTCCGGGACTGGGGCACGAACCCATGTCCCCTGCATCGGCAGGCGGACTCTCAACCACTGCGCCACCAGGGAAGCCCGAGGAGTGGTTGTTCTAAATCTGCTCTCACTCTGCAACACCTTGAGCAGCCTCGTGATTGCACAAATTAATTTTGCAGCTCCTGCTGCTGATTTTAATGATGTCAATTTGCCACTTATCTACTTTTATATTCTTTATTTTAAATATATAGAGAAAAAGGGAAAGTAATTTCTCTTTTGTTATTTTCAAGTACTGTATAATTTCTGGAGGAAAAAAATGTAAGGTACTCCTCCCTCTGAAAAAAAATTTTTTTTGAAACAGAAATTTAGCAAATGAAACTTTGCTAACTCAAGAGAGCAACATTCTGTCCTTAAATTACATATACAGATTTCCTCTTTTGATTCCTCAGTTAATTAAAGTAGAATCCTATTATGATGTGAGTCATTAGAGTCCAATCACACCCCTTACAAGTCTTTGTTCTTTCAGTTTCCTCCTCTCATTCTGACTTCTCTCTTCTTTTCACTTACATATATTATTCCCATTCTTCTGCAGGAAACGCTTCCTGATCTCTCAATTTTATATTTAATACTACCCTTTAATTCCCTGAACACATTTTCGGACTCCAAATTGGCTAAGACTGTGGGCCAAGTTCAGTTTTTTTCTGAAATATTTTAAAAAGTAAGAGTATGTTACTTGAGTTTAATTCCCAGCTAAATCCATAGGACCTCTAAATGTTACTGCTTTATCATCTTTAAAATGAAAATGGCAATAGTATTTACATGTGGGTTTGTTGAAGATTAACACATACCTAGGATTTAACCAAGCACATAGTGAACATTTAAGAACTTAAGCTATTATGATGATGATTAATGTCTACAATTGTTGTATTGGAATCTATGCCTCTAACAAGTATTTGCTACTTAAATAATATACTGCTCTGTATCATTATGTAGATGATACTCTTAAATTTGTATTGGATCCCTAATAAAATTATGAATCTCAAAGATTGTAATAACGTCATCAGTTTCTTTCATGTCAGCCCACCCTATTCAAAGTGGTACTTCATTCAGAATTAGGCATATAACATTGCTAAATAATAACATCATTACTAAATAATGACATCAAATTATTTGGAATAGTTATTAATTTAATAAATATTTATTAAATTCCTTCTACATGAAAAAAAAACAGTGATAGAAAGAAAAAGTCTTCTTTCCAGGAAATTCACAGTTTAATAAAGATAAATCATAGTAGCAAAGAGGAATTCTAATAGAAAAGGACATTACCTATGAAATGAATACAGCCCAGTAAATTCTTGACATTTAAAATACACACATTTATTTAGTATATGTTTTAGGCTTTATAGGCCATACAGTTTCTGTTGCACCTATTTAATTCTGTCATTGTAGCATGAAGGCAGCCGTAGACAATACATAAACAAATATGTATGGCTAATGGTCTAATAAAACTTTATTTATGGATATAAAGTTTGAATTTTATATAATTTTTTTATATCACAAAATATGATTCTTCCTTTGATATAGTTTTTCCCAACCATTTAATAATGTAAAAACTATTCTTAGCTTGCAGGCTGTATAAAAATAGATAGTGGGCCAGATAGGGCCCACAAGCCACATTTTGCTGATCTCTGGTAGATATAATTGCATCTTGTTAGGCAGTAATTGCCTTGTCTCTTTTTATACTATGCTAAAAATTCTACAGTTAAGTGCCAAAAGAAGATTGAGATACGGTGTTCAGGAAATTTCAAGGAAGGCCTTATGAAGAGTGAAGATTTTAAACTGACTCCAAGTTTACTGCCAACGGGGAGCAATTAGCTTCGTTCTCTTCTCCGACTGGAAGTTGCAGGCATAAAGCAGTTCAGCCAGCTGACAAGATGTATGCTATTTGGCATTCCAAAAAATAAATGAAAATTCTCCAGACCCTTACGTACATATTCGTTCATTTTGTTCAGTCATTATCATTATCTTATCTCCATAGGACTATTTCTAGTCAGTCTTGATGATGTATGTTGAACTTCTTAGGGTATTCAACTATATTTCATGAATTAAGCAATCTTTTTTTCTCTCCCCTGCCTCCCACCATTTTCATCTTGGAAATGACTGAGATTTTCAGTGGATCTAGTTTACCGTTCTTTGTTGCCCAAGGCATGTCTCTGGCTTTTAGTCACTGTGACCCCAATTTGAAATTGTTGCTGTCCTTAGATCTGACCCCTTCTTGCCTTGTCCTCAAGCCTTGGCCCAACACAAAAGCCAGAATGACCCTTTTATCACATCTAGGCTGCAGTGTCCTTTCAACAAATATCATGGCAGTGCCTTTGGAAAATATTTCCTGGGATCTGTTTATATAAAATTCTGTATGATGTACTACCTTTTCTCAGTAATTGGAATATGCTTATAGTCACAGCTAATATCTAAAATCTCAAAATGTGTGCCTCTTACTTGTTAACCTGTGATTTTGTTCTCTCGAGTGTTTTATGGCTATGGCCACATTCATTTCATCAGCAATATCCTTTTTCCATTAGGATTCTTCTCTCTTGCTGAGTTTAAAGAAAGATTTATTTTCACTCCCACTGTTAGTCTGGCTTCCCTGACTCCTCCATTCTTTTGTTGTCTCTTTGAGCCTGTCTCTTGCTGTTATGGATATTTTATACAGGTCATGCACTGTATCGGTATTACCTCTGGCTGAATCCTTTTGTCTCCCTCAACTGTCAATAGTCAGCCTGATAATTTTCCCAAATATTCAGTGCTTTTCAGCTGATACATCCTGATATAGAATTAAAACATGAATTCTTCTCAAAATAATTTTTCTTTTTCCTTTCCAACTAGAATATTTATGCCAAAGAAATGTCAAATTTACCAGCTGTCCCTACTTTTCACCCCAAAATAAGGAGGATATACAACAATATATATCCAAATGCTTCTTTTACAATAATAACAATAATACGATGTGGCTTTGTGGTCAAAAAAGCATCAGATGTGGAATTCGAACTGAATTCAAATTTCTAATTTTGTTTCTATATTTAATCAAGTCATTTCACTTTGCCGAGTTTCTGTTTTCTTAAATTTGAGAATTACAAGAACAATAATACCTACCTTTAGGGTAGTTGTGTTAAATGTTTTATAAAAGTAACTTATTGCAGCACGCTTTGAGCAAATGAAACTAGACTAAGCATAAAGGAAAAAAAAAAGTGGCAGCACAGCATAGTGGTTCAGAACCACTGATGGATGCCGGAACCACATGGCTGGCTTGATATCACAGCTGGACGTTACTTACAGGATGTGTGATGTCAGGCAGCTACTTGACTCATCTAATCTGCAAACAGCCCTGTGTGCTCCTATCCTGCCAACTGAAAGCAGCCAATGAGCTTGAAGCTGGGTGTTATCAAGTGCCTCTTCATGCTGAGCCTATACGAGGTGCATTATCTACTTTAACTATCTTGGAAACTCTGTAAGCCATGTGGCGGACAGGGTCTTCGTGCTCTGGATGGCTGTCAGGCCTGAGCCTCTGAGATGGGAGAGCCAAGTTCAGAACATTAGATCACCAAAGACCTCCTGGCCCCAAGTAATGTCAAACGGCAAGAGCTCTCCCAGAGATCTCCATCTCAATGCTAAGACCCACCTCCACTCAATGACCAGCAAGCTCCAGTGCCGGACATCCCATGCCAAACAACTAGCAAGACAGGAACACAGCCCCACCCATGAGCAGAGAGGTTGCCTAAAATCATAAGGCCACAGACACCCCAAAACATACCACCAGACGCACTCCTGCCCACCAGAAAGACAAGATCCAGCCTCATCCACCAGAACACAGGCACCAGTCCCCTCCACCAGGAAGCCTACACAACACACTGAATCAAGCTTACCCACTGGAGGCAGACACCAAAAACAACAGGAACTATGAGCCTACAGCCTATGAAAAGGAGACCCCAAACACAGTAAGTTAAGCAAAATGAGAAGACAGAGAAACACACAACAGATGAAGGAGCAAGGTAAAATCCCACCAGACCAAACAAATGAACAGGAAATAGGCAGTCTACCTGAAAAAGAATTCAGAGTAATGATAGTAAAGATGATCCAAAGTCTTGGAAATAGAATGGAGAAAATACAAGAAATGTTTAATAAGGACATAGAAGAACCAAAGAGCAAACAAACAATGATAAACAACAAAATAACTGAAATTAAAAATTCTCTAGAGGGAACCAATAGCAAAATAACTGAGGCAGAAGAACGGATAAGTGATCTGGAAGATAAAATAGTGGAAATAACTACCACAGAACAGAATAAAGAAAAAAGCATGAAAAGAATTGAGGACAGTCATAGAGATCTCTGGGACAACATTAAATGCACCAACATTCGAATTATAGGGGTCCCAGAAAAAGAAGAGAAAAAGAAAGGGACTGAGAAAATATTTGAAGAGATTTTGGTTGAAAACTTCCCTAATATGGAAAAGGAAATAATCAAGTCCAGGAAGTACAGAGAGTCCCATACAGGATAAATCCAAGGAAACACACCAAGACACATTAATCAAACTATCAAAAATTAAATACACAGAAAAATATTGAAAGCAGCAAGGGAAAAGCAACAAAAACATACATGGGAATCCCCATAAGGTTAACAACTGATCTTTCAGCAGAAACTCTGCAGGCCAGAAGGGAGTGGTAGGACATATTATAAGTGACGAAAGGGAATAACCTACAACCAAGATTACTCTACCCAGCAAGGACCTCATTCAGATTCAACAGAGAAATTAAAATCTTTACAGACAAGCAAAAGCTAAGAGAATTCAGCACCACCAAACCAACTTTCTAACAAATGCTAAAGGAAATTCTCTAGGCAGGAAACACAAGAGAAGGAAAAGACCTACAAAAACAAACCCAAAGCAATTAAGAAAATGGTAATAAGAACATACATATCTATAATTACCTTAAATGTAAATGGGTTAAATGCTCCAACCAAAAGACATAGACTGGCTGAATGGATACAAAAACAAGACCCATATATATGCTGTCTACAAGAGACCCACTTCAGACCTAGGGACACATACAAACTGAAAGTGAGGGGATGGAAAAAGATATTCCATACAAATGGAAATCAGAAGAAAGCTGGAGTAGCAATTCTCAAATCAGACAAAACAGACTTTAAAATAAAGACTATTACAAGAGACAAAGAAGAACACTACATAATGATCAAGGGACCAATCCAAGAAGAAGTTATAACAATTGTAAATATTTATGCATCCAACAGAGGCACATGGCAGTACATAAGGCAAATGCTGACACCCATAAAAGGGGAAATTGACAGTAACACAATAATAGTAGGGGACTTTAACACCCCACTTTCCCCAATGGCTAGATCAACCAAAATGAAAATAAATAAGGAAACACAAGCTTTATGACACATTAAACAAGATGGACTTAATTGATATTTAAAGGACATTCCATCCCAAAACAACAGAATACACGTTCTTCTCAAGTGCTCATGGAACATTCTATGGGATAGATCATATCTTAGGTCACAAATCAAGCCTTGGTAAATTTAAGAAAATTGAAATCATATCAAGAATCTTTTCCGACCACATCACTATGAGACTAGATATAAATTACAGGGAAAAAAAAAACTATAAAAGCTACAAACACGTGGAGGCTAAGCAATGCACTACTAAATAACCAAGAGATCAGTGAAGAAATCAAAGAGGAAATCAAAAAATACCTAGAGACAAATGACACTGAAAACACAACGACCCAAAACCTATGGGATGCAGCAAAAGCAGTTCTAAGATGGAAGTTTATAGCAATACAATTCTACCTCAAGAAACAAGAAACATCTCAAATAAACAACCTAACCTTACACCTAAAGCTATTAGAGAAAGAATAACAAAAAAAAAAAAACCCCAAAATTAGCAGAAGGAAAGAAATCCTAAAGATCAGATCAGAAGTAAATGAAAAAGAAATGAAGGGAATAATACCAAAGATCAATAAAAGTAAAAGCTGGTTCTTTGAGAAAATAAACAAAATTGATAAACTATTAGCCAGATTCATCAAAAAAAAAAAGGGGGGGGGAGAAGACTCAAATCAAAAGAATTAGAAATGAAAAAGGAGAAGTAACAACTGACACTGCATGTGTCAGTTTGATCATGAGAGATGATGAGGAGGCAAGGATATACAATGGAGAAAAGACAGCCTCTTCAGTAAGTGGTGCTGGGAAAACTGGACAGCTACATGTAAAAGACCGAAATTAGAACACTCCCTAACACCATACACAAAAATAAACTCAGAATGGATTAAAGACCTAAATTTAAAACCAGACACTGTAAAACCCTTAGAGGAAAACATAGGCAGAACACTCTTTGACATAAATCACAGCAAGATCTTTTTTGACCCACCTCTTAGAATAATGGAAATAAAAACAACAATAAACAAATGGGACCTAATGAAACTTAAAAGCTTTTGCACAGCAAAGGAAACCATAAACAAGACCAAAAGACAACCCTCAGAATGGGAGAAATATTTGCAAATGAAGCAACTGACAAAGGATTAATCTCCAAAATATACAAGCAGCTCATGCAGCTCAATATCTAAAAACAAAAAACCCAATCCAAAAATGGGCAGAAGACCTAAATAGGCATTTCTCTAAAGAAGATATACAGATTGCCAACAAACACATGAAAGGATGCACTAATCATTAGAGAAATGCAAATCAAAACTGCAATGAGCTATCACCTCACACTGGTCAGAATGGCCATCATCAAAAGTTCTACAAACAATAAATGCTGGAGAAGTTCTGGAGTAAAGGGAACCCTTTTGCACTGTTGGTGGGAATGTAAATTGATACAGCCACTATGGAGAACAGTATGGAGGTTTCTTAAAAAACTAAAAATAGAACTACCATACGACCCAGCAATCCAACTACTGGGCATATACCCTGAGAAAACCATAATTCAAAAAGAATCTTGTGCCACAATGTTCATTGCAGCAGTATTTACAATAGCCAGGACATGGAGGCAACCTAAGTGTCCATCAACAGATGAATGGATAAAGAAGATGTGGCATATATATACAATGAGATATTACTCAGCCATATAAAGAAACAAAATTGAGTTTTTTGTAGTGAGGTGGATGGGCCTAGAGTTTGTCATACAGAGTGAAGTCAGAAAGAGGAAAACAAATACCGTATGCTAACACATGATGTATGGAATCTAAAAAAAAAAAAAAAATGCTTCTGAAGAACCTCGGGGCAGGACAGGTTAATGATGCAGACGTAGAGTATGGACTTGAGGACACAGCGAAGGGGAAGGGGAAGCTGGGACAAAGTGAGAGATTGGCATGGACATATATACCCTACCAAATGTAAAATAGATAGCTAGCGGGAAGCAGCAGTTTAGTACATGGAGAACAATTCAGTCCTTTTGTCCAGCTAGAGGGGTGGGGTAGGGAGGATGGGAGGGAGATGCAAGAAGGAGGAGATATGGGGATATATGTATATGTATAGCTGATTCACTTTGTTATAAAGCAGAAACTAACACACCATTGTAAAGTACTTATACTCCAATAAAGAAGTTTTAAAAAGTCACTTATTATAACAGCAAACAATCTTGAAAGTTTGCTCCGTCTCATAGAAATATAGGGCTTGTCTCTCCCAAATTAACTTTACCTGGATGTTTAGAGATTTTGTGGTGTGAGAAGGAAAAGGGTTTATATCACATATCACATACCAAATTAGCACAGTCCCTTTTATACATCCACTTTTTTTTTCTTTTCTGAAAGATTCTTTTCTTGGCAACTGCCACCTCCTGTCTCTTGTCCTGCATAACCTCTTAGGTCCCCTTTATTATTCCTCAGATTTCACTCCTAGTGATTAGTTTCTCTTTCCACTTAGGTCATTGAACGTCCAGCGGTCCACTGACCCTTCCTCTCTAGGAACATATTTCAGCCACCATTGCCTCGTATTTTCAAACGTGTTCCTTAGTGGTCTCTCTGGACCTCCTGTTTTTCCCCTCACCCAAAAGGCTTATCAAAACATTCAGTCTAGGAAACTTATCTCTCCTATATGCAAATCAACTGCTTTGCTATCACATCACATGGTGGAAGGGATGTGAGCTATATGTTGACAAAGCCTTGTAGGAGATAATTGAGCATAATATCTAAGTATAACAATAGTTTTGATCAGCAAGGTCAGAACTTGGCATGAATTTGTACAATCATTTTTCATTCCATGAATTCCAACTTGACAAACTTAAACTTTATTAATCATGAGTAATCTGTACTTTCTTGTGCAAAATAGAATAGTGTATAAAAATATCCCCATTTATCCACACTCACCCACATTCACACACAATGGTAAAACCATCCTATTGGGAAGAGGATACTTATTTTTGATATATTTCTCTTTCTCCTTATATCCATTTTCATTGCCTACCCCAGCCTATCCCATCCCTGGCATCAAAAGACCAAGCAGAGCACTTCTAGGCTTGACGTCACAATACAGACTCCAACGTTCACCTGCCTAGTAGTTCCGTTGACCTCATCTCTTCTTTCCAAAGTAATAGCTAGTGGCTTATAGACCCTATAGGTATATTTATAACGCTGATATATTTATCAATGTCTAATTCTTCCTCTCAAGTAAATCCATTTACATTCATTGGGTATGTTTGGAATGGTGAGGTTTTAACTGAAACTTTTAGGCATTTTGTGGAAGATTTTTTAGGTCAAACTTCCAATTTATGAGATCATGACACATAGGCAGACTATTTTAAGAGATAATGTGAAATGTTCCATTTAATTGGGTTAGTTGGGTGTGGCACCATATGACTGCAAGTGAGAGCAACAATTTAAAGGCTGATAAAGTTTAGGATCATAGATTTCTCAGTTGCATTGAGAACTTTGCATACATTTTATTGTTGTAAGTCATTTAAATATGTTGTTTTATTATAAGAAAATTGTTCAGAAATGTCCCACCGTAATATAGTTATTACTTAGTAAACATGTGGATTGCTCTATATATCTATTATTTTTCTAACTTTATGAATCAATTTGTTCAACAAGTTTTTTTGTTCTTATTTGTGAGATTTTTGCCAATTTGGAGAATATAGTGTTGAAAATATTGTTGCTATATTTGTAGAGGTCCTTGGTCTGTGCATGAAAGTTTAAATTTAACATGTTTCTTTTTGTTATTCCAATACAAATTTAAAAATCCCTGACTTAAGACATTTGTACTGGAGTGAAACTTCAAGGTCAACCAATTTTCAAAGTATGCCAATGAATTGTCAAGGAAACCATAAATAATAAAAATAATGGCATGTAACAAAGGATTGCTAACTTAAGAACATTGCTCTAAGCCCATTACATATTAAGTCCTTTAATCCTCACAACCCTATGGATTTTGTACTGTTCCCATTTTACAGAGGAGGAAGCTGAGGGATTAATTTGCTCAAGGTCACACATAAAGAAGCGACTGCTAAAATGATAATATTTGGATTTCCTTTAAATTTCCCAGCTTCTAAAGCCACAAGAAATTCTAGAAGAATAGTCAGCAGGGCCCTTTTATCTGGATCAAGGGAATAGCTTATTCCTGTTTCCACATTTTACAGACACAGGAAGCTTTAGAAAGAGCCACTTACGTACACATGTTTTTGGCCCTATTGGATGCTCACGTTTCTTTTTTTTTTTTTTTTTTTTAATTTTGGATTCATTTGTAGTTTCTAGAGCTGTGTTTACATGCAGCCTTTATTTTAGTATGCCCAGATCACAAGTTCTGCAGTGATAATAGGCTCCACAGTCAGTTACATTTGTTTTACTTAATAATGGAATTCTTGGATTCTCCAATATATTAACATGTACTTTGATTTCCCAAGAAAGAGATCACACTTTAAAGAGTTTCTCATATTTATCTGTACACCCTCCCCAATTCTTTGTGTTTGTATGTGTGCATATCTTAAAGGTTCTCTGGAAGTCACTCTGGGAAAAAATGGACTGAATGATCACAATTAAGATATTTCTAAAGACTGATATGATGTATATTAACTATGTGGATATTAAAATATCAAAATTTAATAATTCATAAAATGGGAGAGAACAAACCTTTTAAATATACAGAAGAATATAAGAAAGAAAGTATTTTAAAAAGTCTTTTGAGAATCCATGTTTAATGCTGGGATTTTCCTGATAAAATAATTTCCCTGACTCCACTGCTCCTCCCTTCTGCTGACATGTGAAGAAAAGCACTCCATTTTCTGTAATGACTCTCCATTTCTGTAATTTAATCTACATTCACTTTTTTCTTATTAACATTCTGTTCACATAATCATAATTTGAAAATATGAAGTCCAGAGGACCAACTGCCTTAAACCAAAATTATATCTAAGCACTGTGAAAGCATTTGTTTCAATGATCTATTGTTCTTTAATGAAATGAGTGACAAATAATTTGTGGCCATTTTTAATCTTTCGAAGTCTTCTCTTGCACATTTTACTCTCTTGTCAACTAGGATTCTAACATGTAGATTTTAAGTACTATGAAATACCATGTTGACAAAATACCTCAGCCTTTTTGATAATTTTAATGTATCTTGAATCATTATTTTAGATTAAATATCTGTTGATATTTCTAAGGGAACAAAAAGCATGTGGGGATGAGGTAGAAAATGCAAACAAAGTAACATCAGATAAAACATCAAGGAAGTCATTTATATGATTTTAATTAATACTCATTATAATCTAATGCTGATTGTTGTCAATTCCAATATATCTAAGTCAAATGCTTAAGCACCTTTATTTTTTTATTTCCTTGGCAGAATGCATGAAAAAGAAAAGATGGTAAATAACCTGTTTCTGTTTGTCTCCTCTTTGGCAAGCTTAATATTGCCTCTGACTCTGAAAAGAATATCATCAAAAACAAAAACAAAAAACTAACCTTCAAGGGAAAATATGTTACTCGTTTAACTGAATGAAGTCTCTTAATGATGATGAAATATGTAATTTCCTCTCCTAGTTTGCTTTTAATTCCATTCCTGTCAAATATTTCCAGTAGTAAAACCTAGGGTGGTATGAAGATTTGTATAGTTTACTGTATTTCATATCAGACTTAAATTTCAGTAGATTTTTAGTATACAGACTCAATAGATACTGATGATAAACAATTTGCTTTAGGGAATGAGTCTCCTTTCTGTACCTGGTTGATTGGTCCCATATGCTATTATCCCTGAAATAAAAATGTTTCATTTTCTGTGCAGCATGGTGGAGAGAATACACAGTTCTACGAAAAGAGACTCCATCACTTGACGCAAAATTTGTACACATTTTAATTCCATGGGCTCTGTTCCCCTGAGAAACTCTGTAGACCTTTGTTTCTGAGGAGCATGAAAAATGTAAAGAAAGGAAAAAGAAAGTGCTTATGGTTAACAATCTTTGCTAAGTACGTCTAAATACAGCCAAGTTCTTGCCTAAGTTAAATGGGTTGAAGGGGGAGGGCAAGCTCATTTCTCTGTGTGGCTTCAGTTTGACTGGGGTGTTACTTAATGCCAGTGAGCAGTGAAGGCTGTATTTCCCCAGAAGGTGTTAACAAAATGTTATATGCCTTGGAGGCTATCCCAGTGATATCTTGTAGAAACGTGGTCTAGGTCTTATGTCAAAGAGAAAACTTCTGAAACTCACAATGGAAAGAGCATTTCATGTCTTTGTGCTGTTTAAATGTCTCAAGCCAATGTTCTGGATTGTCTTTCTTCTCAATGATATTCTTTTTATCTTTACAAAAAAGCCTGCTCCTTTCTTTCTGTAAAAGCAATTTTCACCTCACATTTCTTAGCAGCTCTGTAAATGTTACTTTGATTAAGTAATTACTCTTCGGTAATTTTCTGATATTTCTAAATGTATCCTTTATAGTTCATTTCTAGAACTTTGTGTAAGTTAGTTTTTAGTTGGTTAACAAACCACTTCAAATATTTAGTTGTTCAAAAAAACAACCGATTATTATTTCTCATGAGTCTATAGATTTACTGATTTGGATCAGGCTCAGCTGACCTTGACTAGGCTCACCCAGGTGAGTGCAGTTACCTCATGGTAGGCTGGGGGCTACCTTGTCTTGGATGACCTTTGCTAGGTACACTTAGTTCACCTTCACATGATAATCACATCATTCCACAGGCCACCCTGGAAACATTTTCATGGTAGTGGCAGGGGTCTATGAAAGGAAGTTGGATTGTATAAGGATTAATTTTATACTCTGCTTGAATCAAGTTTGCTAGTGTCCCACTAGCTGAAGTATTCAAATGTCCAGGCCCAGAATCAGTAGAGGAGGTAGTGGGTACTAACAAAGGCATAGATATAGGTAGGCGTGAAACATTATGTCCATAATTTTCTTCTACCACAGGCTTTATCTGAATAAAACAGAGATGGTAACAAAAATAACATTAAAAAGATAGCCACTGCAAGGAACATTAAAATGTGGAATAAACCTAAGGGACTCGTAAAATAAATGATGATGCATTCATCTGATTCATACTATGCAGTTATTGGAAAAACTGTGTTAGAATAGTATGAATAATGTAGGGAAGTATTTCTAATATTTTAAGTGAAAAAGTAAGGTACAAAATTGTATATGCAGTAAGTCTAACAGTTAAAAACATTTATACATATAAATACAAATAGAAAAAAATAGAGAAGAATCACCAAAATGTTAATACTAATTACCCATAAATGGTGAGTACAGAAAATGTTTAGTTTTTATTCTTTCCTTATTCCCCAATTGTTCATAATCAATATATAATATTTTATAATCCCAGTAAAACATATAAAATAAACATTCTATAAATAGTTGCCTGTGGTAGGCATCCAAATTCTAAGATGGCATCCAAAATTCTCTCCCCCTGCTAAAAACACTCTCAATATAATTGCTTCTCCTTCAGTGTTGAGGGACTGTTTATTATAAATGTCAACTCCATGATTAGATTATGTTATATAATAAAAATTGAAGGATTTCAAATATGTAATTAAGGTCTCAAATCAGTTAATTCTGAGTTAATTAAAAGTGAGAGTATTCTGGGTGGATTTGAGCACATCAGATGAGCCATTAAAAGGGACTGGGCCCTTCCTGAAAAGAAGGGATTTAAAGCATAAGTAAGATTCTCTTGCTAGTTTCAAAAAAGTAAGATGCCATACTGTAAGACACCCATGTAGCTAGGAATTGAGGGCATCCACTAGGAGCTAGAAAAGATACTTCATTACTCTAAAAAAGAAATAGGGACCTTAGTCCCACAGCACTAAAACACTGAATTCCACGAACAACTAATGAGGTTGGAAGAAAACCTGAAGCCTCAGAGGAGACTGCAGCCTGGCTTTGAGTCAGTTAACCTATACCCAGACTCCTGGCTCACAGAAACTGTGAAATAATAAATGTATTTTATTTTAAGATGCTAAATTTCTGGTAATTTGTTATGCAGCAATAGAAAAGTAATACGTAGCTCTTTAGAGCCAATACCCTTTCACTTTTTCTTTTTCTAGGCTTTCTAGATATTTGTTGCAAGCAATAGTATATCACTCAAAAATCACGCCACCATCATAGACACAGTTGATTAGCATTATTGTACACATTCATTCTTATAACCTCTCAAATTCCTAATTTAACCTTATTTGTTTGTCAAATGAGTCATCAAGTGAGTCACAAGATTTAAGTTTGTGCTACATGGACAGTCATAGAAGATTATGTAGAACAAAAGAGTCTTGAAATTAACAGGTTGTCCAACTATCACAGTTGTAGAATTTTATTGGGTGGATCAATCAATATTTGATTAAACAATATGTGATAAAGAATGTTTCCATGGTCATAATTACTAGCATACATTTTCATCAAATTTAGAGCCATGTATATATTTTTCATATGAATAATGTGAAAAACCAGCACAAATGAAAGTAACAACCCAGAATTTGACAATGTATAATACTTGGTGTTCCTTTTCTCTTCATTACCCGTGACAGATAATTATCTTTTCCTCTAAGCCCCAGCTTAGCATCCAAATAATTTTCAAGACAGTACCCTAGGCAACTATATCCAATTCATCTTACTTGGCCTGGGAAATAAAATCAATTTTCCCTTGAGAACATAACATTTACTCCATCATTTAAATAGCCCAACTTTTTCTAGTGCATTTCAGCAATTGAAGACTAACTAGACAAAACCTGTTTCACGCATTTTCATTACAACTTTACAGTGAACTAATAGAATTTATTATAATATTTTCAAAGCAAGAGTTAGTGTTTATGAGAAAATGGCATCAAATATATTATGTTGATTCTTTTTTCCCGGTGGTTTGCTTAGTCCCAAAGTGGCTGAATACCCTTGTAGCTATAACAATGAATTTGGGCAAGGCCACAACCATATTATCACAAGATTGACTCCACATACATTCTTTGGACACATCTCAATGGTCCTTTATTCTTCTTACCTTTCCAAGATCATTTACTGTGCAACTTTGGACACACTCTCATCTCAGTTTATTCCCATATAAAATGAGTGATTTAGACTGCAGCAGTGGTTCTCAAGGTATGGCCTTAGATCAGCAGCAGCAGCATTACCTAAGAAGTGGTTATAGATGCAGTTTTTCTGGCTTCATCTGAGACTTAATCTATCAGAAATTCTGGGGTTAAGGATTGGGCAGCAATGTGTGTTTTAATTGACAGGTCTGTCAGGTGGACTAGATTATCTCTGAGTGACATTTTAGATCTGATGTGTACTGCTTCTAGAGGCTTTAAGTTGTTGCAGACACACTTTTCATCTCTGGTTTTTCAGAGTCCCACTATGAACTTGGCTTAGGTGAGCGTGAGGATTTCTAGTTAGAGAGGGACCAAGATCATTCCCCTCTGGGAATGGTGTCAGGTCTAAAGTGTTAATTTTAAAACCAAGGGGTTGCTTGCTTTTGCCCTCAATATACTTTACTCCATTTCCCAGAGGTCCTAGCCACCTATGTCCTCCATCTTGTTACCCTTGGCTCCAATAAACCACATTCCCAAAAGAAGGTTCTTGCTTTTGATGTAAATTGAAGGCAGTCTCCACAGTGTACATAGATTTAATTCGTATATCAGAAACTCTTACAAATTTATTGCTTATTTACAGCCAAAAGAAAACATGAGAGAGAAGAGGTGATTAGTTTTGGATTTAGACAAAGCTAAGATTGAGTTCAGATATGATTTTAAGTTGTGTAATGTTTTATAAGTTACCTGATGTCTCTGTCTCTTCCCTTACAATCTGTAGAAATACAACACTGCAATAAGACAACATGAATACAATTATCTGACATGTAGCAGGTGCTCAATAAGTTGCATTTTGTTCCATTTCCCAATTTCCACAATCAGGGATTAAATGCCAGACAATTCCATTTTTCCAGAACCATTTGCTGTCTGAGCCAGCTGGTCCACATCAATGATCCCTACGTTCCAGCCAGACAAACTTCTACCTACTAGTTGGACACTTTAACTTTGTGACACCATCATTTTCATCCATCATAGCACTTCTTTTGACTACTTTTCAGCTTCCTAATCCCTTTGCCAACAATGACCTCTGGTTGGTGATGAACAATCTAATCTAGGGAAGCACCCTAGTTAGTAATAATAATAATTTAAAATAATAATGAAATTAACATTTATTATCTACCATGAGTCAGGTACTCTATATGTAATGACTAATTGGTTTCTCAAAGCAACCTTTTGACATGGGTAGTATTATTATCCCCATTTTATGGGTGAGGAAACCGAAACACAGGGAAAACGAGTATCTGGCCCAAAGTAGCAAAGCTGAGAAATGACAAAGCTTGACTCTGAGTAAGAATGTAAATAAAACAGATATCTTGTGATCTGAATTTCCATGGAAAATGTAAAAATAACAAGGTACCTTAAAATATTTATAATAGCAATATGGCATTTTAATTATTCTTTCAACAAATATTAATGAAATCTACAACATGAGCCATGTACAATGTGGGAGCAGGGATATAAGCAGGAAAGACAAGCTATCTTATGTTGTAACTCTAATGATTTATAAACAATATGTATTAAATAAGAAAACATGAGATAGTGGTACATATTCTTAAAATATAAAGCAGTGTGTATTTGGGGGACAGGATGTAGGAGAAAAGGAGTCCATTGTATTTTACATAAAGTGGACAGAGAAGGCTTTTTTTGTGGAATAATTATTTACCCAATCAGATTTATATTTTTTGAAAGATTATTCATACTACTGAGTAGAGGTGTAGTAAAAAGATCAGTTAGGATGCTGTTGTCCAGGTGAGAGATGATGTTGGCCTGAATGAGAATGGTAGCAGAGAAAATGTGAGGCCCACCTATTTAGATTATCCTTTAGAGCAGGTATTCTCAAAATGTGTTCCACTAACCAGCAGTGTCAGGCCACACTCTAAATTTGCTGAATCAAAAACTCTGGGAATGAATCCCGGAATTCTGTTTTAAAAAGTTCCCATTCTCGGGCTTCCCTGGTGGCGCAGTGGTTGAGAGTCCGCCTGCCGGTGCAGGGGACACGGATTCGTGCCCCAGTCCGGGAAGATCTCACATGCCGCGGAGCGGCTGAGCCCGCGAGCCATGGCCACTGAGCCTGCACTTCCGGAGCCTGTGCTCCGCAACGGGAGAGGCCACAACAGTGAGAGGCCCACGTACCACAAAAAAAACCAAAAAAAAAAACCCTTCCCATTCTGATGAATGCTAAAATTTGTAAACCACTAGTTAGAAGAAGAGGTGACAAGACACAAAGTGGCAACTAAGCCAAAGAAAAGAATCAAGATGATTAACTTCTAATTTTGCTTGTTTATTTTTAGAGAAGAAAGTGAGTAACAGACTTTACTCACTCCAGAAGAGTAAGGAAGATGAGAAAATTTTCTCTTTGCAATTAAAAAACTTCAGAATCAGTGTTGGGTATCTAGCTAAAAGTTCCTCAGCCATTTCTGCAACTCAAGCTTTGGTGGACTGCTACACTACTTGAGTACTCTCTCTTATTTTTTTCCTCCCTTCTCTTTTTTTTTCTCTTCTCTGCTATCTTTATTTCCAGTTTCCATTTATCTGTAATGTTTAACAGTTTTCCTCCTCTTTGGCTCATCCAATCTATGAGCTAACAGCTAAAGCCTAACTAATTCTTTTTCCTTTAATATAATTTTCTAAACAAACACAGTTCTTGTTCAATGAAGAATTCTGGAGCACGTATTGAGAAAATATTTTTTTTCACCCCCACTGACTGGAGAAGTCAGTTTTGACTTGCAAAGATTTGAAAATATCTTAAGAATAATTTTAGTAACTATTAGATTATTTAGAAAAATTGAAATTAAAATTTAAAACTGTGCTTAAATGTTGCCAAAGACACTCTTTAAGAATATTAAAATTATTGACAGCTTTGATGGATTTTCATGTCCATTATTTGGAACTTCAAACAAAGAGTATAATTTCAATCTAGAGATTTTATTGCTATTCAAATGAATTTTTATGAATATCCTCTCAAAGTCTTAAACCAAAACAACAGTGATTCCACTCCAATTTTTTAAAAATCATTTTTCAAATTTTGATGTCAGTACTATTATACTTTAAAATCTGATACAGAATTGAATTGACAGCTTAATAACTTATTATTTAATAATAAAATTTTATTTTTTTCTTTCAGTTATTTGACTGCAACAATATTGTACCTCTTCTTAGTATTGATGTGATAGCACTGTATAACAAAATTCTTCTCTTTTAGAACTGTTGTTCTTTTATAAGAATGCTGCTCTATTAATCATGAGTGTGGCAGCTCAGTGCTTGGACTGCAGCATAAAATATAATTTATTAAAGTCTCTTCCAGGCAGATCTGAAACAGGGATTTCAGTATTTATTAATGCTTTCTACATTTTAGACTTAGAGAAAGCTGAATTAAATGCAGTAAAACTTGTGGCACTGTCTTCACGTTCATTTTTTTGAGGCACAAAAAGAAGTCTCTATCATCTCAAATAGACTAAAATAGAGATCAACTTCTGAAGGCTGACATTTTGGTGCTTTTTCATCTTCTAAAGAATTGCCCTTATAATTAAGTACTAAGCCAAGGCACTTCTTTAGAACAGTGAAATGGTCTTATACAATTTTGGTTCTGCATGGCCCAGACCAAGACCACCTTCTTTGGGTTTTCTTGCATATATATACTTATATACACACACATATGCTGTAAAGGTAATCTACTGTATTTTTTGGTAGATTGATTATTTGAGTATGTATTTAATATATGTTAAAGAATAACCTACTTTTTATTTCTGGTAGTCAGTATGGGAAAAAAGATGATAATTGGTTGAGGGTAAGAAAGCACATACTTTGTAAGCAGTTAATGACAGAATAGTAAATGTATTTAAAATAGTTGATATTTAGGATTCAATTTTTCTGTTTTCAAATTAATTTCTGCACTTTTACATAATATTTGTTAACAGCTTCTCTGGTATCATTTTAAAACAAAAACAAAAACAAATCCTTAAAGGCATTCCAATATCTATCTATTAAGGTCTATGGCGACTATATACTATGTCAGCTTGGCTAGACTGAACTACTTCCCAGAATTCCCTTCCTTCTATGCATCCTGTTAAAGTGGACCACAAGGGAGATTCTTAGAAGATTTTGGAGGGTGGAAAGGAGGTAGCAATCATTTTGTACCGTTGTTGCTCATCTGCTGACTCACCTTGTTGTTGTGAAGGAGCCTTTGGACCAGATATGTGTATTTGGCTCTGAGGCGTCTACAGGATGCCCTCATCACCGAGATAAGAGGCAGCCAAAATGGACACAGGACTCGGACAGCCTTTGGGGGATTGCAGCTCATGCTCACGAAAGTCCAGTCTGTTGCTGAGCTTCCCTTCCTGACTGCTGTCCTGTGGGCTTCAGGCTCCAGCTCACAGACTTAGAGAACGAACTTATGGTTACCAGAGGGGACGTGTGGGGGGAAGGGATAGTTAGGGAGTTTGGGGTTGACATGTACACACTGGTATATTTTAAATGGATAACCAACAAGAGCCTACTGTATAGCACAGGGAACTCTGCTCAATATTATATAACAACCTAAACTGGAAGAGAATTTGAAAAAGAATCGATACATGTATGGGTATAACTGAATCACTTTTCTGTACACCTGAAACTATCACAACACTGTTAATCAACTATACTCCAATATAAAATAATAAGTTAAAAAAAGGAGAGAAAGAAAAAAGAAAAGTGGAGAAAGCCTTGCAGGGACTGTTGAAGCAGGTCCCTCTGCTGTGGAATGTGTAGGCCAATTCCCTGCAATAATCCTTTTTAGCGTGTATGTCTGTGTTTCCTAGTGGTTGACTTCGGACAGGGTGTCCCAAACCTCTTTCTTTTCTTGGCCATCAAGCGTTTCTTGATCTATCCTAAATTGCCTTTTAAGTCTCATACCCATGTACAGTTCTCCACATTATATAAAATTAAACCATGATTATCTACTTATTACAGAAACAGACCAAGATCTCCTGTAACTTTATTAGCCTGGGTGCTTCTTTAACCCCATACTTCCCATTTGGTACCTATCAAAATATAATTTTTTGGTGATGGTGCTGGTTGTTTTTTGTTTGTTTTTTCATTTGTTTTTTGGTGTTGGTTTATTTTTTGTTGTTTGTTTTTGTTTTTTGATATTTTGTCAGCGTAAAGAATTTCTTCCTTTGAATTACATTATTCTAGGTGTTGCTTACTTCCCCACTCTACCCCTAATGGTAAATACCTTTGGAGTATGGGTCACATAATCTCTTTGTATTTCTTTCCATGCAACATTGAACACAGTCACTTGCCCATTAAGTTCTCAATAAATAACTGTTGGATCAAAATGACCCTGTCAAAAACGATGAAGGGTCTGAGATTTTACCTGACTTCTAAGCTAATGAGTTACCCTGCCACAGTTTCATAGGTTCTGGCAGAAGGCAAGAGACCCACGGGAGAGAAACAAAGGCCTTTATGACTCACTATACAGCACACAACATGAGCTTCATGTTTTCATCAGGTACCCTTGCCTCCAAAGTCCTATGGGGACCATGAGAAATGGCCCAGGTGGATGCTGCACAATGAGTCTGCATCATAGATTTGGAATCCTGAGCTTAGGTTTTCCCCAATCTTATTACAGAGGGAGGAAGATACTATCTGTATTTTCCTGGTCAAAACACAGATGTGTCCACTGACTCACAGGGAGCCTATTTCTATCCTCTCAGGTTGCTTACTATACAAACATTCTTGAAAAACAGCCTAGACCGTAGGAATGTGTGGAAACACTATGGAGAATCACCACCACCACCACCCCCCGCGAACAGAATCATCTACTGGAAAATAATAGCTGTTTCTTAAACTCAGTGAAATGACATTTTGAATATCCTTTATATTTAAAATGTAGCTAGGTTTTCTTATAATACGATTTTTGTCTTTTATAGATTTCATCCCCAAATATTTACAGCTTGGGACAAAAATTGGCTCATACTTTATAATTTAAGTACCATTGAATCTGGCTTGTTATCCTACTTTAAAAGCGTATTGCAAATCACATACTATTAATCTCCATGGAGATAGCTGAGCTGCCGATCACCTCTTAAGTCCACACACACACACAAAAAAATCAGTGGACTGTGTGAAAGAAATTGGAGCATTTGGGAGTATACAAAAAGATTCATTTAGCTGAATTGACTTGTATATTGCCAACAACACTAAGTGGGAATAGAAGTTCATATGCCAGTAATATATATTTTGGTCCAGTATGCAAAAGTTTGTTTCTTTGAAGCAATACAAATCAGACAGAATACCAATTCTTCTTTTTCTTTATTTCCTCTAAGCTAGCCTTCTATATTCAATTTGGATATTTAAATCATGTTAAAGTTTCAGTGCCTAAATATTTCATTTCCATTCCAGTCCCTAAGGTTCATCCATTTTAAAGATGGATGATAAATCTATATCAAGTTGTTCCTGGGAGATATGGTGACCAAAATAGCTTACTTGAGATTTGAGATGTACATCCAATTTCACTCTTTTTCTATGCTAAATTTTATAACGAGGGTATTCCAAAGGGATGAAAGAAATACGGCACTTGTAGTGAATGGTTGCAGAAATAAACCATTTTGGGTTTTTTGGTTTTTTTTGAATACATGGTTGATAGTTAACTGTTAGGAATGAGGTAAAATAGCAATGAAAAACACATTTCTAAAAAAGCCAAACCATGAAAAATATTGATACACATGCAAAGTCTGCATATAATTGCCAGTTTGAGTTTTCTTTTTTTTTTTTTCAAATATGGATTTATATAGAAAACATCAACTGATTTCATGATTTTAGAGGAAATTTGTGTGTGAAGGAAGGTAATAAAATGAATAAACTCTTAAATAAAAGTTCATCTGACTGTATGGCATAATCATATATGTTACCTTATTTTATCATTATGTCAGTTTTATTTGATATACAAGGAATTATGAAAACCTTTATTTTATGGCTATTAAAATGGATTCAGAGAGTTTATGTGTTTTTCCCAAGGTTACAGAGCTATTAGGTAATAGTGTTTTTACTAGAGCTTAGTATTTCCTGTCCAAGGTTATTTTCACTATATTATAAACTAAATTTTCATTGATAGTATCCATCATTCTTAAACTTTCAATATGTGTCTGGCACTGTGTAAGGAGATTGCTTGGTCTATCTCATTTAATTTTCCATAATATCTCTATCAGACAAGGTCAATTATTTTCTTAGATTATATCTAATAGGTATTAATTAATTTTACAAGGCCACAAAGAGAGTAAAAGCTTAATCCCAGGCTTAAACCCTACATATTTCAGAATCAGGAATCTTCACTGAAATGCAACTGTAGAAATTTAATAGATTCATCAACCTCCCAATCACACATACCCATATCATGCACTAGGGATTTTGAAATACTCTTCTGTCAATAATAAAATATATTTTTAAGATTCCATGAACTACATATACTTTAAGAGAAACTTATTAAAAATGTAAATTCAAGCATGCTCTTTTAGCCAAAGGTTAAACCTTGGAGGAAAATATCAAAAAAAAATCCTGTCGATAAATAACAATTTCTGTAGTGCATAGTGACTAAAGTATCATCAACCAAAGCAAGGCATCTCTTTCAAAAGTCATTTTGAAATATGTTAGCCGGTGAAATATTTTTATTTCAACTGCAGAGAGTTAACATTACATTCACTTTGTACAACATCCAATACTTATTTGATCTGGCTGATGATTCAGAGGCAGGAGCTAAGCCTAGGTTCTTTGTATTATTCTCTGCAAATTTCAAATTACTCTGTGATGCTCTGGAAACAACACAATTATTATTCATCTCCCACAGGGAAAGCCAAGCTGTATATAAAGCTGTAGCCAGTTAGCTCTGTTTCTACAGCAGTGATTTATAAGGAGGAGAGTTTCCTTGCAATTTTGTTAAGGAAAGAATATTAATCAGAATGCATTCAAGTTCAGAATCCTTCAGATCTGTGCCACGTCCACCTAGTAGATCTTGTCATCACATTTTAATGCAGTAGGAATTCAGAGAAAATTAGTCTGTCCTGCTAAAACAAACAAACAAAAAAGCCTACAGAAAGATTCTTTGTGTTGGCTTTGCCTTTTCAGAAATAGATAAGACATAATACAGTATTTACGAAGAGCTGCATCACAGAGACTGAGACATTAGATCAAATTCATGGTTAGAGAAATAGAGAAAAATGGATTTTTCTAGTTTTCTATTTGAATGTTAAAATTTGTATTATTGAATTATACTTACGATACTCTTAATTATACCTGTGGTATTCTTTTACATTTTCATGATAAATAATTTACATTTTATGGGAAAAGGAAAAGAAACACTTCAATGGCCCTTTTCCCAATTTATTCTTTGGACCAAACTTTTACCAAATCTTTTATACCGAAGTCATTACATGCTCTTACTTAATGTTTAAATCTACATGTTGAATGAGTTTAATGATAATTTTCACAGTATTCTTTAGCAGTTGTGATATAGGTAGAAACATTTCTCATTCTACTCTGTGAATGAACTTATGGTGAAATATTAAGTAAATAAATTTTATTTATTTTTCTTCTTTCTTGTATTCCTAGGTGACAAACAGAATGTCTTTTTTTTTAACATTTTTATTGGAGTATAATTGCTTTACAATAGTATGTTAGTTTCTGCTTTATAACAAAGTGAATCAGCTATATATATACATATATCCCCATATCTCCTCCCTCTTGCGTCTCCCTCACACCCTCCCTATCCCACCTCTCTAGGTGGTCACAAAGAGCCGAGCTGATCTCCCTGTGCTATGCGGCTGCTTCCCACTAGCTATTTTACATTCAGTAGTATATATAAGTCCATGCCACTCTCTCACTTCGTCCCAGCTTACCCTTCCCCCTCCCCGTGTCCTCAAGTCCATTCTCTATGTCTGCGTCTTTATTCCTGTCCTGCCCCTAGGTTCTTCATAACCACAGAATAAGTCTCTTAAGTTAACTTTTATGTATAATAAGATGCTAAATGAATTATTTTATAGTGCTATTAAAACATTCTAATTTTCTAGTGTTGCCAATTTTAAGTTTCACCTGGTTTAGTGATACCTAGTTTTAGTTAGGATTATTTGAATGTGTAGCTTAGTGGAACTAATAGATCCAACTGGAATAGTTATGTGTTTTGTTAAGAAATGCAGCAATATTTTAAAAATATGACTGTAGATGGAGCACTCATGATAAACTTCCATTTATTAGGCCACAAAAATCCTCCCAACCCCCAATATATTCTAAAAATAGTAATAGTTAACCACGTTCTCTGATCACAATGTTGTAAAACTATACATCTGAAAAATACAGAAAAAACTTTTCCCCTTCATCTACATCAAAACAAATCACAAAACTGTCTCTTAAGCAACTCAGTAGTTATAGAGAATGTTCAGTCACAAAATGCAAACTCTTTAAAATTATGGCAGTTGAAGCCTGACATAAAAAATGTATGGGGCAGCTAAATAGGTCTCAGAGGAAACATAAACTTAATACATACACGTGTGAAAAAGAAAAGAAGGAAAAATAACTCAGGCATTTAAGACACAATGATAGGAAAGGAAAAGTAAAGATAATGACAGGAAAGCATAATGAGGAAAATGGCCAATGCTAAAGCAAGAATTAATGAGTTAGACAAATGCAAAGGAGAAGCAAGAGGGAATACTCCTTGTGCTTATTCAGTACCCAGTTAGAAGAGATGTCTGCTGCCTTATCTTGCAAACATAAGAGAAAAATCTGAAGACCAATGAGGTTGGCAGAGCAGAAAGATAAAAGGCTCTGGTTTCTTCATTCATCGAATCCACATTTATTGAGTAGTTCCTCTGCTCTAGGCATGATTCAAAGCCTTGGAAATGCATTGGAAAAAAAGCTGTAAAAAGTTTTGTTCTCATGGTGTTTGTATTCCAGTAACCTTCGGGAAGATCAACCAACAAAGAAAAACTTGGTAAAGCAAATTTTACAGTATACAGAGATCTCTGGAAAAAATAAAAGCAGAGTAAGGCACATCACGAAAGCTGTGGATGGTATTTATTTTAAATAGGTTGACCAAGGTAAGCCTCATTGGGAAGGTGATTTTTTTTTTTTTTTTTTTTTTTTTGCAGTATGCGGGCCTCTCACTGTTATGGCCTCTCCCGCTGCGGAGCACAGGCTCCGGATGCGCAGGCTCAGCGGCCATGGCTCACGGGCCCAGCCGCTCCGCGGCACGCGGGCTCCTCCCGGACCGGGGCACGAACCCGTGTCCCCTGCATCGGCAGGCAGACTCTCAACCACTGCGCCACCAGGGAAGCCCTGGGAAGGTGATTTTTGAGGAGACTTGAAGGAGGTGAGGACATTATCCATCCAAAGGCCTCAGGGGAGTATTTACTATGAAGCTAGCTAGCAGTATGATCATATGGTCACAAGGTTTTGTAAAAATTTCAGAAATTAGATTTTTGTTAACTTCAGTTGGGTAAGGTCACTCACTGTCAACTTCAAATTCCCCTCCATTATACGCCTATTCTTGTAGGGATGTATCCAAGTGCCATAGTCATTTTTGGAAAATGAGCTAAATAGAAGTTGAATAGAAGATAATTTAAAATGATTACATATGATATAATTTTGGTGGGATACACATATATAATTCACAGTCACTTCCATTTATTATTATGTTATGGCTAGCCATCCCTTCATAGGAATAACTTCCAGTAAATAATTCTATTGCTCAAGGAATGATACTTCACGTGTTGTGACCTAAAGGTGAAGGGCCAGAGACAATATAATGTTATGAATTATGGTACCCATAATATCATGTTATTACTCTAGCACCTAGAGTTTTTCATGCTTGTGGTATTTTTCAGCTTTTTTTTAAGAATTATAATTTGTTGTAAATTCTTTTTTATTCTAAGAAATATTTACTTTTACTTTATTTTATGGTAATAATATTATATTGTTTTCCTTAAGAAGATTCCAAATTTTATTTGTTTGCACAGAGCTTAAAATTGTCCCTAAAAGTTACCAAGGAGGTGCATGTCTGGTGTCTCTGTGAAAGCAGGAGGGTCACAAAAGTGTATTACAAGAGTTTTTGGTGCACAATGAACAAAAAGGAGGGGCATAGTAAGAGATTAACTCAGAGTGGTTTTACAGGCCCAGTCATATAGGACAGTCCAATAGAAATATACTGCAAGAGACATATAGTTTTAAAGTTTCTAGTAGCCACGCAAAAAAGTAAAATAAAAGCAAATTAATTTAGCAATATATTTTATTTAACCCAACACATGCAAAATATTATCTTATAAAATACCTTAAATTATCTTAATGTAATCAACATATAAGCTATTAATGAGATATTTTGCAATCTTTTTTGTCATACTAAGTCTCTCAAATCCAAAGTATATTTTATTCTTAAAGCATACCATCATTTGAATCAGGCACACACCAAGTCATCAATAGTTGTATATGGCTAGTGGCTACTGAAATGGACAACACAACATTAGAACATTGTAACTTTTAATTAAATGGACAGAGAGTGGAGGGCTGTCAGTAGAGATGTGGCATGATCTGATTTACAGTATAAAGAACAGACTATATAGATATAAGGTTTGAAGTAGAGAGACTGATTAGGAGGCTATTGCAATAATTCATCAGGAGAGGTTGGTGCTTTAGATCAAGATGGTAATGGATCTAGTAAAATATAGCCAGATTCTGTGTGTATTTCATAGGTTAAGACATCAGGATTTGCTGATGAATAAAATGAGAGAAAGGGAAAAAATATTATGAGACATGGACAGATGATAATGCCAATTATTAGATAAGGAAGATTATAATAAAAACAGGTTGAGAGGTTTTTTTGTTTGTTTATGTTTTATGGGATTTTTTTTCTTTTTCTTTTTTTAGTGATATTGTTGTCAGTAAACCAACCAACCTTAACTCTTTATGTGAGATTATAAATGTCTGTATTTTATAAGTCATTTTGAGTTGTACTTCTTTACAGCTGAAAGATGAATGCACATATTATTAAAGGTGGAGATAAGTTTACATTTCATTTTTCTAGATTTTTCATAACCCTATACCCCAATAAACAAAATGTAAACCTTGTAAATTAAAAAACAAAATTTTGGATAATGACTGATATTGAATGCTCTATAAATAAGATGACTATATGCCTGATTATACTTGGGCAGAGCCAACTTGTACCTGCTTTCTCAGTATAATTATTCATAGTAGCCCCTTTCATTCTCAAAACTCCTCGTTTGTATGATAAATTACATACTTGCTGTATATTATCTATTACAACAATATTGTCATGTTACAAACCACCCCCAAACTTAGTGGCTTAAAATAACAACTATTTATTACTTTTCATGAATACAAGATTAGTTGAGTGGATCTGCTGTTTGAGCCAGTCTGGATGCTCTTGGCTGGACTTGCTTATGCTTCAGTGGTCAGCTAGCAGCTTGGCTGGTACCTGGCTGGTCTAGCTTGAGCTCAGCTGAGATGACTTGTCTGTTTCACTTGATCTTTTCTCCTCCAGAAATACACCCCTAAGCTTGTTCTCATGGTAGATTCAGTTTCAAGAGGATAAATAGAAGTGTACAAGCTCAAATCTAGCATGCCATCACTTTCACACTAGTATACTAGCATATTCTGTTAGCTAAACAAAACCACAAGGCCAGCTCAGAGTCAATGAAGGAGAGAACAGCTAAGTTACATGGCAAAGGTTGTTAGATATGGTCTAGTCATTAATTGGGTTCATCGATGCAATCAATCAGTTATATATATGTGGGTGTGTATGTGTGTGTATATATATACATATATATGTATATATATAAAATATTTGATATTTGCCTCTTCCTTAAGTTTCCTCATTTTTCTCTAGTCAACTACACATGCCTTTTCAAAAACACATTTTTAAATAATTATTTAAAATTTTCTGTATTTCATGACACTTTATATTCTGCGGTCTCTACGATAGACTCACAGAGACGCACTTGACACACTACTTGTAATATTCATTTCCTTTACATTTGTCTCCAAGATATATTTCCATGAAAACTTACAAATTCCCCTAAATTGTTTTTTATTTTGATAAAG
The DNA here is from genome assembly GCF_963924675.1 of Phocoena phocoena. NCBI lineage: Eukaryota > Metazoa > Chordata > Mammalia > Artiodactyla > Phocoenidae > Phocoena > Phocoena phocoena. The sequence continues at coordinate 32,647,823 of NC_089229.1, forward strand.
ATGGAATTAGATTTCTGTCTGTTCCTTCTTAAAATGTGTTCTTCCTTCCTTTATAAGCAAGTCTTCTGGGAAGATATCAGACACAATCATCTGACAAAACTTGCCAGAGAGGTAGTTTGTATTTTAAGATTTGAATGATTATTATAACCCAATAAGCATTTCTTTGAAAACTACTATATGCCCTTGATTGCAAAGAATAGTAAGACTATTCAGGAAGGCCATATATTGATTTGCATCCTTTCAATAACAGATATAGTGTTTTCTTTTATTACCTAGTTTCTGTTCTCATCACTGTTCTTCAACAGCATTGTTCTCTATAATTTTATACTATATAATACCACCTGTTAAAATAGTGCTTAAGGGGCTTCCCTGGTGGCGCAGTAGTTGAGAGTCCGCCTGCCGATGCAGGGGACACGGGTTCATGCCCTGGTCTGGGAAGATCCCACATGCTGCGGAGCGGCTGGGTCCGTGAGCCATGGCCGCTGAGCCTGCGCATCCGGAGCCTGTGCTCTGCAACGGGAGAGGCCACAACAGTGAGAGGCCTGCGTACTGCAAAAAAAAAAAAAAAAAAAAAAAAAAATAGTGCTTAAGGATCTTGAAATATATTCAATATTAAAACTGTCTACTAAATAAAATGATTCAGTACAATACATATTTATAATACAGTCTTCTAGAGTTGCAATATCACTTTATTGGGAAATTTTTCTACACGGACAAACTTTTTTCCAAAGTATTCTGCTCCTTTAAAAATAGATTTTTCATTTTTTGCTTATTACATTGATGCCACTGGAGCCTCAGAAACACAAAGTCTCCTACGTATATGGATAGATAATCCTAAAATAAAATTTTAAATAATTATTCAGAAAATTGGAACTGAGCACAGGATCACATAAATTATCAGCTGAAGCCAGAACCCTTCTCCCTCCTTGCTCAATGAAAGAATTGTTGCTTCGTATTTTTGCAGTGTATTTTGTCATTAAGGGATCCTCATGAACCAACAGTCTCCATGTCAAAAAGTACCTTGAATAAATAGAGATGGTAATTTTTAATTTTCTTCATGAAATGTAATTTTGTAAACCTTCCCAAAGTAAATATGGAAGAAAAAAAATAGGAGGCTTCCCTTTATTTCCTTTCAGCTGTAACAATGTCACAGTAAAACAGAGTATAATTATTTTCTTCGATTTTGAATATTAATAATTATTTCTTTACATTTTGATTTTTTTAGAGTAAATGATCCACTAAACTATCATATAGTTGTGGAAAACCCATAAAAACACTTACATACATGCACACCCAGGTGGAAATAGCTATTTTGTATGTGCCAGTAACCCTTCAGTATAGTAAATGGAGGAATGGAACAAACATATACTTGGTTTGTTTGTTTTTTCATCTGTAAGAGGTGCATACAAGGGAATGTCTGTATTGTTTGTGTATTCTTCTATAATGAAGCCATTTGTAACAAAAACAAAAAACTGGGTTAAAATGAATAACTTGTTGCTAATACTCTAGTCATCCAATCCATGTTACAAAAATGTATCTGATGGAAGATCACAGTTGCCAAGTAACAATGTGACATTCTTATAAGGAATTTGATATTTCCCAGAAATATGATATAATGATATTTAGTAACAAATGTAATTTTCCTCTCAAGAGCAAAAGAGATACCTACTCAACATTGTTGAAATTTTATACTTATGACATTCTAGTTATGCAATTACTTTTCACCTCTTACAAACCTAATTATTGAAACTACAAAATATTTTGTTAGTGTAATTGATTCCAGAAACAAGCTATTTGGTTGTGATATTCAAGTGAGAAAAAACATAGAGCTCTAAGTAGCAAAGTATCTATAAAATCAAAATACAGTGATTTACAAATATTTGCTGTTACATTAACTTTTCTAGAATGATTGACATGGCCCAAGATTTTTGGAATTAATATTTCATGAAAATAATATAATCATTCTCTTAGGTCTTAGAAAAGCCATCCATGGTAATATTAAATCATTTGTTCTCTTATTCTCTTTCCATTATTTTGTGTGTGTGTGTGTGTGTGGGTGTTTCTCCTTTTGTGTGGGAATGAACAACCTCTTAGATCATTTGAAATAATTGCAAACACAAGTTTTCATATTGCTATGTTGTCATGTAATGAATTAAAATTTTTTGTTACACTCTAAGTTTTAACTCTGGTAGCTAATTTGGCAGTTACTTTAAATATCTTGATTCTCTCTGTGGTTTTGTTTGTTTGTTTGTTTTAATATTAGGGAATTACTGTTCATTTTTTTGAGGTATGTAATGGTATTGTGGTTGTTTTTATGAGATGCATGCCTAAGTGTTTAGGGGTGAAACATCATGTCTGTAAGTTACTTTCCAATTGTTCAGTAAAAACTATGACAAAATGTTAATTTTTAAATCTAAGTGGTGGATATATAATTTGTTTCATTTTTCTTTAACTTTTCTGTATATTTGAACATTTTCATAATAGAAAGTTGTGGAAAATAAGGCTATCTGTTAAAATACTTGAAAGCATGGTTCAGACAACTGTACAAATGGGAAACAGAAAGAATAAAGATATTTAACAGTGTACATGTCCCTACACTCTTTCCTCTGGCCTTGAATTATAAATCTGCCTCAGCATCTATTGGAAGAATATTTTTCTCAGCAATTCTGTGACTTCCAGTTCTAGCAGAACAACCACCCAGCGGAGTTCAGACCAAACTATGTAAAATAAGCAAATACATACTTGTTGTTTTAATGCCCCACATTTTAAGGTGGTTTGTCCTACAACACTAGATAATTGCTAGCCCCCCTCCCCCAAAATATTTGAATTCAGTTTGGCACAAGCATTTTTAAAGCTCTTTAAATTATTCTAATGTGAAGTAAATGTTGAGATGAATAGCCTTATAAAATTGAGATATTTATCCATAGACATGCTAAATAAAAATATTTGAACAAGTTTTCAATACTAGGAAATACAGAGCTTAATATAAAATAAATGGCTTTGGGACTTATTTCTGAACAAAAGGCTTTATATTAAATATAGATTTTTGAATTAAAAAATAGAGTTGTCACTGGTATGTAAGCAATTTTAGAAAAGGATTTAGTGAGTTGACTAAGAACAAACTTGAGGGACTTCCCTGATGTTCCAGTGGTTAAGATTCCGAGGTTCCAATGCAGGGGGGCATGGGTTTGATCCCTGGTTAGGGAGCTAAGATCCTACATGCGGCATGGCCCAAAATAAATAGATAGATAGATAGATAGATAGAGAAAAAATTCATAGCACAGTCCTTTAAAAAAATAAAAGAACAAACGATCAAAATGAACTAAGTTGCTTATTTGATGTTTTAAATAGTTAAATTAGGAGGTAATGCTTTTATTAAATTATTGGATATGGTAATATTTTGTTAAATTATTAGGAGGTTTTGAACAGGTAGTTTGTGTTTCTTTTTTTTGGGTGAGAGGGGGTTGGATGTCATTCATTTATTACCAATTCAATCCTTGATTATATTTTCCTAAGATTTTTTTGTTTGTTTGTTTTTTGTGTGTGTGTTTTTCTTATCTTTGTTTTCATTTATTTTTTAACTTTTTAAAATTGAAGTATAGTTAATTTACAATGTTGTGTTAGTTTAAGGTATTCAACAAAGTGATTCAGTTATACAGACACACACACACATTCTTTTTCAGATTTTTTCCCATTATAGGTTATTATAATACATTGAAAATAGTTTCCTGTACTATACAGTAGGTCCTTGTAGTTTATCTATTTTATATATAGTAGTATGTATATGATAATCCCAAACGCCTAATTTATTCCCCTCGCCCCGTATCCCTTTTGGTAACCATAAGTTTTTTTTCTGTGTCTGTGAGTCCATTTCTGTTTTATAAATAAGTCCATTTATATCATTTTTCTTAGATTCCACAGATAAGTGATATCATATGATATTTGTCTTTCTCTATCTTACTTACTTCACTTAATACGATAATCTCCAGGTCAATCTATGTTGCTGCAAATGGCATCATTTCATTTTTTATGACTGAGTAATATTCCATTGTGTTTATATACCGCATCTTCTTTATTCATTCATTGTTGATGGACCCTTAGGTTGCTTTCATGTCCTGGCTATCATAAATAGTGCTCCTATGAACACTGGGGTGCATGTATTTTTTCAAATTAGGGTTTTCTCTGGATATATGCCCATGAGTGGAATTGATGGATCGTATAGTAACTCTATTTTTAGTTTTTTAGGGAACCTTCATACTGTTCTCCATAGTGGCTGCACCAATTTACATTCCCAACAGTGTAGTACAGGGGTCCCCAACCACTGGGCCTTGGACCAGTACTGGTCTGTGGCCTGTTAGGAACCAGGCCTCACAGCAGGAGGTGAGCGGTGGGAGAGCAAGCAAAGCTTCATCTGTGTTTACAGCCACTCCCCATTGCCCGCATTACCACCTGAGCTCCACCTCCTGTCAGATCAGCGGCAGCATTAGATTCTCATAGGAGCACAAACCCTACTGTGAACTGTGCACGCGAGGGATCTAGGCGTGTGCTTCTTATGAGACTCTAATGCCTGATGGTCTGAGGTGGAGCTGAGATTGTGATGCTAGCACTGGGGAGCGGCTGCAAATACAGATTATCATTAGCAGAGAGGTTTGCTGCACAGAGACCATAATAAATCAACTGCTTGCAGACTCATATCAAAACCCTATCAGTGAGTGGCAAGTGACAATTAAGCTGCATCTGGTGTCAGGCTTCATAGTGGCAAGTGAGTTGATGTACTTTAATAGTACAGCTGCATCTGGTGGCAGGCTTTAAGTCAGAATCTGACACCTGTTTTGGTCTGTGTGTGGCCCACCCATTATTTTATTTACCACTTCCGTCAGCGCCTCTTTCCCACACTTTGCACTTGTCTCAGTCACAGTTTTGGTAAGGCCGCAAGCTAACCCTAGCCAAAATGAGTGAAAAACAAATGTCACCAGAGAGCTTCTTTGAAAAGGGGGAAACACCCAATGATGAGACAGCAGAAGCCTCTAAGACTGCCAACAAAAAGAAAGCTGCATTTAAAAGAATATACCAAGAGACCTACTTAAATTACGGGTTCATTGCAACAGGTGATGCACATTCTCCAAGCCCGCTTTGTATAATACGTGGCGACCAGCTATTCAGCGAAGCCATGAAACCTTCAAAATGGCTTTGCCACATGGAGACCAAGCATCCTGCATTAAAAGACAAGCCTTTGGAGTTTTTCAAAAGAAAAAAAACATGAGCATGAAGAACAGAAGCAATTACTGAAGGCCACCACTTCATCAAATGTGTCTGCACTGAGAGCATCATTCTTAGTGGCTAACTGCATTGCTAAAGCTAAGAAGCCCTTTGCTATTGGTGAAGAGTTGATCCTGCCTGCTCCTAAGGACATTTGTCATTAACTTTTAGGGGAGGCTGCAGTTTAAAAGGTAGCACGTGTTCCTCTTACTGCTAGCATCATAACTAGATGAATTGTTGAAATAGCAGAGGATATTGAGGCACAATTGTTAGAAAGCATTAATGAGTCACCATGGTATGCAATCCAGGTTGACAAGTCTACTGATGTTGACAACAAGGCAACAATGCTTTTTTTTGTGCAATGTATTTTTCAGGAGGATGTGAATGTGCATGTGCAAGCAACTCTATGCCAATAAAATGGACAACCTGGAAGAAATGGACAAATTCTTAGAAATGCACAACCTTCTGGGACTGAACCAGGAAGAAATAGAAAATATGAACAGACCAATCACAAGCACTGAAATTGAAACTGTGATTAAAATCTTCCAACAATCAAAAGCCCAGGACCAGATGTCTTCACGGGCCAATTCTATCAAACATTTAGAGAAGAGCTAACACCTACCTTTCTCAAACTCTTCCAAAATATAGCAGATAGAGAAACACTCCCAAACTCCTTCTACGAGGCCACCATCACTCTGATACCAAAACCAGACAAAGATGTCACAAAAAAAGAAAACTGCAGACCAATATCACTGATGAACATAGTTGCAAAAATCCTCAACAAAATACTAGCAAACAGAATCCAACAGCACATAAAAAGGATCATGCACTATGATCAAGTGGGGTTTATCCGGGAAGTGCAAGGATTCTTCAATATACGCAAATCAAGCAACGGGATACACCATGTTAACAAATTGATGGAGAAAAACCATGTGATCATCTCAATAGATGCAGAGAAAGCTTTTGACAAAATTCAACACCCATTTATGATAAAAACCCTTCAAAAAGTGGGCATAGAGGGAACTTTCCTCAACATAAGAAGAGCCATATATGACAAACCCACAGCCAACATCATCCTCAATGGTGAAAAACTGAAACCATTTCCACTAAGATCAGGAATAAGGCAAGGTTGCCCACTCTCACCACTCTTATTCAACATAGTTTTGGAAGTTTTAGCCACAGCAATCAGAGAAGAAAAGGAAATAAAAGGAATCCAAATCGGAAAAGAAGAAGTAAAGCTGTCACTGTTTGCAGATGACATGATACTATACATAGAGAATCCTAAAGATGCTACCAGAAAACTACTAGACCTAATCAATAAATTTGGTAAAGTAGCAGGATACAAAATTAATGCACAGAAATCTCTTGCATTCCTAGAAACATGAAAAATCTGAAATTGAAATTAAGAAAACCTTCCCATTTACCATTGCAACAAAAAGAATAAAATATCTCGGAATAAACCTACCTAAGGAGACAAAAGATCTGTATGCAGAAAATTATGACACTGATGAAAGAAATTGAGGATGATACAAACAGATGGAGAGATATACCATGTTCTTGGATTGGAAGCATCAACATTGTGAAAATAATTCTATTACCCAAAGCAATCTATAGATTCAATGCAGTCCCTGTCAAACTGCCACTGGCATTTTTGACAGAACTAGAATAAAAAATTTCACAATTTGTATGGAAACACAAAAGACCCTGAATAGCCAAAGCAATCTTGAGAACGAAAAACAGAGCTGGAGGAATCAGCCTCCATGACTTCAGACTATAGTACAAACCTACAATAATCAAGACATTATGGTACTGGCACAAAAACAGAAATATAGATCAATGGAACAGGTTAGAAAGCCCAGAGATAAATCCACGCACATATGGTCACCTTATCTTTGATAAAGGAGGCCAGAATATACAGTGGAGAAAAGACAGCCTCTTCAAAAAGTGGTGCTGGGAAGTTGGACAGCTACATGTTAAAGTATGAAATTAGAACACTGCCTAACTCCATACACAAAAATAAACTCAAAATGGATTAAAGACCTTAATGTAAGGCCAGACACCATCAAGCTCTTAGTGGAAAACATAGGCAGAACACTCTATGACATAAATCACAGCAAGTCCTTTTTGACCCACCTCCTAGAGAAATGGAAATAAAAACAAAAATAAACAAATGGGACCTAATGAAACTTAAAAGCTTTTGCACAGCAAAGGAAACCATAAATAAGACGAAAAGACAACCCTGAGAATGGGAGAAAATACTTGCAAATGAGGCAACTGACAAAGGATTAATCTCCAAAAAATACAAGCAACTCATGCAGCTCAATATCGAAAAAACAAACAACCCAAACCAGAAATGGGCAGAACCCTAAATAGACATTTCTCCAAAGAAGATATACAGATCGCCAACAAACACATGAAAGAATGCTCAACATCATTAATCATTAGAGAAATGCAAATCAAAACTACAATGAGATATCATCTCACACCAGTCAGAATGGCCATCATCAAAAAATCTAGAAACAATAAATGCTGGAGAGGGTGTGGAGAAAAGGGAACCCTCTGGCACTGTTGGTGGGAATGTAAATTGATACAGCCACTATGGAGAACAGTATGGAGGTTCCATAAAAAACTAAAAATAGAACCACCATACGACCCAGCAGTCCCACTACTGGGCATAAACCCTGAGAAAACCAAAATTCAAAAAGGGTCATATACCAAAATGTTCATTGCAGCTCTATTTACAATTGCCAGGACATGGAAGCCACCTAAGTGTCCATCTACAGGTGAATGGATAAAGAAGATGTGGCACATATATACAATGGAATATTGCTCAGCCATAAAATGGAACGAAACTGGTTTATTTGTAGTGAGGTGGATGGACCTAGAATCTGTCATACAGAGTGACGTAAGTCAGAAAGAGAAAAATACTGTATGCTAATATATATATATATATATATATATATATATATGGAATCTAAAAAAAGCGAAAAAAAAAAGAAGGTCAGAATAACCTAGGGGCAAGTCGGGAATAAAGATGCAGACCTTTTAGAGAGTGGACTTGAGGATATGGGGAGAGGGAAGGGTAAGCTGGGCCAAAGTGAGAGAGTGACATGGACATATATACACTACCAAACATAAAGTAGATAGCTAGTGGGAAGCAGCCGCATAGCACAGGGAGATCAGCTCAGTACTTTGTGACCACCTAGAGGGGTGGAACAGGGAGGGTGGGAGGGAGGGAGTTGCAAGAGGGAAGAGATATGGGGACATATGTATATGTATAACTTATTCACTTTGTTATAAAGCAGAAACGAACACACCATTGTAAAGCAATTATGCTCTAATAGAGATGTTAAAAAAACTTGCTTACTTGTGTGATATATTCAACCTGATCAACGAACTCAATCTGTCACTTCAGTGGAGAATGACAATTGTGTTCAAGTTGGCAGTTAAAGTGGCTACATTCAAATCCAAATTGGAATTATGGGGGCGATGAGTGAACATTGGGATTTTTGACATGTTTCAAACATTAGCAGAGATTTTTGAAAGAGACTGAGCTAGGGCCTTCTTTCTCCCAGCTAGTGCATGATCACCTATCTCAGCTTTCAAAAGAGTTTGAGCATTACATCCTAACCATAAAAGACCCCCAAACTGGGAAGGAATGGATCCGTGACCCATTTGTGAATAAGTCTGGTGATCGACTTGTCCATGCTAGAAGAGGATCAACTGCTTGAGATTGCAAATGACGGTGACGCTAAAAGTATGTTTGAGACAACTTGAAATCTCCATATATTCTGGATTAAAGTCAAGGCGGAATATCCTGAGATTGCCACAAAAGCACTGAAAAGCCTACTTCCATTTCCAACATCCTATCTTTGTGAAACAAGATTTTCTGCAGTGACAGCACCAAAACGAGATTACAGAGTAGACTGGACATAAGAAACTCACTTCAGGTGTCACTGTCTCCCATCATCCCCAGATGGGACCATGTAGTTGCAGGAGAAACAAGCTCAGGGCTCCCATTGATTTTGCATTGTGTTGAGTTGTATAATTATTTCATTATATATTACAATGTAAAAATAATAGAAATAAAGTGCACAATAAATGTAATGAGCTTGAATCATCCGAAACCATCCCCCACCCCTGCCGGTCCTTGGAAAATTTGTCTTCCACAAAACTGGTCCCTGTTTCCAAAACTTTGGGGACCACTGGTGTAGTAGGGTTCCTTTTCTTCCACACCCTCTCCAGTATTTATTATTTATAGACTTTTTGATGATGGACATTCTGACTGGTGTAAGGTGACACCTCATTGTAGTTTTGATTTGCATTTCTCTAATAATTAGCAATATTGAACAACTTTTCATGTGACTGTTGGCCATCTGTATGTCTTCTTTGGAGAAATGTCTATTTAAGTCTTCTGCCTATTTTTTGATTGGGTTGTTTGTTTTCTGGATATTAAGCTGTATGAGCTGTTTGTGTATTTTGGAAATTAATCCCTTGACCGTAGCATTTTTTGCAAATATTTTCTCCCAGTCCATAGGTTGTCTTTTTGTTTTGTTTATGGTTTCCTTTGCCATGCAAAAGCTTTTAAGTTTAATTAGGTCCCATTTTTTAATTTTTGTTTTTATTTCCATTATGCTAGGAGACAGATCCAAAAAAATAGTGCTGCAATTTATGTCAAAGAATATTCTATGTTTTCCAGTAGGAGTTTTATAGTATCTGGTTTTACATTTTGGTCTTTAATCAATTTTGAGTTTATTTTTGTATATGGTGTTAGAGAATGTTCTAATTTTATTCTTTCACATGTAGCTGTATAGCTGACCCAAGCCTACTTATTGAAGAGACTGTCTTTATCTATTGTGCATTCTTGCTTTCTTTGTCATAGATTAATTAACAATTAATTTATGGGTTTATTTTTGGGATTTCTATCCTGTTCTATTGAACTATATGTTTGTTTTTGTGCCAGTGCCGTACACTTTTATTGCTATAGATTTGTAGTATAGTTTAAAGTTTGGGAGCATGATTCTTCCAACTCCCTTCTTCTTTCTCAAGATTGTTTTGGCTATTCAGGGTATTTTGTGTTTCCATACAAATTTAAAAATTTTTTGTTCTAGTTCTGTGAAAAATACCGTTGGTAATTTGATAGGAATTGCATTGACTCTGTAGATTGCCTCAGGTAGTATGGCCATTTCAACAGTATTGATTCTTCCAATCTGAGAACATAGTATACCTTTCCATCTGTTTGTGTTGTCTTCAGTGTCTTTCATCAGTGTCTTATAGTTTTCAGAGTACAGGTATTTTGCCTCCTTAGGTAGGCTTATTCCTAGGTATTTTATTCTTTTTGATGTGATGGAAAATGGGATTGTTTCCTTAGTTTCTCTTTCTGATATCTTGTTGTTAGCGTATAGAAATGCAACAGATTTCTGTATATTAATTTTGCACCCTGGATCTTTACCTTATTCATTGATGAGCTCTAGTTGTTTTCTGGTAGCATCTTTAGGATTTTCTATGTATAGCCTCATATCATATGCAAACAGAGACAATTTTCCTTCTTCTTTTTCAGTTTGTATTCCTTTTATTTCTTCTTCTCTGATTGCTGTGGCTAGGACTTCCAAAACTGTGTTGAATAAATGTGGCAAGAGTGGGCATCCTTGTTTTGTTCCTGATCTTAGAGAAAATGGTTTTTCACCATTCAGTGTGATGTTAACAGTGGGTTTGTCTATTAAGGCCTTTATTATGTTGAGGTAGGTTCCCTCTTTGAAGAGTTTTTATTATAAATTGATGTTGAATTTTATCAAAAGCTTTTTCTGTATCTATTGAGATGATCATATGGTTTTTATTCTTCAATTTGTTAATGTTGTGTCACATTGATTGATTTGCAGATATTGAAAAATCTTTATATCCCTGGGATAAATCCCACTTGCACATGGTGTATGATCCTTTTAATGTATTGTTGCATTCAGTTTACTAGTATTTTGTTAAGGATTTTTGCATCTATGTTCATCAGTTGATATTGGCCTGTAATTTTCTTTTTTGTGTGCTATCATTTTTTTTGTTTGTTTGGTTGGTTTTTTTTGTGGTACGTGGGTCTCTCACTGTTGTGGCCTCTCCTGTTATGGACCACAGGCTCCAGATGTGCAGGCTCAGCGGCCATGGCTCACAGGCCCAGCCACTCCGCGGCATGTGGGATCTTCCTGGACCAGGGCACGAACCCATGTCCCCTGCATCAGCAGGCAGACTCTCAACCACTGCACCACCAGGGAAGCCCTGTGTGCTATCTTTGACTGGTTTTGGTATCAGGGTGAAAGTGGCTTCATACAATGACTAAGGAAGTATTTCTTCCTATGCAGTTTTTTGGAATAATTTCAGAAAGATAGGTATTAACTCTTCTCTAAATGTTTTACCCTCAGGTCCTGGACCTTTGTTTTTTGGGAGTTTTTAAATTACTGATTCAATTTCAGTACTGGTAATTGGTCTGTTCACATTTTTTATTTCTTCCTGGTTCAGTCTTGGGAGATTGTGCCTTTCTAAGAATTTGTCACTTTCTTCTAGGTTGTCCATTTTATTGGTGTATAGTTGCTCATAGTAGTCTCTTATGATCCTTTATATTTCTGTGTGTTTGTTGTAACGTTTTCTTTTTCATTTTTGATTTTATTGATTTGGGCCCTTCCCCTTTTTTTCATGATAAGTCAGGATAAAGGTTTATCTATTTTGTCTATCTTTTCAAAGAACAAGCTTCTTTTAGTTTCATTGATCTTTTCTATTTTTTTTTTAAGTCTCTACTTCATTTATCTCTGCTCTGATCTTTATGATTTCTTTCCTTCTATTAACTTTGGGTTTCGTTGGCTCTTCTTTTTCTAGTTGTTTTAGGTGTAAAGTTAAGTGATTTTTTGGAGATTTTTCTTGTTTCTTGAGGTAAGCTTGTATTGCTATAAAATTCCCTCTTAGAACTGCTTTTGCTGCATCTCATAAGGTTTGGATCATCATGTTTTTATTTTCTTTTTTCTCTAGGTATTTTTTGATTGCCTCTTTGATTTTTTCAGTGATCCATTGGTTGTTTAGGACCATATTGATTAACCTCCCTGTGTTTGTGTTTTTTGCAGTTTTTCCTTGTAATTAATTTCTAGCCTCATGGCACTGTGGTTTGGAAAGATGCTTGACATGACTTCAATTTTCTTAAAATTACCAAGGCTTATTTTGCGGCCTAACATGTGATCTGTCCTGGAGAGGTTCCATGTGCACTTGAAAAGGATGTGCATTCTGATGTTTTCAGATGAAACACTCTATATATATATCAATTAAGTTCATTTGGTCTAATGTGTTATTTAAAGCCTGTGTTTCCTAGTTGATTTTCTGTCAGGGCGATCTGTCCACTGATCTAAGCGGGGTGTTAAAGTTCCCTGCTATTATTGTGTTATTATTGATTTCTCCTTTTATGTCTGTTAACATTTGCCTTATATATTGAGGTGCTCCCATGTTGGGTGAATATATATTTATAATTACTATATCTTCTTGGATTGATCCCTTGATCATTATGTAGTGTCCTTATGTCTGTCTCTTGTGACAATCTCTATTTTAAAGTCTAGTTTTGTCTGATATAAGTATTGCTACTCCAGCTTTCTTTCAATTTCCATTTGCATGGAATACATTTTCCACCCCCTCACTTTGTCTGTACATGTCTCTAAATCCAAAGTGAGTCTCTTGTAGGCAGCATATATACCTGTCCTGATTTTATATCCATTCATCCAGTCTGTGTCTTTTGGGTGGAGCATTTAGTCCACTTATATTTAAGGAAATTATTTATATGTATGTTCTTATCATTTTATTAATTGTTTTGGATTTGTTTTTGTAGGTCTTTTACCCCTTTCTTCTTTTGTTCTCTTCTCTTGTGATTTGATGACTATCTTTAGTGTTGTGTTTGGATTCCTTTTCTTTTTTCTGTGTATATCTATTATAGATTTTCATTTTGCAGTGACCATGGGGTTTTTGTACAGAAGTGTATATATATACTTAAGTTGCTGATCTCTTAATTTCGTATACATTTTAGATACCCTGTATTTGTACCCTCCTCCCCTCCTGATTACTGTTTTGATATATGTTTTACATCTAATTGTTCTATGTATCCCTTAACTGCTTATTGTGGATACAAATGATCTTATTACTTTTGTCTTTCACCCTTCCTACTAGCTTTTGTGTGGATGATTTCCTACCTTTATTGTATGTTTGCTTTTACCAGTGAGCTTTTCCGTTTTGTAATTTTCTTGTTTCTAGTTGTGGCCTTTTCTTTTCTCCCTGGAAAAGTTCTTTTAGCATTTGCTACAAAACTGATTTGGTGGTGCTGAATTCTTTTAGGTTTTGCTTGTCTGTAAAGCTTTTGCTTTCCCAATATCTGAATGAGAGGCTTGCTGGGTCCAGTATTCTTGGTTGTAGGTTTTTCTCTTTCATCATTTACGTATATTGTGCCACTCCCTTCTGGCCTGCAGAGTTTCTGCTGAAAAATGAGGTGACAGCCTTATGAGAGTTCCCTTTTATGTTATTTGTTGCTTTTCCCTTAATATTGTCTCTTCATCTTTAATTTTTGTCATTTTGATTACGATGTGTCTCAATGTGTTCATCTGTGTGTTAATCCAGTATGGGACTCTCTGTGCTTTCTGGACTTGAGTGACTGTTTCCTTTCCAAGTTTAGGGCAGTTTTCAGCTATTATCTCTTCAAATATTTTCTCAGGCCCTTTCTCTCTCTCTTCTCCTTCTGGGACCCTTATATGTGAATATTAGTATGCTTGATTTTTTTTCCCAGAGGTCTCTTAAACTGTCCTCATTTCTTTTCATTCTTTTTTCTTTTTTTCTGTTCATCATCAGTGATTTCCACTATTCTGTCTTCAAGCTCACTGATCCATTCCTCTAACTTATTTAGGCTACTGTTTATTCATTCTAGTGTATTTTTCAGTTTAGTTATTTTAGTCTTCAATTCTGTTCAGTTGTTCTTTATATTTTCTAATTCTTTGTTAAAAATTTCTAATTTCTCACTCTGTGCATACATTCTCCTCCTGAATTCTTTGATCATCTCTACAATCATTGCTCTGAACTCTTTCTCAGGTAGATTGCCTATCTCTGTGTCAGTTAGTTCTTCTGGAGTTTTATTTTGTTCCATCATCTGAAATATATTCCTCTGTCACCTCATTGTATCTAAATTTCTATTTGTATTCTTATGTATGTAGTAGGTTAGTTACATTTCTTGACCTTGGAAAAGTGGCCCTCTATAGAATATGTCCCATGCATCCCAGGAGTTCACTCCCTTCTCATCACCCAAGGGCCAGGGGCCAGCTGGTCCTAGGGTAGTGTCTGGCATGTGTTTGCGGATTTGGCCTGTAGGCTGTAGGACCATAGTTTTCTTGCTTTTGGTGTCTGCCCCCTGATGGGTGAGACTGGTCTAGAGGCTTGTGCAGATTTCCTGTTGGGTGGGGCTGGTGCTTACTGAATGGTGGTTGGAATTGTGTCTCGGCCCTCTAATATGCGGGGCCATGTTTTGGGGCATGTAAAGAGGAATCTGTGGGCTCAGGAAGTCTTTAGACAGCCTGTCTGCTAATGGGTGGGAATGTTTCCCTATCCAGTTAGTTGTTTGATCTGAAGTATCCCAGCACTTGAGGCTACAGGCTGTTGGGTGGGCCAGGTCTTGATGCTAATGATGCAAGCAAGATGTCAGTTTCCAGGAAAGTTCCTGTAGATTAATATTCCCTGGTATGTCTTCCACCAATGTCTATGTCCCTAGAATGAGCTACAGCCACTCCCTGCCTCCCCAGGAGATCCTCTAAGACAAGCAGGTAGGTCTGGCACAGGCTCCTATGAAATTACTGCTTTTGTCCTTGGTCCTGCTGAGCATGAGATTTTGTGTGTGCCCTTTGAGAGTGAAGTTTCTATTTCCCCCAATCCTCTGGAGTTCTTGCAGCCAACTCCCACTGGCCTTCAAAGCCAAATGCTCTGGGGGCTCCTCTTCCTGTTGCTGGGCCCCCAGACTGGGAATGTCTGACCTGAGGCTCAGAACTCTCGCTCCTGTGGGAGAAACTCTGTAATATAATTATTCTCCAGTTTGTGGGTCGCTCACCCAGGGGGTATGAGATCTGATTATTTCACAAATCCGCCCCTCCTACCGGTCTTGTGTTTCTTTCTTTATGTCTTTAGTTGTGGAAGATCTTTTCTGATAGTTTTCAGGCTTTTTTAACAATGGTTGCTCTTCAGATTGTTATGATTTTGGTGTGCTTGTGAGCAGAGGTCAGCTTAGGGTCCTTTTCTGCCATCTTGGCTGCTCTCCTGTCTGTCTTTAATAAAACATTTTCTTAGAGTTTCTTAGTCTATCCCAGTGGACAAGATATAGAAAATTTGCAGTAAAATGGAAAGGGCTTATAATTAGCCTGTGGAATTATTATCAATTGAGACATTGCATAAGTTTCTTATCATTGATCCTATCCTATTCAATAAGTTTATTAAGAACCATGTTAAAGACAAGTAATAGCTTATTAAATTTTCTTAACACTGATAAGAAATAATAGACATATCTGGAAGAGGAATCAAAATTTTAAAGTTTCTTCACTGAATATATATATATATATACGTGTGTGTGCACACACACACACACACACACACATCTCTACTTGAATATGTTTGTCTTGCACTCTCTTTTTAATTCTGCACAGTGGGGCTAGTTCTTCCAGTGCCTCAGGTAAAACCTTGAGCAAGTGTTATAAATTTTGTCATCTTTCTCTTAGAGAATGTGTCTATAGTCCCTCACTTTATTAATTAAAATGCCCAATATTGGATCAAAATTAGAATTCCAAACTTGATTCAAAGCTAAAGCTTTTGCCTTCCCTGGTTTCAGCCTGCACCAGGTAAGAAGCGAGCAGTTGAATAAGGAGAGTGTAATCACTTCTTTCTTTCCTTATTTAGGCTCTTCCTCTGCTCCCATTGAACACCTTCCTAACTTCTGTTTCTGGTCCTTTCAGGTTTGCAAATTTTGAAAGGAAAGAGAAGAAGGAGAGAAAAAAGAAGAATACTTCTGACTTGGTAAGTACACTCAGAGTGATCCTGCATTGTCCTGCACTGTTTGCCATTGACTCATTCTCCAATGAGTATCTATCATATATAGGTCAGAAGACTCCCATGCCCCCAGCAAAGGGAATCTCTCATCTGCTGTTCACTAAGCAAGGACCAAGAGTTTCTATTTTGTGTGTTACTCCTTCTGTTATTTCTTGTATCCTGGTGATACCTTCATTTTCTTTCTACTAAGGTTTTATGCCTCCCCATGAAATCCCGTTTGACAGGACTTGACAAACATAGCTTTTCTTTTATGTGTATGGCTCACATCAGGTCCATGAGAAGCATTTATAATCCCTATTGGGAGAATGTTTTCAAGTTTATGCCACCCCCCAAAAAAATAGTTACTGCTCTTTTGTTCCATGATAAAAACAGCTAACACACCTATCTTTTACTTAGACCTCCCCGATAGGAATAAAACACTAGTTTACTACGTCAGTACAGGGGGCACATATAAAGCTCTCCAAAACTCCAATTAAACCCTCTGTCCCTAGGTTAGATCCTCTGATCCTCCTCTCAGTATCAACTTTTGATTCTTCAATAACTCTGATGCTGCCAAGTGGGAGTCATCCTTAACTTCTCCTTTCTCAATTTTTATTATCATATGGTTATAATATCCTATTAGTTTTTCCTTATACATTTTTCTAGATTTGGGCCACTGTTGCTCATTTTCACAGCTGCCCAAATCATCCAAACCATTATCTCCTACTAAGATCTCCTAGCACCAACTCAAAACCTTGCCAGTTGCTCCTTATCCCCTTTTCCTGCTTTCTTTTTCTCTATAACTTATTACCCATCTGTTTTTCTCTTGCCACTAAGATGTAAGCCCCATGATAGTAGGAACTATTTTGTTCACAAATTTCATCTAGCTAATAGTGCCTGGCACATAGCTGGTCTTCAGTAACTATTTGTTGAGTGAATAACTGAACCAATTTTAATTATCAATAAGTGGTTATTACTTTCTGGTCATTTTGATTAGTTTTTATGTGGAATAGTCTTATTCTTGTAAGACT
Source organism: Phocoena phocoena (assembly GCF_963924675.1). Lineage (NCBI taxonomy): Eukaryota > Metazoa > Chordata > Mammalia > Artiodactyla > Phocoenidae > Phocoena > Phocoena phocoena. The sequence continues at coordinate 32,665,180 of NC_089229.1, forward strand.
CTAATAAGTCAGTTTGGCCAACTCTGGCTAATACAAATGTGTCCATTATCATGTATCCATTTAAAGCAAAACAAACCCTTGCAGGTATTCCATTATTTTAATGTAAATATTACAAAAGAGTTTGTACTAAGTGATACCTAATAACCTGAGTGGTTAGTGGTGCTATTGCAAGACATATTTCTTTACATCTACAGTCTGTAGTAATTTCCATAAATGTTAGTGACTGATGCTCTCTTTAGCATATATTTTTCATTCCTTTTAAGATCTGTTACTAAGGTGTAATAAGTATTAGCATGATAAGATGTCCTCCTAACTGCTCAGTCTTACTTGTTAGTCATGGTATTTTTCTTACAGTGTCCAAAAACGTCTTAGGAAAACTGGTCTGTTTCATGTTTGAGTATTTCTTCATGAGCTGGTGGAGGATGGGTTGGAGAAAGAGGCAGTGAAACTAGGAGAATGTCATCCTTTGGCTGTATTTCCAATTTCAGATAAATATATAGAGAAATTTAAAGTAGATGTGAGTTTATTTCTGAAGGAGAGACACTAGTAATACAAATTCTCACACTAAACAAAACAGTAACACAGCTGTGTGTATTGGCTTATTTAGCTGTGCTTACCATAGCACTTTGTGTATCTGCCTGTAACACCATTTCTCACAGTGTCTGAATTTTCTCCCACACTGTGAGTTTCTCAGTTATAGACAGGCTCTCCTTCCTCTGTTTCACCATCAAAAAGAAGAGTCCATAGTAGCCATTATGTTAAAGTTTGTAATTATGTTTTCTTATTATATTCCTATAAATGATTTATACTTTTTAAAATTTGCCATGATGATTTTGAAAAATCATCTGGGGATTTTCTCTTCGGAATTATCTTGTATAATATTTTGTTGCCCTAGAAACTAAGGTATTTTTATTTTACTCATTTTGCTTTTCTGTGTGTTTTTTATTTTTTTATACTAGGCATGAATTACTTTTGTAATTCAAATACAGATTTTAAAAGTCTAAAAAGCATTCTTTATTACTTCATTGTCTTAATATTTGCTCCTAAATGGCATTACACAGCAAATACTTACTGAGTGCCTAGTAGGTTTAAGGTTCAATATTATGTATTTTGAGAAGTACTAAAAGAACATATATGCTATCTTTAGCAGAACCTCTGAAAATATGGTCTGGAACTCATCTGGAATATGTTTGTGTGAGTGTGTGTGGAGGATGGGGACAGGAGCTGGGGGGACAGTTGAAGACATAAAAGAAATGCTATTCAGACCTTTTAAAATAATGTTTATCATGGTAGAAATAGTGACCCCATTGTGATCTTCTGTTACACTTCGTATGTTATTTGGCATGTTGATGAACAAGTCCTTTTATATTTGTAGAAGTAAAATGGAAAGAAGAAAAGAGCCATCGTGGTTTCTAGGCAAAATGTTTTAAACAGAGGATTTGTAGATATTACTTGTAGATGTGTGCAAGTCTCTAGAACTGGCAGATACCTTGGCATACTTTGCTTAAGAACAATACATAACAGTCGCAATCTGCTTATTCCATCTGTTGTCCGTGAGAAAATAATCCATTACACATAGTGATCAGGATTATCAGGTTACATGTTGAGGATTTTCTGATGCTTTCCCATGATGTTAAGAAATGTAAAACAGGGCTTCCCTGGTGGCACAGTGGTTGAGAGTCCGCCTGCCAATGTTCGTGACCCAGTCTGGGAGGATCCCACATGCTGTGGAGCGGCTGGGCCCATGAGCCATGGCCGCTGAGCCTGCATGTCCGGAGCCTGTGCTCCGCAACGGGAGAGGCCACAGCGGTGTGAGGTCCGCATACCGCAAAAAAAAAAAAAAAAAAAAAGAAATGTAAAACAAATCAAGCTGAAAGAAAATATGCTTAATGAGAACTAATGTAGTGGGCAGTCAAGTCTGAGATGTTTTTAAATTGCTATTATTCTTTATGGGCCATCAGTGCAGCTTGAAATGAATTATAAGAATGGGAACGACTCCCATGGACCATTGAGCATTGAAAGCAAGGTTGAAATGAGTAAACAAGTTAAATAATTAAAACACCTAAGAAAGTTGATGGTTTAGGGCTCAATAATTTGAATTAATAGCAGAAGGGTATAATTTTGGAGGGGAAGACATCATTAAAATGCCAAAGAGTGAGATTAGCTAAATTTAGTCTGGGTATTTGGTTCTGAGGATTTAGAAACCAGGGCAAATCCTAGAAATGCCAGTAAAAAAGGGGCCAATTAAACTGATCTTATAAACTGACTGCAATCATTTCAGATTAAGGGAGTTAATTCTTACATCATGCTTGGCTTTAAAGCCAGCTGCCTATGAAAATGTGTACTGTTTTAAACAGCACATTTATGAAGCTTTTGTGAGAGTGGACTCTCAGTCAATTCCCCTTCTCTGTTCTGGAAGTTTATTTACTATGCTCACTGATATTGCTACTTCTTCAGAAAAGTATCATATCTCTGTGCCCATAGTAGATCAATTTGAGGTATTTCACTGTGTTTTATTTTAATCTGAAGAGAAAACATTCCTTTTTTCCTGACCTTCTCAAATACATTTTCTTCCTTGTTAAAAGTCTAAAGTCAATAGAAATTAAAGCACAACAAACTGAGAACTTACCCTGAAATTCCACTATAATACATTATTGTTTTAATAGAGAGAGAGATTTCCCTGAATCTGGAGATTTCTTAGTTTTATTTTTGCTTCTTCTGCTTTTGGTTTTCATACTCTTTCCAATTTTATGTTATGTATATGTATATATTTATATATGTGTATATATATATATGTATGTATAAAATGATTCTGATATTTAAAAGCATTTCTTTAGTGAATCTTTTTTTTTCATTTCACTTAGTTTCCTTCATTTAATTTTTAGAATGAAATAATTTTTAATTTTGATTTGGCAGAACAATGGGTCAGTTGTAAAATTATATATTATTCTATTTTAGTATAAATGTTATTATATTGTGGGATCACATTGTGCTTTATTTTTGTTTAACATTAAATTTCATACAACATGAATTATATATACATATATATGTTTAATGCTACTGTTTAAAAAACTTTTTTTAAATGCCTTTTAGTGTTTCTAAGCATCTCGTATTAGTCACTTAACTTTTATTAATCATATGCAATTGCTTTCAACTATTGGCTATAATTCTTAAAAAATAAAAGTAAAATACTTAAAATGAATGAGAAAAAAACAACTATAAATTATGAGACTGAACACCTGCTATTTAAGCCAATGATAATCCCAGGTTGTGCAACCACTGTATTAATGTCTGATTGCTGCTATAACAAATTACCATTAATTTAGTGGCTTAAAACAGCACAGTTATCTTAAAGTTCTGGTAGTCAGAGGTCCTAATGAGTGAAATGGGGGCAACATCAAGGTGTTGGCAGACCTCGTTCCTTCTGGAGGCTGTGGAGGAAAATCCCTTTCTTTGCCTTTTCCAGTTTTTAGAGGTTACCCGTGCTTGGCTTTTGGCCCTCTTCCATCCCAACCTCTACTTCTGTTGTGACTTCTCCTTCTCTGACTCTAACTCTCCTGCCTTCTTCTTATAAGAACCCTTATGATTACATTGGACCCACCTGGATAATCCAATATAATTTCTCCATCTCTACATCCTTTCATTCAATCACATCTACAAAGCCCCCTTTACCACGTAAGGTAATATATTCACAGGTTCTGGGGATTAGCCACACACATGTTTGAAAGTTCATTATTCTGTCTAACATAGTAACTTAAAAACTTGGTGATAGTGACCAATCAGTTTCTAGACTCAGGTTTTGCAAAACTAATTTCAGAGTCTGTCTGTTTCAGAGTCTGCCTTGCCTCACCTTATCTTATGAACTGTATTTTGACTCCTAACCTCTTTTCAGTGGCCAGTAACCTAGACAGCCTTGTACTATTAATTGTGTCTGGTTTTGGCTTCTTACATTTTGGGGGTCATGATGGCTAAAGTGGCAGGAAGAGACAGACACTGTCGCCAAACAGTAAATCTGCACATAAATGTCACAATATAAATATGAAGGCATAGTTATGAGTCTATTCAGTTGTGGCCCAAAGAACTCCAGAGGAGACAAGAGGACCCTCAGTGTCCGTGTGATCACTGGTTTATTCGGTGTGCCCCTGATTCAGTATCTTTCCCTGCCTAATCTCTCATAGTGTGTATTTGGCCCTGTATCTCTGGTCCCCTGATTACTAGTCTCACACAGAAATCCAGATATCTCTTAACAGATTCCTATAAATTTCTTCACTTGCATAACTTGGGACAGTCATGAGTCTGTGCTGGCCCTGAGGATTATGTTTACATGCCATCACTTCAGTCACAGAATATTCCAGGGCTGCCCTACAGATGCTGCTGCACCTGACCCCTGCTTAGAGAGAAAGGCCCACCGCTGACAGTGATGGACAAATGGCAAAAACTTTTGACAGTCCATGTCCAAGGTATGTTCTGAATGACAGGTACAGCACCCACTCATTTCAGTTATTTTTGCTTTCCCAAAAAGTCCATAGTTGCTGAGGAAGCCCTGCAAACTGCAAAGAGAGAAGAGTTCAAATCTTATAAGGATATGAAGTCTATATACCTTCTCCTGGAATAATTGGAAGTGATTATCTTAAGTTACAAATTCATGGACTGTGTCCACAGGAAGATACAAGTTGAGGATGACTAAAGTTTATACAATAGGGGGAAGGGAAGTTGCTATTAAAAAGAAGAATACAAAATACTTTTGAAAATTTTACAAAAATATAGGATCATATCCAGTATTGGTAGAGCCTTTCTAAGAAGGACGGTACAGAAAATGAGGGGCTGTGACACACTGCATTAGTTTGACAATCAATTTACCCCTGGATATTCATCTCCTGTTTACATAAAGTTAGCACCTTGCTTTCTCAGTATATAGTAGAAACTAATAACTCTTTACCAAATACCTTCTATGATCTTCCTTATTTTTTTTCTAGAGATGCCATCCATTACACCAGCATTACACTATTGCCTGAGGGTGCTATCACTTCATGTTGCTACCAGCAGCAAAAGCAGACTCTTCCCTGCTCTTATCCCCCAAAATATACAAGCCAAGGTAATTGTCAGCACCTCACCCAGAGAAATAAGCAAAGGGTGATTTCTTTAGGCACTAAGATAGCCAATGTTCCCTGACATTTAAGCTAAATATTAGGCTCCACTCCCTAGCAAATGCCTACAATGTATAATTTCATGCTGACCTCAGAGTCACAGTTATTGCCTGGGAGCCCTTTCAATTTCTGGGTTTCTGAAATAATTGATTATGCTGCCTCTTCACCATTCTGCTCAAGAATTGGCCATAAGTGAAGATCACGTGAAGATTAATGCAACATTAAAACACCTTAATGTAATAGGTGTTGAAGCAGCCGATTTAGTATGTGTTTAATTATATAGATGAAGAAACTATTATATCACCTACTCTTTTGAAATCAATGTCTTGTATATTTTCACATACGCTTCTATGATAAAGTACCTAGAAATTTTGGATAAAATGCAACAAGCATAGTTTTGAATATATAAGCTGTGCTTGTGAGATAATAAAAGAAATTCTTAAGGGCAAAAGAAAAGAAAACCAAACAAACAAGAAAAGATGATTTCTTTTATAATTGGATGTGTTTTTATGCTTTAAATGGCTTGGATAAGTTTAAAATGAAAAGCAGCTGGAAAATAATTTGTAGTTTTAGGAACAGAGCAACATTTTTCCCGAATCTATAATTTAAGAAAAAGATTTCTAGTTTCCTTTAGGCCTTAATTTCTCCTCTTTTATCCTCCTGTTTTATAATCCTGAAGGTCTTTAAATGCAGTAATGCTTATTATCACTCCTTGATTGCAGTTCTGTGATTACTTTGTGGAAGTAGAAGCCTCATTCTATTTGCAAAGCAATGGAGGATACAGGAAGGTATCTATGTTAAGTAAGAATGAAAAAACAAAACAAAACAAAACAAAACACTCTGCTTCCTACTCAACTCTCCACTCATGCTACAGAAACTTGCAGATGCAAAAAACAGTGATAATAAGATCTATTTCACATGATGTGAAAGGACATTGAGTTAGAAAAAGGGGATATACTTAAACTCTTAATACACTGTTAGCTTATCTGAACAATGGGAATAAAAATATTTGAATTACCTAGCTCATAAAATTGTTATTGACGTACTACCTTGAAAGGTTTTTTATTTTTTTTTATTTTGTCCATGATATCATATGTTTACCACATGCAAGGCAAAAAGTTAATATTTTTCATCTCACAAACACATTTTCATTGAGAAATGCTTTTATCCAAAAGAATGTTGTATCTTTTCTTAGTGATCGTCCAAATCTGGTGTGCAAAAAAATCATTGAAGACCAGTTTTAAATGCCTGTCCTTCAAGTGATTTCACTTCTGGATGAGATTTAAAAACATATCCATGTACTTTTTTTTTTCAGAAATATACTGACTCATTTTACAGCATACTTCTGAAAGAAAATATATCTTAGGAATAAAATGTTCACGTTGATTAAAAAGATGCAAACCTCTGTTCTAATTATTTGATTCTAGTTTATAAAAATTAGCACCTAGGAGTCTGGCATACCTAGATTATAACCCTGTCTTGCAAATCACTTAGGGTGAAATACAGGGTTGTGTAAAGGAGAAATACAGCTATCATTAAAGTCATTAGCTCTAGAATCTATTGGAAAATCAATGTGCCCCCAGTAAGATGAATAAAAATGGTCTTTGTTATCATAATCTTACAGTTAGCAACAGCTAATTTTTTTTTAACTTGGATAAAATTATACAAATGCTTAATTCTAGAAGTCTTGTAGAGGTGGTATGCAATCAGATATAAGTATATATATATATATATACATATATATATGTATCCTCATATAAGTACAACTTTAACATTTTTAATCCTTTATTATCAGGTGGGGATAAAGTAAGTACATTTAAGGATCACAACAGGATGTGAATATTTTGTTTTATATGTGTTTTTTCTCCATACAATTTAGGTTTAGTTAAAGCTTGAATTAGTTCAGGTCCTAAAATGTTAGGTAGTGTGATTGTAGATAATTTATTTTGCTTCTCATATCTTCTATAAATTGGATATTAGCAGCTTACCACATTAAAATTGTGTGCATGATTTCTTTTATCTGTCAATTGATTTAAATGAATTTGGGATAATAAGTGGTAAGAAAAACATTAGTGGCTGTTTTGTAACGCATCCTGCCTACCCTAGGGACACCAGGAATAAAAGAAGAAAGAAATGGTTAGGAAAAGGTCAACTTCCCTGTTGACGTACCAGTCAAACCCAGATGACACTGACCAGTAGGAAGACATTGGAAATTCATGATCTATGGAATGATTTAAATAGGGTACCTCTGGTTAGTCAAGGTTGTAAATGGTAAACAAACTTAAACTTTAAGCATTTATGGGGCATGATTCACTGAGAGATGTTGGTGTCAGCTTTATAATTATCGGAGTATATAATGGATATACTTTATAACTTAAATAGCTTTCTTTGTGGAAATGATTCCCTGCTTACATTGCTTGGAGATTTCATCCGTCAACTCTGGACCAAGATGTGTCCCAGTATGGCAGGAAAGAACATAAGGAGCTGCACTGGTGATCTCAGATTTCTTTGTGCTTTGTTGGCTAATCTGTGGGTTTTGAGTCTTTGTTTATTCTGTATTGAACTCTCCATTTTGACTGATGCTAAATTATCTTATTTTCCCAAATATTTTCAACTCTACCCAGCTGTTTCACTATGAAGTAAAAAAGGGTATCTAATATGAAATACATCTGCTTTTCTCTCCCTATAAATGTCTATATATTAATGTTTCATTCTTTCTCATATGACCATAGTATTTATTCAACTAAAAATTTGAGTCAGTCATGGTATTGGGAGTTGAAGTTATAATGGCAAAGAATACAGATTCTTTGCCTGACAGCATAGGGTTATAGTCTAGGAAGCAAGATGAATTAATGTAATATAATAATTCATAAAGTATCTGCAATTTGCTATCCTCTAACCTAATATAGGGAGTTAGGAACATTTTCCTTAATGAAGTATCATCTAAAGCAAGACCTGAATATCAAAGAGGAGAGGAAGATGAAAAAGATGGTTACAGGCCAAGAGAACAACATGAATGAAGGCCCTGAGGACACTGAAGAACTGAAGGCAGGTCACACAGCTGAATTGTAGGACCTGATAGGGTGATGAAGTGGAGTGCTAGGCTAGCGCTAGGCAATGGAAGTCCATGCAGGTCATCTTAAAGGACTATGACCTTTCACCTAAGAGAGAGAGAGAACATCATGGAAGGGAGTTTACATTGTTTTAGATGAAACATCACCATCTTTTATTCTTTCCAGATTCAAAATGTTACCAGTGTTTTTATACTAATTCCCTCCTGCTATCTTTAAGATCAATCATCTCCTCTTTCATTTTTATCTTCAAATACTGCTTACCTGTAACCAACTTTCCCTTCCAAATACCCCCAGGCATAACTAGACTGTAGAATTGTTTTTCTTCACTGTATTAGTGTTTTTACAAACCATTTGCTGAGTACTAAGTATTGTATCAGGCATTGAAAGTATTTCCAAAGGGTCGTCTGTGATTAAAGCTTCAGCTTATTTGTAATCAGCTACACACTCCACAGGGTTATCAACATCCAACAACATGATTCTTCCTTTAGTAAATATTTATCGGGTGACTACTAGGTGTGAAATGGGAAATATGGATGAGGTGAAAAACAGACAAGGTCAGTGGCCCTCAAAAAACTTAGAGGTGTTGGAAGTTCAGGTACAGGAGAAGAAATACAGATAAGAAAGCAAGTAAATAAATATATGCTAATTGCACATTATAATATCTGCTGGAAAATTGATTTTAAACTATACAGTAGTTTACATTTGTTCATTGATTTATTTATTAGTTCAACAAATGTCTGTATGGCATCTGCTCTCTGAGTTTACTGTGTTCAGTAGGAAACATCAGTAAGTGAGAGTGTCCTGATCTTAAAGAGCTCACATTGTCAGGGGGGCAAATAAATGAACTAATAAGCTGCTTTACAATGTAATAGGTAATAGAACAGAGATGGGAGTAAGCCACTAGAAGAGGAGACTCAATATACTTAGGGCAGTAGAGGCAGGATTCCATAGAGGAGGTGAATATAGGGAGCTGAATTTTTAAAGTAAAAAGAGTAGAAGCCTATAAAAGATGTGGTGCAGCCTTTAATAGCTGAAAGGTTAGCATGAATACATGGATAAGTGAAGAAGATTTCAGCATGTGATCTGGTGAGACTGGTTTAGTGGCTGGGACAAAGAACAGATGAGTGGTGGGGAGACAGAGGGCTAGTGGACACAAGAGAAATATCATGATCTCATGTAGCCCTATATTCCAAGTTAGTGTTATTATTATTATTACATTTTATCAGGATTAAGGCATTAGCCTTAAATCAGCTATTCAGCTCAGTTAGATTATCAAATAAATTAACTAAATAAATTTATAGTATAATTATTTATCCCATTACCTTTCACAGTGAAATCAAGTCTACAATTCAGCAACCAATTAAATAGGATTAGTCTTTTCAGGGGAGACATAACCACATTTTTCTTTCTCCTTGGAATTAATGAAACTTCCCATTCAACAATATGTATTTCATCACCAAACTCAAATTCCCACTGGTCAGCAAGCTATTAATATTTGAAAATTTATGATGATGTTGAAGTATAGTCAGTGACTGTTTTCTGTGATAAAAGTAACAGTAAGAACAACCATTTCTTTTTTTGTTGTGTTAGTTTCTGATTTATAACAAAGTGAACCAGCTATACATGTACCCCCATATCTCCTCCCTCTTGTGTCTCCCTCCCACCCTCCCTATCCCACCCCTCTAGGTGGTCACAAAGCACCGAGCTGATCTCCCTGTGCTATGCGGCTGCTTCCCACTAGCTGTTTTACATTTGGTAGTGTATATATGTCCATGCCACTCTCTCACTTTGTCCCAGCTTACCCTTCACCCTCCCCGTGTCCTCAAGTCCATTCTCTATGTCTGCGTCTTTATTCCTGTCCTGTCCCTAGGTTCTTCAGAACTTTTTTTTTTTTTTAAGATTCCATATATATGTGTTAGCATACAGTATTTGTTTTTCTCTTTCTGACTTACTTCACTCTGTATGACAAACTCTAGGTCCATCCATCTCACTACAAATAACTCAATTTCATTTCTTTTTATGGCTGAGTAATATTCCATTGTATATATGTGCCACATCTTCTTTATCCATTCACCTGTTTATGGACACTTAGGTGGCTTCCATGTCCTGGCTATTGTAAACAGAGCTGCAATGAACATTGTGGTGCATGACTCTTTTTGAATTATGGTTTTCTCAGGGTATATGCCCAGTAAAGGGATTGCTGGGTCATATGGTAGTCCTATTTTTAGTTTTCTAAGGAACCTCCATACTGTTCTCCATAGTGGCTGTATCAATTTACATTCCCACCAACAGTGCAAGAGGGTTCCCTCTTCTCCACACCCTCTCCAGCATTTATTGTTTGTAGATTTTTTGATAATGGCCATTCTGACCTGTGTGAGGCGACATCTCATTGTAGTTTTGATTTGCATTTCTCTAATGATTAGTGATGTTGAGCATTCTTTCATGTGTTTGTTGGCCATCTGTATATCTTCTTTGGAGAAATGTCTATTTAGGTCTTCTGCCCATTTTTGGATTGGGTTGTTTCTTTGATATTGAGCTGCATGAACTGCTTGTAAATTTTGGAGATTAATCCTTTGTCAGTGGCTTCATTTGCAAATATTGTCTCCCATTCTGAGCATTGTCTTTTTGTCTTGTTTATGTTTTCCTTTGCTGTGCAAAAGCTTTTAAGTTTCATTAGGTCCCAGTTGTTTATTTTTGTTTTTATTTCCATATCTGTAGGAGGTGGGTCAAAAAGGATCTTGCTGTGATTTATGTCATAGAGTAAGAACAACCATTTCTTACGTATTATAAGTTTGCTGCCTACTACCAGGACCCTTAGGGGAAAAATTCCATTCAAGCAAATCAAATTGATAAACGTGTATCTAGCCACACCATTGGCATTCATCATTTCAAAGTTATAATGTCATTTACTTTCTATGATAGAAGTGCAGTTATTGTTATAGATCATCACAAGATCAATGTCATGAGCTTCAAAAATATATGTCTCTTTTGGCTTCAAATTAATCTGCTAGCAGGAGTCTGGTATTACTTCAGTGTATTAATATGAAAATATGTCCATGAATATTCATTCATGAGCATCAACTTCTCAATTTAGACAGTTAGCTTTTTAGTATAGTTTCTTTCATTTTATTTGGCCAATATCCATTATTACTTTGCATTTACAAAGCAGCTTTCCTCTAAGGAATCTAAAGTACTATAGTTTAATTGTCCAAAAGACATGGTGTCAGGGTAGAGGAAAGGGAGGTAGAAAAATGTGTTTCCTTATTGTCTTAGGGAGTTGGGAGATACTTAATTTTAATTCTGGCTTTAAGTCCAGACAGTGAGGCTGTGCACAAGTGAGGTTGTATGTGAGATTTCTAAATTTTGCATGTACATAGAGTCCCATTTCAAGAAATTCACATTATTCTACTTAAGCCAGTGGTTCTCAACCTGGGGCAATGTTTCCCTTCTCTCCATCCACCCAACCCTGGAGAAATTGGGCAATGTCCAGAGATATTGCTGGGTTGGGGAGGAGTGTGCTGTTATCTTGTGGATAGAGGCCAAGGATGCTGCTAAAATCCTGCAATGCACAGAATAGCCCCCTACAAAAAGAATTATCCAACCCAAAATTTTAGTGCTGAGATCAGAAACCATGATAAGCTGTAATACTGCATATAAACTCAATTTCTTTGTTATTTACTGAAAAAGTCTAACACCAAATAATCATGGCAGGTGCCAAATATAATTCTGATTTTACTGAAATATCATTTGTAATAGGGAGAATTTCCAGGCATGGTATAACTTGTATCCTTAATTCATGTCAAAAATAAAATCAGTTTGGACTCTAGATTCCTGCCAAGTATCTAAAGTAATAAAGGAACTCTTTTCTGATTCCCATTTTATCTGGAGTATCTGAAACCCTCCCTACCTTTTTCTGGAGTCAAGGTAGGTTTCTAACTGATGTTCCCAAAGTTAACCCATACAAGTACTAGGAGGATCTCTTCTTTCCAGTGAAGGAGATTGACTCCAATTATTGTCACTCTCCCTGCCCAAAGAAATCCAGTGCTTTCCTTAAAACCTCTAAGAAGAGAAGTGCACTATAACTGAAGTTTTTATAGGAAAGAATATTAGCCCAGAAATATACACAAAGTAATCATTTCAACTATAGAACTTTCTGTTCAATTTTCACTTCCGTCATTGTTAGCAGAATTTGGTAATCAACCAGTAACATGGCTGAGAGTACCTTAAATCTTTTAGTACTCTAAATATAGTACAGTAAAATATGATGCAATAACTTCATAAAGCATAATTTACATTTTTACTCTTGTCCTTATCTTGCTAAGGCACTTTCCAGTTTCCTCAAAATTTCCCCACTCTTGGGATTGGTTACCATATATCAACATGATCACCAAAATGAGAAGTTTTAGAGAGTACAACAGGGCACATTAATTAGTACTCTGCCAATTGGGTATGAATCAGAACTATTTTGGGCTTGATTATGCCAACTACAGATACCTCAAGTCATTTACCGTTGGCATCTGTGATTTTATTCCTCTTCCTCTGAGATCACTCTTGCTGATATCAGAGTTTCCTAAACTATTCTGGCCTCTGTGCTGAGAGCTGAGAACAATTTCTGTTTTTCTCTGGATGCCATTACAGAATCCACTAGGCACTCACTGTTTCTAAACATTATCATGATTTCCTTTATTTCCTCTGGGTAACTGCTGATTCCTACCATATACTGGGCAATGCCACTGCCATTACAGTTATATAGAGTCCTCATGAAGCCAAATATTTAGAGTCATGTTAAAAAATGGGAAGAAATGTTTCCATTCCTATTATTTCCAACATTTGGATAGAGTATATGTGTATAAAATAGTTGCTGCTTTTGTCTTATAACATTCAGATTTTTTTCATCATATACCATATACTGCTGATATAAGTTCATGGATGGCTAGGCTAATAGGTAATTCTGATTGCCATATCATATGCTTTTACCTGCAAAGATAAGCTTTTTATTTTAACTGATTAAGCTTGTGGCCTATGACTCCTTCTAGAATGTGCCCTCCCCACCCCACCACCTCAAGAGATGCCTTAATTCCTTAAGCAAACAGGATTCCTATAGATTCGTCTAACCAAAGTATGAATATGTACAGACTGGTCGATATCCCAGAGGGTCACACAGTTTAGAATTAATCTAGAGTATATAACCATATTAGGGCCAAAAGAAAAAAAAAGACTGTATCATTTTAGAAGTAAAAGTAAAAATAAAGAGAGCAGCTTGGAAGCAATTTCTAATCATCCATAAGTAAAACACCTGTTTCCAAATGTGGCCAAATTTTATTTTTCTACATATTTAGCTCTAACACACATACTCCAGTCATCTTTTCTTATATATATATTTCTTAGAAGCATAAAAGTTAGAACTATTTATGTTTATTTGGTCATTTTGAATATCCATGTGCTATGGACTGAATTGTGTTGCCCCCAAATTCATATGTTGAAGTCCTCACCCCAGTGTGACTATTTGGAGCTAGAGCATTTATGGAGAAAGGATATAGCCTATATTCCTGTATCACATAGCACAATATCATCATTAGGTGCCTCTCAGTTATGTTTTAAGAGAAGGATATTTTCTTGAATGTGAATGACTCTTCACCACATTTCCATCATCCTTTTGCCATGGGTTTAAAATACCAAGTTAACATAATAAGTGTAGTACAGCACATATTTTCCACAAGTATAGTGCTATTTATCAGATGCATTTATCTAAATTGGCTTGCTCAATCAACCTTATGGACACTTTGCAATGTTTAAGGATTTTAAAATGGTTTCAGACAATTTACATCTTGGAATACTATTGGTTTCTGATAGAAATGTCTCCAATGACTTAATGATATCTGGCTGACTGCTTAAATTTCTAATTACGTATTCTTTGGTGTATATGGGTAGATCAGTGCTTAAAATCTAATTTATTATCTAATTATTTCTTTTTGAAAGGAATATTCTGTAGGGAAGCTATGTAGCATATGTATTAGATCTCCATTATCTTCCTCCAGGTAGGGCATTTCTCACTAATGAGTGAATTAAGCTTAAGCTTTTCAACTGTAGCCCTGTATTGCTCTATGATAAGGCCAGTTCACTTTTCTTTGAGCACAAAGAGTGAATGAGCTGCTATAAAATTCTTTAAGAGCAGAGGAAATGCCATTTGCTATGCAGGTTGGGAAAGAACAAAAGGAAGGATGAACTAGGAAGGAGAATGAAAAATAATCTCTCCTAGTGAGATGCCTATAGCAACCGATGAGGCAGTATTGCCAATGAGCTCTTAGAGGTGGTCCAACTGAAGCATATTAAAAATCCAGTCAGAAGCAAACCTATCTTATGTCTTCGGCTAGAATTTCATTAAACCTTTCTGACAAGATGTGACAAATCTGCCTCTATTTGTGGTTGTATAGACTTCAACCTCCCAAACTTGGACATCAGCAAGAGTAATAGAGCAATGATTACAATAGCTACCATCAATTAAATGCCTCCTAGATGCCAGGTACTGTACCAGGCGTTTTATGGCATCATTGCAGTAAGTATTTTCATCACCTCTAGGGAGTAAGAATTATAATACTTTATTTTAAAGTTTTTTTTTAAAAGACGAAAAGAGAAGTTACTTGCTCTAAGGTACACTTAGGCAGAAATGCTAAGATTTGAACCCAGGTGTATCTGAAGTGCTTTCCAATTAAGAGATTAATACAGTCAGTGAGCATTTATTGAGCACAAACTATAATTGAGGTTACAATTGTACAATTCTGAATAATTTTAAAGACCTTGCTCTACAAAAGCGACTCTAGAGCAAAGCTTATTTCTCCAAAACTGGGAAAGTTATATTTTAAGGAGAAAGTGTCTAGTCCTCCCCAAATTATGAGAAACCTGAGGAATTCTTTGTGTCTGAAAAATTATATAGTTGACCTTTTAACAGTGTGAGTTTGTGCCAGTCCACTTATAAGGAGTTTTTTTTCAGTAACTGTATTGGAGAAATTTTTGGACTTATGACAATTTGAAAAAACTCACAGAAGAACCACATAGTCTAGAAATAATTAAAAAAAAAAGGAAAAGGGAGATTTGAGAAGATGGCAGAAGAGTAAGACGCGGAGATCACCTTCCTCCCCACAGATACATCAGAAATACATCTACACATGAAACTGCTCCTAACACCCATTGAACGCTGGCAGAAGACCTCAGACCTCCCAAAACGCAAGAAACTCCCCACGTACCTGGGTAGGGCAAAAGAAAAAAGAAAAAACAGAGGCAAAAGAATAGGGACGGGACCTGCACCAGTGGGAGGGAGCTGTGAAGGAGGAAAGGTTTCCACACACTAGGAAGCCCCTTCATGAGCGGGGACTGCAGGTGGCAGCGGGGGAAAGCTTCGGAGCCATGGAGGAGAGCACAGCCACAGGAGTGCGGAGGGCAAAGCGGAGACATTCCTGCACAGAGGATCAGGGCCGACCGGCACTGACCAGCCCGAGAGGCTTGTCTGCTCACCCGCCGGGCGGGCGGGGCTGGGAGTTGAGGCTCGGCTTCGCCGGGAGAGGACTGGGGTTGGCAGCGTGAACACAGCCTGAAGGGGGTTAGTGCACCACAGCTAGCCAGGAGGGAGTCCGGGAAAAGGTCTGGATCTGCCGAAGTGGCAAGAGACTTTTTCTTCCCTCTTTGTTTCCTGGTGTGCGAGGAGAGGGGATTAAGAGCGCTACTTAAAGGAGCTCCAGAGACAGGCGCGAGCCGCGGCTATCAGCGCAGACCCCAGAGACGGGCAGGAGACGCTAAGGCAGCTGCTACAGCCACCAGAAAGCCTGTGTGCAAGCACAGGTCACTCTCCACACCTCCCCTCCTGGGAGCCTGTGCAGCCCGCCACTGCCAGGGTCCTGTGATCAAGGGACAACTTCCCGGGCAGAACACACGCGCGCCTCAGGCTGGTGCAACGTCATGCCGACCTCTGCCGCCACAGGCTCACCCCACATCCGTACCCTTCCCTCCCCCCGTGCTGAGTGAGCCAGAGCCCCCTAATCAGCTACTCCTTTAACAAAGTCCTGTCTGAGTGAAGAACAGACGCCCTGTGGCGACCTACACGCAGAGGCAGGGCCAAATCCAAAGCTGAGCCCCTGGGAGCTATGAGAACAAAGAAGAGAAAGGGAAGTCCCTCCCAGCAGCCTCAGAAGCAGTGGATTAAAGCTCCACAATCAACTTGATGTACGCTGCATCTCTGGAATACATGAATAGACAGCGAATCATCCCAAGTTGAGGAGGTGGGCTGTGAGAGCAAGATTTATGATTTTTTTCCCCTTTTCCTCTTTTTGTCAGTGTGTATGTGAGTGTGTATGCGTCTGTGTGAGATTTTGCCTGTATAGTTTTGCTTCCACCATTTGTCCTAGGGTTCTATCCGTCCGTTTTTTTTTGTTTGTTTTGTTTTAAATTTTTTTCTTAATAATTAATTTTAATAACTTTATTTTACTCTTCCTTCCTTCCTTCCTTCCTTCCTTCCTTCCTTCCTTCATTCATTCCCTCCCTCCCTCCCTCCCTCCCTCCTTTAGACAATGAATCATCCCAAATTGAGGAGGTGGACTTTGAGAGCAAGACCTATGATTTTTTCCCCTTTTCCTCTTTTTGTGAGGGGGTATGTATATGCTTCTGCGTGAGATTTTGTCTGTATAGCTTTGCTTTCACCATTTGTCCTAGGGTTCTGTCCGTTCGTTTTTTGTTTTTTTTTTTTACTTTTTTAAATTTTTTTCTTAATAATTTTTATTTTAATAACTTTATTTTATTTTATCTTACTTTATTTTATTTTATCCTCTTTATTTATTTCCTTCCTTCTTTCTTTCTTTCTTTTCTTTCTTTCTATTGTTTCTCCCTTTTATTCTGAGCCATGTGGATGAAAGGCTCTTGGTGCTCCAGCCAGGAGTCAGGGATCTGCCTCTGAGGTGGGAGAGCCAACTTCAGGACACTGGTCCACAAGAGACCTCCCAGCTCCACGTATCAAACGGCAAAAATCTCCCAGAGATCTCCATCTCAACACCAAGACCCAGCTTCACTCAACGACCAGCAAGCTACAGTGCTGGACACCCTATGCCAAACAACTAGCAAGACAGGAACACAGCCCCATCCATTAGCAGAGAGGCTGCTTAAAATCATAATAAGGCCAGAGACACCCCAAAACATACCACCAGACGTGGACCTGCCCACCAGAAAGACAAGATCCAGCCTCATCCACCAGAACACAGGCACTAGTCCCCTCCACCAGGAAGCCTACACAACCCACTGAGCCAACCTTAGCCACTGGGGACAGACACCAAAAACAACGAGAACTACAAACCTGCAGCCTACGAAAAGGAGACCCCAAACACAGTAAGATAAGCAAAATGAGAAGACAGAAAAACACACAGCAGAGGAAGGACAAGGTAAAAACCCACCAGATCTAACAAATGAAGAGGAAATAGGCAGTCTACCTGAAAAAGAATTCAGAATAATGATAGTAAAGATGATCAAAAATATTGGAAATAGAATAGACAAAATGTAAGAAACAATTAACAAGGACCTAGAAGAACTAAAGAGGAAACAAGCAATGATGAACAACACAATAAATGAAATTAAAAGTACTCTAGAAGAGATCAATAGCAGAATAACTGAGGCAGAAGAACAGATAAGTGACCTGGAAAATAAAATACTGGAAATATCTACTGCAGAGCAGAATAAAGAAAAAAGAATGAAAAGAACTGAGGACAGTCTGAGAGACCTCTGGGACAACATTAAACACACCAACATTCGAATTATAGGGGTCCCAGAAGAAGAAGAGAAAAAGAAAGGGACTGAGAAAATATTTAAAGAGATTATAGTTGAAAACTTCCTTAATATGGGAAAGGAAATAGTTAATCAAGTCCAGGAAGCACAGAGAGTCCAATACAGGATAAATCTAAGGAGAAACACGCCAAGACACATATTAATCAAACTATCAAAACTTAAATACAGAGTTAACATATTAAAAGCAGCAAGGGAAAAACAACAAATAACACACAAGGGAATCCCCATAAGGTTAACAGCTGATCTTTCAGCAGAAACTCTGCAAGCCAGAAGGGAGTGGCAGGACATATTTAAAGTGATGAAGGAGAAGAACCTTCAACCAATATTACTCTACCCAGCAAGGATCTCATTCAGATTCCACAGAGAAATTAAAACCTTTACAGACAAGCAAAAGCTGAGAGAGTTCAGCACCACGAAACCAGCTTTACAACAAGTGCTAAAGGAATTTGTCTAGGCAAGAAACACAAGAGAAGGAAAAGACCTATAATAACAAACCCAAAACAATTAAGAAAATGGGAATGAGAACATACATATAGATAACTACCTTAAATGTGAATGGATTAAATGCTCTCACCAAAACATACAGACTGGCTGAATGGATACAAAGACAAGACCCATATATATGCTGTCTACAAGAGACCCACTTCAGACCTAGGGACACATACAGACTGAAAGTGAGGGGATGGAAAAAGATATTCCGTGCAAATGGAAATCAAAAGAAAGCTGGAGGGCTTCCATGGTGGCGCAGTGGTTGAGAGTCCGCCTGCCGATGCAGGGGACACGGGTTCGTGCCCTGGTCCAGGAAGATCCCACATGCCGCGGAGCGGCTGGGCCCGTGAGCCGTCGCCACTGAGCCTGCGCATCCGGAGCCTGTGCTTCGCAACGGGAGAGGCCACAACAGTGAGAGGCCTGCGTACCGCAAAAAAAAAAAAAAAAAAATACAAGGAGATATCATCTCACACCGTTCAGAATGGGCATCATCAAAAAATCTACAAACAATAAATGCTGGAGAGGGTGTGGAGAAAAGGGAACCCTCTTGCACTGTTGGTGGGAATGTAAATTGGTACAGCCACTTTGGAGAACAGTATGGAGGTTCCTTAAAAAACTACAAATAGAACTACCGTACGACCCAGCAATTCCACTACTGGGCATATACCCTGAGAAAACCGTAATTCAAAAAGAGTCATGTACCAAAATGTTCATTGCAGCTCTATTTACAGTAGCCAGGACATGGAAGCTATCTAAGTGTCCATCAACAGATGAATGGATAAAGAAGATGTGACACATATATACAATGGAATATTACTCAGCCATAAAAAGAAACGAAATTGAGTTATTTGTAGTGAGGTGGATGGACCTAGAGTCTGTCATACAGAGTGAAATAAGTCAGAAAGAGAAAAACAAATACCATATGTTAACACATATATATGGAATGTAAGGAAAGAAAAAAAGTACCTAGGGGTTATGCGGGAATATAGACATAGACCTACAAGAGAATGGACTTGAGGATATGGGGAGGGGGAAGGCTAAGCTGGGAGAAAGTGAGAAAGTGTTATGGACATATATACACTACCAAACACAAAATAGATAGCTAATGGGAAGCAATCGCATAGCACAGGAGATCAGCTCCGTGCTTTGTGACCACCTAGAAGGGTGGGATAGGGAGGGTGGGAGGGAGGGAGACGCAAGAGGGAAGAGATGTGGAAACATATATATATGTATAGCTGATTCACTTTGTTATAAAGCAGAAACTAACACAGCATTGTAAAGCAATTATACTCCAATAAAGATGTTAAGAAAAAAAAAAGGAAAAGAGAAAGTTATGTCATGAATGCATAAATATATGTATATACTTAGTCTATTTTATCATTTACTACCATAAAATATATACAAATCTATTATAAAAAGTTAAAATTTATTAAAATCTGTTCACAAAAACAGATTGTATGCGATGGCATTCACAGTAGAGAGATGTAAAGAAATGTAAAAATGCATTAAGTCATAATTGCAAAAAATTAACTGTAGTACGTACTGAACTACTGTAATAATTTTTTAGCCACCTCCCTTGCTACTGTGGTGAGCTCATGTATTGTATCTGCTTAAGATGCCCTGTGATGCTGATTATCTCTGCCTGAGCACTTTGTCCAGTAAATTGCGAATCTCAGTAAAAGGCGACCTCTCGTGGTTCTCGTGTATTTTTCATCATGTTTCGTGCAAAAACGTAAACCTTGAATAAGACCATGGAACTCATACAAAGTGCCACTAGTGATACTGGACGTGCTCCCAAGAAGCAGAGAAAAGTCATGAAAATAGAAGAAAAAGTTGAATTGTACCACAGATTGAGGCCTGCTGCTGCAGTTGCCCACCATTTCAAGGCAAATGAATCCAGTATAAGGACCACTGTAAAAAAAGGAAAGGAAATCCATGAAGCCATTGCTGCAGCTACTCTAGCAGATGTGAAAATCTTGCACTCTTTTCAAATACCTTTTATCTCAGACTGAAAATGCAGCTTTTATGTGGTGTGCAGGATTGCTATAAGAAAAGCGTACCTATAAGACTCTGAATCGAGAAAAAGTGAAGTCATTATGTGACAAAGCAAAAGAAAGGTGAAGGATCTAAAACTGGAGAATTTAATGCCAACAAAGGGTGGTGTGATAATTTTAGAAAAAAGATTTGGCTTTAAAAATGGCAAGATAAAGGAGAAGCAGCATCTGCCAACCAAAACCCAGCAAAGTTCCCAGATGCCGTTTAGAAAATCATTGAGAAGAAAGGATATCTGCCTGGACAGGTTTTTTTTTTTTTTTTTTTGCGGTACACGGACCTCTCACTTCTGTGGCCTCTCCCGTTGCGGAGCACAGGCTCGGACGCACAGGCTCAGCGGCCATGGCTCACGGGCCCAGCCACTCTGCGGCATGTGGGATCTTCCCAGACTGGGGCGCGAACCCATGTCCCCTGCATCGGCAGGCAGACTCTCAACCACTGTGCCACGAGGAAAGCCCTAGGGACAGGTTTTTAAAGCAGATGAAAGTGCCCTGCTCTGGGGGAAAAAAAAAAAAATGCCACAAGTTAGTAAGGAAGAGAAGCAACACCAGCTTTTAAGGCAGGAAGGGACAGATTAACTCTCCTGTTTTGTGCAAATGCAGTCAGGTTTATGGTCAGGACTGCCCTTATCTATAAACCTCCTAAGCCCCAACGCTTGAGGGGAAAAATATTAACACCAGTTGCAGGCCTTTTGGTTGTACAAGAGGCCTGGACAATGAGAATCCTTTTTCTGGGTTGGTTCCATGGATGATTTGTCCCTAAAGTCAGGAAGTGCCTTGCCAGTAAGAGACTGCCTTTTAAAGTTCTTTTGATATTGGACAATGTCTCTGGTCACCCAGAATGCTATGAGTTCAAATTGAAGGCATCAAAATGGTCTACTTGCTCACAAACACGTCTGTAGTTCAGCCTCTAGATCAGAGTTGTGAGGACTCATTATACACATTTTCTAAGACTCATTACACACATTTCTCTATGCAAAGTGTTGACAATGCTATGAAAGGGAACCCTGAGAGAGAGAACATCATGAAAATCTGGAAGGATTATACCTTTTAAAGATGCCATTGTTATGCAAAAAGCCGTGAAATTCATGAAGACTGAAACAGTAAATTCCTGCTGGCAAAAACTATATCAAGATGTTGTGTATGACTTCACAGGATTTATAGCACAGCCAATCAAGAAAATCATAAAAGAGGTTATGGATATGGCAAAAAAGGTGGGGGGTTGTAAGGGTTTCAAGGTATGTGTCTTGGAGAAATTCAAGAGCTAATAGGCAACATACCAGAGGAATGAACAGAAGATGACTTGATGGAGACGAGTGTTTCCAAACCAGTGCTAGACTATCAGGAAGAAGACATAGAAGAAGCAGTGCCTGTCTGGCAGAGGGTTCCAATTACTTGAGAGTGCTTTTGACATTTTTTTACGATATGGACCCTTCTATGATAAGGGCACTGAAGCTAAAGTAGTGGGGGAAGAAGGATTGGTACAGTATAGAAACATTTTTAGAGAAATGAAAAAGCAAAGAAGTAATGTAGAAAATACAAGGTATTTCCATAAATGTAATCAAGTATGTCTGCCTCTCCTGCCTCCCCTTCCACCTCCTCCGCTCTTCACCCTCTGCCACCCCTGAGATGGCAAGACTGACCCCTCCTCTTCTTCTTCCTTCTCAGCCTACTCACTAAGAGAACAACAAGGAGGAAGCCCTTTATGATCCACTTCCACTTGATAAATAGCAAATAACCATCATGCCATACAGTTAATAAACGTTATCTGTTGTGTAGTCATGTAAGTGTCATCATGTGAAAATCTAATAATTGTACAGCAAGAACTGTATGAGATGCTTTTATGTCATCACCGCCAAAGTATTCATCGTATAGAAGACTGTGTGCAAGACTTGCATTGAAGTGGATAGCCTATCCTTACACAGGCATGAAGTGAGTGATATTTAATAATAATGTGTTAGTTTTCTTGCCGTTTTGTAACTATGCTTTCAAAGAATTACATTACCATACAGTATGACCCTCCTGCTGTAATTGGAGAAACTTCATATCAGCCTTTCATCACAGGGTTTTTTTTTTTAATATAACAATGTTTCCAATGCTGTATTATGAATTCTACCATAATACTGTATGCCATAAACATCTTATAATGATTCATTCATTAGTATATAGACTAGGCTACTATTGATATAAGCAATTGTATCGATTACCTCAGGCTACCAAAAAGCTATCATATTGCTGCCTCTTCATTTTCAATTCAAGAATTGTTATACCTATAATATATATAAATTTCTTTTTCACAGTATCTTCATTTTTGATACCAGTGTTAGTAATACATATAAAATATCTACAGTGTTTTGTATTATATGGGACAATATCCATGTAGGTACTGACAGACGATTCATCTTATAAACAGATGATGTAAGCTTATAGTATTGATAAATACAATACAGTACTGTAAATGTATTTTTCTTATGATTTTCTTAGTAACGGTTTCTTTTCTCTAGCTTACTTTATTGTAAGAATTCAGTGTATAATACATATAACATACAAAATATGTGTTAATTGACTGTTTTACGTTATCAGTAAGGTTTTTGGTCAACAGTAGGCTAATAGGCTGTTAGTTGTTAAGTTTTGGGGGTTTCAAAAGGTATACACAGATTTTCAACTGTGTAAATGTGGGCATCCCTAACCTTTTGTTGCTCAAGAGTCATATATATAAAATTGGTTTCATCATTTTGAAGGATGTTACTATTGAAATACTAGTAACTTGTAAACCCTAATAAGTTATTTATCAAGAGTGATTCACCATCTGTCAATATGATAATATGATACCTGGATTATTAGACTTTTAGATTATAGACCTGGCTCTCTCATAAGGAACCAACAAAAGGGAATACAGTATTGTTAAAATTGTCTTAGTATGAAATCCAATTGTGACAAGTAAGGCCCTTTAAAATCTAGCATCTGCCTTATTCTGTAACCTTATTTCTACTCAGTCTTCTACAGACACCCTCTTATTCCTGCAATACTGAACTACTTAGAGATCCTCAAATGTGCCATATTCTTTATTGCTTATTTATTGTTTCATGTCTCACTCAATCTGCAACCTTGCTCTGTAGCAAGCAACCCCCATACATCATCCTGTATACATTCAGTAGCCATTCTGACTTAGACTTACCTTTTCTAGAACACCTTTGACCCTTACATATTCTTTCTGCCATTTTTGTTTAATTTACCTTCTTTGTGTTCCCGTAATACTCTTTGCATACTTCTATCATAGAATACGTAGGCTATTGGTATCATTTACTTTTGTCTCCTCATCACGTAACTATCAGATTTTAAAGTTAGCCTAACAAACAATGATAATAATACATAACAAACTATCCTCAAACTCAGTAGCCTACAATAACATTTAATCTTCTGCCCAGAAGGAAAAAAAAAATGAGTGGTTGAATGAATGTATTCTCACACTAGCAGTTTATAAAATGTCCCATTGTTTGGCCAACAATTCATATGAGAGTTTATAAATTTTGCTTATTTGGAAAAGGTAAAATAATTATTAATTGTGGTTTTGATTTAAATAATCTATTATACTTTTTACTATTTTTATAATAATAGTAATATTTATCATAAATAAATTTTGTAAGCATATTTTCTATAATTATTAAATAATTAATTGATTTTTCTCTTTTCATTCATTATGTGGTAAATTACATTTATTGATTCTAGTGTTAAGACTCAGTTAAGTTACTGGGATAAATCCGCATTTATCAGGACATTTTTTTCTTTATATTGCTGTAACTATTTTACTTTGGACAAATGTAAAATAGCATGTATCCACCATTACAGTAGCATACAGGGTAGTTTCATTCCCCTAAAAATCCTCTGTTACCTATTTATTCCTCTCTCCCTTCAAACCTTTGGCAACCAGTGATCTTTTTACTATCTCCATAATTCTGCCTTTTCAGAACGTCATTTAGTTGGAATTATATACATCTTATGGAAATACCCAAACGAACTTTTTGGCCAACCCAATATTTACTTAGTAATATGACTTGAAATTTCTTCTATGTCTTTTCATGGCTTGATAGCTCATTTCCTTTTAGCATGAATAATATTCTGTTATCCAATATACCACAGTTTATTTATTCTTTCACCTACTGAAAAACTTTTTTTTTTTTTTTTTTTTTTGTGGTATGCGAGCCTCACACTGTTGTGGCCTCTCCCGTTGCGGAGCACAGGCTGCGGACGCGCAGGCTCAGCGGCCATGGCTTACGGGCCCAGCCGCTCCACGGCATGTGGGATCTTCCCAGACCGGGGCACGAACCTGTGCCCCCTGCATCGGCAGGCGGACTCTCAACCACTGCGCCACCAGGGAAGCCCTGAAAAACATTTTGATTGCTTCTCAGTTTTGGCAAATATTAATACAGCTGCTGTACCATACACATGCAAGTAAGGGTTCTTTGACATAAATTTTCAACTTATTTGAATAATATACCAAGAAACACAACTCTTGGATAGTATGTAAGAGTGTTTAGTTTTGTAAGAATCTTTCTTCCCAAGTGGCTGTACCATTTTGAATTCTCATGGGCAATGAATGAGAGTTCCTCTTGCTCCACATACTCACCAACATTTGGTATTGTCAGTGTTTTGGATTTTAGCCATTCTAATAGATGTGTACTGACATCTCCTCTTCGTTTTAGTTTCCTTTTAGACTATTGGCTTATATATATATTTTTTTGCATTGTATAGTTTCTCATCTTGTTTTGAAGTAAAAACTATAAAAGCATTACAAAACAATTTGGAGAACATTTCTACCTTTTTATTCTCTTGAACAGTTTGCAAAAGGTTTTAATTATTTTAGATGTTTTCTTACAAATAAAATTTTGTTGGATAAGTTTAATACAATCTAAATATTTTAATCATGTTTTTTTTTTTAACTGGGGGGTTCATAAGTTTTCATTAATTTTAATAATATAGTTTTATTCATCTTGACTTACTTTTGTTGTGTGTTCATTCTGATTTCCTTTTTTTTTTTTTTTTGGCCACATTTTTCTTGCAGAGCCTGTCACTTTAAAAATAATTTTTACATGTTAAATGAATGAATAAAACAAAGGGTAAAGTTTTGTGACAAGGAGAAAATATGAAATTCAAATTTCATTGATGAAATTATAAGTCCAAAGCATTTTGAGTGCCACATGTATTGCCATACTGAGACTTTCATTTTCATTTTTTGATACCAGTGAATGCTCATCATGTCAAAACAGAAGAGAAAAGTGAGCTTCAAATGTATTGATTGATATTTAGACACAGTAGAGTGTTGTTATCAAATTAGATAGCAAAGCATTGTGTTTATTATTTAATGACATTATAGCTGAGCTAAACAAATAAAATATGCATAAACATTATAACTCTAAGCACCCACAACAATATCTGCAATCCAGGAAAGCAACATCGTAAATATTACAAAATTTAAAATGAAATATTTTACTACAGCAGAATGAAAATGAGGCTATAACCAAAGTAAGTTTCCAAGTGGTTCATTTGTTGATATCAGTATAAGGGACTACCTATCTGTGTGAAAAGACATTTTCAAACATGAAATATGTAAAATCTTATTAAAGATGAGCATTAACAGATGCACATTTTGCAGTCAATTGGTTGATAGAAAACACTAACTTTGAACTCTGGTTAAGCAAAATATCCCCCCAAATTTTTATTTTTCTGTATCACAGACACACACACCCCACATTCATACAAGTATTGTCAATCACTATTATTTAATTTGAACTTCATCAATTAAAACAATTGTGGAAATTCTCTCGTTATATTTCTCTCTTGTTATATAATTATATACACAGTATCCTCTACTTTGCCTCTTGGCCTGCAAAGCCTAAAATATTTAGTGTCTGGTTCTTTACTGAATAAGTTTGCTAATACCTGTCTAAGGAACATAAAAATATTACTTTCTACAAAGCAGTATTTTTATGCTACATAATTCAAGTATTTTAATTCTGTAGTTGTTTTTAATCCACAGATTAGGCATACTCTTTTATTATTGATTTATACATTTTTGAAAATTCAGACATAACCAAATATTTTCTAGTAGTATCTCTGCTACCATTCCTTCTAAAGCCTCAGACCTTCCTTTTTTGACCCTTTTCCTTCTTCCTTAAATATATCATTTAGAAAGTTTTTAGGATGGCTTCAGCTTTTGCTAATCTTTATTTTGCCTTTATTCCTAATGGATAATTTTGCTGGTATACTTTGAAAGTTATTTTCATTCAGCATGGGGAAGTATTTTCCTGTGTCTCTGGGCTTCCCCTGTGGCTGTTGAAAATTCTGCTATTGGTGCTCTATTTTCAGATACCCAAAGGGTTTCTAACCTTCAAAATAATACAAATCTAGAGGGTATGCCATAGCTAATTTTAATAATAAACTAATTCTTAGTCCATAAATAATTTAATATTCTCAACTCCAACATACCTTGCCCTCCTTTCAAAATTTTTCAATATTTTTAATCTGAGCTATAGAAAAGTCAAGGTTATAGTGAAATTTTCAAACACATCAACATTGCTGAAAATTCATCAAATTTTTGTACTCTAGATAAGAATGATAACATATAACTATATAATAGTGCTTTTCCTTTGTGCGTTCATATCCATAAGTGATTTAATTTGATTAGTGAAATTAAAATGTTGCAACACTTTTTAGATACCTTGTTCCATTTTATTCTGGCAACAGTTCTATGTGCTAGATAACTGTGGTAGAGTGTATTTTTCAAAATTTGTTGCAGTAATACCTCCCACTACATGCTTGTCTTATACTGTGACTTTGACCCCTCCTTTTGAATTTGGGTGTGTTTGTGATTATGACAGATATGGCACTGTGATTTCTGAGCTTAGGTCGTAAAAGTGGTATAGTATCTGCCTGGTTGATTCGGGTGCTCATTATTGGATCTCAGCCATAGTGAGAAAGTCCTGGAGCCACAAGGAGAGTCTACATGTTAGGCGTTTCAATTGAGAAACCAATTGAGATTCCTGGTGACAATATCGACCACCAGGCAGAGGGAGGGAGTCTTCAGATGCTTTCAGCCCAATCCATTGTTTCACTCCCCAGCAGGTAATGTCCTGTGGAGCTGTTCTCATTGAACCCCTGCCAAAATAGCAAAGTAAATCTTTATTATTTTCAGCCATTATCTTTGAGGTGCTTTGTTACCCTGACACAAATGACTAGAGTAATTATTTTCATCAATGTAAACAAGAATGGTGTGAGTTTTAGAATAATAAGTGAATTGGCTTTTCCAAAATTCACATGGTAACTGAGTAAAGACTTAGGATTCCAAGTGAAATTTTAAATTCTGCAAGCTTTATGTATATTGACATTTTAAACTTCATATAGGACTCCAGTAAGATGCATACTGCTATTGTCCCCGTTATACTGATGACAAACATGGGGCACAGAGACATTAAGGCAAATTGTCCAAATTTGCACAGGTTGTAAGTGGCCATAGCCCAGATTCAAACCTGGTAGTCTCCCTGTCAAATATGTTTTCTTAACCACCATCCAATCAGGCTTTTTGACCTCTTCCTTTTTCCACTAATCCATGTTATCTTGACAGCTCTAGAATTGTAAAAGTTTAAGAAAGGAATTGAGTTATTTGCTCTAATAGTTGGTTTAGTGGTCTAAAAAAAGCCACAGTTTCTCTCTGCTAAATTGAAGGTTTTCAGGAAACTCACAATCTCTTCTTTACACTATAAGTGGACCTCTACATATCTAATGTGAAGGCAAAAGAAGGAAATTTACACTATAATGACCAGAAATTAAGAAATTGATGAATTACTGTAGGCAAAGCAGAGATAAGATGAAAATCAATTTAGTTTTATCAAGATACATTAGACAGTTTCCCTATCTGCATAATCACTGTGGATAACATTCTCCTTTTTCTACATTGTTTACTTGAGGGATGCACTTTGATAATGCTCCTGGCTCTAATTCTTTCTTTATAGTAACAGATTAGCATCCAGGTTAATTATGTATCTGATGATCTAGGCCTTGGGCCAAAACATTGGTATTTAGTAGAATTCAAATAATAAGTTTACATCTAAAGTGTTTAGGTAAAATGAGAATATATAGTTGTCAAAAAACAACCCCTTTGGTTATATAATGGTTAAGAAAATGTGTGGGAGTGAGGCTACTGGGTTTGAAACTAGGCTATGGCCACTTACTATCGATGCAAATTTGGAAAATTTTCTTAAAGTCTCTGGACCCTAATTTTGTCATTAGTGAATTGAGAACAAAAGCACTGTATATCTTATTGAAGCCCAGTATGAAATTAAGCAATTTCATAAAATTTCTACAGTAAACCCTGGCCAATAATGGGTTATCAGTAAATGATACCTAAACTCTGTGTGTGTGTGTGTGTGTGTGTGTGTGTGTGTGTGTGTGTGTATTTGAGTGTACTGAAATAAGCTTGTAATATAAGCCTGTAACTTCACAATTGTTGCTTTTCATTTCAGTTATATAACCAGTTTTAGTCTCTCTATTTTTTTTTTTTTTTTTTTTTTTTTTTCCCGGTACGCGGGTCTCTCACTGTTGCGGCCTCTCCCGTTGTGGAGCACAGGCTCCGGACGCGCAGGCTCCGGACGCACAGGCTCCGCGGCCATGGCTCACGGGCCCAGCCGCTCCGCGGCATGCGGGATCTTCCCGGAACGGGGCACGAACCCGCGTCCCCTGCATTGGCAGGCGGACTCTCAACCACTGCGCCACCAGGGAAGCCCTCTATTTTTTAATGTAAGAAATAAGAATAGAACTTCTATTTTGCTACCCATGAGAACCAGGAATTTTTTTTTTCTTTCTATTAGATCCTGAGGCAAGGAAAAAAGACAAAGAGAGTAAGGTACAGAGACATCTTCCTTTTGAGTGAGGCAGTTCAAATTTTATTCAGAACAGTTATATCAAGCTAGCAATAAAACCCACCGTTTACTTGTTATGGCTACACAATTCAGACTATTAAATTATAAACTAGCAATGGAATGTCTACACAGGTATGCTGATAGGCTAAAATGCAGTATACAGACCTCTAACATATGTTTAAATCCTCTGGTAGATGAAGAATTGTATAGAAACATAAGGATGCATAAATAAACACACATATATACCGGAAACATCTCATTTTCAAGTGCCAATTCAATCTATGAGTAGGAATATCATCCTAATACCACGAAGTTAAATTGCATTGCACTTCTCTTTCTCAGCAACTGGCTAATTCAATCATAGCACATACATTTTCCAGCAGTTTTTAATTTGCTTAATTTTTGTGAGCTAGTGGTGGAGAAAATTTCCCATTTTTCAACCCTAAGACTGCAGGGATAAGGCCATGTACTATTCTCTCCCTGTGCCATTTTCATTTTAATATAGATTTTATAGTTCATTACCTGTCAATCAGTTTTAAATGGCACAGTATTCATTTTATCATGTTCTGTAAAACTGTTTTATGCTTCTTTCAATGTCTCACATTCATTTTAGACTGAGCCCTATTTATTTCTCTAAGAGCCGTAGCCATCTCTAGCTGTGCACATTTGAACTTGTATTTATTTTAGCAAATACAGCATGTTGCTTTATATGGTATATTCATTTAGGATATTTATTCAAGCAAGTGAATACTGAGGAAGCAGCACTGTGTAAATGCTTTATCTGTGACAAGCCATTTTATGCCCTATGTTTTTATTTCTCTCAAACTTTGAGGGATACAATTTCAAATACAACTTACGGTGCTCACAATGTGTACTTTGTCACCTGATTATTTCTAATCTAATAAAACTTATTTACGTAATTAATATTTAAAGCCACCAGGGCAAAAAACATAAATTTGAGCCTAAAATGTTTTCACATAAATTAACACTTAACAATATAACAAATGGAAAATAGTGTATCTTTTAAAATTAGAAAGTATCTTTTTTTGTATAGATTTATTCCTTTTTTCCATTGTCACGTTTTCTTCGTTTGACAGCTTTCTCTTCATTAAATAGATATCAGCTTTATTTCTCCACCTTTAACTAAGACATCTAATTTTAGTATTAAAAAAATAGATACATCATAAATCAAACAAATTTGGAACAAATTCCCTGAGGGTACAGGTACAATTTTACTGAAGGAACTATGTTTGGACTTTTGACCTACTACATAATGTAAGAAATAATTTAAGAATATATTTATGACCTTCTTTCTTAAAATATACCAAAATTTTTTTTTCTATTACCTTATTTGGAAGCTAATTTCAAGTTATAACAATAACTTGTGTGGAGTGCTGGCAAACCAGCTCCGTACAAAAGCAAACAAAATCCTGACTTGTAGCATTGGTAGATTTCCATAATGTAAATTTTTCCACTATTGTCAATTTAAAGACCACAGCATTTAAATAATCAGCTCTTTTGTAGTGAAAACCCAGCTCAGCATACCACTGCTTCCTACAATCTAACCTAAAATTTATTATGTACATGTAAATTAATTTCTTTAAGACAAAAGAATTATTTCCTCACTACCCCAGATGTCCTCAGCATTTTCTCTTTACCAAATAACTAATTTTTCCTTCCAGAATTCACATGACACACTGTCTGTCATACACTTTTGCATTAGGTAAAGTCAACATATTTGCCATTCTCACTTTGCTTTTTTTTACCTCTCATATATTGGATTGCCATTCTTCCTCCCTAATCTATAGCTTCTCCTGTTTTCAAAGTTCATTTTTAAGCCTGATACTTCCCTAAAAACATTACAGATAAGCTATATTTATTCTACTTACAAAGTCACTTCAGGAATTCCATGCTTTATATTTTCCTTATTCCTTTAGCACTTTTATATCTCAGTACCGCTAGTTTATTTTTATAACTTTATTATGTGGTTATATTTATGTATAATAAAAATAGAATTTGAGGGCTTCCCTGGTGGCGCAGTGGTTGAGAGTCCGCCTGCCGATGCAGGGGACACGGGTTCGAGCCCTGGTCCGGGAAGATCCCACATGCCGCGGAGCGGCTGGTCCCGTGAGCCATGGCTGCTGAGCATGCACGTCTGGAGCCTGTGCTTCGCAACGGGAGAGGCCACAGCAGTGAGAGGCCCGCGTACTGCAAAAACAAAAACAAACAAACAAAAATAGAATTTGAGACATTTGTTTGTAGAAATATGATATATGCTTATACCTTTGTGTGTATTATTTTTTTAAGATTTAAAAAATTTTTAATTTTTTCCAATAAAATTTTTTTATTGAGGTATAGTTAATTTACAATGTTGTGTTAGTTTCAAGTGCACAGCAGTGATTCAGATGTGTATATATATATATATATATATATATATATATATATATGTATACATATTCTAAGATACTTTTCATTATTACAAGATATTGAGTGTAGTTCCCTGTGCTTTAATAGTAGGTCCTTGTTGAGTATCTATTTTATATATAGTAGGGTGTATCTGTTGATTCCAAACTACTAATTTATTCCTCCCCCCACCTTCCCCTTCGGTAACCATATGATTGTTTTCTATGTCTGTGAGTCTGTTTCTGTCTTGTAAATGAGTTTATTTGTGTCATATTTTAGATTCCACATATAAATGACATCATATGGTATTTGTCTTTCTCTGTATGACTTACTTAGCTTAGTATGATAATCTCTAAGTCCACCCATGTTGCTGCAAATGGCATTATTTCATTCTTTTTTATGTCTAATATTCCATTGTGTATATATACCACATCTTCTTTATCCATTTATCTGTTGATGGAAAATTAGGTTGCTTCCTTGTCTTGACTATTGTAAATAGTTCTGTTATGAACATTGGGGTGCATGGGTCTTTTATAATTAGAGTTTTTATCTTTTCCAGATATATGTGCAGGAGTGGAATTGCTGGATCATATGGCAACTCTATTTTTAGTTTTTAAAGGAACCTCCACACTGTTTTCCATAGTGGCTGCACCAATTTACATTCCCAACAACAGTGTAGTAGGGTTCCTTTTTCTCCACACCCTCTCCAGCACTTATTATTTGTAGACATTTTGGTGATGGCCATTCTGAATGGTGGGAGGTGATACCTCCTGGTAGTTTTGATTTGAATTTCTCTAATAATTAATTATGATGAGCATCTTTTCATGTGCCTGTTGGTCATCTCTATGTCTTCTTTGGAGAAAACATCTATTTAGGTCTTCTGCCAAATTTTTCATTGGGTTGTTTGTTTTGTTTTGTTTTTAATACTGAATGGTATGAGCTGTTTGTATATTTTGGAAATTAAGTCCTTGTTGGTCTTACGGTTTGCAAATATTTTCTCCCAGTCCATGGGTTGTCTTTTCATTTTGTTTATGATTTCCTTTGCTATGCAAAAGCTTTTAAGTTTGATTAGGTTCCATTTGCTTATTTTTGCTCTTATTTCTATGCCTTGGGAGACTGAGCTAGGAAATCATTGTTACAATTTATGTCAGAGAATGTTTTGCCTATGTTCTCTTCTAGGAGTTTTATGGTGTCCTGTCTTATATTTAAGTCTTTAAGCCATTTTGAGTTTTATTTTTGTGTATGGTGTGAAGGTATAATTTTAATCTGTTTTATTTTTCTTTCTTTGTTGAACACTGCTTACAGCAAGTATTCCTCAGCTAGAGTACTTCTGAGCATATAGTCTGATGCTGTGTACACAGGCAAACTCTTAATAATTATCTGACTTTCTCTAAGTATATCTTTAATG
Organism: Phocoena phocoena; assembly: GCF_963924675.1. NCBI lineage: Eukaryota > Metazoa > Chordata > Mammalia > Artiodactyla > Phocoenidae > Phocoena > Phocoena phocoena. The sequence continues at coordinate 32,698,489 of NC_089229.1, forward strand.
TTGTCTTTACCAGGCTAAAAAACTGTGCTGTCCATGAATGCACTTCCTAAAAATTTACGATTTTTTAGTTCTCTATTGTAACTTTTATTTAAATTCCCCAGAAAACTTAATAAAATGTCCAAAGAAAACTTTTGACTTCCATCATTTTATTAGCTTCCTAAAATTTTGAACTTCTTCTGTTTTCCTGTTCATTGTGAATTTTATCTTTATAATTCACACTAAGGGGGGGGCACCAAAATTATAATTATTTGATAATTTAGTCCCAAGAAACATGATTAACACCAATGAAACCACAAAGTAGTATTACATCTGTTATTTTTTTATTCCAAAACATATGGTGAAAGTAGAATATCAAATGTATTTCGTTCAGTCTTGTCTTACCCTTAATAGATTTTCATATTTTTTACAAATGAAATGTTTTCTCTTTCAAGGAACTCACATTCTGTAAAAGCAGCTTGAAAAACCACTGACCCATAATATGTTATTGGTAGGGGAAGCTGAGAGGCTTGTAAAATGCAAATTGAGTAAGCAGTAGGAAGAAGTGTTGAGTTAGGAGAAATGCCAAAAGTATTAGGAAGCTCTTAACATAGGGGAATAATAAAGATAACCACAGAAACAAAGCTGACTATATACCTCATGTCTTTGGGATGAGTTATTCTATTGGGTGTATAAGAACGATAAAGAACCAGCATCAGTAGATTTCAGCATTTGATAGTGGGAATACATCAAGCCAAAAGGTAGGGAAAGATCCTGAGATTTAACAGTGCAAAGAAGCAATCACGCTGACATTTTTTCTCCTCTGAAAAGAGATCACAGAGTTATGAGGATAAAGTGTACCCAGACCCTATAGATCTGATTTCAAATTTTGGGGCCATCATTTACTAGCTGTGTGATCTAGGTATGTTTGCTTGATAATATGTAGGACACTCAGCTAAATTTGAATTTCAGTTCACCAATAGATAATTGCCTAGTATAAGAAGGTCCCAAATATTGCACAGAATATACTTGTACTAAAAAATATACATTCATTGTATATCTGAAATTCAGATTTCACTTGGCATTCTATATTTGATAAATCTTGCAACCCTATACCTAGGTGAGTTACATGATATCTCTACGTCTCATTTATCTCATCTACAATGAAGTAGCAATAATTGTAACAAATGGGACAAAAGTTATGAGAACACACACACTCACACATTATGTAAAAATATTTGTACGATACCAGGTACAAGGGAGTTCTTATAATTCTTACTTAATCAAGCTCTGTTTTTGGTATATCATCCTAAAGGAACTTTATTTTTCTTCCCCTCTATCTTTATATTCTCTGGGGCTAGCCCTTCGCCTTACTTCTGATGAAATTTAGGCAAATCCCATCACTGTGTGATCAAATCATGGCAGTGTTTCTCCAGCCAACAATTAAGTATCATTTTTCACTTAATAGTCTTGATATAGCTCTTGACTTAAAGTTGAGACCTTTCCCCTTCTCCAGCTTAGTCCTACCTTAGGTAGAAGCTAGGTACGATGAAATTCTTTTTTCATCATCTATTTTTTCTAATCCTTTTCTCCCAGCTTGCACACCATGATAAAACTAAGGTATGTGCAATGGGACGTAGGGACAGGATGTGGGAAAGTCTAGAAGGGAAGAGAAAAGAGGAATGTGAAAGGTCTTATTTGGTGGTTACTGAAATGTTATGTGTCTATTTTGTGGGTATATCTCTGGTCATCTCTATGCCTGGGAAGTGTTTAAAGTGATTACTGCTCTCATGACCATTTTCATAGGCTGTTTGCAACCACCCCCCCAAAAAAATTGTATATCCATTCCAGCAGGTCTATGACTCCCTCTTCAGTCCTTTATTTCATCTGCATATCTTATTTTAATGGTGGGGCTATGATCTCAACATGTAAAAGTTCATATTGTTGAGACAAAATTCACCTAATAAATTCAAGATCTGAGGATCATTGTTTACTGAAGTACTATATTATAAAATGTGCATCTTTTTTTTTTTTGCGGTACACGGGCCCCTCACTGTTGTGGCCTCTCCCATTGCAGAGCACAGGCTCCAGACGTGCAGGCTCAGCGGCCATGGCTCACGGGCCGAGCCACTCCGCGGCATGCGGGATCTTCCCAGACCGAGGCACGAACCTGTGTCCCCTGCATCGGCAGGCAGACTCTTAACCACTGTGCCACCAGGGAAGCCCCGCATCTTATTTTTATTTTTTGCAAGTGGCATTTAAAAAAAAAAAAACTTTTTAATTGAATGAAAAATTCTTTAACTTCTACAGTGCTTTACAATTTTCAAAACTTTCACACACATGATTTCATATAATCCCATAATAACCCTTTTTTTAAAACCCTACACCTATATTGCCCCTCCCCCTTTCCCTCTCCCCACTGGTAACCACTGTTTTGTTCTCTACATCTGTTAGTCTGATTCTTCTTTGTTTTGCTCACTAGTTTGTCATATTTTTTTAGATTCCACATATAAGTGATATCATACAGTATTTGTCTTTCTCTCTCTGACTTATTTCACTTAGTATGCTGTTTTCTAGGTCCATCCATGTTGCCGCAAATGGCATTATTTTGTTCTTCTTTATGGCTGAGTAGTATTCCATTGTGTGTGTGTGTGTGTGTGTGTGTGTGTGTGTGTGTGTGTATGCATATATATATATATATATATATATATATATATATGTCACATCTTCTTTACCCATTCACCTGTTGATGGACACTTAGGTTGCTTCCATAACTTGGCAATTGTAGATAACACTGCTATGAATATTGGGGTGTGTGTATTTTTTTGTTGGTGAGGATGTAGAGAAAAGGGAACCCTCTACACTGTTGGTAGGACTGTAAAGTGGTACAACCACTATGGAAAAGAGTATGGAGATTTCTCAAAAATCTAAAATAGAACTACCATATGATCCACCAGTTCCACTCCTGGGTATATACTTGAAAAAAATAAAAACACTAATTCAAAAAGATACATGCATCTTATTTCAAATAACATTCATTATACTTTTTCTTTTGTTTAAGATTTATCACTTACAAGAAGTATTTCATTCATATTTTGAAAGCTTAAAGTAGTGTTTTTTTCTTAATGACAAATGTTTTTGATATATTTCATTTATGCCAAAAAATAAAATAAAATTATAAAGATATAGTCTTTTATATGTTATTAACTTAATTTGTCTTCAGCTTCCCGACTTGTATTATTCTTGAGTGGAAATTTCAACTTCTTATTGGTCAGATTAGGAATTGAGCTGTTGAATTCTAAAGAATAGGTGAATTCAATTAATTCAAAGAAAGAGTAGGAGAAAGTGTCTTCTGAACTGTTTTTACTCACAACACTTCTGATACCAGATGTGTGTTTTTTTTCTTCACCCAACAACCAGTTTTTCCATTCTCCTAACACCAACTAGGTGCCCTACCTTCAGTTCGGTTCTGACACTATGTGAAGTTAGCACAAATCCCACAGGTGAAGGGCTCAGTCCCATAGATTGCCCCTGCTTCAGATGCTAATTACAAATCTGGGCCACTCATAATTCTGACCAACTGACTGTAAAGTTGAGTGGTTCCCACAACCCCCTCCTCAGGTTTGATAATTTGTTAGAACTGCTTGCAGAACTCAGGAAGGTACTTTACTACTATTGTTTATTATAAAAGATACAACTCAGGAACAGCCAAATGGAAGAGATGCATAGGGTAAGGTATGAGGGAAGGGGTGCTGCATGCACTCTTTCCAGGCATGTCACCCTCCCAGCACCTCGATGTGTTCACTACCCAGAAGCTCTCTCAACTCCATCATACAGGGTTTTTCATGTTGGTTCCATTATGTAGGCATGATTGATTAAATCATTGGCCATTGATTACTGAACTCAACCTCCAGCCCTGTTCTCCTCTGCAGATGGGGCTGAAAGTTCCTAACTTCTAATCATCAGTTAGTTCCTCTAGCAACCGTCCCCCATCCTTAAGCTATCTAGGAGCCAATCAAAAGTCACTTTATTAGTATAAATTCAAGTATGGTGGAAAGAAGCTTGTTATGAATAACAAAAGGATGTTCCTATCACCAAAAATTTTAGAAGCTCTGTGTCAGGAACTGGGGACAAAGGTCAAATATATATTTCTTAGGGACTTCCCTCGTGGTGCAGTCGTTAAGAATCCGCCTGCCAATGCAGGGGACACGGGTTCGAGCCCTGGTCGGGGAAGATCCCACATGCCGCAGAGCAACTAAGCCCATGCACCACAACAACTGAGCCTGTACTCTAGAGCCCGTGTGCCACAACAACTGAGCCTGCGCTCTAGAGCCCGTGAGCCACAACTGCTGAGCCTGCGCACCACAAATACTGAATCCCGCGAGCCACAACTACTGAAGCCTGCGCACCTAGAGCCCATGCTCCACAACAAGAGAGGCCACTGCAGTGAGAAGCCCGCACACCACAACGAAGAGTAGCCCCCACTCGCCACAACTAGAAAAAGCCCACGCACAGCAACAAAGACCCAACACAGCCAAAGAATAAAAATAAAATGTATATATATATATATATATATATATATATATATATATATATATATATTTCTTATTATCACCATGTCTTAGCTCAGGTTACTGTAACAAAATACCAAAGACTGGGTGGCTTAAACAACAAGACATTTATTCCTCACAGTTATAGAGCCTAGGCAGCACAAGATCAATGTGCTTGCTGATTTGGTTTCTGGTGGAACACTCATGGCTTGGACTGCTGCCGTCTCACTATATCCTTACAGGGTGGAGAAAGAGAGACAGAGAGGCCTGGTCTCTCATCCTCTTCTTATAAGGAGAATAATCCCATCATGAAGATCCCACCCTCATGACCTCACGTAAACCTAACTAACCCCTAAAAGTCCTAACTCCAAATGCCATCACATTGAATTTAGAGGGGAGACACAAACATTCAGTCCATAACAAAAGGGATTTTCAATGTGTCAGAGCGTAAATAAAGATCTTCCAAATTTTCAGTTTGATCTCTTCTTACAATCAAAGCCACACAGGGAATCTGGTAGAAGGATAAATAACAGACTACCTATTCCTTTATTGCCTCTGTCTTGCAAAAAGAAGAATGTTTATTGTCATTAAATATTTACTGACTAAATGTAGGCATATAAGCATGAAACTGTGAATGAATGAATGAATGAATGAATAAAAAGATGGATGATGGAGCCATTTAGGCTCAAAGTTAAATAGAAATAAATCAACTAAAATTTATTTTTAATCATGAACTGTAAATACTAATTATAGAAATTGTTTTTGTTTACTTGTAAAAGATTTTTAAAAATATATTTTCTTATACCACATATGTATCACATCTCTGCAAATATTATCTTCTTGTTTTGTCCAGTTTGTTTTTCCTCTTGGATGAAATAGCTTCCTTCAACCTAAATACTAAAACCTAACTTGTTGTCTTCCTACATGCCAACTTGTCAAGTTTTAAAACGTTATCCTATTCTCCAAGGTGCCAACTAACTCATCCAAATTAATGTTGTGAGTAATTTAATGAATAAGTTTTCTGCTGTAGCATCCCCAAACCCTGAATACATTTCTCATAGCAAACATGTACCTGAATATCAGTATAATGACCTCTAATCCATAAAAAAGAAGTGTGAATGCAATACCTGTAATTCATATAGCTTGATTATTATCTCCAGGAGATAAAACAGATATATGTTGAACCAAACTAAGTCTCACTAAGACCTCATTTTCTGAGGTTTTTATGGCCTTTGGGCCTGGTCCACCCAGGAACTGAGTATTTGAGATTGTCTCTTATTTACTTAGCTAAGTGGATGTATCTATAATATGTTTCAGGCACTTAACAAACAGATATAATCAGTCCTTAGTTTACCAAAGTTGATGAAAGTTAATGATCTAAAACAGCAATTGTGTTGGAAAAGAGTTCTTGCTCTTATTGTGTATTATACAGAAGTCCACAAATGCATTCATTTAAAAAAATATTGCAAATAACTTGAATTGTATAAATGTACAGCCATCCTACTCTAGAAATATCTCAGAATTATATTATAGGTTGAAAGATATTAAAAATGTTGGTACAAATTATGAAATAGAGGTTTGACCACGCCTTATCACACTTACTATTCTGAAACTGGAGAGGGACTTTTTTGAAAAAAAACTTAGGAGAAATATTGATGCTGCAAGACTGATCAAAAGAAAAAAGAAAACACTATTCTGTAATAAGCTTCCTTTAGAATTCTCATTTATAAAGAAGAATACGACATTGAAGCAAATATTTTTTAAGAAGGAAAAGTTATGAGTAATGAAAAGGAAGGATTTTTACTTCTGTAATTTTAAAGATTTTTTAAAAAACAATCATACCAGGAACAGATATGCATATGAATAAAGCAAATTTTTAAGATAAGTGATACAGCATCTGTGAGAAGATTAGGCTAAAGGACCTCTAGTGTTTCAACTAAGGCTAGTATTTTTTTATGATTAGTAGATACGGCACAGTTTAGATAGTTGAAATGGTAGCCAAATACTTTGTGGATTGTTAAAATATTGTTGTTTTTATTTTTCCTTCCCCATTCCCCACTGGACTTTGAGAGTGGACCAGAAAAATAATTATGAACAACTAAATTGAAAAAAACACTCCATTTTAATTTTTGAGTCCGTTTACATTTCAGCTTTTAAGGCCAATCAATTATTCCACAAATAGGTGCTATTCAGTTGCTTGAGGAGTGCCAGGTTTCAACTGGAAACAAACATAACCAAGTACTACACAATGAGAGGGAAATGGAAAGTGATAAAAGTTGTAAATCCTGATTCATATATTTATAAACTTGAAATCAAGTGAAGTAAGGTAAAGTTATACAGTAATTATGAAACAATTTAGCACAGAACTCTAAGACTAGTTTATGTAAAGGACACTATCCTGCAGACTGCATCAGTTTTCCTTCTGGCTCATCCACTTACTGGCTAAGTGACCTTGGACTGATTTGCTTAGCTTCTCTGTGCCTCAGTATCTCATCAAGCTGTAAAGCACTCAGGACTGTGGACCATGTTCGTAATCCTGAAGTATTTGTTATTTTTGTTGTTAGGCAAGAGGTCTTAACAGTTTGTTTTTTAATAGTGGTTGAAAATAAATATTGGAAGTGAAAATTTTGAGTCTCTAAAAAGTTAATTGTGACTGGAGTGAAGTATTTAGTTTAGAATGTGAATTCGATTTGGTAGAAATACTGAAATGCTGGATGGTTAAGAAAGAGAGAGTGAAAATCCCATAATGATTTCATTATATTTATTATTATTATTGTAAGAACACTTAACATGAGTCTACTCTCTTAACAAAGTTAAAGTGTACAATATTAGATAGTTAACCATAGGTATATGTTGATTGATTTTTTAAATGATTTAGTTCAAAAACACATTCAAATATGAAATTATTTCTAAAGAAATAAAAATAACATATTTGTATACATTAAAGCAAAGTAAAAAATAAAACTGTACATTGATTTTTCTGAACATAGGCAGAATATGTCCTATTCTTAGGACATATGCATGTCTTTAATCAGTTTCGTATCCATATCTGTCTCTAGTACTATGTCACTAGTATTTTTCTGAAGAATGTATTATTTTCAATATGGACATATTTTTAATTCTTTTCAGAAAATATTTCTTGCAACATTCTTCTAAGTTTTATTTTATAGTTGATTAATTTGAAATTGTTGAGATCTTCAACTGACCCTTCCTAAAACACCATATCTTAACTGAGATAATATTCTCTCTACAGCTACTGAGCAAATGTTCCTAAATGGTAAATATAATTCCATATTTAGAATTAAATTTTATAAATATTTCAGCCCATTTATTTTCACATATATCTACCAGAAGCAAAATTCCTCAAATACCTTGTCTGTGTTAATGAGTCTTTTAAATGTTACAAAAAAGATGCTGCAAAATCATAGGTTTTTTTCAATTTCCTTCAGTTTCCAGTTATAAATTTATCCAATTAAAAACAGGAATTCCATCTTACTGTAGGTTGAGATATTAAAGCTTAATCATAGAATCTCAATATTAAATCTTATAAACAAGTTCTCATCAGTAATTCATTCAGTTTGGTCCTTGCTTTTAAAGAATAAATTTCATTATCTTTTTTGTAGACTTTGTTTTCAGTAATCACAATTCACTTAAAACTTCAAAATCTAAAGTTGCCTGGCCTTATTTCATTGATTACTTTAATTAAGGATTTCCAACTGGTTATAAATAAGATACAAGCAACAATTAGTGGACTAACACTATTGATTTAGATAATAGTTCTTCAAAGGCTGAAACAGTTATAAAGTCTGTTTAATGATGGGGCAGCAAAGAAATCACTTGCCATGTCAAGTCTTTTTTAAATGTTTTTATTTTAACAGCAGGTTCACCACAATTTTCTAGTTTAATTATGTGCTATATTTAAAAATTATAAATTTTCAAAATTTGAGTTTAAGATTGATTAAATATCCCACATTAGCTGGTAGCAGTCATAGATTGTGTATAAACTATGGCCAATTCCAAGTGCATTGCTGGCCCACTTTATTTTAATTTAGTAGTAAATTAGTAAAAAAAAAAAATTCCCCGAAAATAAGGTCTACCAAAACATGTATTCATAACATTACACAAAAAACACGTAAGTGTATCTTCAGTGATGATGTTTTAAATTGAATTTGGAGCATTCACATAATGTCAAATATTTTACCATTGAAAAATTGAACTTCGAAAGCTTTATCTATTTGTATAAATTGATTGAGGAAAAACATCTATATTGAATCAACTTCACTGATTTTCTATCTGAAGTAATTAATGTCACTGATATAAAAGCATTTTCCAAGTTCTGCCAATGGAGCCTATCTATACATGAAGAGTTATTCACTTTTCATAGTTGTACAGGAAATTGTAAATGGGCACAATTAAAGAAGAGCATTCTAATTATGACCCTGATTCATTCTTTACTAAATACTCAGATACATGTATGCACACAAAGGGATTTAAGTGTTTACATGATGATTTCTGTATTCGGGCCTGCAAATTTTGAGATGTCATGAAATTTAAAACTACTTGTGGCTTAAAGCCCACTTAAAATGGCATTAAGTAAGGTGCCTTTTCTTTTAGAGTGTTGACTAGTGAGAATTACTTGGAAAAACATACTGGCTGAAAGCCTACTTATCTACTTGTGGAAACCTTTCAACACATAAGTAAATGTCAGAAATATTGATAGAATTTTGTTTTCTTTTCCTTTTATAGAAATTGGAGGGCTAAAACTTGATGCTAAAAGAATTGTTTCACAGTTTGTTTTTGGAGGCTATGTATATTCATATATATTCTTAAACTCATTCTTCCTGGAAGATAGCCTCTAAGAAACACTTCCTTATTTAGTTTCACAGATTGTCACAGACTGTCATGTAATCATCTTCATATCTTTCTCTGAAAAAGGAAAATACAGTTAATTTTTAAAACAACCTAAAACCTATAATGAATTGCAAATGACTGATGATTCAATTCAACTTTGATTTCTGAATGCACCCTTACTTTGTCTTTCTATTCTTTCTCCCCGTTGGGTTGTCAATTCATTGTTTTCACTTCTGTGCTAATTTTAAATGAAGCGTGCAATCATCTGTGAAATATGTTGTATTAAAGCTGTATGAAATATTTCATTTTGTGGCATCCTTTCAAAGCCAATTCCCTATTTCAGGTAGAAATTAGTATCTACTTCCATCCTGCCTGGGCCAGTGCCTCTTGGTCATTTCCTTTGCCTATGCAATTTGGAGTTATAAACTGCATTTGACTTTTCATACAACTTCTATTTTCTCAGAACACCTTGCATTAAGTTTTTTTGTCACTACTTGCATTAAGTTTTGTTTTGGTGAACACCATTATTCATTCTTCTAATCTATACCTTGATAGGAGTTAGATTAGTTGATTTTTACATCCTTCTAGGTAGTAAGAAGGAAGAAAGGAAGGATGGAGAGGGAGGGATAGCGGGAGGGAGGGGGAGGGAGGAAGGAAGAAAGAAAGAAGAAAAGTTGTAAATGTGTATTCTGAATTACCAAAATAAGTATCTATAACATATTACACTCTTAGGTCAGAAGTTTATGCCAACATCACCCTCTTCCTTTAAAGTATCTTAATTTTTTTTTGCCATTTGAATTATCAGGTCCTCAGTGCCATTAAGAAAGGCTGCCCAAAGTTCACACCTGGTCATTACTGAGTTATGGTTGATGGAAATGCCTACCTCAAAATTATCTCAGTTCCCATCCAGTATCTGGGAAGCCTGCAGTCAACTGTGTCATCTGATTGTGGTGCTTTAAACTCACTTTAAACCCGGGTTGGAGCCTGTGTGAAATCTGTGCCCATTTGTCTCACCAGGGCACCCTATGCTCCCCTACAACACTTCTCCCTGCCCCCTCTTCACACATTCCTTTCGTTGACCTGATAACACCAAGGAGCTCCAGGTCTAGTGTCTAAGGGTCATCACAGGCCCTGCAGCTGAGCCCTCATTCCAGGAGCAAGCCTGGTAAGGATCATTCCTGCTAGTTGGAGCATATTTTTTCACTGCCAAATGGTGCTGATGACTTGATTTAGGGTCTCTCATTCTCATTGGACTCAGAATGAGTCAGGGCTCTGGTTACCCATGTTTCACTGCTAACAACCAAGAAACTTGGACTTTTGCCTGTCAGTGGTTTGACTGTGTGCTGCCTCAAATCTACACCACCTCAGGGCAGTGAAGGTGATAGCAGAATTCCTTTACCCTGTGTGCCAGCCACTGGCACCAAAGGTTGTCTCCTGATCTTCTCCACAGGTTCCACACTGTGTCAAGCAGTCTTCCTATGTGTCTGTGCCTTTTCCTATGGCTTACAAGATACTTACTTCACAATACCAAATGGCTTTCCCACAGACTTTCTCTCGTTATGTGGTAACATCATGCTCTCCTGGGTGGGTCTTAAGCATGTTAGACAAGGGTAGGACAATCTTTTAGCAATGTGGCAACTCTTCTGTTTCCATCCATGGGCCCTTTGTCCTTCCTGCTAGTGGCAATGTGTAGAAGGCAGAGATACAGTCATCACTGGATATCACATTCTAGGAATGAAGTGATTACAGCTTAAAATGTTCAAGAGAAGAATATATGGTTGGAAGATGTATTGTTCTTTGTTTACAAGATTACCAGTAATAAATTTAGCATAGTAGGAAAGTAAATTATCATTCATATTATCCTCCATAATTTAAGACTTGCATTTATTGTTATCATCAATGGAGCACAGTTACTGTCTTTGAGAGTCCTTGGGATCCATTATTTCTGGAAGCACAATGGATGAAGCAATCATAAGAAATTGTGTCTCTAGCATTAAATGGTATTTGGGAACTGCTGAGGCTTGGAGATCTATATTGTTATAATACAACCTGGTTCCAAAGACTCATGTCATAATAAGAGCATTGCTGCCTCTTTCTCATAGTGGACCTTAATGTAAAGAGATGGTGCCTAGATGATATGAAGAATCTCCATCTGTACTAATAAAACAGAAAAGCAAATAGGTAATTACCTCTTCTCTACCCATTATTGTCCCATTATTCTAAATACTCATTAATAAATTACTGTACTGTATATGGGCCCATAAATTGTAATATATTTTAAAATCAAAATGTATATTTTGACAGGGGCCTCACACAGTAAGGCATAATGGGCAGTTTTATCTTCTGTGAATATCATACAATTGATCTATCCGTAACCATATCATTTTTTGGTTTGACTGGTAGTCAGTAATGCTAGACACCCAGTTGGGTCTGACATGGTCCTAGGCATTCCAGATAATTCTGTTTCTTGGGAAGGGTCATATAATACAATGACCCTTACTACAATATCCCTGTTGGTCATTAACATCATTTTTTTTATTATTATTCCTCTTATTAGTGGCAGAAAGAGAACTTGGAATTTCATTAGGAACTGCTGATCTTATTTACCTGTGCTTGTTAGTAAAAGTGCCTAGTATGTTAATTTGCTCAAAATTTGATGTTTGGTTTTATGCACTCCGTTGCTATTAACATCTTTCTATTTTCACATCGATTTCAATAATTGAGTAATTTTAGAAGCGTTATTTTAGAAATATACAGATGACTGGTTGTCACAGTAAACATCTTGTTTTTCTCTATGCATTGTACAAATTTTTCATTCCTTTTTCCCTTTGCAGTTGGATCTAACAATAAATGTATTGATTTGTTACATCAAATAAACATTTTCTGTGAACCAAAAAAAAAAGCAACAATAACTAGAAGCTAGAACAATGTCAGTATACACTGGGAACTTAAACAAATGTTCATGGGTGGTATTGTAAACAAACCAAGAGAAAAAAACTGAACATGAATAATGAATTAATTTTGTCTTTATTTTAATATAATGTTTATGCTGCCAGGTTATTTATTATAATAAGTCAGAAAAAAAAAGGAAAATTTTAATGCAAGGAAATAGTTGTACTACTTGGAATCAGCAGTATTCCCATTTTTCTAATGTGCAAAGACTTCCTGCTGAGGGCGTTCGAACCAAGCACACACTATCTTTTTTTGTTTGTTTGTATTTATTTTACCATTAAAAAAAAACACAGGTATTTTAAAGCATAATTTGACTCAGGCACCATCAGAGAGAGAGAACAAGAGAGAAGGAAATTATGAGGTGGGATATAATGTTTCCATGGGAGGCTAGTTTTCCATGCTTGGAAAATGAATAAAGACCAAGAGAGGTTCTGAGGTTTGGCAGTACAAATTACAGTCCTTCACTTGTGTGGGTCCTTTGAAAGGAACCATCTGGCCCAATGCTAGCTGTTAGTACTGTGTGGAATCTGAAACAATTGTGTTGCACTAAATCTGACAACCAAAAGTTGCCTCTATTTTTTTTTTTTTTTTCATTCTCTGCCTCTATTTTTTTATTGGTGACTTAAGCTACAAATACCTGCAGTATGCATCTGATTTACAGAGTTTTGATTATATTCCTGTTCTCTGAATATATCTGTGAATAGTTAGAGGAACAATAGGATTTCCTGAGCTTTTCTTATGGGAGGCAGTGGAAAAGGGGTGGTTGGAATTACTCTGCTGACAAGATCATACAATAAGGAATCACCTTCAAATGAAGATGTGGGAATTGAGAGGAAGTTTGGAATGGGGTGAGAGGATGGGTTATAGCCAGCCAAAAATATGACAGATAAATGCCATAAAAAGCAAATTAGTCTAATTAAGTATACACTAATTTTAGGAGACTTGAGTTATATACCATGTTTTGCCACTGGCTTTGGTAAATTGCTTTACCTTTCTGAATTTATGTTTTCTCATATGTGGAAAGAGGAGGGCTGCAAGGCATCTGATTTATATGCTATAAAAGGTAAATTCTACTTTTAAGATGCAATCTGTTCTATGCCACTTTTCAAACTTTGCCTGGTATTTTCCAAATCCATTCTGTTTGTCACATAATGTCAATGAGAAGAGCTGAAAACTTAAGATTAAATTTATATAGAACAAAGACCCATCAATGCAACTTTAATGAAAGGTAAAATCTTGCTTGCATATGCTAATGTGAACTAGGAGTGAATGACTTCTGAGTCCAAGATGCAAGATGTTGTTCCATTTGAATGAAAAAAATAAGAAAATTCCTTCAAGAATTCTTCATTTTTTATGTTATTTAAAAAAGGAAGTCAAAGAATTTCAGAGTTATAAAAAAAAGTTCAAGATACTGACAAGCACTGCATTCTTCAGTAACCACTGCAGACTATCTGGATATTACTATTTTTATAGCACAGTTAGTAAATTGTATTCAATATACTGATGTAGAATTGTTTTTTTTTCAGTCTTAGTATAGTGCCTAATATATAGCAACAGTCAATATATATTTGTGGAATAAATGAATAAATGCATTTGAAAGAGTAGATCAACAAATTGTTAAATTTTTAATTTGGTCACATTTTCTGCAGACAGAGCAGACAATTTGAAAACATTTTGGTATTAGGTTGATATTGAGGGTTCATCTGCATCATTTCCAGCAGGAGAACTTCAGAATGATTGCTATGAAACTGTTGCTCTTTATACAACCATTAAGCAAAAGACTCATTTAAGAAATACTTAGTAAGAATGTTATAGGTAATGGGGAAATGAAAACGGTACTGTTCTTCTGCAGTATAAATAGCATGAAATATGTTCAGGAACTAGTCCCTAGAAATTATTCTGGGATTAAGAAGCAGATCAAGGAAATCATTGGCAACACCTGCAATTTCCTACCAAAAACTTTGTCGTTATGGACAGACCAAGCCAAGAAGCATGAGAGCAGATGGTGAAATGCCAAGTATGAAAAAAATTCATGTCTCTTCTAGTATCTTAAGCATAAGGACTTGGATATAGACCAACACTTACTACTGTGGGCCCACTGAGGAGCAAAAATTATTCAGCAATCATCACAGTCAGGCATAGAATCCTGAAGAGAAATTGCAACCCTTCAGCCATCTCCATTACAAAATCCGTCATGGTCTCTAGAAGGCCATTTGGAAGGCAGGGAACCTGCCAATGCATTTACTTAAAGTTAGCTCCATCTCTGAAGAAGCCTCTAGAAAAGCCATTCAAACAGAGCATTCCATTTTTCCTTTCTAAATTTCCTATTCATCTATCCCCATAGATTAGTTTGATGATTTAGTAAGATATTTAAATCAGATTACTTTGAAAGATGTGAAATGCTATTTGAGTTTTTTATTTATACTACTTTTATTATCACAAGTTAAAATGCTCTAACACTGCCAAAGCTTTTCAAAATGAGGTTGGTTAGAATGGTGATGTTTGTGGAAATATTTTCTCTTTTTTTCAAGAAAAACGTTTTGTTTATAGGTAAAAATTCCAAATATTTTCTAATATACTATAAAATTTTAAATGTAACATTATACAGGCAACTTAATTATCTTTTTATATTGATTATGTTTGGAAAATGATAACTATATTATGTGAAATAACTCAGACCCTTAATTCATTTGATTCTACAATAGAGAAATATATAAGAATCAATCAACTTAAGAGTGAATATAGTAAAATAAGCCTAAAAGAATCAATGGAGTAAATAATGATTATAAAATGATGTTTCACCTCATAGAAACTAGTCCCATCATTGCAAATTATATAATTTAAAAATAATTTTCCAAATTGGACCAATAATACAATATCTAAACTGAGAGCTACCATGTAAATGGGAGAATAATAACTTAGCTATGTAGTTTTATTTAAGGAAACAGTTACTCTGGGGTATAGATTTCCCATTTACTAATGAATTTAATGATTTTTAACCACTTAATCAACAAATGATCCTTGTTTACTTTTTGTTATGTCCTGTGCTGGGGGCACTGATATAATAACATACGGGTTGATTTCAAATAGAGTTTCAAACATTTGCATATATCTGAATATATACATAAAGAAACTATATATTGATTTTTAATATTATGGAAAATATAAAAGAAACATTACCAATAAATTTAAATGAAATGTTTTCATTCATTTTGTATAATCTCATAATTTTTCTTAATTAATTCTTTACAACTTTAAATTGGAAACTAATCCTAAAGTCTCACTTTGGGATAATCTAACAAAATTAGTTTTACCCTACTAAATGCAAAGCTAAATCTTCTGAGAATAAAAATTTCATAAATATCCATGAATTATCGTGTGTTGTCTGTGTTGAGCTACACTGGTTCCCAATCCATTGTACAGTGGTACACTCATGTAACAACTCTTCATTAAATTTCTGTCACGTACCAGGCACTGTGCTGGACATATACAAAGATATGATACTACTCTCAAGGAGCTTTCAGCCTAGTTGGGAGATAATTAGTTTAATAAGGTAGCATGAAATATATAAAATTAAGCATGGGAATTATGGGATGTTTAAGTAGGGCAATTAATCATCAGTGGTATCTCAATCTACTGTTTCATTATTTAAATACTAAAGTGACCCACCAGTATATATCTGTTGAATAAAAACGAGTTCTGATTAAGAGTTCTCTGTAGGAATGCTTATGACCTCAATGCAGAAATAAGTATTGTTTCTATCAGTGGTATTTATCCTCTGCATATTTTTATTGACATTAAACTTCTTTATTTTATTTGATTTTTTTTCCACAAGACTTGAAGTACTTACCTTAGAACATGCTAAGGAATTATTATTAACTGGTCTCAATCCACCTAAAAAATATACAAAATAGTTAATGCTTAGTTTCTTAGTAGTTTCCTACTTTTGCCATTTTTCCAATTTTTTTTTTTATTTGGGGGAAGATGGATACCTATAGAAGTACACTATTTGAAATGTCCTTGGCCAAAACAATTTTGAGCTAGTTTGAATGAATAAATATGTGATATGATACAGTCAAAATATGCTCTAGGTTCCTTTAACTTCAAAAGACTGGGAAAAACTATATGTAACAAATTTTTCTCAGCTTACGAAACAAACAGAATTAAGGAGATATTTTAATTGATGGTGTACTTTCTTTTTCAACATGCTTTCCTAGAATAAAAATGAGGATCTCTTCTTTCTTTGGATTATTTAGACATTTAATCACAAATTCTTGTGTGTGTATATGTGTCTGTGTTTGTGATATATATCCATATATCACATAGAAATCATATATATAAAACCATACACAGATTTATGTGTGTAGTTATTGTCTGATGTGTATATGTATGTTTGTGGAAGACAATACATTATTGATAGATTATTGTAGTTCTAACTCACTTAAATGTTAAAATGCTTTATCACTAGTGTATTAAAGTATGCAAATACCTCATTTAATCATTTGATCAGCCAAATTGAATACTAGAATTAAGTTCGATATGGAACAAAGATGAATGAGAATCAATCTAGGTCTTCCCATATCCTTTTATTTATAATAGTAAATGAGGACATTACAGTGTAACGGTTTTGCAGAGTGTTTGGAGGAAGGCTTTACTGATATTTATCTGCCTCATCTCTTAAATACTGACATATTTTTTAAATGCACCAAAAGTGAATTTAAACTTAACAAATTTGCTAGGATTGCCTCACATCTTTTGTTTTAGAGAAATGGAATTTAAAAATAGTGGTTTAAGCCCCCTTGGCAGCTCCCCTTGATTGCCTTCCCTCCCTTCCTCCCCAAGATAACTGCATCTAGTCTGAAGTCAGGGAGCCTGATTCCTCCAGCTCCGTTTTTCATTCTCAAGATTGCTTTGGCTATTCGGGGTCTTTTGTGTTTCCATACAAATTGTGAAATTTTTTGTTCTAGTTCTGTGAAAAATGCCAATGGTAGTTTGATAGGGATTGCATTGAATCTGTAGATTGCTTTGGGTAGTAGAGCCATTTTCACAATGTTGATTCTTCCAATCCAAGAACATGGTATATCTCTCCATCTATTTGTATCATCTTTAATTTCTTTCATCAGTGTTTTATAATTTTCTGCATACAGGTCTTTTGTCTCCTTAGGTAGGTTTATTCCTAGATATTTTATTGTTTTTGTTTCAATGGTAAGTGGGAGTGTTTTCTTAATTTCAATTTCAGATTTTTCATCATCAGTGTATAAGAATGCCAGAGATTTCTGTGCATTAATTTTGTATCCTGCTACTTTACCAAATTCATCAATTAGCTCTAGTAGTTTTCTGGTAGCATCTGTAGGATTCTCTATGTATAGTATCATGTCATCTGCAAACAGTGACAGCTTTACTTCTTCTTTTCCAATTTGGATTCCTTTTATTTCTTTTTCTTCTCTGATTGCTGTGGCTAAAACTTCCAAAACCATGTTGAAGAAGAGTGGTGAGAGTGGGCAACAGCACTGAAAAATTTAACCTTAAGCTATATTTGACATCAAAACTGCATCACAGAGAAGAGTGCAAAAATCATATATGTATTGTTATAGCAATATCACTGTGATGTGGAAAAGGTTCCTCCTAACGTGAGGTTCCTTTGTCAAAACTGATGACAATTAGCCTTTGGGACCATCAAAGAACATATTATATTGATTCACATGGCTGGGATGTCCCACAACCAGGAGCAGAGGAAGTGCTTCCTGGGAGGAAGTCAGGAAAGAGGCAAGAAAAAGTACACCATCATTTCTGAAGGAAAATCTTGTTGGTAGAAGAACTGACTTTCTGTCTGGCACCAAATGTAAAAGAAACAGCAACAGAACATAAATGCTTGTGTGTGTTTGTGTGTATGCAGGGGGGCTTTATCAGAAAGTTGGAGAGACGATGGGCCTGGACATAGAGAGGAAATGAGGCTTAAAGTTTGCTGGTACTAAATCAAAAAGTCAGTGGGGATCCTAAAATGTTCCGTTGATCTCCATATGCATATTTTAATTATAATGATAGTATTACTAATTTAATAATATTAATAGCAATAGTGTTACTGATTTAATCAAAAGAAAGCAAACACAGTCGTGCACCACTCAGATTGTGAAGCAGAACCTTGCCCATATCTTAGAAATATTCTATGTTCCCCTCTTCTTTCACTACCCAGTATAAATCACTGTCTGAGTTCTGTGTTGAATATTTATTTAGTTTTCTTTATTATATTTTCAATATATAGTGATATTGTAAATAATATTAATCTCTATGAATTTCATATAGTGCTATAATATTTTATGAAAACTTACTCCTTTCCTTTAACATTATGTTTTTGAGTTTCAACCACAGTGATACATGCAACTGTAGCTTATTTATGTCCTTTGCTATATACTATTCCACTGTATGAATACACCAGGATTTATTTACTCATTCTAAACTTGAAGAACACTGTGTTGCTTTCAGTATTGAGCTATTTCTTTTTTTAACCATTTTTTTAATGGAAGTATAGTTAATTTACAATGTTGTGTTTCAGGTATACAGGAAACTGATTCAGTTTTATATACACACACACACACACATATATATATATATATATATATATTCTTTTTCAGATTCTATTCCATTATAGGTTATTACAAGATATTGAATATAGTTCCCTGTGCTTTACAGTAGATCCTTATTGTTTATTTTTTCATAGGTAGTAGTTTGTATCTGCTAATCCCAAACTCCTAATTTATCCCTTCCCCCACCTTTTCCCCTTTGGTAACCATAAATTAATTTTCTATGGCTGTGAGTCTATTTCTGTTTTGTAAATAAATTCATTTGTATCACTTTTCTTTAGATTCCACATATAAGTGATATCACATGATATTTGTCTTTTTCTGTCTGACTTACCTCACTTAATATGATAATCCCTTGGTCCATCCATAGCCTCATACACTAAGAGAATAAATTCTCTTGGCTATATATTTGTCTTCCAAATGACACTTCCTTCTTGATCCTGCCTGATTAAATAAGGAGATCTGATCAGCCAGGGCTAAACAGTTTCTTTACTGAGAATTTGCAATGAGAGAGAAGTTAGGACTTGCATGACATTAATGGTGAAGCAAGTCCTAACTTCAAAGTTAAGAATAATGACATCCTGTTGCTAATGTTATGGTAGCTGAAATTTTATGCAGTCTTGTTGTTTAAATTTTTCTTGAATTTTTTTTTTTTGAGTTATACGTAATATCTTCCAATAAAATCTTATTTTTTCTGGAAGTTTTATTGAAGTGGATTTGTGTTGCTTTCAAGTAAAAAAAGTCCTGTCAAAACCAAAGAGCAACTAGAAAATCTTTATATAAAATATAAATATATCTTTATATAAAGAACATTTCAAGACAGAATGGAGATAGTAGCAGGCCCACAGAGGAGAAAATATCTCTAAGTTTAGAAACAATTGAAAAAATACTATTAAAAGATGAATATATATAGCAACATAAAATTAATTAAAGGAACAAAATAATATTTACTCATATAAATTAACCAGATAAAATAAATTTAATAGCAGGCCCACAGAAGAGAAGGTATCTCAATATTACAAATACTTAATATTGTTTTGAATATATCAAGTTATATAAAAGTATCAAAGGAGACAAGCTAAATGAATTGATAGATATATCTGTACTGCATTTGGAAATATTCTAGGTTAAGTCTTTGAGTTTGATGCTTATTAATTTTTAAATTATTTTTTATCAGTTGTTTAAAATGCTGCCAATGCTATTTCATTGGGAATTCTTTCTAAGAAATCTGGGAATCTAAAATTATAAAAAAACTGGAGAAAATAAGATTAACTTGTACCAATACAGGTTAATATGTCTAGGGCATTATAATATGAAACAGATTACATGAGAGGGAATTGTTTGGAAAACAGTGATGCCAAAAATTTTTTCCCTCAAGGATGATATGTAATACACACAAACACATTATAATACTGTGCCAATTATAGCCATTAGTTGGAGGAATAGCAAGAGAAATCATGGTGAGCACATCATGAAGAGCAAAGAAATGGATTGTTTTATAAAATGGGCAAGTAGTGGTAAATAATAATGATAAAAATATCACTTATTTTAATTTATATAGCATCATTCCTCTAAGGACATTATATAGAAACATAGTCATTCATATTGTTTTATTTATCTTTATTTTAAGAAAAAATGATCGACTTCATTAATACGTAGGAAACTGAATCATACAGTGAAAATTCAAATGTCTTTTTGTGTGCTGACAAAGTTGTCTTCACTATTATATTGCTTCCAATGACAAAGCAAAATGAAAACCAAAAGAGTATTAATAGCAACAACAAAATCACAGAACCACCATTTATTAGTATATCATGTAATATCAAGAATGAATGTAGAATGTAGTTCAATAATAAAAGAATGTAGAATGTAGTTCAATAATAAAATGTAGTTTTATAATAAAAATGTAGTTCAATAATATGTAGTTCAATAATAAAAGAATGTAGTTCAATAATAAAAGATCTAACTTATACTTTACTTGGGGTTTACCTTAAAAAGTGAATCAGCCCTATCTTACATAAAATACTTAAGAATAGTTATTAAAAGAAAAAAAAAAGACACAGTGTAAATAAAGTATTGAGATGGCTTAAATTTAAAAGATAAACATAAATAGTGAAAAGAAAGAAAATGTTTTATTAAATTACTAAAGTCACAAGAAGAGCTTTGTAATAAAGAGATCTTTGCTAGTAGAAATCTAAGACTTTATGTATAGAGAGATGAGTGTGCGTGAACCATGAACCTAATCCATAAATGGTGGACAGGAAGAGTTGATGTATTTTAAATGATTAGAGATATCCATTCTGCTTGAAAAACAGCAGTTTGAATGTGAGCCATGAAGTTTGTGTGTTAAACATGATTTTCAACAATTTATTGCTTTGAGACTAACAATACAGATATAGGTAAATCTCTCTTTCTCTCTCATTCTATGATATTGGACATGATTGTTTTCATGTCTGTTACCCTTTAGTTTATGCTCTGAGACATGCTGTGACTTTTATCATTGTTGGTGCAGAACAGAGTCCATCCAATAATTTCTCATACTGTTGATGAATATTCTTTTGTTCCTTCTTAATTTTATGTTGTCATATATATTGATCTTTTAGTAGTATTTCTTCAATTGTTTCTAAATTTAGAGGGGTATTTCCCCACCAAATTTGTAACATTAATTTTATTTCTTTCATTTTGGGGTATGCTATTTAAGTTTGTTATTCCATTTGTAATTTGCTTTGCTGTAGGAGTAAAGTGACGTTCTCATTCTTTTTCATGACTGATAGTATGAGAGGATGGTGTTACACTTCCAAAATCATGTTTCTGACCCATTCCCCCTATCACAGTAAAGTTAAACAAAAGGTGAAGGAAGTGACAGATAAGGGGAAATGCTACAGCTGCAGTTTCCTTAATCACAAGGGAGTCATTGTCCCTTTTCTTGCTTTTGACTTTCTCTGCCCCCTTAGATTCATAATTTGTAAATTAATGTTCACTTAAATTTTAGCAGTAAGGATGTTTAATTAGTAGAAAAAATCCTTGAAATTCTAAAGAGTATCAAATAGAAAAATCACCTAAGAGAATGAAACACCACTCTGGTAGAGGAATATTTACTTGAATAAAAAAGTTATGAACAAATGTATTAGTGGCTTTGTTTTTAAGGACCTGAGCTTTAGGAATTGGCTTTAGGTAATGTGACCATGAAGACTATCACTCAAAGAGGGACACTATTGAGAGTGAAATGTGTTGTTACTTTGAATCTTGGCACTTTCTATCCAGGAAACTGAAATAATGATTACTTTTTTTTAGGGGATGGCCTTGACCTTGTGAGCTTTAAAGGAATTCATTTATTCTCAGGTCACAGCACAATGCCTATGGAATAGAAAGCACTTAAATATTTGTTGAAAAAAATTAACGAATGTTGCCACAGGATTCAGCAATTCTATACATATGCAAAGGAAATGAAAGCAAGGATTCAAACATGATAATAGCAGCATTATTCACAATAGTCAAAAGGTGGAAGCAACCCAGGTTTTATGGACTGAAAGCTTAGCTATTCCCCAAATGTCATAAGTTGAAGTCTTAACCCCCTGTGTGGCTGTATTTGGAGTTGAGTATTCTAAGGAAGATAATTAAGGTTAATAGAGGCAGTAAGTGTGGGACCCTAATTCAATAGGATTAGTGTATATATATATATGGAGATACCAGAGAGCTTCTCTCTCTCTGTCTCTCTCTCTCTCCATCTCTCTCGCTCTTTCTGTCTTTCTCTGTCTCTCTTTCTTCCTGTTTCCCTATGCATGACTTGAGGAAATGCCATGTGAGGTATAGCAAGAAGGTAGCCATCTGTAAGCCAGGAAGAGAGCTCTCCTCAGAAACCGAAAGAGCCAGCACCTTGATCTCAGACTTCTATCTTCTAGAACTGTGAAAAAATAAATTTCTGTTGTTTAAGCCACCTAGTCTAAGCTATTTATTTATGGCAACCCAAAGAGACTAGTACAGATTTTGGGTCCAGGAAGTAGAGTGATGCTTTAACAAATACCTTAAAAAGTGGAGGTGGCTTTGAACAGGCTGATGGGTTGAGAACAGAATCGTTTTGAGATACCTGCTAGAAAAAGCCTAGATTACCTTGAAGGGACTGTTCATAGAAATATGGACACTAAAGGCAATTCTGTTGAGGGCTTAGGAAAAAAAAGAGGAGAGCCATAGAGAAAGCCCCTATAATTTTAGAGAATACATATATCATCCTGAAGAGAATACTGGTAGAAATATGAAAATTAAATGCCATTTTGATGAGGTTTCAGATGGAAATGAGGAATAGGTTACTGAAAACTGGAGGAGAGCTGATCCTTGATATAAAGTGGCAGTGAACTTGGCTGAATTGTGTTCTAATATTGTATAGAAGGTATTAAAACCTACAAAAAAGGAGATTGGATATTTAGCTAAAACTATTTCTAAGCAATGTATTATAGGAGCAACTAGGTTTCTCCTTACAGTTTATAGAAAAGAGTGAGAAGAGAAAAATAAATTGAAGGAATTATTGGTCAAAAAGACCCAGAATATAAAATTTGATAATTTCTTAACTTATCTAAGTTATAAAAAATGAGAAAGTGTGTTACAAAGAGAACATTAGTGGTGTGGCTGAGCAACCATTTGATAAGGGGATTTGTACGAGTATGAACTGGAAGTTTAATCAGCTGTGTCAGCAGAAGCCAGGAGTAGAGATAGGATTATACCAGCAGAAAAACTGTTAGCTGGGAATAAAAGAACAGAGAGAATGGGACAGAATGAAAGATGGTTGCTAACGTACTTTATCCTTCAGAAAAAGGAAAGAATGACCCCAAAGGTGATTTAGAGACTTTTAGGGCCGTCACTGCCACTACAGGCCCAGGAATCAAGGTTGCTTCAGTCTCAGTTTCAATGACCAGGGCCCTTGAAGACAGTTTACAAAGAGGGGCCACCCTGGAGAGCACTGAGAGATACTGCTGCTGCCCCTGTGGGCCTGAGGGCAGAGCATGGAACCAAAAGATTATTCTCCAGCCTTAATATCTAATGGATTGGAGGACCTCAAGATGGCAGAGGAGTAAGACGTGATCACCTTCCTCGCCACAACTACATCAAGAATACATCTACATGTGGAACAACTCCTACAGAACACCTACTGAACACTGACAGAAGACCTCAGACTTCCCTAAAGGCAAGAAACTCTCCATGTACCTGGGGTCTTGGTGCTCCAGCCAGGTGTCAGGCCGGAGCCTCTGAGGTGGGAGAGCCGAGTTCAGGACATTGGACCACCAGACACCTCCTGGCCCTATATAATATCAATCGGTGAGAGCTCTCCCAGAGATCTCCATCTCAATGCTAAGACCCAGCTCCACTCAACGCCCAGCAAACTCCAGTGCTGGACATAACCAGACCCATTAGCAGAAAGGTTGCCTAAAATCATAATAAGTTCACAGACATCCCAAAACACACCACCAGATGCAGTCCTGCACACCAGAAAGAGAAGACCCAGCCTCATCTACCAGAAAACAGGCACCAGTCCCCTGCATCAGGAAGCCTACACAACACACTGAACAACCTCACCCATTGGGGGAAGAACCCAAAAACAATGGGAACTGCGAACCTGCAGCCTGCGAAAAGGAGACCTCAAATGCAGTAAGTTAAGCAAAATGAAAAGACAGAGAAATATGCAGCAGATGAAGGAGCAAAGTAAAAAGTCACCAGACCAAACAAATGAAGAGGAAATAGGCAGTCTACCTGAAAAAGAATTCAGAGTAATGTTGGTAAACATGATCCAAAATCTTGGAAATAGAATGGAGAAAATACAAGAAATGTTAAACAAGGACCTAGAAGAACTAAAGAGCAAACAAACAATGATGAACAACACAATAAATGAAATGTAAAATTCTCTAGAAGGAATCAATAACAGAATAACAGGCAGAAGAACAGATAAGTGACCTGGAAGATAAAATATTGGAAATAACTACCACAGAGCAGAATAAAGAAAAAAGAATGAA
The DNA here is from genome assembly GCF_963924675.1 of Phocoena phocoena. Lineage (NCBI taxonomy): Eukaryota > Metazoa > Chordata > Mammalia > Artiodactyla > Phocoenidae > Phocoena > Phocoena phocoena. The sequence continues at coordinate 32,723,401 of NC_089229.1, forward strand.
AAGAATTGAGGACAGTCTCACTAAACGCACCAACATTCGAATTATAGGGGTCCCAGAAGAAGATGAGAAAAAGAAAGGGACTGAGAAAATATTTGAAGAGATTATAGTTGGAAACTTCCCTCGTATGTGAAAGGAAATAGCCAATCAAGTCCAAGAGACACAGAGAGTCCCATACAGGATAAATCCAAGGAGAAACACACCAAGACACATATTAATCAAACTATCAAAAATTAAATACAAAGAAAAATATTTAAAAGCAGCAAGTGAAAACCAAAAAATAGTATACAAGGGAATCCCCATAAGGTTAACAGCTGATCTTTCAGCAGAAACTCTGCAAGCCAGAAGGGAGTGGCAGGACATATTTAAACTGATGAAAGGAAAAAACCTACAACCAAGATTACTCTACCATCAATGATCTCATTCAGATTCCACAGAGAAATTAAAACCTTTACAGACAAGCAAAAGCTAAGAGAATTCAGCACCACCAAACCAGATTCACAACAAATGCTAATGGAACTTCTCTGGCAGGAAACACAAGAGAAGGAGAAGACCTACAATAACAAACAGAAAACAATTAAGAGAATGGCAGTAGAAACATACATATAGATAACTACCTTAAATGGATTAAATGCTCCAACCAAAAGACATAGATTGGCTGAATGGATAAAAAAACAAGACCATATATATGCTGTCTACAAGAGACCCACTCCAGACCTAGGGACACATATGGACTGAAAGTGGGGGGATGAAAAAAGATATTCCATGCAAATGGAAATCAAAAAAAAAAAAAAAAAAAAACTGGAGTAGCAATTCTCATGTCAGACAAAATGGACTTTAAAATAAAGACTATTGCAAGAGACAAAGAAGGATACTACATAATGATCAAGGGATCAATCCAAGAAGAAGACATAAAAATTGTAAATATTTATGCTCTGAACAGAGGAACACCTCAATACATAAGGCAGATGCTAACAGCCATAAAAGGGGAAATCCACAATAACACAACAATAGTCAGGGACTTTAACACCCCACTTTACCCAATGGCCCGATCAACCAAAATGAAATAAATAAGGAAACACAACCTTTAAATGATACATTAAACAAGATGGACTTAACTGATATTTATAGGACATTCCATCCAAAAACAACAGAATACACTTTCTTCTCAAGTGTTCATGGAACAGTCTCCGGGATAGATCATAGCTTGGGTCACAAATCAAGCCTTGGTAAATTTTAGAAAATTGAAATTGTATCAAATATCTTTTCTGACCACAAGGCTATGAGACTAGATATCAATTACAGGAAAAAAAGCTGTAAAAAATACAGACACATGGAGGCTAAACAATACACTACTAAATAACCAACAGATCACTGAAAAAAATCAAAGAGGAAATCTAAATACCTAGAAAAAAATGACAATGAAAACACAATGACCCAAAACCTATGGGATGCAGCAAAAGCAGTTCTAAATGGAAGTTTATAGCAATACAATCCTACCTCAAGAAACAAGGAATATCTCAAGTAAACAACCTAACCTTACACCTAAAGCAATTAGAGGAAGAAGAACAAAAAATACCCCAAAGTTAGCAGAAGGAAAGAATCATAAAAATCAGATCAGAACTAAAGTAAAAGACATGAAGGAAACAATAGCAAGATCAATAAAACTAAAAGCTGGTTCTTTGAGAAGATTAAATAATTAAACCATTTGCCAGACTCATCAAGATCAAAAGGGAAAAGACTCAAATCAACAGAATTAGAAATGAAAAAGGAGAAGTAACAACTGACACTGCAGTAATACAAAGGATCATGAGAGATTACTACAAGCAACTATATGCCAATAAAATAGACAACCTGGAAGAAATGGACAAATTCTTTGAAAGCACAACCTTCTGAGACTGAACCAGAAAGAAATAGAAAGTATAAACAGGCCAATCACAAGCACTGAAATTGAAACTGTGATTTAAGATCTTCCAAGAAACAGAAGTCCAGGACCAGATGACTTCACAGGCAATTGCTATCAAACATTTAGAGAAGAGACACCTATCCTTCTCAAACTCTTCCATAATATAGCAGAGGGAGGAACACTCCCAAACTCATTCTACAAGGCCACCATCACACTGATACCAAATCAGACAAAGGTGTCACAAAAAAAGAAAACTACAGGCTAGTGTCACTGATGAACATAGATGCAAAAATCCTCAACAAAATCTTCGCAAATAGAGTCCAAGAGCACATTAAAAGGATCATACACCATGATCAAGTGGGGTTTATCCCAGGAATGCAAGGATTCTTCAATATACGCAAATCAATCAATGTGATACACAATATTAACAAACTAAAGGATAAAAACCATATGATCATCTCAATAGATGCAGGAAAAGCTTTTGACAAAATTCAACACCCATTTATGATAAAAGTCCTCCAGAAAGTAGGCATAGAGGGAACTTAACATACAAAGGCCATATATGACAAACCCACAGCCAACATCATTCTCAATGGTGAAAAAATGAAACCCTTTCCACTAAGATCAGGAACAAGACAAGGTTGCCCACTCTCACCAGTATTATTCACCATAGTTTTGGAAGTGTTAGCCACAGCAATCAGAGAAGAAAAAAGAAATAAAAGGAATCCAAATCTGAAAAGAAAAAGTAAAACTGTCACTGTTCGCAGATGACATGATCGTATACATAGAGAATCCTACAGATGCTCCCAGCAAAATACTAGAGCTAATCAATGAATTTGGTAAAGTAGCAGGATACAAAGTTAATGTACAGAAATCTCTTGCATTGCATTCCTATACACTAATGATGAAAAATGTGAAAGAGAAATTAAGGAAACATTCCCATTTACCAGTGCAACAAAATGAATAAAATACCTAGGAATAAACCTACCTAAGGAGACAAATGACCTGTATGCAGAAAAATATAAGATACTGATGAAAGAAATTAAAGATGATACAAACAGATGGAGAGATATACCATGTTCTTGAATAGGAAGAATCAACATTGTGAAAATGGCTATACTACCCAAAGCAATCTACACATTAAATGCAATTCCTATCAAACTACCAATGGCATTTTTCACAGAACTAAAACAGAAAATTTCACAATTTGTATGGAAACACAAAAGACCCTGAATATCCAAAGCAATCTTGAGAACGAAAAACGGAGCTGGAGGAATCAGGCTCCCTGCCTTGAGACTATTCTACAAAGCTACAGTAATCAAGGTAGTATTGTACTGGCACAAAAACAGAAATATAGATCCATGGAACAGGATAGAAATCCGAGAGATAAACCCATGCACATATGGTCACATTATCTTTGATAAAGGAGGCAAGAATATACAATGGAGAAAAGACATCCTCTTCCATAAGTGTTGCTGGGATAACTGGACAGCTACATGTAAAAGAATGAAATTAGAACACTTCCTAACACCATACACAAAAATAAATGCAAAATGGATTAAAGACCTAAAGGTAAGGCCAGACACTATAAAACTCTTAGAGGAAAACATAGGCAGAACACTGTATGACAAAAAAACACAGCAAGATCCTTTTTGACCCACCTCCTTGAGAAATGGAAACAAAAACAAAAATAAACAAATGGGACCTAATGAAATTTAAAAGATTTGCACAGCAAAGGAAACCATAAACAAGATGAAAAGACAACCCTCAGATTGGGAGAAAATATTTTAAAATGAAGCAACTGACAAAGGATTAATCTCCAGAATATATAAGCAGCTCAATATCAAAAAAACAACCCAATCCAAAAATGGGCAGAAGACCTAAATAGACATTTCTCCAAAGAAGATATACAGATTGTCAACAAACACATGAAAGGATGCTCAACATCACTAATCCTTAGAGAAATGCAAATCAAAACTACAATGATGTATCACCTCACACCCATCAGAATGGCCATCATCAAAAAATCTACAGGGCTCCCCTGGTGGCCCAGCGGTTGAGAGTCTGCCTGCCGATGCAGGGGACATGGGTTCGTGCCTGGTCTAGGAAGATCCCATATGCCATGGAGCGGCTGGGCCCGTGAGCCATGGATGCTGAGCCTGTGTGTCCGGAGCCTGTGCTCTGCAACAGGAGAGGCCACAACAGTGAGAGGCCTACGTACCGCAAAAAAATAAAATAAAATAAAATAAATCTACAAACAATCCATGCTGGAGAGGGTGTGGGGAAAACGGAACCACCTTGCACTGTTGGTGGGAATGTAAATTGATATAGACACTATTGGGAACAGGATGGACGTTCCTTAAAAAGTAAAAAAGAGAACTATCATATGACCCAGCAATCCCATTACTGTGCATATACCCTGAGAAAACCATAATTCATAAAGAGTCATGTACCACAATGTTCACTGCAGCATTATTTACAAGAGCCAGGACATGGAAACAACCTAAGTGTCCAGTGACAGATGAATGGATAAAGAATATATGGCACGTATATACAAGGGAATATTGCTCAGCCATTAAAAGAAATGAAATTTAGTCATTTGTAGTGAGGTGGATGGACCTTGAGTCTGTCATACAGAGTGATGTAAGTCAGAAAGAGAAAAAAAAAAAACCATATGCTAACACATATACATGGAATTAAACAAAAAAATAGGTTCTGAAGAACCTAGGGGCAGGACACGAATTAAGATGCAGATGTAGAGAATGGACTTGAGGACACGGGGAGGGGGAAAGGTAAGGTGGCATGAAGTGAGAGAGTGGCATTGCCATATAGAGAAAAATGTAGTACACTACATTTGGTAGTGTACTACCAAATGTAAAACAGATAGCTAGTGGGAAGCAGCCACGTAGCACAGGGAGATCAGCTCGGTGCTTTGTGATGACCTAGAGGGGTGGGATAGGAAGTGTGGGTGGGAGTTGCAAGAGGAAGCGGATATGGGGATATATGTACATGTATAGCTGATTCACTTTGTTATACAGCAGAACTAACACAACATTTTAAAGCAAATATACTCCAATAAAGATGATAAAAATCAAATGGATCTTAATCAAATAAATCTTAATGGACCTTAATCCTAAAAGCAGTAAATGATCCATTGAAGGATTGAAATCTGATTAACTGTATAGGTGAAGATTCCCTCTGCTATAAGAAGGGCATATAGATTTGAAGGGAAATGTTCTTTTCTGACTATGCAATGTACTCAGTTCCCGGATTGCTAAGAAAACTGAACAGACTGTTTTCATGGAAAAAAGGATTTTCTTCAAGAAAAAAAAAATCAAATAGAATTTAACTTGCTAGGTTTGGGACTTTCATGGGACCCCTTTCTTCCTTAAGTTTTATATATTCAAAATTTTGTCACCTGTGTCTCTAGTCTTCTTGTTAATGAATACAAATAGCATGTTCATGCCTAATGTCCATAAGACAGGGAGCGGCAAGCAGGCCCTATGCCTGGAAAATGGAGAAATGTAAATATTGGAGAAAGTCACTAATGACGCACTAAATGGGTTTGGAAGGAAAGGAGATAAACTCGTGAGATCATCTATCATATTTCATTGATCAACTCAATCCATCATATTTAAATGAATGATTAATATTCATAATCTTACATATAAATAAAGTCTCTACAAGATTATATAATTGAAAAGATCACAAAACAGTGGCAATTTATTAAGTACTGTCAAGTAACTTCTCAACTCCACTCACTTGGCTCATTATCTGCTGCTCCCAACTCACTCCAAATAATTATAATCTCTTTACAGACTAGCAGGTAACCTCTAAACCACATTCATTACCATAATGGTGTATCCCCTGCACATTTTCAAAACATGCATCTATGTAACTTTGTGGCATAAACATTTAGTGGCTTACCAATATTTTAGGACTGAGACCAACACCCTGCATGGACTGCATTTTGCCTTCTAAACTTCATGTTGTATAACTTACTTTTCCCATTCCCCATTCTTCTTTTAGTTTCTTAAATATGTCATATTCTCATAACAAAGTATTTACATGTGAGGTTCATAGTCTCAACAGACTTTTTCTCCCTCTTTCTTTGCTCACTTTATTTCTTTCTCATCCTTCAGACTTTATGTCTAGGGCTGCTTTCAAAGGCATCTTATCTGAACCACTCCCCAGGCAAGTTTAGATTCCATTAGATATCTACATAGATTTATTTGTTTTGTCTTTTTCCTTTCATTATGCTGTTATTTGATTAATACCTCTCTCACATGCTAGATAGTAAACTATGGGAAGAGGGATGTTTACTAATTATATATAGTCTATAGGATGTTGTTTAATGTATAATATATACTCAATAATCTATTATTGAATTAATAACAGAGCCAGGAAAAGAAAGTATATTTCAGTGCTTATTATTATGCTCTGCCTGTTGTAGAATACTGCCTCAGAATAATAAAAATGAGAGTAAGTGGGAATTTAAAAAATAAAATATTTCATCAATTCCACATTAAATTTTGGAATAAATATCACATTTTCATTATTTCACAGTCTTATTTTAATCTGTTATCATATATCACTGCTATACAATCTATAAAAACAAGATCCCTTCCAAGTTACATAACAGTGTTCATGTAATAGCATGATTTCCAGGAGCATTCAAATACAATTTTTGGACAACAGAATCTTTATAGTACCTGAAGCATTTTAAACTATTAACTGATTGTTTTATATTTGTGATGTACTTGAAAAGAAATGCAATTGAAATTACCTTATTTTCTAGATAAAATCATAGTACATTCATGAGATACACCATAGACTGTTCATAAATGGTTTTGTTGCTCAAAGTAGCTACCTTGGTGGGATAGAAAAATAGAAAGGTTGAGAGGAGTTTAAGTTGTACTATGCTTTTTTGTCATTATAAACTATTCTGCATGCCACTCCCTTACTTATATTTCCAATGCCTCATTAGCATAGGCATAATGAAGCTTTAGATTTGTTTTTGAATTTTATTTATTATTTTATACAGCAGGTTCTTACTAGTTATCCATTTTATACATATTAGTGTATACATGTCAATCCCAATCTCCCACTTCATCACACAACCCCACACCCACCACTCTCCCCCCCTTGGTGTCCATACGTTTGTTCTCTACATCTGTGTCTCAATTTCTGCTCTGCAAACCGGTTCATGTGTACCATTTTTCTAGGTCCCATATATATGCGTTAATATACAATATTTGTTTTTCTCTTTCTGACTTATTTCACTCTGTAGGACGGTCTCTAGATCCATCCACATCTCTAAAAATGACCCAATGTCATTCCTTTTTAAGGCTGAGTAATATGCCATTGTATACATGTACAACATCTTCTTTATCCATTCCTCTGTTAATGGACACTTAGGTTGCTTCCATGTCCTGGCTATTGTAAATAGTGCTTCAATGAACATCAGGGTACATGTATCTTTTTGAATTATGGCTTTCTCTGGGTATATGCCCAGGAGTGGGATTGCTAGGTCATACAGTAGTTCTATTATTACTTTTTTAAGGAACCTCCATACTGTTCTCCATTGTGTCTGTTTCAATTTGCATTCCCACAAACAGTGTAGGAGGGTTCCCTTTTCTTCACATCCTCTCCAGCATTTATTGTTTGTAGATATTTTGATGATGGCCATTCTGACCAGTATGAGGTGATACCTTATTGTAGTTTTGATTTGCATTTCTCTAATAATTAGTGATATTGAGCAGCTTTTTATGTGCTTCTTGGCCATCTGTATGTCTTCTTTGGAGAAATGTCTATTTAGGTCTTCTGCCCACTTCTGGATTGGGTTGTTTGTTTTTTTAATATTGAGCTGCATGAGCTGTTTATATATTTTGAAGACTGATCCTTTATTCGTTGATTCATTTGCAAATATTTTCTCCCATTCTGAGGGTTGTCTTTTCATCTTGTTTGTAGTTTGCCTTGCTTTGGAAAAGCTTTTAAGTTTCATTAGGTCCCATTTCTTTATTTTTGTGTTTATTCCCTTTACTCTAGGAGGTGCATCAGAAAAGATCTTGCTGTGATTTATGTCAAAGTGTGTCCTTCCTATGTTTTCCTCTAAGAGTTTTATAGTGTCCAGTCTTACATTTAGGTCTCTAATCCATTTTGAGTTTATTTTTGTGTATGGTGTTAGGGAGTGTGCTAATTTCATTCTTTTGCATGTAGCTGTCCAGTTTACCCAGCACCACTTATTGAAGAGACTGTCTTTTCTCCATTGTATATGCTTGCCTCCTTTGTCATAGATTAGTTTACCATAGGTGTGTGGGTTTGTCTCTGAGCTTTCTATCCTGTTCCATTGATCTATGTTTCTGTTTTTGTGCCAGTACCATACTGTCTTGATCACTGTAGCTTTGTAGTATAGTCTGAAGTCAGGGAGCCTGATTCCTCCTGCTCCGTTTTTTTCCCTCAAGACTGCTTTGGCTATTCAGGGTCTTTGGTGTCTCCATACAAATTCTATGATTTTTGTTCTGGTTCTGTAAAAAATGCCATTGGTAATTTGATACAGATTGCAGTGAATCTGTAGATTGCTTTGGGTAGTATAATCATTTTCACAATATTGATTCTTCCAATCCAAGAACATCGTATATCTCTCAATCTATTTGTATCACTTTAATTCCTTTCAACAGTGTCTTATAGTTTTCTGCATACAGGTTTTTGTCTCCTTAGGTAGGTTTATTCCTAGGTATTTTAGTCTTTTTGTTGCAGTGGTAAATGGGAGTGTTTCCTTAATTTCTCTTTCAGAATTTTTATCATTAGTGTATAGGAATGCAAGAGATTTCTGTGCATTAATTTTGTATCCTGCAAATTTACCAGATTCATTGATTAGCTCTAGTAGTTTTCTGGTGACATCTTTAGGATTCTCTATGTAACGTATCATGTCATCTGCAGACAGTGACAGTTTTACTTCTTTTCCAATTTTGTACTCCTTTTATTTCTTTTTCTTTTCTGATTGCCATGGCTAGGACTTCCAAAACTATGTTGAATAATAGTGATAAGAATGGACATCCTTGTCTTTTTCCTGATCTTAGAGGAAATGCTTTCAGTTTTTCACCATTGAGAATGATGTTTGTTGTGGGTTTCCCATATATGGCCTTTATTATGTTGAAGTAGGTTCCCTCTATGCCCACTTTCTGGAGAGTTTTTATCATAAATGGGTGTTGAATTTTCTCAAAAGCTTTTTCTGCATCTATTGAAATGATCATATGGTTTTTATTCTTCAATTTTTTAATATGGTGTATCACATTGATTGATTTGTGTATATTGAAGAATCCTTGCATCCCTGGGATAAATCCCACTTGATCATGGGGTATGAGTCCTTTAATGTGTTGTTGGATTCTGTTTGCTAGTATTTTGTTGAGGTTTTTTGCATCTATATTCATCAGTTATATTGGTCTCTAATTTTCTTTTTTTGTAGTATCTTTGTTTGGTTTCGGTATCAGGGTGTTGGTGGTCTCATAAAATTAGTTTGGGAGTGTTTGTTCCTCTGCAGTTTTTGGGAAGAGTGTGAGAAGGATGGGTGTTAGCTCTTCTCTAAATGTTTGATAGAATTCACCTGTGAAGCCATCTGGTCCTGGGCTTTTTTTGTTGGAAGATTTTTAATCACAGTTTCAATTTCAGTGCTTGTGATTGGTCTGTTCATATTTTCTATTTCTTTCTGGTTCAGTCTTGGAAGGTTATACCATTCTAAGAATTTGTCCATTTCTTCCAGGTTGTCCATTTTATGGCATAGAGTTGCTTGTAGTTGTCTCTTAGGATGCTTTGTATTTCTGCGGTGTCTGTTGCAACTTGTCCTTTTTCATTTCTAATTTTATTGACTTGGGTCCTCTCCCTCTTTTTCTTGATGAGTCTCGCCACTGGTTTATCAATTTTGTTTTTCTTCTTAAAGAAACAGCTTTTAGTTTTATTGTGTTTCCTATTGTTTTCTTTGTTTCTATTTCATTTATTTCTGCTCTGATCTTTATGATTTCTTTCCGTCTACTAACTTTGGGTTTTGTTTGTTCTTCTTTCTCTAGTTCCTTTAGGTGTAAGGTTAGATTGTTTACTTGAGATTTTCTTGTTTCTTAAGATAGGCTTTTATTGCTATAAACTTCCCTCTTAGAACTGCTTTTGCTGCATACTATAGGTTTTGGATCATTGTGTTTTCATTGGCATTTGTCTCTACGTATATTTTGGTTTCCTCTTTGATTTCTTCAGTGATCTCTTGGTTATTTAGTAATGTATTGTTTAGCCTTGATGTGTTTGTGTTGTTTATGTTTTTTTCCCTGTAATTGATTTCTAATCTCATAGCGTTGTGGTCAGAAAAGATGCTTGATATGATTTCAGTTTTCCTAAATTTACTGAGGTTTGATTTGTGACCCAAGATATGATCTATCCTGGAGAATGTTCCATGCACCCTTGAGAAGAAAGTGTAATCTGATGGTTTTGGATGGAATGTCCTATAAATATCAATTAAATCTATCTGGTCTGTTGTGTCATTTAAAGCTTGTGTTTCCTTATTAACTTTCTGTTTGGATGATCTGTCCATTGGTGTAAATGAGGTGTTAAAGTCCCCCACTATTATTGTGTTACTGTTGATTTCCTCTTTTATAGCTGTTAGCAGTTGCCTTATGTATTGAGGTCCTCCTATGTTGGGTGCATATATATTTATAATTGTTATATCTTCTTCTTGGAGTGATCCCTTGATCATTACATAGTGTCCTTCCTTGTCTCTTGTAACATTCTTTATTTTGGAGTCTATTTTATCTGATATGAGTATTGCTACTCCAGCTTTTTTCTGATTTCCATTTTCATGGAATGTCTTTTTCCATCCCCTCACTTTCAGTGTATATGTGTCCCTAGTTCTAAAGTGGTTCTCTTGTAGACAGCATATAGATGGGTCTTGTTTTTGTATCCATTCAGCAAGCCTGTGTCTTTTGGTTGGAGCATTTACTCCATTCACTTTTAAGGTAATTATCAATATGTATATTCCTATGACCATTTTCTTAATTGTTATGGGTTTGTTTTTGTAGATCCTTTTCTTGTGTTTCCCACTTAGAGAAGTGCCTTTAGCATTTGTTGTAGAGCTGGTTTGGTGGTGCTGAATTCTCTTAGCTTTTGCTTGTCTGTAAAGCTTTTGATTTTTCCATTGAATCTGAATGATATCCTTGCTGTGTAGAGTAATCTTGATTGTAGGTTCTTCCATTTCATCACTTTAAATATGCCATGCCACTCCCTTCTGGCTTGTAGAGCTTCTGCTGAGAAAGCAACTGTTAACCTTATGGGAGTTCCCTTGTATGTTATTTGTCATTTTTCCATTGTTGCTTTCCATAATTTTTCTTTGTCTTTAATTTTGCCAATTTGATTACTTTGTGTCTCAGTGTGTTTCTCTTTGTGTTCATCCTGCCTGGGGCTCTCTGCGCTTCCTGCACTTGGGTGGCATTTGCTTTCCCATGTTAGGAAATTTTTGACTATAATCTCTCCAAATATTTTCTCAGGTCCTTTCTCTCTCTCTTTTCCTTCTGGGACACCTATAATGTGAATGTTATTGTGTTTAATGTTGTTCCAGAGGTCTCTTAGGTTGTCTTCATTTCTTTTCATTCTTTTTTCTTTATTCTGTTCTACAGTAGTGAATTCCACCATTTTGTGTTTCAGGTCACTTATCCGTTCTTCTGCCTCAGTTATTCTGCTATTGATTCCTTCTAGTGTATTTTTTATTTCAGTTATTGTATTGTTCATCTCTGTTTTTTTGTTCTTTAATTCTTCTAGGTGTTTGTTGTTTAATTCTTCTAGGTCTTTTTTAAACATTTCTTGCACCTTTTCGATCTTTGCCTCCATTCTTTTTCTGAGGTCCTAGATCATATTCACTATCAGTATTCTGAATTCTTTTTCTGGAAGGTTGCCTATCTCCACTTCATTTAGTTGTTTTTCTGGGGTTTTATCTTGTTCCTTCATCTGGTACATAGCCCTCTGCCTTTTCATCTTGTCTATCATTCTGTGAATGTGGTTTTTGTTCCACAGGCTGCAGGATTGTAGTTCTTCTTGCTTCTGCTGTCTGCCCTCTCAGTATATTTTTAATATGTTATGCATGTAGGCAGTGTTGTTCCTCTGTACAAGTACTGCTGTTAGTAGTCATTGCAGGAAACTGCTTTAATCATTAGGGATCTGCTAGTGTTGGAGGCTCTCCTGCAGAGGTGGGGGGTGGCTGTGGCTCACTGCGAGGACAAGGACACTGGCAGCAGAAGTTCTGGGATGTGGTGTGAGCCCTCCCAGAGTCTGCCATTAGCCCCACAAAAGAGATTTAGGGTTTTTTTTTGATGTCTAGGAAACGCTGCAGGACAAAGTAGAGTAATACTGGGTTTAAAACACAAACTTTTTTTTCAAAAGGCCACAACATTACAACACCATTTACTTGTTTTGTATTGAAACAAAGATTGTTTTGATATAGACTGAATTGTGTGTGAAAAATATATATAGTGTCTACTGCTATGAAAAGAGATGTGTAATTTTCAAATGTAGTAACAAACTAGGTCACCTTTTTGAAAAATGTGTCATTTCTATAATGAGTTTATGTCAGCAAATAGTGTCAGATGGGTAAGTCTAAGGAGTGAAACACTGTTTGTCCACCTACTTTGCATCCTATTTTTGATCTTTAAAAACAGACTGAAGTGACACGTGCGTGGTATGATCCTGTGGCTCTGCTATCTCTGACACCTTTCCTCATACGCACTTCTCAATAAGAAGGATATCAGAAAAGAAAATTTCTATTCATTGTAAGCAGCATCAGTACCTCTGTAAATGCTATGGAAAAGAAAAGTTAAAAAATAAAAACTCTGGACTTCTCACACAAAACCCTTATTTCGTAGACGTTCACATTTTCTTCTGCTTTGCCTAGAGATAACAGATGGCTAGATGGTGATATGGGATGCTAATTAGGCTGCTGTGTTTTTCAGCTAACCTTAGGTAGACACAGTCCTTTGAGGGCTGATTACCACCATGCCATTTAAAAATGCTAGCAGCTAACCATTAAACACCCTTTCATAATGAACTTTTTATAAACAATAAGACCATGATTAACTCTAGTATAAAAAAAAAAACCCTATATCAGCAAGACAGTAATGAAATGCACTGTGGCATTATAAGAGTGATTTCAAGTTTTAACTGAGCTCCAGAACTAGTAGGTACAAAAAATAAAAACTAGTATGTAGCATTTTTATATGATTCATTGAACTCTCTATAATGTGGTGACACAAATGGATCTCCAGTGGCAGTAGACAGATTCTCCAGGGGCAAAGTTAAGAGATGGGAAAATTGAGTCTAACTCAGTCATCTTGAATAAAACATTGAAAGCTGGAGGGAAAGAACATGCACATTGTCTTTGGTAGGATGTGTTAGGAAAGAACTAGGATTACATTCATGAATAGGTAATGATATTCTATACAAAGGAACATTTATATCCAATTAGAGTATGCAAGTTTTTAATATACCACCAGAATTGTAAATGATATTTACATCAGTATTTTTATAGCATCTTATATTTATTAATTGATAAAAATGTTCATGTTATACATGGAAAACATACTTATTTCAAAAATTGCTACATGTTGAAATGTAATGTCTTTTCCAGAGCCCAAAACAATATTTTTTAATAAACATGAAAAAATTTTTTTGAGAGTTGAGATGAAATTATTTAAAATTTAAGCTTGAGCTCAGACCTGAAATAACATTTACATATGCAGGGTTGTTGCAAATCTGACACTGAATGTTAGCCTAATATCTGAATCACTGCTGATTTAGTAGTAGTATTAAATGACCTCAAGTCTGCCATACAACGTAATTGTCTGCCCGGAAGAAAGAGCAGAGTAAGGAAGTTAAAAGCAAACTTTCTGGAATTAAAATCCCTGGTTCAAATTCTGTTCCTACCATTTATTATCCTTGTGAAATTGCTCAGATTCTGTAATCCAATTTAACTTCACTGTCCTCGAGGGAGTTAACTCTATATGGCTTATGTGAAAACTAAATAAGACAATTCACATTAAATATTTAACTCTCAGCCTAGAACATGGTAAATGGTCTGTAGATGAGGCTAAGTATTATTATTATCATCATTGCCTTTGGAGGGATGTAAGAGGTAAAATTATGTGTAAGTGTAATATGTATTCTAATAGTAAACACAGATTAGAAAAATAATGTTTTCTTGGAATTTTATAAAAATTCCTTCTATGATTGATGTATTTTAGTTTATGTGTTTGGTGGTGGTGTTCAATAAGAATTAAAAAGAATTAGAAAAGTTTAAATATACATTAACTGGATTTGGATTAGGAAAAATCTTTCTTTCTTCCCAGGGTACTAAGAAAACAGGCCACTTTTCAGTAGACTTGCATTGGACATATTGAGCTACGTTTCCAATATATGGAAAATTTCAATGGTTGGATGTGTTTTAATTTATATTTCCTATCTGTGTTAATATGCTCTCCTTCTAAGACTTGTGTTGCTATATCAAACACAATTTGACCAGTATCCACTGAAGGCCAAACATATGGGATCTAACAGAGTTGATAAATAGCTTATCTTTTTATAGCTTTGGAATAAATTCATTGAAATCAGGAAATTAGGGATTCAGTTCTACATTAGCACCAGTATTTTGTCTGTGGAGTCTAAAGGAGAATTTGCCTTCCAGGGTATCATTTTTTATATATTGATATATAAATTGTATACATGTAAGTATACATATATATTAACTATGTTAATGTGTTTCTTATTTTAAATTAAATTAGTGTATGCTAACACAGAATTTCATTGTTTCAAGTGAAATTTCACATGTTATCTCATTTTATTTTCCATAGGATTATTACCCGTGTTCCAAGATGATTTATTTGAGAAATTCTACCCCATTTTAGAGATTAGATTTCTCTGAGAGGTACAGCTTCGTTTTTAAGATAATTAAAGCTCAAAGGAGCTAAATGACTTTTCCAAAGAAACAGTAAATTAGGGGCAAACCCACAATTACAGTCCAAATGTTTTTAGTTCCATACTATTCTTATATTGTGTAATAATATTCATGAAATACCTCAAAGCTTGAGAAAATTGCTCACCTTCTCTTTTTATGTCACTTGTTTACTCTATGTGTCATCCACTCTTCTTGATATTTTTCAGTTATTTTGAAATTTTGATCAATACAAAACTCACAAGAAATTTACTAATTTACTTCTTTTAAAAAAAAGAGAAAAATTTAAAAATAGGTTCACACTGATATTCAGTCCAGTCCAGGATTCTGAGTTTGACAGTAATACCAAGAAGCAACTGAAGAGTATGGTGTTTTTTATGAAAATGTTCAAAGATCTTTAACTTCAACTTTTCTCTGAAAGTAGCATAATATGAATGTATCTTTTCTCTGTTTCTTTGTGTTGTGACTGCATTTATAATAAGCATGTAAGAAATGCTTATAAATAAATGACTACTTACTTTGGCTTCCAGTCACCATTTAAAAAATTCACCCTGCCAGTTAGTTAGGTCCTGAGGTTTGGTGAACTTGACAATTAGTAAGACTCAGTCTCTGACTTTAAGGGACTTAAATCTAGTGCAATTGAGGAGATTTAGACATATTTTTGTGATGCAATGATTTAGGAATATTAATGACGAGTGTAGTAAATCTGTCAGCAGGCACACTAATAAGTAGACTGCTATACCAGCTAAGGTAAGATATCAGGATTCAAACTATAGTTGTGGTAGTGCAATGGAAAAAGAAGGATCATATTAAGGGTCATTTTACATAACTTTTAATCCATCTCATTAATGTTTAGTTAAGCCTTGTTTGTTTCTTGTTTGTCTGTTCCCTGAGGGGAACATGTATTCTAGCATTTCCCCCTACATTACCAAGAAATAACCTTTAGACATGAAGGAAAAAAAAATTGGCTGATTTCCAGTTGTTTTACCTTTAATTTTTAATTTTGATAATTCCAGACTTACATTAAAATTACAATAATAGTATAGAGAACTCATATTTTCCAAATACTTTCCAAATTTACTCTTTGTCACATTTATATTATCATTTTACTCCTTACATACCCACAGATACATACATGTACAGACACACATATATATATGTACAGACACACAAACTTTTTTTTTTGAGAACTTTTTGAGAATGAATTGTAGATATGTTGTCTCTTTCCCCGTAAATACTTCTCTGTGTGTTTCCTTAAAACTAGGACAGTATCAGCACAGGGAACTCTACTCAATATTCTGTAATGGCCTATATGGGAAAATTATCTAGAAAAGGAAGCCACTAGGCTTCCCTGGTGGTGCAGTGTTAAGAATCTGTCTGCCAATGCAGGAGACATGGATTTGAGCCCTAGTCCGGGAAGATTCCCACATGCCACGGAGCAACTAAGCCCGTGAGCCACAACTACTGAAGCCCGTGCGCCCAGAGCCTGTGCTCCACAACAAGAGAAGCCACCGCAATGAGAAGCCTGCCCACAGCAACGAAGAGTAGCCCCCGCTCACCACAACCAGAGAAAAGCCCGCACAGAGCAACAAAGACCCAACGCAGCCAAAAAAAAAAAAAAAAAAAAATATATATATATATATACACATATGGATATATGGATATGTATAAGCGATTCAATTGGCTGTACACCGGAAACTAACACAACATTGTAAATCAACTATACTCCAGTAAAAATTTAAAAAACAAACTAGGACAGTATCCTACCTAACCACCATACAATTATCAAATTTTCTCATCTGTTTCAATGTTTCCAATCTAGTCTTCAGCCACTCAATAGTCATTCTCAGGATAAGTTCTGTTTTTCCTCATCTTTTCTGTGCTTACCCATTTATTTATTATTTCATAAGTTTGGATTTCTATGTATAAACTTCTACCTAACTTCCAATGAATGATTCCTGGCCCTAAATAGGACCATGACCACTCCTAACACATTCCACAGAAAAATCTACCCTGACAAGTAGAGACTCTGAGCTCTACATCGAAGACTGTGAAATGGAACCCATAGTCATCTGACCAGAAATGATGCTTCAGCCTCTGTGGGTTTCACCTGCCTTAGGGAGGAACACTTTTCCCACAACAGTGTCCTTGAAGAGGAACTATGCTAAACCCTGTGCCCTTGAGCCTAAAAAAGGGAAGTAAGGAAGGTGATTTACTCAATGAAAGTCCAACTGCTGCCATAGGAAAAAGTTTTTTGTGGAAGAGAGTATGGTAAATATATGCTATTTTTGTTCTCTCTATCATTCCACACCCTCCCAACCCTGAGAATTATTTTCATAATAAAACCAAAAGAAAATATTGCAAATGCAAACAGTAATGGTCTCTTAAAGAAAGCTCCTTTAAAAATGCAAATACAAAATATAACTATTTATATATCTATACAGCACATATTCTCAATAATCTGTAACATGAATAATTATACTTTAAACATGCATCTTATATAAATGTATTCTTCAATAGCAGAATATATCTTTTTCTATTTAAACATGATGTAACTATTCACATATTTATACAGGATATATTCTAAACACTGTGTAGCTTGAATAATTATACATTAAGCATGTACTTTACATAAATGTTTTCCACTGGTAAAACACCATACCTATATAAAAATGAGTGTAGTGCCCTTTCTCATACAGTTATACATGAGTTTTTAGTTGTTTTTAAGGTAGGGAGAGAGTACCTGTGGAACTGGTTATAGTCAGAAATCAGTTCATGTATTATGTCTATTGTGCTTAGTGTCTCAGTCTGTTAATTTGATTCTAATGTCTGACTTGTTGGAATATCTTAGAAACTAGTCTTCTCACTCCCAATTTGTATGTCGTTAATTGGTAGCTACATTTCATTGCAAGAAATAAAATAATGATCTCGAGTGTGATGCTGCTTTTAGATGTTCCTACTATTTGAGTTCACAAAACTTTAATTCACAAATTTATGACTAGGTTGTATAATAAAGTCGATAGGGAAAAACACCTCTTTTCTTACCTATTTTCTACATAGAGAAATGAAGTATTTCATATCATTTTACTTTAAAAACAACTCATGTGTATGGTGTTGAAAGTGCCCAGTATCTTGACTGTGGTGGTGGATACAAGAAACTACGCATGTGATAAAATTTCATAGAACATAAAAACACACAGAGACACACAGCAAAATGATTACAAGTAAAACAGAGTACATCTGAATAGATCAGAGTATTGTATCAATATCAATATCTTGGTTGTGATATTACAGTAAAGGATTGCAAAATGTTACCATTCGGGGAAACTGAGCAAAATGTATAACGAATCTCCTTGTACTATTTCTCGAAACTTCATGAAAATCTAAAATTATTCCAACAAAATTTTTAATTAAAAAAAAAACTTTGTGTTACTCTTAAACAACTTTGTTCCTGTTGAATATAACTAAGAAAACTTTTTGACATCACGTACATATTTATTTTGTGTCATTTTGAAGTTCATCTCAAGAAATTTTATTAAATTTATTTAGTTTGCCGTGACACTCTAGGCAAATTAATATCATAAAATATTTATATTCAATATCTGATTATTTAAAATACGACACGACTATTATTTATTATATTTTGGAAAAAAAGTAAAAATGTTCATTTGCCTTTAGTATTGAAGGAATATATTGTATTGCTAATTGGGCTTGTTCTGGGGGGAGAAAGATAGACATTTTCTTTCATGTGTTTTAATCTCATTTCTCTTGCTTTTTTTCCCCTTGTTTACTTCCCAACTTCTATACCTACATCCCAATCCATTCTCCACAGCACATTAGAGCAGTCTTTTTTTTAAAATGCAAACTCTTCCACTCCTACTCTGTGCCAAATTTATCAGCAAGTCTTGTGGCAAGAAGCACATTTGCCATGAAGCTAAGGAAGTTTAAGCTTCAGGGTGCCTGAAATGCACGGATTTCTCCCAAGGCCTCATGCTTATTTTTATGTTTTTAATTTTCTGTTCTTTTCTTATAGAGGGCAAAATATGATTATACTTCAAGTCTCATGAAGCCGGGAGTCAATGTTTTCTGTCATTTTAATTTCTAGGCTCTTTCTCCCATCTTTTTATTTCTCTATATTGCTAGTGGTACCCTTCCAACCCCTCATTTTCCTTTTGCCTGGATTATATTAATAGCCAAATTATTTTGTCTTCCTGTGCCAAATAGGCCAAACCTCCCTCACATTTCTAGTTCTAAACCCGTATTCCCCTTCCTTAAAATTGGAGAAGCCCCTTCCTCTCTAAAGGTAATGACTTGGATCTTTCCACTTTTTTCTCTCCCTCAATCAATTTACTCATTTATCATCCATGTGCTCAAATTTTCCTTCCATTTTAAATTTTTATATGCGTATTTCAACTTATTTTAGTTTGTTTCTTCTCAAACACTGTAACAACAACAAAACTATGAAGGACGAACAAAAAGTCCTTGGAATTCCTGTCCTTCCTTCAAGAAGAACCCAGCTACTGTTCATGTTACAGACCTTTCCAAGCTAAGCTATGAACAATTTATATTTCTCAGTTCTCACGTCTCCCATTAATTCTTTGAAATTCACTCCCTAGACTATTAATAATCTTTATGCTAAATGCAATGGCTTTTCATCAATCCTAGTTTACATTTGCCCTGTGTCATGTGTCATGACTGATTTCTCCCTCAAACACTCTTCCCGTGGCTTCTGTGACTCAACAGAATCCTGGTTTCCTCTTACTGCCTGAGTGTTCCTTTGGGTTCCTATTTCATTTTTCATCACTGAAATGTTCCCATGCCATGCGTATTTTTCTAGCAGACTTTATTTTTAGAGCAGTTTTAGGTTTACAGCAGTACTGAGAGGAAAATAAGGAGATTTTTTCATATACTTTCTCTCCCTACATGGCCAGAGCCTCTCCTATCATCAACATCCTTCACCAGAATGCCACGTTTGTTACAACCAATGAACCTACATGGTCACATCATTATTATACAATGTCCATAGATTATAGTAGAAATCACTCTTGGTCTTGTATATTCTATGAGTTTGGCCATATTTGTAATGATGTGTATCCACCATCATAGAATTATACCTAATGTTTTCACTGATATAAAAATTCTCTGTGCTCTGCCTGCTCATCCCTCTCTCCTCCCTTACCTCTAATAATCACTGATCTTTTTACTGTCTTCATAGTTTTTTCTTTTGCAGAATCTCATATAGTTGGAATCATACAGTATGTAGCATTTTCAGATCAGTTTCTTTCATTTAGCAATGTGGATTTAGGGATTCTCCATGTCTTTTTATGGCTTGACAACTCATTTCTTTTTAGTGTTGCAAAATATTCTGTTGTCTAGATATATCACAATTTATCCATTCATCTGCTGAAGAACACCTTAGTTGCTTTCAAGTTTTGGAAATTATGAGCAAAGTTGCTATAAACATTTGTGTGCAGGTTTCTGTGTGGACATGTTTTCAAATCCTTTGAGTAAATACCAAGGAGCATGATTGCTGGATCATATGGTAAGAGTATGTTTAATTTTGTGAGAAACTACCAAACTGTCTTTCAATGTTGCTATACCATTTTACATTCTTACCAGTAAATGAATGAGAGTTCCTGTTGCTCCTCATCCTTGTCAGCATTTGGTGTTGCCAGTGTTCTGGATTTTAGCCATTCTAATAGGTGTGTAGTTATATCTCAGTGTTTTAATATGTATTTCTCTGATGACATACGATGTGGATCTTTTTATTTGCCATCTGTATATCTTCTTTGATAAAGAGTGTGTTAAAGTCTTTGGTCCATTTTTTAATGCAGTTGTTTGTGCTCCTACTGTTGAGTTTTAAGCGTTATTTGTATAGTTTAGAAAACAGGACCTTATCAGATATGTCTTTTGCAAATATTTTCTCCTCTTGTGGCTTGTCTTCTCATTCTCTTGATATCATCTTTTGCGGGATGTAAGTTTTTAATTTTAGTGAAGTCCAACTTACTAATCTTTCTTTCATGTAAGGTGGCTTTTGTGTTGTATCTAAAAAGTAATTGCCAAACTCAAAGTCATCTAGGTTTTCTCCTATGTTATCTTTTAGAAGTTTTATAGTTTTGCATTTTACATTCAGGTCAGTGATACTTTGGGGATTTGCTTTTTGAAGAGTATAAGGTTTGTGTCTAGCTTCTTTCTGTGTGTGTGTGTGTGTGTGTGTGTGTGTGTGTGTGTGTATGTGTGCCCAATTGTTCCAGTACCATTTGTTGAAAAAACTATCTTTGCTCCCTTGTATTGTTTTTACTCCTTTGTCAAAGATCAGCTGACCACATTTGTGTTGGTATATTTCTGGGCTCTGTATTTTGTCCCACTGATCTGTTTTTTCACCAGTACCACACTGTCTTGGTTACTGTAGCTTACTCTGCACAAACTACTTAACACAGCATTCACCCTTATGATATCAAAAACACCCATATGCTTATTTATTTATTCAGCTAGTGTACATTGAACACCTACTTTGTGAGAAGTACTGTGTTTGGTACTGGGAATACAATTTGAAAAAAAAGTGATGTGTTCATTAATCCCAATCAAATAAGTATATGAGTAAATTGCCAAATACAATCTGTGATCATTGTTATGTAGGAAAAGTGCACTAGACTCAGTGAATATATCAAAGTTAGAATTGATATGGGAAGGGTTTTTTTGGGGGACATATATTTGAGATAAGCTCACAAGCAACAGCAGGAATTAACTTATTAAAAGGAAGATAGAATATTGTAGGCAGTGATGGCAGCAGAATAAAAGTCCTGAGGCAGTATATAGGGCTCTTAAAATTTTGGCCATCTATCATAAATTGCAGACTGTTTTGTAATAGCCCTTTAATTTACTTATGGAGGATATCTTCCCTCCTCTGTAAGGTGTTAGCAGTGTTGTTGAACAAGTTTTCCTTCTTCCCCTTGCTAGGGAATGTATATGTACTCCAAGTTAGGCCAGGCACATGTTCTCGTCTGGAAACATGAATTTTGAACAGATTTTTTTTAAATATGAAAATAAAATTGGAGCTCATTCATTCTTGTATGGACACTGATATGAAACTGTTGAATTGATTATACTGTGTAGATTCCAGAGAATCACTTTTTTCTGTTTTATTTTGCACCTGTTTCCCTGGCCTTCTTGTCAGTTCTGTGAGCTCTCCCATATAGTTTGTGATAATTTATTTTTCTGCTGAAGGTAGCTCAATTCAGTTTCAGTTCTTTACATTGAAAAATCCCTAGTGATATATATATAGAGAGGAGCATGGAATTTTTGAATGAAAAATTGGTCATTGTGGGTGAAATGAAAGAAAGAAGGAGTGAAACAAGATAAAATTAGGGCATAGGCAAGTATAGGTAATACCCAGTTTTAGACCAGTTTAAGGATTCTTTATCCTAAGATCACAGGGTTGCCATTATTATAAAATGTGTAAGCAGAAGAGCTACATGATCAGATTCATATTTTTAAAACATAGCTCTAAAAAAAAAACAAAACTAAAAACCATAGCTCTCGATTCAGTTAGGAAAATACAATGTGAAGAGAAAGAGTAAAGATAAGACCATTTAGGAAACTATCACATTATAATAAAATAAAAGTTGAGAAGGAGAAAGCAGATGGATTTCATAAGTATTTAGATAATAAAGCTGTCAGATCAGTCTCTTATGGTAGCAGAAAGGAGAGGTGAGTATGTAGGAGGAAACCCCTAAATGTCAGAGATGGCTTTCAGGAAAGACTGCATTAAAAGTCTCCGGCGTATAGAACTGGATGTTTAGAAATGCCATTTGTAATGAAACAGGGAATAATGGATGATAATTAGATTTAGGTAAAAGCATATTTTGGGTTAGACATTGAATTTACTAAATTATTAGTGATTTTGAGACATAAAAGAAGTCCAGAAGGCATTAACAATTTGTACCTGAGGCCTGGGAAATAGTTTTGGGGGTCATCTCCAGCCTACACAGATGCATGTAGCCAACTTCTTATTTGGTATCTCTAATTGGAGGCCTACAATGCACCTCAAACACTATTTGTTAAAAAAAATGAACTATGTTTGCAACCCCTCAAAAAGCACACTCTGTTCCTCTTTCATTGTTGCTCATCAAAGTGAAATTTATTACTATTCACTTAGTTTCCAAACCTAGTAACCTAGGGATTATAATTGTTTGTTCTTTCTTCTACAGTTCCATTTCAAAAACAATCAACAAGATCTCTCTACATTGAAAATTGCTCTCAAATTAAGTTTGATTTTTATATCCTTCTGTCATACCATAATTCTTTGCATTTATTATGCAATTGTGAACATTAAACTTTGCATTTTATCTAGAAGTTGAATATGTTCCAAAGAGTGATATGTGTGCTCCTTTTAATGTCAGTCATTATTTTCTCTGGTTTTACTATTGTTATTAGGTTGCTATATTTAAATTTAATTAAGCATTTTTTCTCAATCAAGAAGACCATTGAGGTGATACAATTCTGTTAGTCTGTGGTGTGAAATCAGAGCAATAAACTTTATTTGGTGTGAGATGAGAAATGATTGAATATGCTTTCTATTCATTAAGTTTCTTTTATTCTTCCTCTCTGATATTTATAAGTGAAGTAAATAATAAAAGGTGTAAGATTTTTTTTTTCCCTAATGTTCTCTGTGAACTTCTGATAAAGTGTTAAAGACAAAAGTTCCTGGACAAGGACAATCTGTTCTCTTTTATGATTCCTAGGATTCAACAATATAATACAGAATTCACTTCTGACATCCCATAGTAAAGTCAGTCTTCATCACAATAAGTCTACTCCTCCTAAATATGTACGTTTCTTTAAAGAATAAGGTAAGGGACAAAATGAGACAAATTACCATATGTTGCTTAATAAAACCTAGGTTTTGAAATAGTTATTTCAAATGCCAACATGGGAAATTCAGAAATTTTGTAACCAAATAAAGTAAAAACTAGTGCATTATTTGAAATATATAAAATCCAGATGATATGTCTTCTACTGTTTCTGAATTAACTAGAATAATAAAAAACAAACAAAAATCTTATTTTTTATGCACTGTTTCTCATTTTTCTCTAAGCAAACAAGCAAAAGGTATTTAGTTCAGTGGATGAATAACATTTTGAAAATTATTTATCCACTGAACTAAATGTTTTTAGTTCAACAGCCTTGCATATTGCACCTTTTACAGTGTCTTTCACATGCTAAGTATTTCTTAGATTTGATCCATGAACCACTGCACTTACTTAAAAAAAAATAAAATCAGACTTCTGATCCCTGCCCGAAACATATTATAACAGAACTTATAGGTACGGAGCCTAAGAATGCATTTAAATAGCGCTGTTTAGTGATGCTAGTAGTCTTTGAGTTTTAGAACTAGTGCTGAGAAGACTAACAAAAAGTTATTTTTTGGTCATTCTGAGAGTAATACATAGAGTAATCAACAAGTAAGAAAAGGAGATATCAAGCTTACATTACTAAGAAGTAAAACTGATAATGATAAAAGCAATATTTTGGACTTGAAATCTAGTGGCCTTCCAAATTTCATGGTGAACATAATTTTTCCAAAGAGAGAAGGAAAACCTAATAGAACATATGTCGGTGTTAAATTTTACGTTTTTTGCCCATTTTTTTCTTTTGCCTTTCCAACATATAATGTAATTTTCATAGCCATAATATAGATGTTTTAAAAGTATTGATTATTATACAATATTCTATATTAATTTCAATCTTCATTTGTATGTGCAAATAGAGTACATTTAAATAAATAAATTTAGAAAGATAGGTCCCGCTCTTGTCATACTGTAGTGAATTGATTTTGACCAACCAAATATTTTAAGAGACTAGATTATATATAATGCAGCATTTTTGCATCCTCACATATAAATTAATCCTCGAATATATATTTTATCATTAAGATTAAAATTTAAATTAAGAAATAGATATTAAGAAGAAAATCTGGTCAGCCTATTTGCTTCATTCTGGGAAAAGAAGTAGCTAATTACCTTTCTATGAAATGTACTGAAGTAGTTAGTGATTTCACCCTTTTTTTTGGTAATTAAACTACTTTAAGAAAATGAGCTATAAAGTGTTTCTTGTTAGTGCATGCCTGTCACTCATATTCTAAGGTTCAGCAAATGGTGACCAGGGGGCTAAATCCAGCATGCTGCCTGTTTTTTGTTTTTTTTTCTGTAAGTCAGGTTTTATTGGATAGCAGACACAACCATTAGTGTATGTATGTTTATGGCTAGTTTCATGATACAACTCCAGAACTGAGTAGTTGTCACAGAGACAGTATGGCCAACAAACCCTAAAATATTTACCATCTGGCTCTTTATAGAAAAGTTTTCCAATCTCTGTGGGGTATATCTAGAGTATTGAACAACTGAAGCAGATCAATTTTTATTTCTTCCTATTATGACACATGTATATTCAGTAATAACTGTGAAATGAACTGAAAATAATGGCTAGAAAGTAAATGCAGGCAGTGAAGTCTTTGTTTTGTTTTACTTTATTTTTATATTCATGCCAGTAGAAAAATAAGTAAAAACTTTTTAAAGTAAACAATGAAATAATATATCATAACACACAAAAAAGGAAAGAGTACTACTTTACTTTTCCATTCAATTAATTTATTTTAAAGTGGGAAAATATCTACCTACAATCAGTCCATCACAGCCATCAACAACAGCTTCACAATAATTCATAAGTGAATTTTAACAAAACTGGAATATCTCTGAAAGATATATTTTAGGCAAATAGCAAATTGTACCACTGATGCATGTTTTCTTAGTTTCACCAAACACAGAGGGTAAAAAGAAGTAGAAATTTAAATGTTAAAAAAATTACTAAAATAATCTTTAGCAAAGGAAAATATTGCACCCACAGTTTCCACTCACTGCTTTAAATTTTAAACACATGTAAAACCGCCATGTGGACTCAGAATAAAAATTAAGTAACACAAATTTTGTTTCTTTGTCTTTACAATCACTGTGCGATCATTGTTTACTTCTAATCTATTATTTAAACACTGGAATACCACAGGAGCTGGAGACACACTGTGCCCAAAGCAAGACTGAATGATTTTGAACTGCTATGAATTTGTTCTTGAATGAGTGTGCTATTCTTCTAGGTAGAATACAAAGTTTTTTTAAAGTATAAGTAATAAAAATGTGTTAGTTTTAAGGTTATATATATTTTGAAACTCAAGAGTAACTTTAGCAATTATGTAGCAATTATTTAAGTTCTCTACACACTGCACCTTCTCATCACCTACACTGCTGTAGACAGCCCCTGTCTCCTATCACCCTGTCTATTCTCTGTTGAATCTTTGCAAGTGTCTGTATTTTCTTACCATTTTCCTTTTTAGCTCTTTAATATTTATTTTTCTTTACCTACAAAATGAATAAATCTGCCATAAATCCTAAATGTTCTTCCTTTTCATTCCATGTCCTTTCCTTTTCCACTTCCTTTTCAAATTTCAAGCCCCAACACGTGTCATTTCATTTATTGGTCCTTTATCAACCTTCACAGGCAGAACTAGCAGCTTTCTCCTTGTTCCTCCAACACTTCATTCATACTGCAAACATACTAGTTGTCATATTAAGACCATTCTCTCTCTCTCTTTCTCTCTTTTTGCCTTCTGAGGCTAGATAATGTGCTATGAGCAAATGATCTTCACCAGAGCCAATGCAGTGCTCAGACTATAAATAGGCACTTGGGAAAATTTCTGGAGATAAATGGAATCAATCTGTGAAAAGATTGCAAGTGGATGTTATGGTGGCAACTATACCTCTGTAATTTGCAGTATTGAGTCTTTAATTTTATAGCAATAGAAGTTGCTACATATTTGAAAAGATAATGTACCTCTTGAATTCTGTTTGAAGAATAAGAAACAGCACAAATCCCAAAAAACAAATAAAAGAAATTTCTTAGCTTCTTATTCTAATTCAGTACTCCCAAATTTTCTTATTTTACCAGATGAGAAACTTGTGTTAAAACTTTTGCCATGGGCTTCCCTGGTGGCGCAGTGGTTGAGAGTCCGCCTGCCAATGCACGGGACGCGGGTTCATGCCCCGGGCTGGGAGGATCCCACATGCCGCGGAGCAGCTGGGCTTGTGAGCCAGGGCCGCTGAGTCTGCGCGCCCGAAGCCTGTGCTCCGCAACGGGAGAGGCCATGGCAGTGAGAGGCCTGCTTACTGCAAAAAAAAAAAAAAAAAAGGAAAAAAAGAACACAATACCGTTTATATTGACACCCCCCAAAATGCATACTTTAGTATAAATCTTATCTGATGCTTGTTGTGTCTCTTCAAATTGTGGGTTTTTTTTTTACCATTTTGGTATGCCTTATAATTCTTTCTTGATGGCCTGACATGATGTGCTGGGTAAAAGGAGCTGCTGCAGACAGGCCTTTCATAATGTGGTAGTAAGATGTGGAGGGAGGGGAAACATTCTATAGTCCTATAATTAAATCTCAGTTTTTACTTAAGCCTAAACCTCTGGACTGTGAACATCACAAATATTTTCAAATTTTTTTCCCCTTCCTCCGTAGGTGGGAAAGGATGGCTAGAATAGTCCGGAGTTGGGTATTTCCTTTCGCCAGATCAGTTAGCCTATTGGGTTAGGCTTTGGTTAACTAGTTTCCCCTGAGAGCAGTCCTTGTTAAGAACAGCTGTGCTCTGGCATTTTTCAAAATGGTTCCTTTCCCCTCCACTACTGAAAGCCTGAGGGAATTTTTCTCTGACATTTACTGTGGAGTCAGTTGAAGCTGTAAGAGGTGAATCTCACAATATTATAGGGGTTCCCCCTGTTAATTGGGTATCCCAGAGTTTTTAATCTCAGAGGTACCTACGCTGAATCTCCAGCAATTACAGTTCAGGTTTTCCTAACCCGGCATGGGTTCCCGTGGTGGTTTCCTCTCAGGTAAGTCATGATTTTCCGTATTTGTCTGTCTGCCCGTCTCACCAATCTTGGGAGCAGCAGTTTGCCCTGTGTTCAAACCTTTCTAGTGGATCCAAGAGTTGTTGATTTTTCAGTTTGTTCAGCTTTTTACTTGTTAGGAGAGAGTGGCAGCTTTCAGGCTTCTTACATGTGGAAACAAAAAATGGAAGTTTAATTTCTTCTTGAGATGTTAATATGTATAACTTAGGAAAAGGGAATTTAGCTACAGTATATGTTAGTTATAACAGCCATTAAGTAATAATGACAGCAGCCATTATTTAGTGAGCACTATTTTAAGCCAGGCACTGTGGTAAGTGCTTTCCCTGGGGTTTCCTATTAATAGAAACAGTGATACACCTGCTCTGAAAGTTCTCTTGTTTGAGGTTAAAGTGAATAAACTTACTTTTAATACAATTTTGCAGTATTGTAATAAGAAATCATAAAACAAAATTTTAATTTCATTAATAAGGGAGCAACCGTCTTGTAGAGAGAGTTACACATAGTTTTTCTGAAAGTGTCAAACTTGTTCCAAGTCATTTCATTTAAAGTAGATTGTTCAACATTAAAACCTTGATAACTAGCTCATGGCAATGCATTTATCATACTATGTTCTTATTAAAAATATTTTCCTAGCAAGATTAATGTGTCACTTAGACGATAAATCAGAATCAATCTTTGCCCTCAAACCTAATACACCTCTCCATAAAGTAGAATATAATTGGAAAATACTTACCACTATGGAAAAAACAAACAAATAAGCAACAAAAACAAATATCTCCTAGAACACTTGCTTCTGACCACGTTTTGTTAAATCCTGCTTAACAATCTTTGCAAATATAAGCTTTGATAATATACCATGGTGTTTTCCTAATGAAAGTGATTTTTTTTAGTGTCAAACTGCAAATCATATATTTAACTCAGATCACATGCATTCTGTTGATAAAAATATCTGTGTTCATAAAAGTTAGCAATCTTGGGGGAAGAGAATTCATAGAACTATTTCTATACTTGCTTTCTTTATGCATTAATATTTACATACATTATGGAGCTTACATAAATGATCCCAATAATTTGCAGTAATATAAAAAGCTCAATATACTTCATTGGGTAATATATGCCTGTGGAAATAATTTTCTGAGGCCTAAAATGATATAGTTCATTGGTGTCCAAAAGCAAATGTTCCTTTGTCTTTTACTCCTTTCATATAAATAAAATGTGTTTAATATAAAAATAATCAACACTTAAATATAACAGTGTTTTAAATCTATAAACTTTTATGTTGTTCTGTGCCATGTTATTGTCCCTAATCACCACCCCTCCAACATTAATCAAAAATACTGCTCAAAATATGTTGGAAGAAAAAAAGATGGAAAATATGAAGATAATAGACAAAAATAGCTAATAACTCCCTCCCCCTGCCCAAAAAGCCAGCAGTGACCAAAATAAATAAGAATGTTGTGACTTATCTTCTTTTCAGTTATTCTTAATAAAACAAACAACTGGCTACTTTATGTGCTTTGCAGATGGTTCAGTAGTGGCTCACATACAGAGCAGATGTATATCACTAGGACACAGGTCTATACACTGATTCTTATTTGCCTGCAGTCCTCAAGTATTTAAGGAAATAAGTATCTTAGAATTAAACTTTTACGTGCACACAGATACACGCTAGTTTTCATTATCCTGTATTTCAACATTGCCAGATATTTTGCTAAAACAATTAGAAAGAACACTTTGTTGAAATAAGTAGAGATTTAAAAAAAAAACACTTCTACAGAGTGAGTGTCCACCTGCACAAACATATGCATTTTTTAATATTTTTGTCCATCTCTGTGCATGTTGTAATTTTCTACATCTAAAATCTCTTCACATTGGAATTTTCAAAACATGCAAACCACCTCTTTGTGCCTGGAAGCTTGTTGCTGATCTTCTAGCTTCATGTCTTTTTCATTCCTCACCCCAATCACAATCAAATTCTTCATTCAGTTCCGTGATTGGCTTGAGAACAATTTGGATTGAAATCAGACGAGCAACACAGATGGTATCTAATATTGCATCTCAGTTTTTGGCTTGACTGTGTAAGCTGCTTACTCAGTGGTAGAGGAGAAGGGGAAAACTGCTGACAAATGACACTATTAGGACCATCACAACCAAGCTAGACTGGCACCAGTAGAGTGCTCAACAATCTGTTTTACATCTCTGTGTTTCTAAGTCCATATTATTAAACAAAGGTGTCCTTTTTACACGTAACATAACACCTGGGACAGGAGCCACTTTTTACTCTTGAGACGGCTTACTAAGCAGAATGACTTTTCAGGATATTTATATCGAAAGAGAGGCTGCCTTCAAAATATGGAGATTAACTCTATGTTGTAGTAATTATTAACTTCTATTAAATCTCATTTTCTCATTTAAATCTATAATATACATTTATTTGACATATTTTGAAGGCAAAAACTTTGTCATATTTAATTGTAGACTCATGCAAGCTAAGGGTGGACATATAATATCAATAGTTGACTATTGATTTTTAATAGTTATGCATTATGATTCACCATGGATATCATTTTGAGAAAATGATAGGCATTTCAAAAGGGTATTTCTTTCAAATAAATTATAAGTAGAGTATCTCTTTTCTTTTTATGAGATTAATGTATATGTAATGCAGAATAGTTTTTTTAAATCAAAAGTACAAAAAAGAAAATACAAGTCAAACATATTTCAATCACACAAAGATGAGTGTTAATTTACTGATACAGTTCCTTTTGTTTTCTTTGCCTATTTCTTAATATGTATGACATATAATGACACTGTTTGTTTAGGAATATTATCTCTATTTTTATTTGTAAGATAAGTTGGAAGGTGAGAGAAATTGGTTGTGAAAATGTAGCAATTTATACATAATATAATAATGGTTGCAACCAGAGTTATGAGAGTCTGAAAATAAATGACCAAATGACTAAAAAGTCAACACTTGTGTTTATCATTTACTAAGAAAATTTTCATATTCATCTCATCTGATTTTGATAGGAACTCTCTGACATACGCATCAAATTTTTCACGTTTAATTTGAGAAACCTCTTTTCTGAAAAGATAAAGAAATTATTCAAGTTGATGTATTCCATAAATAATGAAGTCAGAACATGATGTTGCTTTTTCCAAATCCAAATACTATGTGCTTTCTCTACACCTTTGTGTAAAAGAAATGAGTACACTATGTGAATTTTGAAAAATATATCAGCAAAATAAGCTAACTGGTTAAATGCTTTAGGGAGTGCATTAAAGAAAACAATTAAATGTCTCTAATTTTGTGTCTGGAAATTGTACCGTTGGTTGGAATGACTGAAGATAATGAGCTTCTTTCAGTTTTGTAGGTACAATCCAGGTTTGATTACTTTCTATTCCACTGAAGTGATTCTACTAATTTTCCTGAAGCTAGGTTATTATAATGGCTTGTAATATTTTTCTGTCTTAGCCAATGAACAATCAGCATAAGTTGCTTTAATGAGCCATTTTTCAAAATGAAAATGATGAAAACAAATTGATCAGTTTGCCACAAAAAATTTAGTCTTCTTAAGTGCTGAATTTAAATGTCTTCTATTAGATATTGGAAATTATATAAAAACTTGATAATACCTGATGCCTCTGTTTCAATATATCTTGAAGCTAAAGTTTGATTTTTCCCTCCTCATTAACATTTTAATATTATTTTAAAGAAATATTTCAGAGCAAGTTTTCAGTGGCATATGAAATAAAACTTCATTCTCACACAGAAGCTAATATTGTCTGGAACATCTGTCCCTTTTAATAGTTTTTCCATTTACTTATTTCATTAATACTATTTTCGTATAATTACAAAGTGAATAATTGGAACAATTATTTGTATAATAGATAAGATTCCCTTTTGTATGAGCAAAGTATACATTTTATTTTAAAATATGTATTTAGAAAATAGAATTAGAGAATTATATAAGTGGTAATTATCAAAATTAAAATATCTTTATAAATTTATTCTCAAAGGTTTTATTTTCATGAAGCTAAAGGAAGGAATAAGACATTTTTAAATTAAAAATTATTAAGAGAAATTCCCAGCAAGGGATTCTGTGGATACTGACTTACATAAGATGTTCAACATCATACTCATCAAGTACAGGTTTCCCCTGCTTTCCAAAAGTAGGGCATTCCTGTGAAAACTTTTATAAGCCAAAATAATGTAAAACAAAGAAACAATAACTTTTATTATAAAAGTGAAAATCCTCTTGGATTTCTTGCAGTTAGCGAAAACAGGTACTAATGTAGATCTTTTGTGAAAAGCATAGTGCTTATGTAAAGTGAACCTTCAAAAAGTGGGGGATACCTGTACTTGCAAATTAAAACATCAAAGAGATATGACTGCACACTTATTAGAATGGCTAAAATTGACATCACCAGATGTTGGTGATGTGGGGCAATAGAAATGTTCATTCATTTCTGGTGGTAATGCAAAATGGTACAGCCACTCTGGAAGACTGCCAATTTCTACAAAACTAAGTATGCTCTTACCATAAGAACCAAAAATTGTGCTCCTTGGTATTTACAAAAAGGAACCGAACACTTTTGTCCACACAAAAACCTGCACATGAATGTTTACAGTATGTTTACTTATAATTGTCAAAACTTGACAGCAATTAGGATGTCCTTTAATAGGTGAGTAGATACATAAACTGAGGTACATCCATACAATGGAATATTATTTAGTGATAAAAAAAATAAGCTATGAAGCTACAAAAAGACATGGAAGAACTTTAAATGCTAAGTGAAAGAAGCCAGTCTGAAAAGGCTACATACTATATGTTTCCAACTGTATGATATTCTGGGAAAGGCAAAAGTATGGAGACAGTTTAAAGATCAGTGGTTGATAGGAACACAGTGGAAGGGATAGAGGGATGAATAGGTGGAGCATGGGGGATTTGGGGGCACTGAAACTACTCTGTATGATACTATAATTGTGTATACATATCATTACACATATATCAAAACCCATAGAATGTACAACACCAAGAGTGAACCCTAATATAGACTATGGACTTTAATTAATAATAACTGGCTTATCAATTGTAACAAATGTCTAACTAATGCAAGATGTTGCTAATAATATGGGAAAATGTGTGTGGGGTTGGTGGTAGGAGGATATATGGAAATTTTGTGTGATTTCTGCTTAATTTTTCTGTAAACCTAAGACTGTTCTAAAATAAATTCTGTAAGAAAAATTAGGGGAAACATCATTTTAGGTTAGAGTTAGACTATAAATTCAGTGATCTAGACATATTGTAAAGTTTTTCTTGATATTCCACATCATGTTTCAACAACCTTTGATTGCCCCTGTTTTTCTATTTTTTAAGTTGAAATATAGTTGATTTACAATATTTCAGGTATACAGCAAAGTGATTCAGTTGGACTTTTTTTTTTTTTTTAGATACGCGGGCCTCTCACTGTTGTGGCCTCTCCCGTTGCAGAGCACAGGCTCCGGTCGCGATCTTCCCGGACTGGGGCATGAACCCGTGTCGCCTGCATCGGCAGGCGGACTCTCAACCACTGCACCACCAGGGAAGCCCCAGTTGGACTTTCAACCTACACAACTGTAAGCTAACAAATTTGTTTTGTTTTATGTTACTACGTTTAAATATATACATTTATGTATTCATTTTCAGATTATTTTCCATTATAGGTTACTATAAGATATTGAATACAGTTCCCTGGGCTATACAGTAGGTCCTTGTAGTTTATCTGTTTTATATATAGTAGTGTGTATCTGTTAATCCCAATTCCTAATTTATCCCTCCCCCATCCCTTCCCTTTTAGTAACCATAAATTTGTTTTCTATGCCGTGAGTCTATTTCTGTTTTATAAATAAGTTCATTTGTGTCTTTTTTCTTAGATTCCACATATAAGTGATATTATATGATATTTGTCTTTCTCTGTCTGACTTCACTTAGTATGATAATCTCTAGGTCCATCTATGTTGCTGCAAATGTCATTATTTCATTCTTTTTAATGGCTGAGTAATATTCCATTATAATATATATGTATATATATTCCATTATATATATATATATATATATACATATACATACATATATATATATATATATATATATATATATATATATATATATATATATATACTACTTCTTTATCCATTCGTCTATCAACAGGCATTTTGTTTGCTTCCATGCCTTTGGCTATTGTAAACAGTGCTGCAGTGAACATTGGGGTGCATCTTTTTGAATTAGAGTTTTTGTCTTTTCCAGATATATGCCCAGGAATGGGATTGATGGATCATGTGGTAACTTTACTTTTAGTTTTTAAGGAACCTCCATATTGTTCTCCATAGTGGCTGCACCAATTAACATTCTCACCAACAGTGTAGGAGGGTTCTCTTTTCTCCACACCCTATCCAGCATTTATTATTTGTAGACTTTTTGGTGATAGCCATTCTGACAAGTAGAAGATGATACCTCATTGAAGTTTTGATTTGCATTTTTCTAGTAATTAGTGATGTTGAATATCTTTTCATGTGACTGTTGGGCATCTCTATATCTTCTTTGTAAAAATGCCTATTTGGGTCTTCTACCCATTTTTTTTTTCCTGCTGTTTGTTTTTCTGTTATTGAGCTGTTAGGAACTATTTCTATATTTTGGAAATTAAATCCTTGTCAGTCGCATCATTTGCAAATATGTTCTCTTATTCTGTATGCCGTCTTTTCATTTTGTTTATGGTTTCCTTTGCTGTGCAAAGATTTTAAGTGTAATTAGGTCCCATTGGGTTTTTTTTTTTTTTTCTTTTGGCTTTGCAGTGCAGCATGTGGGATCTCAGTTCCCCATCCAGGGATTGAACCTGTGTCCCCTGCGGTGGAAGTGTGGCGTCCTAACACTGGACCGCCAGGGAAGTCCCCCCATTGGTTTATTTTCACTTTTGTTTACATTACTCTAGGAGGCAGATCCAAAAGGATATTGCTGTGATTTATGTCAAAGAGTGTGCTGCCTATGTTTTCCTCCAGGAGTTATATAGTATCTGATGTTACATTTACCTCTTTAATCCATTTTGAATTTATTATTGTATATGGTGTGATAAAATGTTCTAATCTTATTCTTTAACATGTTTTCCGAGCACCATTTATTGAAGAGACTGTCTTTTCTCCATTGTATAGTCTTGCCTCCCTTGTTATAGAGTAATGTGCATGGGTTCACTTCTGGGCTTTCTACCCTGTTCCATTGATCTATGTGTCTGTTTTTGTGCCAGTACTATGCTGTTTTGATTACTGTAGCTTTGTAGTATTGTCTGAATTCAGGGAGCCTGATTCCTCCAGCTCTATTCTTCTTTCTCAAGATAGTTTTGGCTATTCAGGGTCTTTTGTGTTTCCATACAAATTTAAAAAAAATTTGTTCTAGTTCTGTGGAAAATGCCATTGATAATTTTATAGGGATTGCATTGAATCTCCTTGGGTAGTATGGTCATTTTAACAATATTGATTTTTCCAATTCAAGAATATGGTATATGTTTTCATCTGTTTGTTTCATCTTCAATTTCTTTTATAAACATCTTACAGTTTCCAGAGTACAGGTCTTTTGCCCCCTTAGGTAGGTTTATTCCTAAGTATTTTGTTCAGTTTCATGTGATGGTAAATGGGATTGTTTCCTTAATTTCTCTTTCTGATATTTTGTTGTTAGTGTATAGAAATGCAACAGATTTCTGTATATTCATTTTGTATCCTGCACCTTTACCAAATTAATTATGAGTTCTAGTAGTTTTCTGGTGGCATCATTAGGATTTTCTATGTATAGTATCATGTCATCTACAAACAGTGACAGTTTTATTTCTGCCTCTCCAATTTTTATTCCTTTTATTTATTTTTCTCCTCTGATTGCTGTGGCTAGGGCTTCCAAAATTATATTTAATAGAAGTGGTGAGAGTGGGCATCCTTGTCTTGTTCCTGATCTTAGTGGGAATGATTTTAGCCTTTCACTATTAGCTGTGCGTTTGTCATATACAGCTTTTATTATGTTGAGATTTGTTCCCTTCATGCCCACTTTCTGGAGAGATTTTATTTTAATCATAAATGGATGTTGAATTTTATTGAAAGTTTTTCTGCATCAATTGAGATGATCATATGTTTCTCATTCTTCAATTTGTTGATGTGGTGTATCACACTGATTGATTTGCCAATACTGAATAATCCTTACAGCCCTGGGATAAATCTCACTTGATCATGGTATATGATCCTTTTAATATATTTTGGATTTGGTTTGCTAGTATTTTGTTGAGGATTTTTGCATCTATGTTGATCAGTGGTATTGACCTGTAATTTTCTTTTTTTGTAATATCTTTGCCTAGTTTTGGTATATAGTTGATGGCAGCTGCATAGAATGAGTTCAGAAGTGTTCCTTTCCCTGAAATTTTTTGGAGTAGTTTCAGAAGGATAGCTGTTATCTCTTCATTAAATGTTTGGTAGAATTCACCTGTGAAGTCTTCTGGTCCTGGACTTTTGTTTTTTGGGAGTTTTTAAATTACTGATTCAATTTCAGTATTGGTAATTCATATTTTCTATTTCTTCCTGATTCAGTCTTGTGAGATTGTACCTTTCAAGAATTTGTCAGTTTCTTCTAGGTTGTCCATTTTATTGGCATATAGTTGCTCACAACGGTCACTTATGATTCTTTGTATTTCTGTGCAGTCAGTTGTAACTTCTTTTTCATTTCTGATTTTATTGATTTGGGCCATCT
Organism: Phocoena phocoena; assembly: GCF_963924675.1. NCBI lineage: Eukaryota > Metazoa > Chordata > Mammalia > Artiodactyla > Phocoenidae > Phocoena > Phocoena phocoena. The sequence goes on from NC_089229.1 coordinate 32,759,999, forward strand.
CCCTTTTTTTTCTTGATGAATCTGGCTAAAGGTTTATCAATTTTCTTTATCTCAAAAAAACAGCTTTTGGTTTCATCCATCTTTTCTACTGTTTTTTTTTTTTTTAGTCTCTAATTCATTTATTTCTGTTCTGAGCTTTATGATTTTTTCTTCTACTAACTTTGGGTTTTGTTTGTTCTTCTTTCTCTAGTTGCTTTAGATATAAGGTTAGGCTGGTTTTTTGAGATTTTTCTTGTTTCCTGAGGTAAACTTGTATTGCTATAAACTTCCCTCTTATAATTGATTTTGCTGCATCCCATAAGTTTTGGAGTGTCGTGGTTTTGTTTTCATTTGTCTCTAGGTATTTTTTGATTTCCTCTTTGATTTCTTCAGTGATACATTGGTTGTTTAGTAGCATATTGTTTAGTGTCCACATGTTTGTGTTTTTTGCAGTTTTTTTTTTGTTGTTGTTGATTTCAATACTTATGGCATTGCAGTCAGAAAAGATGATTGATACGATTTCAATTTTTTAAATTTACCGAGGCTTGTTTTGTGGACTAGCATGTGACCTATCCTGGAGAATGTTCCATGTACACTTAAAAGAATGTGTATCTGCTGCTTTCATATGGAACACTATATAAATCAATTAAGTGCATTTGGTCTAATGTGTTATTAAAGGCCTGTGTTTCCTAGTTGATTTTCTGTCATGGTGATATGTCTATTGATGTACTTATGGTGTTAAAGTTCCCCATTATTATTTGTGTTATTGTCAATTTCTCCTTTTATGTCTGTTAATATTTGCCTTATATATTGTTGCACCCCTATGTTGGGTGCATATATATTTACAATCATTATGTCTTCTTCTTGGATTGATCCTTGATCATTAAGTAGTGTCCTTCTTTGTCTCTCGTAACAGTCTTTATTCTAAAGTCTATTTTGTCCAATATAAATATTGCTACTCTGGCTTTCTTTTGATTTCCATTTGCATGGAATATCTTTTTCCATCCCCTCACTTTCAGTTTGTATGTGTCTCTAGAACTGAAGTGAATCTCTTGTAGGCAGCCTATAAATGGTCTTGTTTTTGTATCCATTCAGCCAGTATATGTCTTTTGGGTGGAGCATTTAATTTAGTCCATTTACATTTAAGGTAATTGTCGACATGTATGTTCTTATTACCATTTTGTTAATTGTTTTGGATTTGATTTTTTAGGCCTTTTTTTCCCTTTGTTTCTTTTGTTCTCTTGTGATTTGATGACTATCTTTGGTAATGTTTGTATTCCTTTTTCTTTTTTGTGTGTATATCTATTATAGATTTTTGTTTTGCAGTTACCATGAGATTTTTGTATAGCAATCTTAATATATATGAATATTTTAAGTTGCTGATCTCTTAGTTTCAAATGTGTCTTAATACTATGCATTTATATTCCCCTCCCCTCATAATTACTATTTTTTGTATCGTATTTTACATCTAATTGTTTTGTGTATCACATCTGCTTATTGTGGATATAGATGCTTTTCTACTTTTGTCTTTTAACTTCCCTAATAGCCTTTTCTAACTCTTTGCTAAAAACTTCTAACTTCTTGCTCTGTGCCCCCATTCTTTTCCTGAGTTCTTTGATCATCTTTACAATCATGACTGAACTCTTTCTCGGGTAGATTGCCTATTTCCATGTCATTCAGTTCTTTTTTCCAGGGTTTTATCTTGTTCCTTCATCTGGAACATAATTCCTCTGCCACCTCATTTTGTCTAAGTTGCTATTTTTATTTTTATGTATGTGTTAGGTTAACTATGTTTTTTGACCTTGGAGAAGTGGTTCTCTGTAGGAGGTGTCTTATGCATTCCAGCAGTGCACTCCCCTTGGTTACCTAAGCTATATGCTCTTGGGATTCCCTGCAACAGGGCTGTGTGAGTCCTCCTTCTGTTTGGGCAGGCTGACTATGTGGGCAGTCTGGTAGATTTGGTTGGCCCCTAGTCTGTTTGGTTGCCAGGCCCTACCTTGTGCAGATGCTGCTGTTTAGCAGAACCTGCTCACAAGACAGCTGGTTTCAGACTCCCAGGGGGCCCCAGGGCTGGCTCACTGGTGGTTGAAATCAGGGTCCTGAAGACTCTGGTGCTGTTGCCCTCCCACTGGTGTGTGAAGTCTGATGCTGGGGTTAGTGCCAGACTACTGGCAGGCAATAGTGTTTCCTGGAGTCTGGCTTCAGGTCCAAGGGATCCCAGAGCTCATTTTAGGTCACTGTTGCAGGGGAGGGCCTGTTCCTGACACAGTTAGGTAGGTATTGGCCTGCTAGTGGGCAGTGTCAGGACCCTGCTGGTCCCAGGTTAGGTCTGGCCTGCTGTAGGCATTCTGGACCCCAGGCTGTGAGACTGTGGTTTTTTTTATGTCTGATGTCTGTCCCCTGGTGGGTGAGGCTGGTCTAGGGGCTTGTGCAGGCTTCCTTGAGGGAGTGGCTAGTGCTTGTCCCTTGGTGGGTGGAACTGTTTCTTGGCCTTCTGGTGGGCAGGGCTGTGTGAAGCGGCATGTCTTGAGGCAGCTGTGGGCTCAGGAAGACTTTAGGCAGCCTGTCTGCTGATGGGTGGGGCTGTGTCCCCACCTAGTTAGTTGGTTGGCCTGAGGTATCCTAGCACTGATGCCTACATGCTCCTTTGTGGGGCCAGGTCTTGGTGCTAATGAGCCAATATAGCAGCTGCCAGGAGTGTTCATGCATTTGAGTGTTCCCCACTATGTCTGCCACCAGTATGTATGTCCCTAGGGTGAGCCATAGCAACCCCCTGCCTCTCCAGGTGACTCTCCAAGACCAGCAGGTAGTCTGGCCCAAACTCCTATCAAATTACTGCTCTTGACCTGGGTCCTGGTGCCTGTGAGATTTTGTGTATACCCTTTATGAGTGAAGTCTCTATTTCCCCCAGTTCTTTGGGGCTCTTGCAGTTAAGCCCCTGGCCTTCAAAGCTAAATGCTCTGAGGGTTTCTCTTCCCAGTGCTAGACCCCTGAGCTGGGGAGCCTGACGTGGGGCTCAGAATTCTTACTCCTGTGGGAGAACCTCTGCAATATAATTATTCTCAAGTTTGTTGGTCACCCACTCTGAAGGGTATGAGATTTGATTATATCATGAGCCCCCTCCCCCATGAGTCCTTCTTTATGTCTTTAGTTGTAGAACCTGATAGGTTCCATTTTTTTTTTTTCATTGTTTGTTTTTCTGCAGAGAGTTGTGATTTTGGTGTGCTCATGAGAAGAGGTGAGCTCAGGGCCTCTCTACTGTCATCTTGGCCCCACCTCCTCTACCCCTGTTTTTCCTATTAGCAAAACTCCTAGAGAGAGTTATCAATATTCATTATCTCCATTCTTCTATTTTTCCCTTTAACCCATTTCATTCTAACACTTAACCAACCCTTTTCAAAATCTTTATTAATTATATACTGAAAAATACATTGATCAATTTTCAGATCTCATCGGAAATATTTGACACAGAGCAGCATTCCTGATTCCTTGAAATGTTTTCCTTACTTGCCTCCAACAAACTTCTGTTTTTCTTCCTTCCTCACTAGAGTGATCTTCTTAGTCCCATTCACTGGTGCTTCTTCATTTCTTTGACCACTGAAGGTTAAGAGCACATTGGAGCTCTTAATACAGCTAATTCATCCAAATTTTTACTTAACATTTTCAACCTTACCATGTCTTACTTCAAGACTACTGAATTTGCCATTTCATCTTCTTAAGCCTGTCTTCTCACTAACTACAAAGCTCACTACTTTATCTTCTTCAAGTGTTTGCTTGAATTACAGTGATTCTGCAACCTCCCTAATTCCCCCTATAGCATCTCAATTGCATCTGGAATAAGTCTACTTTTCACCATGTGAAATTATTAACTCAATCATTTTCCTACATATATATGTATTTATGTATGTGTATGTATAATGTGTGTGTGTGTGTTCAGTTTGTCACCAAGTCCTAGAATTTAAGCTGCATGAAGGCAAGTATTTTTGCCTGTGCAATTTGTTATCACTGACACCTGGTGCAGTGATGGTTTATATTAGATACTCAATAATTAAATATTTAACAAATAGTTGTAAAATCCAAAGGTCTAGAAATTATTATAAGTTAGAAATAACAATATAGTGTAATACTATATTTAATGAAAGCAAACATTTCTGGAAACATTTAGCTAAATGTGTATATTTACTTATTCCTGGGCAACAAATCACCTCAAAATGTAGTGGGTTAAACTAGTGTGCTCGGCCCCGGGCGTCCCCGGGAGTCCCAACCAGCAGGACAAATCCTTGTGAGTCCGAGGAGGAACCTGTAGGGGTTGAAAAGAGAAGAAGGGGCAGGAGACGCGAAAGAATGGAGGCAAGACAAAATCCTGATCAAGCCTCAAACTTTTATTGCTGCAGTAGCTGTATTTATACAGTACAGAGAAAGGGGGGCGGGATCCAGAATAAGGGAAGTATTTGGCAAATTATCATTGGTGCTGCGTGCGCGGGCTTTCGTTTTAGGCGCGGGCTTTTATCTCATTAAGCAGGAAGAGAAGCAGGATGTCGGCCATCTTCTAATGGCGAAAACTTCTTGGCTCCCAACATCTCCTCCCTTTTTATTTCTTTTAAGGAGGTGGGCATTAACCGAGTGAGGGAGTAGTGACCTGAATCCTCCCGTGGACAATGTATGTGTGTCCACCATTGCTGGCTCTTGGTATCTTTTGGGGAGGAGAGGCAGAGCCGAGAATAATCTTAGATACTGAAGCCAAAAACAATGTTTAGATACCAACCTCTTTCATAATTCAGGTATACTCACAGGGAATAACAGAGATTACCTTATGTATAAAGGTTTTCCCTTGTGCATGCTTTGCTGTCACACTCAACTCGGTACCCATACCCTCCCATCAAAGAGGGGGGTAGGCATGTCTCTGTCTCATGCCGCTCCAGTGGAGGGGCAGCCAGAATCATCTTTTGGTTCTGCTTCAGGTTAAATTCTGAGGCAAGTGTGGAGGGGGTTCAGCCTGGCTGACAACCAGCAAAGATGACAGGATCAGGGTCACAACGGATAGTCCTTGTTGTCTTTGTCGTCTTTTCAATGCCAAGAGGATCTCCATCTTTTTCTGAAAAGGAAAAGAAATACAATCTCAGGGAAAAGGGCCCTGGATAATTTTCATTATTTCATAGAATTTATAGGTTTAATAAGACGCTCGGGCAGCCAACGTCTGGGTGAGGGGAACTTGTCCAGATTTTTGAGGAACAAACCGAATCGCCCCTTGGTTCGGTTCCAAGGAAGGGGCCAGGGGCTGGCCCCGTGAAAAGTTTCCCTGTTTTTTTTTTGGGGAGTAGTTGGCCATTTATGTCCGTTTTTGAATAACATTCCGAAGACCAATGTTTGCCTCTTTTACAGCGAGGACAAACGGTGATGGGAGGAGCTCGGGATTGATGTTGGGGTTGTTGTGGGTTAGCCTTTGATGACTGTCCTTGTCTATATAGTGGACAATCCCGGGCAAAGTGTCCAGGTTGTTTGCAATTATAGCAAGTTTTTTGTTGTTTGTCTAGGGCGGATGTGTCTTTAATAAAATCTTTTAGGGCGGCTCCTATTGCAAGACCAACAAAATGGGAGGGACCAATTCCGGAACACAATTTAATATAATCAGCAAGGCTACCACCACGATGAGCCCGAAGGGCAGCCTGGCAGGCCGGATTAGCATTTTCATAAGCTAAATGTTTAACAAAGGCGTTATCAGTTTCACTGTCGCCCACCAGACGTTCGGTGGCCTCCGTGAGGCGGCTAATAAACTCACAATAAGGCTCTTCTGGTCCCTGGCGAATTTTCGCCAAGGAAGTTGTGGCCGAACCCTTAGGCGGAAGGCGGCGCCAGGCCTTAAGGCCAGCATTTTGTATTTGAGCCAACAGACCAGGGGGAAAAGCAGCCTGAGCCTCATTGGAATCATAGGGGCTGCTTTAAGAATTGTTTCTCCGGTCTCAACAACCTTTTGGATATCGGGGTCAAAAAAAATGACCCATAAGAATCTCTCTAATTAAATTCCAATATGAAAATGCAGTCACAGGTACTTTAGAAGGCCCAAAAGCCTTATAATAATCATTTAAACAATCTCCTACACGATTCCAACATTTTTTATCTATCGTCCCTTCTTGTGGGAACCATGGGCAAACATCAGACAAAAATATAAAAAAATCACGCAAATCTTTTTTTCTAGCCTTAATCTTTCGCATCTTGAGGGAATCCTCGATCCCCTGAAGAAAGAGTTCGTGGGAACTCAATTCCTGTCCCATTTTTAAGCTCCACTTACCTTACTCTCTACCGGTCACAACTGCCGAAGGGCGGCTAGTCCTCCGGGGACCTAATCGAGCCGCACTTTCGAGTTCACTCTCGCGGCGGCTCAGTGGGTGCCTGGCCAGGCGTTCGTAAGCGTGCTACCTCCGTTAGGATCCGTTCCTCGAGCCCCACGTTGGGCGCCAATTGTGCTCGGCCCCGGGCGTCCCCGGGAGTCCCGACCAGCAGGACAAATCCTTGTGAGTCCGAGGAGGAACCTGTAGGGGTTGAAAAGGGAAGAAGGGGCAGGAGACGCGAAAGAATGGAGGCAAGACAAAATCCTGATCAAGCCTCAAACTTTTATTGCTGCAGTAGCTGTATTTATACAGTACAGAGAAAGGGGGGCGGGATCCAGAATAAGGGAAGTATTTGGCAAATTATCATTGGTGCTGCGTGCGCGGGCTTTCGTTTTAGGCGCGGGCTTTTGTTTTTAGGCGCGGGCTTTTATCTCATTAAGCAGGAAGAGAAGCAGGATGTCGGCCATCTTTTAATGGCGAAAACTTCTTGGCTCCCAACAACTAGGGGTCAGCAAATTTTTTCTGTAAATGGCCAGATGGCAATTATTTTAGGCTTTTCAGATCATAACGTCTCTACTGCAACTAGTTGACTCTACTGTTATAGTGAGAATGCAGTTGTAGACAATGTGTAAACAAATGGATGTGGCTGTGTTCTAATAAAATTTCATTTACAAAAACAGGGGCCAACCTGTGGGCCCTAGTTTTCCAAGCCTTAAAACAACAATCATTAATATCACTCATGAGTCTGTGGGTCAGGTGGTTGGCTCTGCCCATCTAGGCCAGGCTTGGCTGATACCAGTTTTTTATGTGTCTGAGATCCATTGGCAGGTTACCTGAGCTGACTGTCTAATCTGGCCTCACTCATGTGCCTGGTGTTTGGCTGTGAGCTGAGGCAATATGAGTAACTGGACCAAGTATCTTCCATCTTCCAAAAGGCTAGGCTGGAAATGTTCATGCGGAGGATTGGCAGTGATCCAGGGAAGAGAGTGGGAGCAAGGAAGGCCTCTTGAGACCACATTTGACCAAAGAAAGTCACAAGGCCATTCCAAATTTAATGACTAGCCTATTAGATTTTTATTCTTGTTGGAGGAGCAGCAGAGTAAAACAGCAAAGAGGTACGGATACACAGAAGTGAAAAATGACATTCTTTTTGCAAGCAATCTACCATTACATGAATTTCATATTTTAAGCCAAACAAACTCTTCCTATGAAATGGTTCATTATTAGAAATGTTCTGTCAGTGTCAAGTAAATAAATATGAACCCAAGATCTTTTTCTACTTAAAACAGTTACCATTGTCCTAGCTTAGAGCATTGTTTGAATCTGATGAATATTTATCTTTGCCAATACCTGTAGTTATCTCTTTACTGATTTAATCATACTTGCCCTATTCTGACTGTTATTTGACTGAGCAGAACCATCTGGACCTGTACTGTGACTTTCAATTTGTCATTTCAGCTAATGATTGTTAGGATTTCTGTTTTATTATTTACATTATGATATCTGAAACCCTTCTTGTATCAAGTATGTTAGTTAATTATCTTATTTTGCTAGAAAATGCTGAAATTTCAACTCCTGAAAATAGATAATTCTAGATTTTAATCTCTAGTGTTAAATATCACCATGATGCCTTTTATTTTGGTGGTACCCTAGAGGTAGTGATTCAGTCAAATATTATATTACCTGCTTATCTCTGTTTGCTTCACCAGGCTGTTTGGAAAATGAAAGCAGATGGACCTGGCCAGAAATGTAGTTCATAAATGCATTTACTTGCTCATTAAAGTTTGTAACAGATCTAAACGGGTAGTGAAGAAAGGACTTGTTTTTTATGGTAGAAATTAATTTTCTTCATACACAGCCTTATCCCCAAAGTGAAGAATATACTCTCTAAAGTTATTTTCAGAGTAATTTACTCTTCATAAATAGTTTAAAACTAATAAAAAGGTAGCATATGTTCTAATAAATTTACATTTTAATCATAGGGAAAATCACTAAATATTATTTTTAAATGAAAGATATTAATCTAATTAATAGAAAGATATCCAGCTATATTCACTCAAGGCACATTTATATTAAGAGAAATGGAATTAAGGTGAAATGGAATTAGAAATTAATTATGCAAGTAATTCCAACTTATCAAGGCAATTTTTTTCTCAATAATCTAAATATTTTGAGTAACTTATTTTGAAAACTGTCACATTTCTCCTTATGATTTTGAGTTAAATTGACATTTCTTTCAATTTAGTGAATTGATATACGTTTGAGATACACTTTGGTATATTGTCTAAGTGTCTTCAGCTTGAATGGTGAATGATGAATATTACAGTTATTTATAGAAACGTGAAATTAATTTACTCTGCAAACATTTCTGGTTCAAGGAAGCCATTGTAGGGAGAGAATGATTAGAACTGAATGTACTATTAAAAAATTCACATTAAATATGTATTTTCCATTAAAAAAAAGTTTGTGAATTTAATTCTGAAAGCATGTATGACTTAGAATTTTCCTCAAAGTTTCTTTTATATAAATGCATCATTAGTAACATCAGAAACTTATTAAGAAATTTTCTCTAGGAATAAATGGTTAAAAATTCTTGAGAACATAAATTCCCCAATTATTCTTTACTCAGGAACAGTGGCTTTAGCTTCAAAAGGCCTCAAGCGCTCCTATGTTCACATATATACAGGCACACGCACACACACACATACAAACCACACATACATATAAACCACACACACACATACCCACACACCAAGATAACAAAACCTGGCATATATTGTATGTTACTTTCACAGTTTTGAATTTGAAAGAATAGAGTTCCTAAGGCGGCAGTTTTAATTCTAGTATTTTTAAGGCTGCAGTTTTAATTCTAGTATTTTTAGTTTCTCACCCTATGTAAAATGAAAATATGTCTTTATTGAAAGAGTTAATTGGCTTATTTAAAGTTGACCCATAATATTACAGTAAGATGAAAAGGAATATAATCATAAAATACTATTCTATAATAATGTTTACTCTCAAGCTTGCTTTGTTTCTTATTCCTTCATAGACTTAAGGACAAATAACTTTAACTTCTCTCACCTGATTATAATTTTTGTGTTAAAAATCCTCTGACTTTGGGTCTTGGGGATTGGATTCCACTTAAAAGCCTTTCATCTTCTTTAGCTTGGGTTGGCTAGCTACTCCCTGACTTAGCAAAAGCAAAACAAAACAAACAACAACCTCAGGTTAAAAGGAAGAAATAAAAAGAGAAACTTTCCTTCCAAGATCTTGTTGTTTGCTTCCACTTCATCCTATTAGCAGTAAACCAGAGGAGAAGAATTTGGTTACATATTATTTCTGTTTATCAGTTATTCGAACCCCTGAGACAAATTTTTCCATGGAAAGCACCACATTTCACGTCACAATGCAGAAAACTTCCAATTCTCATTAGGTATCTATTTCATTTCACTCTGTGTTAGCGGTTACTGATAAACTATAAACACTGTAGGTTTTCAAGAATTTCTAGATTAGGACCTCTGCAACTGATTTGTTTAAAATGAAGTGTTCAGATCTCTTTCAGTAGAATATAATTCACTATTAAAAAGTGAAACATAATTACTTAATATGCTGAAATCAAATAATCATTCCACATTTAATCAGCCTCTATATGTTACAGAAATATCTATGTATGATCTCACAAGTAATAGTATAAGCAATCTTTTAGGTAGTTTGAACTTTCAGAAACTAAAAATTTTTAAATCTCATTATTCTTGTCTCTCCATGATTTCTGTTAGTTTGCATATCATTTAATGTCCATGAAACTTAAAAAGCCAATGGCTGTGCATTATCACATAATTTATATCATGAATGTATTGTTCAAACATTTGAGTCAACATGTAGGAAGAAAGATTCTTCTACTAGTTTTAAGCAAAAGTAGTTACCAAAGAGACAAAGACACCATGAAAGTGAGCAGGAGAAGAGTTACAAGAATCATAGCAGAAATCCTGTTTTTAGTTACTACATTCCCGGAGTAGACTGCCAATAGCAAACAGACACCATATTGCCATTTATAACTTGCTCAGCAGGAAGCCATGATGCTTGGTAGGTGTTCAGTGAATGTTGGAATACTGCTGTGCCCTGAATTAGTTTTATCCTCTTACTAAAACAGGAAAGCAAAAGAGTACATAGTATGAGGGAGAGAAATGAGGGAAAGATGATGTGACTATTAGTGAATAGTGCTACATATGATTCGTGCACACTGTTGTTATTTTAAATACATAGATTATTTTACATACTTTATTATATATACATACATTATTTTATATACATTTGTGATACTTATGTTTTATTTTGCTATTTACCTATTGTTATTTTATAATGGGTTATAAAGGGAATTTAGGACTAGAATATTCCACTTAAAAAGATGCTATTGCATTTTTTTAGGGTTATGATACTATAAAATGTAAGCATTATTCTTTCCAGTAAGGTGGAATCTCATTAACTTGACTACATAGAGCCCAAAGAAATCTAGAACAAGAGAGGTGGGCAGTAGACTAGAAGCAGAAAGGAAGAGAGCAGAGGGACTTTCTGCTTAACTATCCTAAATGAAGGTGAGCCAAATGACTACTCTCAAACACCATTTTATCTACAGAAAACACATACAGGCTAATAAGAAGACACTTGGTAAATAGACAAAATGAAAGAGCTGGGGTCAAGAGCACCAGGGAAATCTGCCTTTTTCCCTTCACAGAGTGACTGCAAATTTTTATGTAGCTGTTGTTTTTCTGTTTAGTTTCTTTTCCTGCTCAACTCAATAATTTCTTCCTTTTTATTTGTTGTCCTTCTAAAATAATCTATTGAGGGCCTCTTTTCTCTTTACATCAACCAGTTTTTTCATTTTTATATATACCTATTTTTTATATTTACCTACTTTCCTTCTCCACCTTTAAATATTGCCTGCTCCTTTTTTTCATTTCTCTTCCAAAATGCAATAAAAAATAGCAAAATTTGTTGTTTTGTAAGTAATATTTTTCCAAAGCATATGAAAAGAATTTAATTTAGAACAATTTTCCCTTATTCAACTTTACAATTTCATACTATGATGCTTAATATGAGGTGTAATACACAATATTTGAAACTGTAGGTCAGAAAGACTTCCCCCAAAAGAACCATAATTCTTATATACTGAATTTTTTTGAGCTCTAGCATATCATTATTTATAGAGTAGTGCCAGATAAATTGTCTCTACAATTTAACATCTTTTCTCTTAAGATGTACACTTTCATAGTAATACCAGGACATAGAAGAACTTAAATAAATGTTTAATGAAGAAAATATATCATATATATTAGTATTGATATCTTGACCATAATAGTCACTGTCTTGATTGACATTATTAAAAATATTGAGTGCTACAATTTACCTTTTTTCTTTGGATATCATCATATACAGCATAAAAATTTTCAGTAACTATTTTATTTGATGTTACCTCAGATGATTTATAAGACTTAAATTTCAATAAAAACAATAAGTGATAGTCAAAAAGAAAAAAAGGACATGATTCAACATAAGATTAAACTGATGTAGATATGAAGGGCTAAAGAGTAAATACATTGACTACTTAGTGCATAATAAGCACTTCATAAATGTTGACTAGTAATAATTATTATGAAGATAATGATGATCAAAGACCCACTATTAATGAATGTTCAAGTTAATCACCCTTAAAGGTGATGAAATAATATGTGATAAAATATATCCTATTATGAAGAATATAATCTAAGTATCTAAATAAATGGCATACCTTGTAAAATGCAGTAATATCAAGAAGTTTGAGAATTTAACATGGTCCTGGACTATGTGTTGCTGTTGTTGTTGTTTTATTTCCGAAGTACCATGGTTTGCTTTTAAAATTAATGTATATGCACACATATCTATTTTTTTATTCTCCTGTTCCACACATTTTACTCAGAGGTTATTTTTTTCGCATTGATTTGGAAAAGCTGTATTATAAAAATGAAAGTCTGGATCTACTTTTTTCAACATTGTAACAATGATATAAACTTCAGTATTAAAATGATAGACCCAACACTTTAAAAATTCATACAACTGCTTAATTTAATGTTAAATAAAGGACAAAGAGACATTACTAATCATCATTTTACTATGCATGCTTAGAATGCTAATACTTATAAATCATTTCAAATAGAGAATTTGCTGTTATTTTTCAAATAGAAGGTATCCAATCTAATTCTGTTTCATAAACTAGCATCTTGTTGATTTTTCTCTAGTCAGACCAACAGTTGTCTATAGTTGCTTCATATTTAAAGCCTTAATGTCGTTTCTATTGACCAATCTTTATCATTAATTATTGAGTAAATTGGTGTTATTTATTTTTTCTAATTAGCTTTAACATTAATAGCCAGGAAATTAGATTTTTGTGGTTTTTTGGAGTCAAGTTTATGGAATGGCTTGATGAACATTAAATTAAAACTATACAATGCCTTAGAGTTAAGATTATATTCTGGTGTGTGTAGTTCCAAATCATGACATTCCTTGAAGCAGTTACTTCCAATGGAATAAAATGTATGACTGGTAATAACTATTATAGTAATGAGATAAACTTTAAACAATGCTAAGAGTAATTTGTGTTTATCTTGTTGCAGCAACATCTTTCAAATTTGCCTTCCAAATTTAAATTTGCAACTTAAAGCCTAGAGCATAAAATGAAAACCAGACTGCTAGTATTGATATTTCTGGAATATTCTGATTATACCAATGAGAAATAAAAAACTACTTTGGATTCAGGTTGCACCCTTTTAAATCTCAAAGGTCTTTCCAAATTATTTATGTCAAATATCAACATTAAACACGTATTCACCAAATGACTAAATGATATCCAATATCAAATGATACTCTAAAATATCAGTTTTGGGATGATCATAAAACAAACTACTTGGGTCTGCAAATATGCTATACACTTTCCTGCCTTGGTGCTCATTCATTATCCTTTTTTTCCCAGTGTTCTCTCCCAGGTAAGCTTATCCTTCAAGGTCCACTCAATTACTAGCATTTTTATTAGTCGTTTTTGTGATTTTCTTCCCTGGAATTAATTGCTTCTGTTTCTATAAAACCTTATAGTTAACCTCTATTATAACACATTTCACATGGTGTTTTAATTATCTCCTTAGGTATTTGCCTCTCCATAAGACTTCCTATCTGTTGAAGATAAGGTCTAATTTTGACATATTTTGTATCCTCAGCTAAAATCACATAGCCTAACATATCTTGATTATCTGATACATATTTGATGAATGCGTAGACACATCATCGGTCAAGAGAGTAGACCAATCTCTGATTTGAGGCTGGGATGAATGATCATGCTGTGACCTAGAAAGGTTGTTAAGCATTCCACATGGGAATGTTTTACTGGGTGGTGGTTCTTATCTAGCTTTTAGTGGATGTTGTCTATGTGAACCACTTGACCTGGACTGCATATAAAATTAGTACTCCTTGCTGTTTCTTATGTGAGTCACGCTTCTATGCTGCCTAACAAGCATTCTGAAATATCAGGCCTGACACTTTCTCCAAGTTAATGAAGATAACTCAGTGTATAGGCGCATGTATTTTATGGTTCTGAGTTCATTGATTTAAGAACTAGAATGAAACTTTAGTTAAAAAGTCTGATGTGAGAGACCCATCGGAATAAACATATTGGAGGAAGCTATCAAAAGCATGTTACTTTCTGAGTGCAAGTCCTTCTCTAAGGTGTTTTAACTACATAGGTCCCTAGAAGAGCACTTACAAAATTAGTATTGTAACCCCCCTTCAGATCTAAAACACCAATGTGTTGGCTATATTCTGACAATCTATCTTTTTCATCTAACACATAGGGGTTGAAAATATTTCTTCCCTGAGTTTTGCTTTATCTGGGTAGAACTGTATTTAGTCAAGAATATCCTTGAAAAGCCTCTTGGATTTAAAACTGAGATTTTATATTTCTGAGAGAGTTACTGAGTCTTCATGTAGCCCCAGGTTAATCACATAACTTCTCTGTACCTAGATTTATTCTATGTTGGACGAGTAGTGTAGTATAAAACTGCCTTCGAATTCACAAATTAAAAGTTTTTACAGAGTAAAACCATCTTAAGTTACTTACAAGCAAGAGAAAGTTTAGACTCGTTAATGTGATTTGTCAGCTCTATGGGCTTTCCAGCAATCTCAAGCCAGGTCTCTCCAGTGGGCCCCTGGCTAACTTTGCTTGCCCCGTTCCAGTCCACGACTTCTACTTCTATTTCTGGCATGAGTATATATACTCAATGAAGATTTGTTGAATAAAATAATTAATTCACCACTCATCCATTTATTCAAAAGACATTTATCAAGTGGCAAATATCAGCCCATTGATATCAGAATCTTATATTCCATTAATTCTAAGGGTTATTTTTTTCCCAGTGTTTTAAAAGGTGAATTAAAAATTTTATTTTTTACTGAAGTATAGTTGACTTACAATATTATATTAGTTTCAGGTGCACAACACAGTGATTCAATACTTTTATAGATTATATTCCATATAAAGTTATTACAAAATAGTTGCTATGTTCCCTGTGCTATACATTACATCCTTGTATGTATGTGTTTATGTATCTACCTACCTACCTATCTATATCCAAAGCAGGATCTTTGTTTCCTTTACTTATTCAAAACATTATTTATGATAATTCAAATAGAAATATACCTAAATCTTCAACAGAGGCTAGTGTTCACTGGTTATTTAAACAAATTATAATAATACATATATAACCAATTAAAATATTAATCAGGGATTTCTATTCACTTTGGAAGATTTTTTGCAAAAAATATAGAACTCTGCATTGTCTGCCCAGTATGTACTCAATGCATAGAAATAGTTTTGAACCCAACATCCAAAATATGATTTCTATGAGTGATGGTATTAGCAAGCTGCTCTTTATTCTTTTTTTATTGAAGTATAGTTTACAATATTATGTTAGTTTCAAGTGTACAACATACGGATTTGACATTTTTACAGATTATATTCCATTAAAAGTTATAAAATATTGGCTATATTTCCTATGCTATACATTACATTCTTGTATCTTATTTATTTTATACCTGGTTGTATCTGTTAATCCCCTTCACCTCTTTTGCCCCACCCCCATTCCTCTCCTCACTGGTAATCACTAGTTTATTCTCTGTATGTGTGAGTCTGTTTCTGTTTTGTTATATTGTTTTTTATATTTTGGAGTCCACATATACGTGAAAATAAACAGTATTTGTCTTTCTCTGATTTATTTTACTAAGCATAATATCAGGTCCATCTATGTTGTTGCAAATGGCATTCTTTTTCATGGCTGAGTAATATTCCATTATTTGTGTGTGTGTGTGTGTGTGTGTGTATACATGTAACACATACATACATACATATATGTAACACCTCTTCTTTATTAATTCATCTACTGATGGACATTTAGGTTGCTTCCATATCTTGGCTATTGTAAATCATGCCACTATAAACATTAGGGTTCACATATATTTTTGAATTACTATTTTTGTTTCCTTTGGATATATACCCAGGAGTGGACTCGCTGGATCATATGATAATTCTATTTTTAATTTTTTGAGGAAACTCCATACTGTTTTCCATAGTGCTATACCAATTTACACTCCCACCAACAGTATACTAGGGTTCTCTTTTCTCCACATCCTTGCCAACACTTATTTCTTGTCTTTTTGACAATAGCTATTCTGACAGGTGTGAGGTAATATCTCATTGTGGCTTTGATTTGCATTTCCCTGATGATTACTGGTATTGAACATTTTTTTCTGTGCCTGTTGGCCATCTGCATGTCTTTTATATGCTTATTCAGGTCTTATGCCCACTTTTAATCAGATTTTTTTTATATTGAGTTGCATGAGTTCTTTGTATATATTTTGGATATTTACTCCTTATCAGACATAACATTTGCAAAAATCTTCTCCCATTCAGTAGGTTGCCTTTTCACTTTGTTGATGGTTTCCCTCAATATGCCAAAGCTTTTAACTTGGGTTAGGTCCATTTGTTTATTTTTGCTCTTGTTTCCCTTGCCTGAAAAAACAGAACAACAACAAAAATATCGCTAAGACCTATGAAAAAAGTGTACTGCATGTGTTTTCTTCTGGGAGTTTTATGGTTTCAGGTCTTACATTTAGTGCTTTAATCCATTTTGAGTTTATTTTTGTATATAGTGTGAGAAAATATTCTAACATCATTATTTTACTTGTACCTTTCTGGCTTTTCCAGCACCACTTATTGAAGAGACTATCTTTTCCCCATTGTATATTCTTGCCTCCTTTGATCTAGATTAATTGAACATATGTGCATGGGCTTATTTCTAGGCTCTATATTGTTTCCTTGATCTATGTGTCTGTTTTTTGTGCCAGTACTGTACTGTTTTGATTACTGAAGCTTTGTAGTGTAGTCTGAAGTCTGGGAGCATGATACCTCTAGCTTTGTTCTTTTTTCTCAATATTGCTTTGGCTATTCAGGGTATTTTGTGTTTCCATACAAACTTTAGGAGTACTTGTTCTAGTGATGTGAAAAAGTCATTAATATTTTTATAGGGATTACATTAAATTTGTAGATTGCTTTGGGTAGTATGGACATTTTAACAATTAACAAATTCTTCCAAGCTGAGCATGGAATATCTTTCCATTTCTTTTGTATCAAGTTCAGTTTCCTTCATCATCAATATTTTATAGTTTTCAGAGTATAGATCTTTCACCTCCTTGGCTAAATGCATTCCTAGGCATTTCATTGTTTTTGATGAGATTTTAAACAGGATTTTTTTTTTTTTTTTGCTTTATTTTTCTGATAGTTATACTGTATGGAAAAGCAACAGATTTTTCCATATTAATCTTGAATCCTGCAACGATACTGAATTCTTTTATTATTTCTAAGAGTTTTTTGGAAGTCTTTAGGGTTTTCTATAATATATATAGAATCACATCATCTGCATATATTGAGTTTTACTTCTTCCAATATGAACACTTTTTATTTCTTTTTCTTGTCTGATTGCTGTTGTTAGAACTTCCAATACTGTGTTGAATAGAAATGGTGAAAGTAGGCATTGTCTTGTTTTTGATCTTACAGAAAAAGCTTTCAGCTTTTCACCCTTCAGTATATTAGCTGTGGGTCTGTCATATATGACCTTTATTATGTTGAGGTATGCATCCTCTATGTCCACTTTTTTGAGAATATTTATCATTAATGGATGTTGAATTTGGTCAAATGATTTTTTTGCATTTATTGAGATGACCATATGATTTTTATTCCTCATTTTGTTAATGTGATCTATCATGCTGATTGATTTGAGGATGTTAAGCCATCCTTGCATCACTGGAATAAATTCTACTTGATCATCATGCATGGTCTTTTTACTATATTGTTGGATTCATTTTGCTAATATTTTGCTAAGGATTTTTGCGTCTTTGCTTGTCACGGATATTGCCCTGTAATTTTCTTTTTTTGTGTAGTGTTTTTGTCTCACTTTGGTATCAGGGTAATGCTGACCTCATGGAATGAGTTTGGGAGTGTTCTTGTCCTTTCATGTTTTTGGAATAGTTTGAAAGAATAGGTATCAACTGTTCTTTAAATGTTTGGTAGAATTCCCCTGTGGAATCATCTAGTCTTGGAATTTTATTTGTTGGGAGTTGATTACTGACTCCATTTCAATACTAGTAACTGATCTGTTCAGATTATCTCTTTTTTCTTGATTCAGTCTTGGAAGACTGTGTATTTCTAGGAAGTTATCCATTTCCTCTAGATTGTCCATTTTGATGGCATATAACTTCAAAATTTTTCTTATGATTATATATCTGTGATATCAGTTTCAATATCATCTCTTTCATTTCTAATTTTATTTGTACCCTCTGTCTTTTTCTTAATGATTCTGGCTAAATGTTTATCAAATTTGTTTATCTTTTCAAAGAACCAGCTGTTAGTTTTGTTAATATTTTCTTTTTTTTTTGGTCTCTATATTGTATATTTCCACTATGATCTTTATTATTTCCTTCCTTCTGCTGATGCTGGACTTTGTTGTTCTTATAATCCCTTTAGGTGGAAAGTTAGATTACTTCTTTGAGATTTTTCTTGTTTCTTAAGGTAGGCCTGTATTGCTATAACCTTATATATTTGAACTACTTTTGCTGCATCCTATAGGTTTTGGAAAGTTGTTTATATTTTCATTTGTCTCAAGATATTTTCTGACTTCCTCTTTGATTTCTTCTTTGACTCATTGGTATTTTAGTATCCACATGTTTGTGTTTTTTCCATTTTTATTACTGCAATTGATTTCTAGCTTCATACCACTATAGTCAGAAAATATGTTTGATATTATTTCAAACTTCTTAAATTTATTGAGACATGTTTTGTGGTCTAGCATGTGATCTATCCTGGAGAAAGTTCCATGTGTGCTTGCAAAGAATGTATATTCTGTTGTTTTTGGATGGAATGTCCTGTAGACATCTATTAAGTACATCTGGTTTAACGTGTCATTTAAGGCCATTGTTTCCTTACTGATCTTCTGTCTGGATGATCAATCCATTGATGTAGGATTTTAAAAGACCTTACTATTAATTAATTAATTAATTTTTGCTGTGTTGGGTCTTCATTTCTGTGTGAGGGCTTTCTCTAGCTGTGGAAAGCGGGGGCCACTCTTCATTGTGGTGCGCGGGCCTCTCACTATCACGGCCTCTCTTGTTGCAGAGCACAAGCTCCAGACGCGCAGGCTCAGTAGTTGTGGGACACAGGCCTAGTTGCTCCGCGGCATGTGTGATCCTCCCAGACCAGGGCTGGAACCCGTGTCCCCTGCATTAGCAGGCAGGTTCTCAACCACTGTGCCACCAGAGAAGCCCCAAAAGACCCTACTATTACTGTATTACCATCAATTTCTCCATTCTGTCTGTTAATATTTACTCTATATATTTAGGTGCTTCTATAATAGGTGCATATGTTTATAATTGTTATGTCCTCTTCTTGAATTGACACTTTAATCATTATAACGTCCTTCATTGTCTTTTATTATAGACTTTGTTTTAAAGTCTACTCTTTCTGATATGAATATTGCTACCCCCTCTTTCTTGTTACCCCCTCTTCCGTTTGCATGAAATATCTTTTCCATTCCCCCACTTTGTGAGTGTATTAGCTCTGAAGTCAGTCTCTTGCAGGGAACATATAGATGAATCTTTATATTTTTATCCAATGAGCCACCTTATGTCTTTGTTTGGAGTATTTAATCCATTGACATTTAAAGTGTTTATTGATATATATATATATATATATATATATATTTTTTTTTTTTTTTTTGCCTTAAACAACACCCATATATTATTTCATGATTTCTCTAGATCAGAAGTCTAGTAGGTGCAACTGGGTACTCCAACTGGTTTAAAATCAAGATAAGGCTGGGGCTGCAGTTCTTATCTTGGGCTTGAAGCTGTAAGGAGTTACATGGAAAGCATGAGAAGGAAGAGATTGGTATGTTCTTATTGCTATTTTTCTACTTGTTTTCTGGTTGTTTTTGTAGTTCTTCTCTGTCCTTTTTTTCTTCTATTAGTCTCTTCCCTTATAGTTTGATGATTTTATTTAGTGTTATATTTGGGTGCATTTCTCTTTAATATTTGTATATCTATTGTAGATTTTTGATTTGTGGTTACCATGAAGTTTATATATGATGAACTATATCTAGTTGTTTTAAATGACTGTCAGTTTAAGTCTGAACACATTCTAAACATCTACATTTTTTACTCCCTCTCCATGTTTTGTGTTTTTGATGTCATATTTTACATATTCATGTCTGTCCCTTAACTGTTTAAATTATAGTTGATTTTATAATGTTTTTCTTTTAGCCTTCATCCTAGCTTTTGTAAGTGGTTGATTCACTTTTTTTTTTGATTCACTGTCTTTACTATATATTTGCCTCTACCAGTGAGATTGTTTCCCTATCAGTATTTTCTTATTTCTTGTTATAGTCTTTTCTTTTTCAATTAAAGAAGATACTTTAATATTTCTGATAAAAATATGGTGATAAATTTTAGATTTTGCTTCTCTGGGAAACTTTATCTCACCTTCAATTCTAAATTAAACCTTGCTGGGTTGTTTCCTTTCAGCACTTTAAATACATCATGCCATGCAAAGTTTCTGCTGAAAAATCAGTTCATAACATTATGAGGTTCCCATCGTATATGACTCTTGTTTTTCTCTCACTGCCTTTAAGATTTTCCCTTTCTCTTTAGATTTTGACATTTTTATTATAGTAAGTCTTGTTTTGGATCTCTTTGGGTTCATTTTGTTTAGGACCCTCTGTGCTTTCTGTACCTGGATAGTTGTTTCCTTCCCCATGTTAGGGAAGTTTTCAGCCATTATTTCTTCAAAATAAGTTTTCTGTCCCTTTCCTCTTCTTTCTCTGAGATCCCTACAATGTAAATGTTAGTATGCTTGATGTTGTCCCACAGGTCCCTTAAACTCTCATTTATTAAAAAAATTCTTTCTTCTTTTTGCTGTTCTGATTGGGTGACTTTCACTATTCTGTCTTCCAGGTTGCATATGCATTCTTTTCTATGACCTAATCTGCTATTAATTCTTCTAGCATATTCTTCATTTCAGTTATAGTATTCTTCAACTTTCATTGGTTCTTTTTATATTTTCTACTTCTTTGTACTTCTTTGTTGAAGTTCTCACTGTGTTCCTTTATTCTTTACCAGAGTTCAGTTAGCATTTTTATTACCATTGCCTTGAACTCTTTGTCAGGTAAGTTATTTATCTCCATTTCATTAGTGTTTTTTATTTTTTTTTAATTGCGGTATAGTTGCTTTAAAATGTTGTTAGTTTCGGCTGTACAATAAAGCAATTCAGATATATGTATACCTGTTTCCCCTCCCTCTTGGGCCACCCTCCCCACCATCCCAGCCATCTAGGTCACCACAGAGCACCAAGCTGAGTTCCCTGCACTAAATAGCAAGTTTCCACTGTTTTACAAATGGTAGTGTATATATGTAAATCCCGATCTCCCAATTCATTCCAGCCCCCTTTCCCCCCCTCGTGTCCACGTCTTTTCTCTATGTCTGAGTCTCTATTTCTGCCCTACAAATAGGTTCATCTGTACCATTTTTCTAGATTCCACATATATGCATTGATATATGTTTTTCTTTCTGACTTCACTCTGTATGACAGACTCTAGGTCCATCGACGTCACTACATATGATCCAATTGCATTCCTTTTTATGGCTCAGTAAAAGCCATTCCATTGTGTATATGTACCACATCTTCTTTATCCATTCCTCTGTCAGTGGATATTTTAGATTGCTTCTATGTCCTGGCTATTCTCCATAATTCTGCAATGAACATTGGGGTGCATTTGTCTTTTTGAATTATGGTTTTCTCAGGGTATATGTCCAGTAGTGGGATTGCTGGGTCATAGAGTAGTTCTATTTTTAGCTTTTTAAGGAAACTTCATACTGTTCACAATAGTGGCTGTATCAATTTACATTCCCACCAACAGTGCAAGAGGGTTCCCTTTTCTCCACACCCTCTCCAGCATTTATTGTTTGTAGATTTTTTGATGATGGCCATTCTGACCAGTGTGAGGTGATATCTCATTGCAGTTTTAATATGCATTTCTCTAATAATTAGCAACGTTGAGCATCCATTCACGTGTTTGTTGGCAATCTGTATATTTTCTTTGGAGAAATGTCTATTTAGGTCTTCTGCCATTTTTTGACTGGGTTGTTTGTATTTCTTTTGCGGGGGGGGGTACGGGGGCCTCTCACTGTTATGGCCTCTCCTGTTGTGGAGCACAGGCTCTGGACGCGCAGGCTCAGTGGCCATGGCTCATGGGCCTAGCCGCTCCACGGCATGTGAGATCTTCCCGGACCGGGGCACAAACCCGTGTTCCCTACATCAACAGGCGGAGTCTCAACCACTGTGCCACCAGGGAAGCCCTGTATTTTTGATATTGAGCTGCATGAGCTGATTGTACATTTTGGAGATTAATCCCCTGTCAATTGCTTCATTTGCAAATATTTTCTCCCATTCTGAGAGTGGTCTTTTCATCCTGTTTATGGTTTTCTTTGCTGTGCAAAAGGTTTTAAGGTTCATTAGGTCCCATTAGGTTTTTTTTGTTTTTATTTCCATTTCTCTAGGAGGTGGGTCAAAAAGGATCTTGCTGTGTTTTATGTCAAAGAGTGTTCTTCCTATGTTTTCCTCTAAGAGTTTTATAGTGTCTGGCCTTACATTTAGGTCTTTACTCTATTTTGAGTTTATGTTTGTGTATGGTGTTAGGAAGTGTTGTTCTAATTTCATTCTTTTACATGTAGCTATCCAGTTTTCCCAGCAACATTTATTGAAGAGGCTGTCTTTTCTCCATTGCATATTCTTGCCTCCTTTATCAAAGATAAGGTGAACATATGTGCATAGGTTAATCTCTGGGCTTTCTATCCTGTTCCATTGATCGATATTTCTGTTTTTGTGCCAGTACCATACTGTCTTGATTACTGTTGCTTTGTATTATAGTCTGAAGTCCGGGAGCCTGATTCCTCCAGTTCCGTTTTTCTTTCTCAAGATTGCTTTGGCTATTCAGAGTCTTTTGTGTTTCCACATAAATTGTAAAATTTTTGGTTCTAGTTCTGTGCAAAATGCCACTGGAAATTTGGTAGGGATTGCACTGAATCTGTAGACTGCTTTGGGTAGTAGAGTCATTTTCACAATATTGGATTCTTCCAATCCAAGAACATGGTATATCTCTCCATCTGTTTGTATCATCTTTAATTTCTTTCATCAGTATCTTATAGTTTTCTGCATACAGGTCTTTTGTCTCCTTAGGTAGGTTTATTCCAGGGTATTTTATTCTTTTTGTTGCAATGGTAAATGGGAGTGTTTTGTTAACACTCTCTTGCATAAGAATGCAAGAGATTTCTGTGCATTAATTTTGTATCCTGTGCCTTTACCAGATTCATTGATTAGCTCTAGTAGTTTTCTGGTGGCATCTTTAGGATTCTCTATGTAACGTATCATGTCATCTGCAAACAGTGACAGTTTTGCTTCTTCTTTTCCAATTTTGTACTCCTTTTATTTCTTTTTCTTCTCTGATTGCCATGGCTAGGATTTCCAAAACTATGTTGAATAATAGTACTGTGAGTGATCATCATTGTCTTGCTCCTGATCTTAGAGGAAATGCTTTCAGATTTTCACCATTGAGAATGATGTTTGCTGTGGGTTTGTCATATATGGCCTCTATTATGTTGAGGTAGATTCCCGCTATGCCCACTTTCTGGAGAGTTTTTATCATAAATAAGTGTGCAATTTTGTCAAAAGCTTTTTCTGCATCTACTGAAATGATCATATGGTTTTTATTCTTTAATTTTTAATATGGTGTCTCACATCGATTGATTTGCATATATTAAGTAATCTCTGAATTCCTGGGATAAATCCCACTTGATCATGGTAATGAGCCTTTTAATGTGTTGCTGGATTCTGTTTGCTAGTATTTTGTTGAGAATTTTTGCATATATATTCAACAGTAATTGGTCAGTAATTTTCTTTTTTTGAGATATCTTTATCTGGTTTTGGTATCAGAGTCATGGTGGCCTCTTAGAGCGAGTTTGGGAGTATTCCTTCCTCTGCAATTTTTTGGAAGAGTTTGAGAAGGATGGGTATTAGCTCTTCTCTAAATATTTGATAGAATTCTTCTGTGAAGCCATCTGGTTCTGGACTTTTGTTTGTTGGAAGTTTTGGAATTGCAGTTTCAATTTCATTACTTGTGATTTGTCTGTTTATATTTTCTATTTCTTCCTGGTTCAGTCTTGGAAGGTTGTACCTTTCTAAGTGTTTGTCCATTTCTTCCAGGTTGTCCATTTTATTGGCATAGCGTTGCTTGTAGTAGTCTCCACGAGCCTTTCTATTGCTGTGGTGTCAGTTGTAATTTCTCCTTTTTCATTTCTAATTTTATTGATTTGAATCCTCTCCCTTTTTTTTCTTGACAAGTCTGGTGAAAGGTTTATCCATTTTGTTTATCTTCTCAAAGAACCAGCTTTTAGTTTCATTGATTTGTGTTATTGTTTTCTTCATTTCTTTTTCATTTATTTCTGCTCTGATTTTTTATGATTTCTGTCCTTCTACTAACTGTGGGTTTTGTTTGTTCTTTCTCTAGTCACATTAGGTGTAAGGTTAGGTTGTTTATTTGGGATTTTCCTTGTTTCTTGAGGTAGGATTGAATTGTTATAAACCTCCCTCTTAGGATTGCTTTTGCTGCATTCTATAGGTTTTGGGCCATTATGTTTTCATTTGTTTCTAGATATTTTTTGATTTCCTCTTTGTTTTCTTCAGTGATCTCTTGGTTATTTAGTAGCATATTGTTTAACCTCCATGTGTTTGTGTTTTTTACAGTTTTTTTTTCCTGTAATTGATTTCTAATTTCATAGTGTTGTTCTCGGAAAAGATGCTTGATATGATTTCAATTCTCTTAAATTTACCAAGGCTTGATTTGTGATCCAAGATGTGATCTAGCCTAGAGAATGTCCCATGTGCACTTGAGAAGGAAGTGTATTCTGCTGCTTTCAGATGGATGTCCTATAAATATCAATTAAGTCTATCTTGTCTATTGTGTCATTTAAAGCTTGTGTTTCCTTATTTTCTCTCTGGGTGATCTGTCCATTGGTGTAACTGGGGTATTAAGGTTTCCCAGTATTATTGTGCTACTGTCAATTTCCCCTTTTATGGTTATTAGCACTTGCCTTATATATTGAGGTGCTCCTATTTTGGGTGCATAAATATTTACAATTGTTATGTCGTCTTCTTGGATTGATTCCTTTATCATCATGTAGTGTTCTTCCTTGTCTCTTGTAACAGTCTGTATTTTAAAGTTTAGTTTATCTGATATGAGTATTGCTACTCCAGCTTTCTTTGGATTTCCCTTTGCATGGAATATCTTTTTCCATCCCCTCACTTTCAGCATATGTGTCTCTAGGTCTGAAGTAGGTCTCTTGTAGATAGCATATAAATGGGTCTTGTTTTTACATTTATTCAGTCAGTGTCTTTTGGTTGGAGCATTTAATCCATTTACATTCAAGGTAATTATCAATATGTATGTTCCTATTACCATTTTCTTAATTGTTTTGTTTTTGTTTTTGTAGGTCCTTTTCTTGTGTTTCCCACCTAGAGAAGTTTCCTTAGCATTTGTTGTAAAGCTGGTTTGGTGGTACTGAATTCTCTTAGCTTTTGCCTATCTGAAAGCTTTTGCATTCTCTATTGAATCTGAATGAGGTCCTTGCTGAGTAATCTTGTAGTTTTTTTCCCTTTCATTACTTTAAATATATCCTGCCACTCTCTTCTGGACTGCACAGTTTTTGCTGAAAAATGAGCTGATAATCTTATGGGGATTCCCTTGTATGTCATTTTTTGTTTTACCCTTGCTGCTTTTAATATTTTTTGCTTTGAATTTAATGTTTTGATTGTTTAATATGTGTCTTAGTGTGTTTCTCCTTGTGTTTAATCCTGTATGGGACTCTCTGTGCTTCCTGGACTTGGGTGGCTCTTTCCTTTCCCATGTTAGGGGGGGTTTTGACTATAATCGCTTCAAATATTTTCTCAAACCCTTTCTCTTTCACTTCTTCTTCTTGGACCCCTATAATTCAAATGTTGGTGTGTTTAATGTTGTCCCAGAGGTCTCTGAGACTGTCCTTATTTCTTTTCATTGTTTTTTCTTTATTCTGCTCCTCAGCAGTTATTTTCACCATTCTATATTCTAGCTCACTATTCGTCCTTCTGCCTCAGTTATTCTGCTATTGATTCCTTCTAGTGTATTTTTCATTTGTTATTCTGTTGTTCATCATTGTTTTTTGTTATGTAGTGCTTCTAGGTCCTTTTTAGACATTTCTTGTATTTTCTCAATTCATGCCTCCATTCTATTTCTGAGATTTTGGATCATCTTTCCTATCATTACTCTGAATTCTTTTTCAGGTATGTTGCCTATTTCCTCTTCGTTTATTTTGTCTTATAGGTTTTTACCTTGCTCTTTTGTCTGTAACATATTTTTTTGTCACTTTTTTTTTGATGGGTGGGGCTGTGTTCCTGTCTTGCTGGTTGTTTGGCCTGAGGTGTCCAGCAGTGGATTTTGCAGGCATTTGGGTGGAGCTAGGTCTTGGTACTGAGATGAGGACCTCCGGGAGATCTCACACTGATTAATATTCCCTTTGACCTGGTCATGCAAGTATTCTTCCCATCCCCTTAGGTGTCTGAGGTCCCCCACCAGGCCTAGTAGGTGCCCTAGTTGTAAGGAGACACAAACTCCATGTCCTCCTACTCTGCCATCTTGACTCTGCCCTCTCTCTCTGGGTTTTTATGTTGCTCTAGTATATGAAACATATCCTTCTTTTTTTTTTCTTTTACTTTGACCTTATCTCTATGAACTTAGGTAATACAATTACCTGTCCTGGTTTTGAAGGTTTTGTGAGAGAATGTCCCTATTCAGTCTGTGTGTACCCAGTGGCTTTGTTGGGAGAGTTGTATCTGAAGTGTACACAGGCTGCATCTTCTCCCAGGGTACACTGGCAGCTGCTGCCTTGGTAGAAGGTAAGACTGGGAGTTGGAGGGGCTAGAGCTGAAGTCAGATGTGAGGTGGGATTTCTCCTAGACCTAGTGGTGGTCACAGTACTATCAGAGAATGGTACTGGGGGCATGAGGGGCTGGAGCAGGAACTCTAATTTGGGCTCCTCCCCAGTGTGATGGCAGTCTCTGCCTTGGTTGGGAGCATGGCCAGGGCCTGGGGTCTTGGGGCTGCTCCCTTGCACTTGTTCTTTTTCCTGGATGTGTGCACCTTGGTCAGAGGTGGGGTTGGGGCCCAAGAGGTTGGAGATGCACTTCCCAGTGAGTTGGCTCTGGGTCTCTGACCTGGCCAGAGGCAGGGCTGGAGCTTGAGCTGGTGCTGCTCCTTCCCCAGTGTGTGAATGAGTTGGCAATGGTGGCCTTTGCCTTAGCAAGAAGCAGTGCTGGAGCAGGAGCCCAGTGTGGGCCAGGGTGCACCCAAGAGTAGTGCTGGCAGGCTGGCCTGAGCACCAGAAGGTTTTCAGTCGGCTGCTTCTGTACTGGGGTTGGAGCAAGCAAATCTGCTCATGCTCAAGAGCTGAGTCTTGCTTCCTTTCATCCCTTTCTGGTATGCCCCACTGGTTTTCAAACGAGCTAAGGGGGCTCATCTTCCTCAATTTTGGACCCCAGAGTTGAGGTTCCTAAGATGGGTCTCAAACCCTTCACTCCTTAGGGAGGATCCTCGAGTCTCTGATATTCCCCTCCTCTTATGGGTCATCTGCTAGGGGTGTAGGTCTTGACTAGATCGTTTCTCCTCCACTCCTACCAGGCTCTTTGTTATTCTTTATGGCCTTGGTTGTAGAAGAGCCATTGTTCTAGTCTTCAGGTTGCTTTCAGAGATGCTCTGTATGTAGTTGTAGTTTTCATGTGTTTATGGTGGGAAGTGAGCTCAAAGTCTTCCTGCTCCATCAACTTGATCCTTCTGCCTCCTAAAATCAATAATTATTTTTTAGCTGATATTGAATACTGTTGACAAATATCACACAGAAAGACTTCATGATTTCCAAAATAAAATAAAATAATAGTAAAATAATAATATATGGGTTGATCATTTATTATATACAAAACCCCATGGTGAATAACTTAAATATATTGATAATATTTCTGCACAAGATGCCTTTATGAAATATTTACAGATGAAGAAATTGAGAACAAAATGAGTTAAGCAATGAACTAAGTTCATACAATGTGTGATCATGTTAGAATAGGTAGTCTAAATATAAATTCTAAGATCTTAAAATTTATAGTTGGGAGAGTACTTGCATTCCTAGAGATTTTGTTAATATTTATTTATATCTGTATCTATCTATATTTGTATCTATATCATAACCACTCTCTCCAACTGCTAATAAATTTTCAGATAATATAGAATATACTTCAACCTGGGTGGTTAATAGACCAGAGCTCTTCTGTTAGCTAATCTTTTTAAACTTTACCCTTTAGAGAGAAGACTGTAATCAATTAGAGGGAATTTTTTTCAAGATTGGAAAAGAAGGATTTAATAATTTACTGGGTTAAAGTTGAGTGAAGAATTGAGGCTTTACAAAAGATCAAATTAACCAAAGAGCTTTGGGGGAATGAAATAGAATGTTTTCATTTCTTAGCAATATTTTATACTGAAGGTCTCTCTAAATTTAGATAAGACAAAAAGAGAAACTGTTTTTCTTTCAGTTGATTAATACAAAGATGGAGTTAAAACAGTCCAAATGACTGCTCCAGTCCTATAATTGTGTGCATCAGTCATAATAGGTAATTTATGTTACATTGTTAAAAATTTGTCTTATTATAGTTTATATTGACAGCAATACTACTAATTATACAGATTTATCTCTGGCTTACTCTACTCTACCTTATTCTGAATCAAGGATGGAGGCTAAGGGAGGCGCTATCTCAGTGTTTACATGACTGCTGAGGCAGGAGACAGGATAAACAAACCACAATCTGGCTTTTAAAGTCTCTTCTGGGAAGGACCATGTATCATTTCCAATCATGTTCTATTTGCCAAAGGACATGTTTGCTGTTGCAAACTTCAAAAATCATAGATAAGGGGAATCCTACCATACACTTAGAAGACAGAAAACTGGGAATATTTGGGGAACAGCACAAATAAATACCTCATGGTGCCATTTCCAAAGAGCACAAGGGAACAAAGAAATCAAGTAAAAGAAGTTTATGAAGGTCAACTGAGGAAAGAAGTTTGCTTAGCCAAGGCATCTAGAATGCCACTATATCTGCATTTTATAATTTTTAGAGGAATTTGGATGTTAGTTTCTAAGAAATGAACTTTTATAATAAAAATATATTTCAGTTTCACACAATTATCAAAATAACCATCTGTCATTTTTCACTTTAGTACAAATTTTTTTCTAACACCCACCTCAGGAGCACACTCCTTCACATATATGCAGATTGTCATTGTAAAAAGGTACATGCGGTTTCCTTGGTGGCACAGTGGTTGAGAGTCTGCCTTCCGATGCAGGGGACACGGGTTCGTGCCCTGGTCTGGGAAGATCCCACATGCCGTGGAGTGGCTGGGCCCGTGAGCTATGGCCACTGAGCCTGTGTGTCCAGAGCCTGTGCTCTGCAATGGGAGAGACCACAACAGTGACAGGCCCACGTACTGCAAAAAATATATATATAAGGTAGATGATTTAAGGTGGTCTTCAAATTATATACAATTTTCAGGTACTAATTATCATTCCCACCTGTATTTCACAACTGACAGATGTACATTGCTTTTTTCCTACCCAAGAATTGCCAGTCAATGAAATTCCTCCAAAGACAACTTTTGAATATTTTAATAACATAATTCCTGAATTCTTTAATCAATATAATATTTCAGTTTGTTTTTAGAGTCTATGCTTGTGTTATTCTTATATAAAAAGCCTACAAAAATCAACAGACGTATTTGAAATTGTTTCTCATAATTCACCAAATAAGGGCAAAAGTCCATTTTTAAAAATTAGTTTTAGGCTTACAGAAAAATTGAGTGGACAGTACAGAGAGTTTCCATACTCCCTCTGTCCCCTACCAAATCTCCCAACATACATAGTTTCCCCTATTATTGTCTTGTATTGGAGTGGTGTATTTGTCATAATTAACAAACTGATAATAGACA
Organism: Phocoena phocoena; assembly: GCF_963924675.1. Lineage (NCBI taxonomy): Eukaryota > Metazoa > Chordata > Mammalia > Artiodactyla > Phocoenidae > Phocoena > Phocoena phocoena. The sequence continues at coordinate 32,790,042 of NC_089229.1, forward strand.
CATTATTAAAGACCATAGTTTATATTACAGTTTATGGTTTTGATTTATAACGCCATGTATTCACTATTAGAGTATCGGTATGGACTATATCTCCTCAAAATTCATATTTTGAAATTCTAACCCCCAATGTGATGGTATTTGAAAATGGGGCCTTTGGAAGTGTTAAATAAGGTCATGAGGGGTGGGGACCTCATGATAGGATTAATGCCCTTATTAAAAGAGGAAGAAAGTTTCTCTCCACCCCCGCAATCTCTCTCTCTCTCTTTCTCCTTTCACACTCTAAGGATGGCCATGTGAGAATGTGAGAGGGTCCTCACCAAAACCCAGCCATGATAGTATCCTTATCTCAGACTTCCACTATCCAGAACTCTGAGCAATAAATGTTTGTTGTTTAAATCATCCAGTCATGGTAATTTGTTTTAGCAGCCTGAGTAGACTAAGACAAGTATCTTAACACCTGTGATGTTCCACCTGTTCATCCTCCCCTCTCTTCCCCAAACTCCTAGAAACCACAGTTCTTTTTGTCTCCATAGTTTTGCCCTTTTCCAAAAGGTTGTGCAGTTGAAATGTAGCCTATTCAGATTGCCTTTTTTTGTGTGTGTGTGGTACACGGGCCTCTCACTGTTGTGGCCTCTCCTGTTGCGGAGCACAGCTCCGGACCCGCAGGCTCAGCGGCCATGGTTCACGGGCCCACCTGCTTCGCGGCATGTGGGATCTTCCCAGACCGGGGCACGAACCCGTGTCCCCTGCATTGGCAGGCGGACTCTCAACCACTGCACCACCAGGGAAGCCCTCAGATTGCCTTCTTTTATTTAGCAATATACGTTTAAAATTCACCCATATCTTAGTGTGGTTTGATAGCTCATTCCTTTACATTACTTATTAGTTTTCCATTGTATTAGTCTACCACAGTTTATTCATCCATTGACCTATTAAAGCCTTCCTATTTGCTTCCAGTTTATACTGGTTATGAATAATACTGCCATAAACATTTGTGCACAGTTCATGTGGGAGATAAATTTTCAAATCAGTTGGGTAATATCTAGGAACATGAATACTAGATTGTATAGTACAAATATGCTTAGCTTTGTAGGAAACTGCAAAACTGTCTTGCAAAGTGGCTGTGACATTTTGCATTCCCTCCAAAAATGAATGAGTCACTATTGTTTTGCATTCTCTCCAAAACTGGTATTGTCATTTTTTTTGGATTTGGACATTTGAATAGTGTGTAGTTGTATCTCATTTTTGTTTTAATTTGCATTTCACGTTGACAAATGGTGTTGAGGGCTTATAATATGCTATTTTACATCTACAAATCTTCTTTGGTGTAGCATCTGTTGAAGTCTTTTGCCCATTGCTTAACTGTTTTATTTTATGTAGGGTAAAAGTCATTCAACTGATCTGCATTTTGCAAATATTTTCCCTCAATCTGTGACTTGTCTTTCATTCTCTCAAGAATGTATTTTGCAGAATAGAACATTTTCATTTTAACTAACTCCAAACTCAATGCCAGCAGAAAAATCTCTCTGTTGCTTGTCTTTAAAAAAAAAAATTTCCCAGGTCAGACTGATCATGATAATACCACTTATAATTAACACTACCTAATTAGGGACCTCAATTATGTCTGCAAAATTCCTACACCTTTTAATATAACATAATCACAGGATTGATACACCATATAGTCAGGAGTCCTGTTCACAATTAAGGGGTGGGATTATACAGGGCATATACACAGAGGATGGCAATCCAGGGGCCATCTTAGAATTCTGCCAACCAGAGTCCACCCTCTTGCACTCAAGTATTCACATCCTTTACAAATGCAAAATCCATTCACTCTCCCAAGGCTCCCAAGAGTCTCATCCCCTTATGACATCAACTCCAAGTCCAAAGTCTTTTCATTTAAATCTAAATCTCATTAACACAAAACCCCAAATTTCAAAGTTTTGTCCTCTAGATGAGGTATGGATGAACCCCTTGTGTATAATCCACTAAGTGCAGCAATTTGGAGCACAGTTCCTTTCCGACTATAGACCTGTGAAACTAAAAAGGTAAGACTTCTTATAGACAATCCAGTCACGTTCCAACTCGTATAAGATTTTTCAACCTACATAAGGCAAACAAGAATGTATAACTATTTCAGGATATTGTGGGGTTTTATAAGAAAACAGAATAATAAGTAAAAATTAAATTTGTATATTATAAACAAAAGTAAAAATTAATGATGAACTGGTAACATTTTAAAACAATGACACAAAACATTCAATACGCTACATATAAAGTTATCTTTTTAAAGTCTTACTCCAAAATGAGGAAAAGGAAGGATTCAGAAATGTAGAAATGAAAATAAGCAGAATTCTTATTAAAAAAATCTCATAAGTGAAATTTTTTGCCTATCATTTAAAATATTACTCAGTTGCTATACATTATATGTTAAGTTTACACTGTCATATGATCTAATTTTTGAGGGCTGTAGTTTAGTAATATGTTCCAAGATTTTTAAAAAATATCATATGTATTACTGCAACTTCATAATTTTTAGAAATTTGTTCTAAGAAATGATCAGAAATGGAGGTAAAAATTTATTTATAAAAATGGTCCTTTTATTTTTACAGTAATTCAAAAGTAAATATTTAATAATTAGGAATTTTTAAAATTAAATCTTGCACCAATGTACTAGCATAAAGGCCACATTAAAAATGTTTCATAAGCTTATATCAAAATGTTCAAAAAAGATAGTGTTCAACTGAAAAAAAAATAAGAGTTAAGGGACAGAGAATTCAAAAGCTTTACAGATAAGCAAAAGCTAAGAGAATTCAGTCCCACCAGACAGGCTTTGCAACAAATGCTAAAGGAATGTCTCTAGGCAGGAAAGAAAAGGCCACAATTAGAAACAAGAAAATTATGAATGGAAAAGCTCACCAGTAAAGGCAAACATACAGAAAAGGTAGGACATCATCTATACAAAAATATGATATCAAAACCAGCAATCATGAGGAGAGTCCAGATACAGGACACTGGAAATGCGTTTGAAATTAAAAGACCAGCAACTTAAAACAATCTTGTTTACATATAAACTGCTATATCAAAACCTCATCGTAACTGAAAAACAAAATTCTACAATAGGATATGTACACAAAAAAGAAAAAGGAATCCAAACACAACACTAAAGTTAGTCATCAAATCACAAGAGAAGAAAACCAGAGAGGAAGGGAAGAAAAATGACCTACAAAAACAAATCCAAGACAATTAACAAAATGGCAATGAGAACTGATAATGATAATTACTTTAAATGTAAATAGATTAAATTCTCCAACCAAAAGACACGCTGAATGGATATAAAAACAAGACCTGTATACATTCTGTCTACAAGAGACCCACTTCAGATCAGGGACACATGCAGACTGAAAGTGAGAGGATGAAAAAGGCATTCCATGCAAATGGAAATCAAAACAAAGCTGGAGTAACAATACTCATATCAGACAAAAGACTTAAAAATAAAGACTGTTACAAGAGACAAAGAAAGCCACTACATAATCATCAAGGAATCAATCCAAGAAGAAGATATAACAGTTGTAAATATATATGCACCCAACATAGGAGCACCTCAATATATAAGGCAAATATGAACAGCCATAAAAGGAGAAATTGACAGTAACACAATAATAGTGGGGGGATTTAACACCCTAGTTTCATCAAAGGACAGAACATCCATACATAAAATCAATAAGGAAACTAAGCCTTAACATGTTAGAGCAGGTGGACATAATTGATATTTATAGAGCATTCCATCCAAAAGCAGCAGAATAGACATTCTTCTCAAGCACCCATGGAACATTCTCCAGGATAGATCACATACTGTGCCACAAAGCAAGCCTCAGTAAATTTAGCAAAATTGAAATCATATCAAACATCTTCTCTGACCACAATGCTATGACATTAGAAATCAACTACAAGAAAAAACTGTAAAAAACACAAACACGTGGAGACTAAACAATGTTACTAATGGAATGGATCACTGAAGAAATTAAAGAGAAAATCAAAAAATACCTAGAGTCAAATGAAAATGAAAGCACAATCTAAGACCTACGGGACACAGCAAAAGCAGTTATGAGAGGGAAGTTTATAGCAATACAGTCTTACCTCAGGAAACAAGAAAAATCTCAAATAAACAACCTAAAGAAACTAGAGAAAGAAGAACAAATAAAACCCAAAGTTAGCAGAAGGAAAGAAATCATAAAGATCAGAGCAGAAATCAATGAAATAGAGATGAAGAAAACAATAGAAAAGTTTGATGAAACAAAAAGCTGGTTGTTTGAAAAGATAAACAAAATTGATAAACCTTTAGCCAGAGTAATCAAAAAAAAAAGGGGGGGGGGCAGCGAGAAGGCTCAAATCAATATAATTAGAAATGAAAAAAGAGAAGTTACGATGGACATCACAGAAATACAAAGGATCATGAGAGATTACTACAAGCAACTATATGCCAATAAAATGCACAACCTGCAAGAAATGGACAAATCCTTAGAAAGGTACAATCTTCTAAGACTGAACCAGGAATATAAAATATGAACAGACCAATCACACATACTGAAATTGAAACTGTGATTGGAAAACTTCCAACAAAAGTCCAGGACTAGATCACTTCACAGGTGAATTCTATCAAACATTTAGAGAAGAGTTAACACCTATCCTTCTGAAAGTCTTCCAAAAAATTGCAGAGGAAGGAAAACTCCCAAACTCATTCTGTGAGGTCACCATCACCCTAATACCAAAACCAGACAAAGATACCACACAAAAAAGAAAATTACAGGCCAATATCACTGATGAATGTAGATTCATATGTACTCAACAAAATACTAGCAAACCAAATCCAACAATACCTTAAAAAGATCATACATCATGATCAAGTGGGATTTATCCCAGGGATGTAAGGATTTTTCAATATCTGCAAATCAGTGTGATACACCACTTAACAAATTGAACAATAAAAACCATATGATCACCTCAATAGGGCACAAGATCTAAATAGACATTTCTCCAAGGATAACATACAGATGGCCAAAAAGCACATGAAAACATGCTCAACAACATCACTTATTATTAGAGAAATGCAAATCAAAACTACAATGAGGTACCACCTCACACTGGTCAGAATGGCCATCATCAAAAATCTACAAACAATAAATGCTGGAGAGGGTATGGAGAAAAGGGAACACTCCTACACTGTTTGTGGGAATGTAAATTGGTGCAGCCACTATGGAGAACAGTATGGAGGTTCCTTAAGAAACTAAAAATGGAGCTACCATATGATCTAGCAATCCTACTCCTGGGCACATATCCAGAGAAAATCATAATTCAAAAAGATGCATGGATCCCAATGTTCACTGTAGAACTATTTACAATAGTCAAGACATGGAAGAAATCTAAATGTCCATTGACAGGAATGAATAAAGATGTAGTACATATATACAATGGAATATTACTCAGCCATAAAAAAGGATGCCATAATGCCATTTGCAGCAACACGGATGGACCTAGAGACTATCATACTAAGTGAAGAAAGTCAGAGAAAGACAAATATTGTATGATATCACTTATATGTGGAATCTAAAAAAAATGATACAAGTGAACTTATTTACAAAACAGACTTTGAAAACAAACATATGGTTACCAAAGGGGAGAGGTGGGGGGTGAGGGATAAATTAGGAGTGTGGGATTAACATATACATATTACTATATATAAAATAGATAATCAACAAGGACCTACTGCATAGCACAGGGAACTCTACTCAGTAATCTGTAATAACCTGTATCAGAAAATAATCTGAAAAAGAATGGATATATGTATAACTGAACCACTTTGCTCTACACCTGAAACTAACACAACATTGTAAATTAACTATAAAATAAAAATTAAATGAAGAAAAGAAAGGAATTACATAATAAAATGTAGAGAGATAGGAGAGTCTGACACAAAACTCCTAAACCCCTTGGAATTTCCTGGGTAATAGGAGTTTCTTTTATAATAGTGAGGTGACTCTATGGGCTCTTGGGTTGGGGCTGGTCACCAGAAAAAGCAAGCCATGATTAGAAGCTTGGAAATTTCAGCCCTACCTCCCATTTTCTGAAGAGGGGCTGGAAGTTAATAGTCATACCTATGTGATGAAGCCTCCATAAAAGTACAGGGTTTAGAGATCTTCTGGGCTGGTGACCATATCCACATGGCAGGAAGGGGCACACTCCAACTCCACTAAGACAAAAGCTCCTGTGCTCAGGACTCTTCCAGACCTTGTACTGATACTATGTATCTCTTTATCTGGCTGCTTATCTGTATCCTTTAACATATCCTTTGTAATAAATTGGCATTAATAAGTAAACTGTTTTATTGGGTTCTGTAAGCCACTCTAGTAAATTATTCAACTCAAAGAGAGAACCTTGGGACCCTCTGATCTGTAGCTAATTTGAGCTGAAGTTGTGGGTAACCTGGGGACATATTCCTTGCTATTGGCATCTGAAGGAGAGGCCCATCTTGTGGGACTAAGACCTTAACCTGTGGGTTTTATGCTAACTTTGGCTAACATCAGAATTGAATTGTAGGACACCTAGCAGATGGCAGAGAATTGATGGTTGTCAGAAAACCTCCCACACATCTGGTTAAAGAAGTGTTCTGCGTGAGTAGTAAGAGGTGAAATATTTTTTCCTTTCCAATGTAAAAACAAAAAGTGCAGAGACTTTGAAAAAGTCAGGTTTGCATTTGAGTCAAGGGTCCACTGTGTAACATTGTGCACATAAATGAATGTCCCTAAATTTAAATCTTTTCAAAATTAGAATGAGTATATTGAGAAATATGGAAGTCCTGGCATATAGTGAACATTTAGTGAATGAATCCTATCATAATTATTCACTGATAATAGTTTTCTTCACACTCTGATGACAGTGGAATAAATGTAAAGTTACAATAGAAAAAAATTGTTAAGACTTTCTGTTCACCTCACACAGTTCATAAGAGTTGTAGAATATGTCTTAATGATTCTTAGCAATCTATACTTTAAAATACTGTTAAAATATCTTCCTTCAAGGCTGAAGTAAATAACTATATTTAATTATGTTTGAGCAATTCAAAAACTCTTCAAAGGGCCCACTTCTGCTTAGCATTTTTCCTCCATATCAGACAGGCTTCTATTTGGTCCTGCAATGTAGCAATGGAATCACAGACCAGTCCACAGTGCTTTCAGGTTTGAGAGCTCTCTTCAGTGAAATGCGCACATGGGGATTCTTGCTCAAACAGTATGAGTGTAAATGCAGCTGGCATGTCCACAAGGATATGGGATCATGAAGTTTGTGGTTTAATTATATCAGGAATAGAATTTGATCCATTCTCTAATTTATTCTAAAAACACATCACTTTAATGGGGTTTCAATGAACTGTGTGCCAAAGGCATAATGTTAAAAGCAAAAATGGGCTATTCTTTTTTTTTCTTCAAAGAAAAAGCATTGATCAGGTCCATGATTAAATGCTATATGGAGAATATCTTCCACAAGCATAAGTACTCATTATATTCCCCTTTGATTGCAAAGAATCTATGTGCCAAACACACAATAAATATAAGCATGGTCAGGGAGTTTCTGCAGGTGAATTGATAAATGTGCAGTGTGTGTGTGTGTGTGTGTGTGTGTGTGTGTACTAGCTGTTTTCATCCAGTAATTATGCATGGCCTGATGCCTATTTTGTCTGTATCCAGTGAGTAATATGTGTACTGCGTGGAGAATTTGAGAAACATCGAATCATTTATTCTTTCATTTATTCAACGAATAGGGCCCAGTCTTATACTAAGAGATGCAAATACAAGGGGAGCAGATGTATAAGCAGGTCTGTCTTTCTAAAGCTAAAGTTTATGGGGGAGATGGACACCAAAGGATCACACACTCAGTGTCATTTTACTACCATGATAAGTGCTTCTAAAAAGAAGAACACAGGATTCTAGGAGAGTAATATTGAGGGTTTATTTAGTCAAAGAGAGTAGGAAAGAATTTCCTAGGAAAAGTAACATTTGAGCTGAAGGAAAATAGCAGTTAACCAAATAGCAGATCACATGTGTCTACATTTTGGTGACTCCATTTTACTACTTCCTGGAAAAATCACCATTTTAGGGATGGCCATCCATGAAAAAGGGAGATTGTTCTATTATGTAAGTTAAGATCTTCCCTAAATTTGTCCCTCCTTGTCTTTTTGGTATCTTATTTTCCCTCATTCAAGCATTTGGATAGATGATTCACTCAAAAGAATATGGAAAACAAACTTGTGAAGCTCTTAGGAAACTACTGCAATTTAAATCCACAGGTAATAATATTAAACTTTGAAATGCTTTCCTCAGAAGCTTTAGTTTCACTTTGTGCCTCTGAACTCCTAGAGAGGTAGGAATAGAGAACACTACACTATACTACACTATAAAGGCTCAATCTTTGTAAAGAATAAATGAAAGCAATTTTCTCCGACGTAAGATTATAATAAAGTGAAACTTCAGGAGAAAACATCTTGCCTTACAACTTTCTCAACTGGCTTTTGGTTAAATTTTCAAATCCAGAAATTTAAGAAGATAATTTAAATGAATTTTATTATATTCTCTAGCTACTTACATTTCTATAATGTTAGATTCATATAGTCTAAAGATCATGCAGATTTATAATCAGACCAAATAACATCTAAGAAAGCATACCATTTTCTTTATAATCCTCATGAATTTAGACTTGCCATTTGGGAGAACATTAGGAATAATCTGTACTTGTATCTTTTCATTAAAAAAAATATTGTACTTTCCTATGCATCTTAGTCACCCTATGATTGCTTTGCATTAACAAGTTCAGAATTATGTTTTTAGCTTTTTATGAATTTGTATGTACATTCTTTTCGAATACAAATATAAATTTGGAAAGATCTCATAAGGTTAACTGTCTCATCCTTTTAAGCCCTAGAACCCAATCTAAAATTTACAATGTGGTCCTGTTTATTTTGTTTAAATTTAAGGTGTAACACATTCCATTTTAATCTATGTAGCCCATGTTTCCCTAATGCTCACCAGCCCATCACCACTAATTGGTTTATAAGGAACCATATTTGACTGAAGTTTTGTGTGTCATTTAAAACAGCCTTCTTCAAATATCTGGTACTTTGCTGAAGGTATCTCTCTTGCAGTCATGAATAAGTTCATTACTGTTGAGTATCAGTATTTGCCAGTGTGACAGACATCTGAGGCAACAGACAGGGTGAGGAGAACCATCCCTTCTCTGTGGTGTGCATTATAGCTTATCCAAACTGCACTGTTTGTTTCCTCATAAATTTATAGTGTTTTCAATGAAACAGCTTTTTCACATCTAACTCACAGTCTCCGTACACTCTGTAGAGATTATGTGTCAAATACGGACCATTACGTAAGACACATCTGTATGAAAGACCCAGTCTTATATTCAAAATCACCTGACTGTCTGGTGTGTTCTTTTCCTGGGTCCAGCTTACCTCACTGATTCCGCTTTCTTTAGGAAGAATCCTTCAAGGAGGCCCTTTGATCTTGAAGGTAAATAAGCTTCTGGTGAGGTCACCCACCAGTTCACTAGACATACTCAAACATGTTTAAATTCTAGTTTGGGCTACCTGAGACTTTCACTAAATGCCTACTATTTCTTGGACATCACATCTGACCTGAGAATTCAGAAATATGAGACATAGCTCCTATCCTAAAGTAGCTTAAAATCTACCTGGAGATATAATCACATAAGTAATTTCAATACAGTATGAAAGTCACAACAATACAAATACTATGTGCTATGAGGGTGCATAGAAGTTGACCACTAACTTTTCCATAATTATTTTCAGCCTTAATTTGGGGGTGTATTGTTTTGTCTGATATGTGATTTGCTTCATCTAGGAGTCCCACAAAATCTTAAATGATATTGAAGGACCAGTTTATTTGGAAGGAGATAGAAATAAACTGATTTATGCAACAACAATATGTGTGTATGAATAGATTTACTGTGTATGGTGTTAAATAGTGTTCCCTCAAATCCATGTCCATCCAGAACCTCAGAATGTGACCTTCTGTGGAAATGGGGGCTTTGCAGTGTCAAAGAGAACCAGAGCTGTACACTAGTTAATGTGCAAAAAATAGATTTCATTTAGTAACTATTGTAATAGGGGGAAACAAACTTCAGTATAGAACGGAACTCAATTCTGATTATAGCCAAAGAGCATAAGTGGGGATATATAGCCAAGGAGCAGGGAGAGGGGTTCAGTGGATGGAAATTTACTAAGAGGAGACATAAAAGGTAATAGGATTCTTGAAAAACCTGATTAACAGGATTCTTGCTGAAGGCAGGCCAGGGTGATCAGATATCAAGGGTGATCATATACCAAGGGTGGGAAGGATGACTTAGCAAGATTCTTTGCTAAACCTGGACTGGGCAGGCCAAAGACAGGTTTGGGGCCAAGGTGGAGGCCTAGCCCAGAAAAGATTCTCAGAGGAACCTGTAAAGTTTGGTCAAAGAGGGAGTTTCTGTTATCAGATGCAATTAATTAAAATGGGGTAGTACTGGATTAGGGTGGGCCTTAAATCCATTATGACTGGAATCCTCTTAAAAGAAGAGGACAGAGGCAAAACCACACAGGGAAAAACATGTGATTATGGAGGCAGAAATTAGAGTAACTCATCTACAAGCCAAGGAACTCCCAAGGACTGCTGACAACCACCGGAGGCTAGGAGAAAGGCAAGGAAATGTTCTTCCCTAGAGCCTTCAGAGGAAGCATGGCCTTCTGACACCTTGAATTTGGATTTCTAGCCTCCATAACTGTAAAAGACTACATTCTGTTGTTTTAAGCCACTCAATTTGTGGTGCCTTGTTGTGGCACCAACTAACATATGGTATTATACCTACAAGCGCCCAGGGACACGGAGGATTGAGAAGGATATAAACCACAGTACCAACAATGCTTTCTGTTTGGTGAGGAAGGGTGGAATGAAACTGGGAGTGGGGTAAAGGAGGGGATTTCACACTGTATATTTTCTAGAATTCTTTTACATAGTGGGATTATATAGGTACTTTATGCTTTCAGGAGTATGTAAATACAGCATTACCAAAAAAAAGAAAAACAATATATACAAGGGATATGGGAAAAGTTTAAAGCTTTCTCAGAGGAAGGCTAAGGAAATCTACATATGCATCAGTTTAATGAATATCGCCATGTTAGGTTATATGGCACCTTGGTTTACCTCTTTATAATTACCCCAAACTGACCCTGAGATATCATGAATATACAGAATTGGTGGGAAACTGGCTTTTCATTTTCTACTTTAAAATCTTATTTGTGTTCTATATTTAAAGTGACTCCTCATGTATTGGCACTAACCTGAGAATGCACATCAGAAGGGGAAAATGACAGTTTCCTTCTTTCATTTCGTGCCTTATATCTGGTATCTTATTTACCACATACTTATCTGGGTTGTGATGAAAATATATAAAATAAATATTTGAACCTTTAACTTCAGAGAAGAAAATATATACAGTTACATGCTCCATGAAGGCAAGGATTATTATCCATTCTATTTACTGCTGCATGCTCAGCACCTTAAACAATAATTTGCACATAGTTGCATTCAATATCTGTCAATAAATGAATAAATATAGTAATGCATTATTTAACTTCCACTAGGAATTGTTATCTCTGCCTTTTGCCAAGAGTGCTAGGGAAATTATGTAAATGGCATTGACCCAGATAGTCAAACACAAACAAAGTTCTGCATAAAAGCATTCAGGTAAGATCCTATTTTCAGAAAACCAAATTTTAGGCTGATTTACTTATTAACTGGTGTTTTACAAGTGTTTCTTATTTCATCCATTAGTTTATCTGCCTAGGTAAAATAGATTACTATACTAATAAATTAGTATAGTTTGCAAATCTCCAATTATCCTTATTAATAAGGTCATGATATTCTACAGAGGCATAATTGCACTGACATAATCTCTCAGTATCCAAAAGACTACATTTGGTGACTTACAATTTTCAGCCTTTCAGTATACCTATTTCACTGGAAATTACTTGCTCTCTATTCTATTTTATTGCTTTTACAGCTTGATTATATTTTATTAAAACTATTAAGAATGCTGACATATTTATTAGATCTATGGTGCTTTGAAAGGCACTTTTTTTAGATTCACAGATGAATGTAAATGCATGTGAAAAAACCCTCATTTTTAAACATTCTTCTTATTATATATACACGTACATATGTACACATATGTGACGTCTTATTGATTACTGGTTTCTAAAAAGAAAGCAAATATGGCATCTTTCACATAATTCTAGACTTCATAACTGGTCACTTTTTTGTGCCACATTAGAAAATATAGCTATAGACTTTTTTGGGTTACACTATATATCACAAGGTCACATTAGAAAATACATTCCATCTTTAACATCACTAGAATATGTAATAGGAAAATTACAATGTTTAGAATGATTTCTGTCACTGCAGTAAAGACAGGTTCAAAGATAATTAGATAACTTTCATTCCAATGGTTTCTGGTGAGACCTACAATGAGCTTTTCATGAGAGATCAAATATTAAAAACGAACTATAATAAAGAACAAATCTGACTCCATACTGGATCTGTTTCTTTTACTTTAACCTTTGTATTCTATTGCTTTTGCTATAAGTTAATCACTAAAGGGATGTTGCCTATAAGCTTAAAGTATACATAGTGTCCCATCTCCAGGAACCCTGCCTCCTGTGCCTGAGTGTTAAGCTAAATTGCCTTTGTTTAAGCTCACAGGAAACATCCTGACCAGGCCCACCTGTGAAAGGCTGCAGGAAAGAAGAAATTAACACATTCCCTCCAGAGTCTAGCCAGAACCAGGAAATATATGCAACAATTTATCATCTTTCTTGTGTTTTTTTTTTTTTTTTTTTTACTTTACCTCCTCACCTGCCCCTCTTTGTTCTGTGAAAGAAACTAGCATCCAAACCCAGTTAAGATGGTTCTTTGGGACACTAGTCCCCCATCTTCTCGGTCTGCTGGCTTTCTGAATAAAGTCACTATTCCCTGCCCCGACAACTCATCTCTTGACTTATTGGCCTGTTGTGCAGCAAGCACTATGAGCTTGGACTCAGTAACAAAACAAACAAAAGCACTAGATGCTTATCCTGATTTTTCAAGGAGAAAACATTCATGAATTACCTGCTATACTCATAGCATATGGAAGCCTCAAGTCAAAGGTCACTGAATTGTTTTTGAACTATTTCCCTTTTGACAGGGTGGAAAAGTCCTGGCTTGTGCACAACATGTGGTAGAGGAGTGTTGCCACAATCTGAGAATGAGGCTGAGAATCACAAATGCCTATTGTCAGTTAATGGTTATCGAGGTCTAAATGCAGTAGAGAACACATAATTAGGCATGGTTTCTGACCAGGATATTAACAACCTATGTTGGGAAACTGTCTATGCACTAAAACTATTTCTTCTCCTCATATTCGGTAACCTTAAGGCATATCAAATTAGGTTCCCTATGAGAAATAAATCTTGTGGAAAGGTTTTAAAGAGCCCAGAGGGCTTCAGAATCAGACTTCACAGAATGACCTCAACCTCTCCTGTCTAACACCATTAAAACTAAATTATCACATTCCCTGGATTAAAGTTGATTCTATTTTAATTACAGAGTATAAATTTCTTCATTGGTCAGCCTCCATAAAAATTTCAAGCTATTCCTTGGGCATTTGTCAGTCAATATATCTGCCTTTGCCTTAATACACTGGGAAACAACTAATACATATTAGCTAATGACTGTGGACCACCTCATATTTTTCTAGTATGGCCAAGTGTAATGGAACATAGGGTTAACAGTGGGGTAGTCAATAGTGAAAAGAGGAATTTTCTTGCCATATAAAGTGTTACTATTTGGACATGGGGAAAAATAATGCAGAAAGATATAAACAAATTTTAAATAAAAACTATATAGTTAAAATTCCATTCCTATCTAACTTTGAAGTTACAATAAAAAAATAATTCATAGAGGATTTTAACAGCAATTTTCTTTACCCACTATGACAGGAAATATATGTGTGTATATATGTGTATATATATATTTTTATTTAAATATATTAAAAATATAAAGTACTTATTGTATATATTATGTCATCACAAAATTGCATATATATAAATTATAGAATATATTTTTTCTCAGGAAATATATACATATATGCTTATCTATATTCATTTAGCCATCTATCATCTATCTATCTGCTTATTTCCTAGAATATGCTTCAGTTAATCACACCTCTATCAGTATGTACAATGGAGTCTGAATTGCTAATATAGAAGCTATTTCAGGCAATAACTGAAGCTGAATATGATATTAAAACATGTACATCATGCAATAGTTTGGTTTCTTGAAATTAGTCTCTCGTAGTCCCTTTGTACAGCTAATAAATCTTAAAGACGTATCTAATTTCTTGCCTTTGTTGTCCTAGCTTGAAATTTTACTTAATACATTTTGCATTCTTTAATATGATGTACTGATGCTAGATAACAGTTTTAATTAATTTTTAATTTAGAAATAGGAACACAAACCCCAATAGAAATAGAGTAATAGAAATAATTTAAAGTCAATTAAATGAAAGCATGTTCTGGACACTTCAATGATAATACTTGCTTTCTGCCTGTAATTAGACTTAATTTGGTTCTTTTACTAGATCAAAATTCATTTAAAGATTCTTTAACTGCTATTTTTAAAAAAATCAGTACTAAGCTCAATTTTGACAAACCTGTACCTGCAATGGGAACACTGAATAGGATTTTAAGTTTAAATGCTAATAACATGATCTATACTTAATTTAAGAATGACAGTTAAAGTTGAAATACGTGTAAAAAATCTGTATCAGGAAAAAATACCTATTCTTAGAAAAGGTAAGAAATGAGCAAAACAATCAAACAGCAGAGTCATTGCAAAAGTGGATTCTTAGAAAATTTAAATAAACATACTATAAAAAGAACTTCCCTCAAAGGAGAAACTATCTTATTTTAACACAAAGTTTCTCACATATCAATATGGAACTGGTGGGAAAATCTGAGATAATGTGAGACTTTGTTGAAGACTAGGCTATCAGAATGACATACAACTTCAGTCCAGGACTACACTATTTTTATAGTAGAATTTAAGTGAACTAATGTTCATTGAGAACGTATTATTTGCCAGATGGTATGCTACACAATTTCTTTTGGAATTACCATGGTGATTTTCTTTTTAAAAATGCAAGTATACCTGGCAGTGGTAACATATCTAAGTAATTATAAGATCACTTTTCCTTAGACAGGTGACTGGGTAGAGAGTGGAGTTTCCTGGGGAGGAATATGGGGTAACTGAATAAAGAAATAAAAGGCACAGTCAGACAAATTTTCAACTTGAATGTCACAGATTCAATGGGTAATAATCTAGTATTCTCTGTTAATGCAGACAATATCAAATGTATGGCTTATTCTCAGTGGTATTACTAAAAGACAAGGGAAGTTTGTGAACAATGTTAATTTCTTATCACATGATAAATATTTCACTAATTTTCTTTAATTGTTCTTGAAACTATGTACATTTTTCACTTTTACCATCTTGAAATGTGTTAAAATACACAAGAATTTTGTTTTAGGTGCTAGAATCTTCCCCAGCAATATGAGACCTAATGGATGAGATTCCAAAGTAAAGTCCACTCATGTTAATGGATGGAGAAGGCAAAATAAAGGATAAAGGTGGCTTGGAAATTGAAGAAACAGCCCAAAGATCTAATCTACATAGGCTGTTTATAGAGGCTAAAGAAAGCAAAGCAAATAAATGTATGTCTAGTGTTGACTAATGGGAAAGATAAGTTCTGGGTAATGAATAGAAGGTGGATTTGAGCTTCTGTTTTTATAAGATGTCATTAGTTTATCTTATCTCCTGTATTGCTAAAAGCAAAATCAAAAAGGGAGTTGCCTTTGTGATACTTTTAAGCGCTAGAAATGTTTTTATGTTTATATTTTTGTTCTGATGCATAGTAGTTAAGTGTGGCCCTGGGAAATTTTTTCAGCCTTTTTAAAAATAAGATTATTAATCTAAAACAAGGGCATACCACTTAGTGTCCTTAAGAGAATTATATAAATGCATATAAAGTGTTTAGCATAGTGCCTGGAACCTAGAAAAAAAACTTGCTAAATGGTTATTGTTATCAAGTCACATTACAGATTGTTCCATTCCCTATAATCTAGTTCTATAATCAGACTTAATTTACATAACAAAATTTTATCCCAGACCTCTTAATTTCAGATAAACTGCTCATAAAGCAAGCATAGATCTCAGTGTAACTATAATTTGCTTCTGTCTCCAAATAACAGGTTTGATTTTTATTCCTCTTTTTAAAAAGATAATAATACATTTAAGTGAATATTTATACTAGCGTTAATAAACTTAAACTGATATACTATAGGAAAGAAAATTGACTACAAAAGTATTTCCTTGTAATACTAGTAGAAAATGTCATTAAATAATACTTGTCAAACACATGACTCCTTGGGCTTCCCTGGTGGCGCAGTGGTCAAGAGTCTGCCTGCCGATGCAGGGGACACGGGTTTGTGCCCTGGTCCGGGAAGATCCCACATGCCGCAGAGCGGCTGGGCCCGTGAGCCATGACCGCTGAGCCTGCGCATCCGGAGCCTGTGCTCCGCAATGGGAGAGGCCACAACAGTGAGAGGCCTGCCTACCGCAAAAACAAAAAACAAAAAACCCACATTACTCCTTAAGATTTTATTTTAGACAGAATGATGGGTTATGTTACTTGTATCTTTTGTTTCTTCCCTAAAATGAGCCATCAGGGCACTTTGATTACAGTTCAATTTTAGTGGAAACTTTGAAAATGACACTGCAGAGGTTGGATTATGAAGAGCTATGGGTCTGCAGATGGTTTATCAAAACATTCTTAAATTTTATTAGGCTTTCCTCAAGAAAACAAAATTTGGATTAATATATCATTTGTTAACTGACAAACCGCTCGAGAGAAAAGAAAAAAAAAAACTTCTATGATTCATTCCAGCAAAGAGATCAATAAAGAAATATAATCTTTATGCAAAGGCTGGTGGTTAGCCAGGAAACAAAGGAAACATTCTGGCTAGTTATTATGGAAACTGCTTGAAAATTGCAGATGCCTTAAATTTATAGCTTCTGCTGTTTTCTATATCACTTTGCAGTTTGCAGCTCAAGAGAAAACAGTGCTGCTTAATGACAGAGACAGTTTTGTTTGGGTTGCATTTTCTTTGTGGAGCAGAATTAGCATGCTAGGAAATAAGAAATTTGTCTCAAACTGGTAGCTTCAAAAACACAGGAAAAAACATACAAAATTAAGGTACAGAGGAAAGGTAAGGTGGGGGAAATAACAGGTTTGTAAATAAGTAAACCTTTACAAACTTAAGATGTCTATTTAAAGACAAAGGATGTATTTTTATGTCTGTGAAGTACTTTACTCAAATAAGCTGCCTACAAAACCTTTTCACCTAGATGTCTGTCACCTTAAGTTAAAGCTAAAACTATCAATGCCTTTAAAAAGCAACTTCAATCTTCTGAACAGTTCATTTCTGAGTACTCATTTTAGTGTTCTTTTTAACCTCTGTGACATGTGTTTATTTGCTGACATTCATACAGAAATTTTATTAGCAATGTTATGTGTACTTTTTCTCAAAAATCTGTTCCCTTTTTATTTTAGTCAATTTTAGAATGGAAGTTTTCTGCAAGACAAATAAATGTTTATTTTTCATTGCATAAAAGTTGAAAAAACAAATAATAATAAAAATAAAATGATCTGCAAGACTACCATGATAGTTCCTGTTTTGCTACTAACATTTCAGAAAATATCAATAATCTATAGCAGAGGTTGGCAAACTTTTTCTGTAAATGTCAGTAATACTTTAGACTTCATGAACCATCTGTCTCAATTATTCAACACTGCTATAGCAGTGTGAAAGCAGCCATAGACAATATATAAGTAATGGGTGTGGCTGTGTTACAATAAACAATTATAAAAACAAACCATACTTTTGTCTGATCTATACTATAGAATAAAGTACTTATCCCAGATATCAGAACCTGCCTCATTAATATTTGGGGTATCGCCTTCAAATAATTTTTCTGTGGAGAGTGGTAAGTAGGTATATAGGTATATCATGGATAAATGTCATTTCATTTTTGTTGTCCTGCATCTGCACTCTCTTCTATTTGGATTATTTTCCACTTTATGAGTATTGGTTGGATTCACATCCTACTATAGAAAAGTGAGATCCTCACTTTCCCAGACTCTCTTGCACCTGAGACTCTAGTGTTTAAACTTAGGTGTACCTGCCAGTGAAATTGAATATAAAATTATCAACGTAAAGAATTAAGGTTCAGGAAGAATCCATTTTAGCTGAGGGTGGTAGCAGAGACTCAATGGTACAACATTGAGTTTCCAAGTAAGAAGTTATTGAAGTACAGCAGTTGATTGCAGAGACCAGGGCTGCCATACTCAGCAGTATAATTTGAGGTGTGCTCTGTTAAGCCATGGAAACATCAGATTTGATTTATGCTAAATCCTTGTTTTCCAAATCTCATGCTGTCATTTTCCTTACAAGTGTGCTCACTATTGAATTTCTCCTCAATGAAATACTTTGAGGTAATTATTCAATGGGAGATCTTGTTGTTTGAAACCAATAACTCTGATTGATACAGAAATTTGTAATCTGAGAGGTCGTGGTGAGTGGGGGAATGTTAGATTGGTGAGTTGGAACCAAGGGTAGTAAAAATCACACTAATAAGCTAAGAAACTGGTCTCTGAAATCCTAGGGCTTTCAAAAATTATAAATGGTCAAAGCATTACTTATTGTGACCTAAAATGAATTAATAAGCAAAGATATAATTTATCAAGAACTTGTGGCTGCTGTTATAGAACAAAATGAACATAAGAATAACTTGGCATCATTGTGGTGGAGCAGTTATTGCTAATTTCCATTACATAGACTGAAGAGGAGAATGACAACTTTAGGTTTCTAATTTCAAAATGTTACCCAATAGTACAAACTTCCTATTATTTTAAGCAATCTCTTATGAATGAACCTAGAGCACCACAATAGCAAAACAAAAAGTTTGACTCTGTAGGCTTCCAAAGTATAATATTCATCAAATTCGCAACCTCATCACGTATCTTTTTTTTAGAACATCTATTTTTTTAGCATGATATATTTTAAAAAGTTTTTTATTGAAGTATAGTTGATTTACAATGTGCCAATCTCTGCTGTGGCTCAGTTATATACATATATACATTCTTTTTTTTATATTCTTTTCCATTATGGTTTATTATCCCAGGAGACTGGATATAGTTCCCTGTGCTCTACAGTAGGACCTTATTGTTTATCCATCTAAATGTAATAGTTTGCATCTACCAACCCCAAACTCCCAGTCCATCCCTCTCGCTCTCCCCTTTCCTCTTGGCAACCACAAGTCTGATCCCTATGTCTATGAGTCTGTTTCTGTTTTGTAGGTAGGTTCATTTGTGCCATATTTTAGATTCCACATATAAGTGATATCATATGGTATTTGTCTTTCTCTTTCTGACTTACTTCACTTAGTCTTAGAGGAAAACATAGGAAGAATACTCTTTAACATAAATCACAGCAAGATGGTTTTGACCCATCCTAGAGTAACGAAAATAAAAATAAACAAATGGGACCTAATGAAACTTCAAAGCTTTTGCACAGCAAAGGAAACCATAAAGAAAACAGACAACCCTCAGAATGGAAGAAAATATTTGCAAACAAAGCAACTGACAAGGAATTAATCTCATCAAGTATCTTATATGAAATTAGGGCATTGATGGAGAAAGTGTGAGACACAAAGAACAGGAATGCAAATATATAGAAGGGTCAGAGGACTCAGGTTTATCTGAATTCCTAAACCTGTTAAGCTTTTCTTGCCAACTGTGTAAGTTGTCATATCTCTGTCTATTGTGGCAGTCCCTTCTTTCTTAAAATGCTGACTGTCCTTGTCTAACGAAGTTGTCTTATATAAATAAAGAAGCCAATGTGCCTAACGTACCTACCTAAACACACACTGTTTTAGTGCAATTTCTAACTAGAATCAGTTTCCAGCAAGTGCTTGGAAACATTTGCAAGATTGGCATTTTACCTTTGAATATTATTTTTAAAAAATATTTGTTTGTTCCTCATTGATATGATTACACATCAACATCCTAGCCATGCTTCCTCACCTTATTGTTAGGCATGGACACATGACTTGTTTGGTCAATACAAAGTGGGAAAACCCAAAGTGTACTATAGTAGAACCATTTAATGTAGATGACTGAACTTCGCACTTTGTCCCCTGCCATAAGAACAGAAGCTATTGGGTACTGACTGCTGCTTCAGTCTTGGTCCTGGAATGGGTCTGTACATGGAGTAGAGACACAGCTGACCCACAGTCCATGATGAACACGAATAATGTTTTTGAACATGAATGTTGATAAATATTTTTGTTGTAAGCCACTGAGATTTGGGGATTTTTTTCTTATTGTAGCAGCATTGACAAAAATATGAGGAATAGATTTTGGTAACAGATTCTAAGCGTGATTCCAAAGACATAGGTATGTAATGTTAACTTGGACTGAAATTACGAATGTGTGTACAATTTCTACTTATTCTGGATTGTCTTTTCTAAAACAGCAAATAGTTTGAATTATTAACCTGGTAGGTTGACAGAAAGTAGTTTAGATACTGAAACTGTCTTTAAGTAAACAAGACTGTCCAAGTAAATTGATCCTGTATAACCTATTAATCTATTTATAAATATATCTCCTGAGAGGGCCCAGAAGACAGTACTTTCTCTAAGACCTTAAGAAATACACTGGGGAGATGATCACTAGCATTCATTACATATATATACACACATTTAATATATAATGTATATTATTTTTAGGGAGTAAGGGATGCAAAATAAAATGTGCTTCTTGACATCAATACAGATACCAGGATCTTGAGGTGACAGAATATAAGTAATGATTTAACTATGGTTGCAAGGGGGGCAAGGTTACCATGACAGGTAACTTATCCAAAATTTCCCCAGTGGTACATAGATGAGCATTCCATTAATGTCTTAATGATTTGTATAAAGAAAAACACACTACACCTAATTTGAGCCCTTTTATGGAGAGTCAGAGAACCTTATTTACTTTCCAGTCTTGAGTTTGTTCAATACCCAAGCTCCTTGAAAGAAGGGATATGACGTCCTAATATATAAGGAAGCATATAAGAAGCAACTGATAAAATACATCATATAATATGATATAGGTATTTCACATTCCTGGAAGGAAAAAACAAAGAAAAGGAGCAGGACTTATAAAAGATAAATTATTTGAGATGGGAAAAGCTTGAACACGATAGAAATGACTTGGTCTAAATACTCAAAGAAGAGTCAGTATCAGCAGTAATTTAAACTATCAGCTTCAAGGACAGTGAAAAATATTTTTAAAAAGTTAAATGTTACTTACATTAAGGATTTTGTCCATTTGCCTACTAGGTTTTTTGTAAATTGAAATAATTATTGGAATAGGAACGTTTTTAATTAGTAATGGATGGAACTAACTTGCCTTAAACTACATAGATAATTTTAGAAATTATGGATGGTGGTGTGAATATTGAATAATTCATATTATTACATTGATTTAATTACTGTTTTATTTAAATCCATACAGCAATCCCATTTTTAATCTTCTTAAATTAATAAATTCCCATTTAATATAGAGAAGCAATGTTTAAGATACATTTTCTGCTATGATTGAGATTTATGAGTTACTGCTTTAGGCATTTTACATTAAGAATTAGAAAAAGGGGACTTCCCTGGTGGCACAGTGGTTAAGAATCCACCTGCCAATTCAGGGGACAAGTGTTTGATCCCTGGTCTGGGAAGATCTGACATGTTGCAGAGCAACTAAGCCCGTGTGCAACAACTACTGAGCCTGCGCTCTAGAGCCCGCAAGCCACAACTACTGAAGTCCGCACGCCTAGAGCCTGTGCTCTGCAACAAGAGAAGCCACCGCAATGAGAAGCCCGCGCACTGCAATGAAGAGTAGCCCCCGTTCGCTGCAACTAGAGAAAGCCCACGTGTAGCAATGAAGACCCAATGCAGCCAAAAATAAATTTTTAAAAAAGAACTAGAAAAAGTATCTTTTTTCTGGTATCAGTATAAATAATTATATGTTTTGTTTGTCTCCATGTTATTATATGTTTTAATCTTAAATTCAGTGAATGGTTTCAAGTGAAGGAAATCATTTTATGACTAATAGTTTTGTAAGAAATACATTAATAATCAAGTTAAGAATTTAATAGTCTAACTATTTAAAAATTGGTTTTGTTTAAACACTTCAACTTTGATTTTTTTTTTTTTGTTAACATAAGAAAGCACTTTCCTAAAGTTGCAGGGAGACCTTTGGTTGTATAGAAACAATATTGCATCATGGGTAAGTACATTAAATCTGTCCACAGAATGTCTAGGTTTGCATTTTATACATACATATTATGCATATCTGTACATATTATGTATGTATTATAAATATTTGTAACCAAATCATTTGAAGGCTTGATAAATTTTTAACAAAGTTTGTACATTTTTAATGAAAGTTACTAGTAATGTTTTACTAAGTAGCACAATGAATTTTTATTTTTAATCCCTGTACCCAATTTTGGAGTTAAGAAGGTTGTTGGTAAAAAATGTATGATGGGGGGCTTCCCTGGTGGCGCAGTGGTTGAGAGTCTGCCTGCCGATGCAGGGGACACGGGTTCGTGCCCTGGTCCGGGAAGATCCCACATACCGTGGAGCGGCTGGGCCCGTGAGCCATGGCCACTGAGCCTGTGCGTCCGGAGCCTGTGCTCCGCAGCGGGAGAGGCCACAACAATGAGAGGCCCGCGTACCGCCAAAAAGAAAAAAAAAAAAAAAAAAAAGTATGATGTACACTTAAGAAAAAAAAAAACCCACCTTACTCTTCCCTAATATATTTATATTTAAATCCTTCATAGTGTTGCTGTCATAATTAAATGAGCAATGCATCTAAGACGCTTATAGAATTACCCCGTACATATTAAAGACTATATATGTTGCAAGCTAAATCTCATTCTAGGCAAGAAAGATATGTACAACTAGGATATACTTGATTAATTCAGGTATTAAAGTTTGCATTCAGAAATACTAAAGGCTTGAGCAGCATCAAAATACCTGAATGATTCCTGTGGTGTGTAGAAAAGTCTAGATTAAGGTTAGAAAAACTGAATTCTCATGACCTTATTATTTACAGGCTATGTGATTTCAAAAAATCATAAGCCCTTCTTTACTGTAAACAAAGATGATAATAATGAGCCTAAACCATAAGACTGGGAGAATTTAAAGAAATAATGTGTTTTATAAACTTCTGGTCGTCCACCCTTGAAATGGGAGCGCAGGAGCCAGTTTCTGCAATGGTATTCTAATATTTAGGGCTGGATATCACAGTGCAGGGCCTGGCCCATGCTCTTGGGACAAAAAGCCCAGACAGGATGACAAGGTCATTCTGAAGCCACAGGTGCAGGACAAGCAGGTGGAAAGAAAGCACAGTGTCAGAAAAGATGAGTCTGCAAAAGGCAGGCAAGGTGAAATGTACAGGTTCAATGAAAGGTCTGGAGAGACAGAGAGGAAAGGCTTTTTAAAGTCCATGAATAGAAAGAGAACGCTCGAGTGTACTCAATTGGATCAGCCAGAACACTCTAAAGCACCAAGTGTAAGTCATAAGTACTAAATAGTGCCCCACCCACCCAATGATGTCTCAGGCAGACACTATTTTTCTCTTCACAGAAGGGAAGCATCTACTATCTTCCCCCATTAATTCTCTCATATGGAATACTCAATACATTTAAGGTAGAAGATTGCTTTAGGTCTGTGCTGTGGATCCCTTGTTCTTTAGTGCTGGCTCCTCTTCAAGGCACTTAGGTTGCAATACAAGTGAAGTGGTATTTGGTGCTGTTTCTCAGCTGATTCTGGGTAATTTTTCTCATCGTGGTGCAACTATCAAAATCTTCCTGGACCCACCATACTTTCAATCGACTGTTTCCTTCTGCGTCCTATTGCTGATCCTGATCCTCTTATTTTCTCCTTTAGGCTAGGTTGCATTCACATTATATTTTTCCTTCAGCATCTATCTTTTCCACTTCAGAGCTTGAGGCAGATGATATTTTCTAAAGATGTGCAGACCAACCTGCATATACACACACACACACACACACACACACACACACACACACATACACTTAACATTTCATGTTAACACTTTTGAGAGATGGAGGTCTATATTTTCTATTCTTGAAATAGGTAGACTTTGTAACTGCCTTAACCAATATATTATGATGAAAGTGATGCTATGTGACTTCTAAGGCTTCTGCCTGCCTCTCTTGAACAAGCGTTTGATGAGCCATGAGTTGGAATGTAAAAAGTAAGGTTACACTGAAATCACTATACTGGAGAGACCACATGAAGAGGCCACATAGAGAGAGAGAGGGCTGCTTGAGGAAATCCAGGTGTTCTAACCCCCAGGTGTTCTTCCATGTTCTCAGCGTGCCTTCAGAGGGTTCTAGCCCGGTTCTCCAAGCCACCTTAGATTATGCTGAGTACAGCAGAGATAAACTGTCATAAGCAAAATGAATGTTGTTGTTTTAAGCCACTAAGTTATTGAGTAATTTGTTATACAGCTCTAATAACTGGGACAGGGCTCTTCAGAAATTGATAAGAGAATGTTTATATTTGTGGCAGCATAATACTGTATTCTCCACTACAATTTGGTTCTCTCCTTTGGGTCACTGAGGAAAAAGACCTTACTATTAAAGCTTCTTTAACTTAAGGTGATGTTTGGATGTAAACAATATTTTTCTTACATCTAAACTTTGTTCCCTCCATTCTATGACCATTGTATGGAGAGGTGTCAACCAAGCATATTTAAATTTTTCACATGTATTTCTCACAAATCTAGAACTTTTCTAAGATATTGAATACTGTGAGCAAAAGCACTGATATATAAAACGCTTTTGTCCAAATCATTCTAACTTGAATAGGATGACAGTTTTGTCCAACTGTTAAAGTAAACATAGCTAAAATAATAGCATGTATTTAATAAAATGATATATTAAGCATGACCGGCATTTTTCTCTGGATTAGGTCCAGCAGTTTATCAGTTGCCTCTGGCTAGCTTTGTATAGTGCAATTGAATGGCTTTGACAAAATTCCAAAACCAAATATGAAATTAATGTAATTCAGCAATATGTCACTTTTATTAAAGAGTAAGATGTTAAAATTGAACTCAAAATTTTATGCTAAATATTACATTTTATTTTCTATATATTTTCATGGTTATATTAAAACATATAAATATCTAAATAGATTTATATATATTTTATTAGGTCTGTGCTAACCTCACAAATAAAAAGTGTGAGGTTGTTTATGCTTTGACAACTTGGCCAAATCAAATGAAGAAATAAAGATCAAGGTGACTTGTGGAAATATAATTATATCTAATTTCGTCAAGGGTGAACTTTCCTTTGGTTAGTTATATGTTATTAGTTGCTACTGAGCAAAGGGACTTAGGCTGTAGGCACTTTTACATCTGGACACAGAGATGTTTCTTGGGAAGAAGAGGCCGCAGAGTGTAGGGTCATACTACAAACAGTAGATAAAATCAATTGTTATCCTTATTTAAACTCTGATAAATCTCAAATATTGTGTTTGATTCTTAAAATTCTACTTCAAGAAAGGTATAAAGTATGTGTACATGTAGAATATTTTTGTGGTTAAAAATTTTTAAATATATACTTTTCTAAGAAATGTTTGGTTTCAATGTCAGAAAAAATAATTTGTTATATGGTCAAGTGGTAGAATGTTAAGCATACTATAATACCAGATTTCTCTTATTCTTAAAATATCTATCATTTTATCTATCTATGTAGGTATGTATGTAAGTATGTATGCATGTGTTTATGTTACTTAATATGCATAAGATAAATAATATTTCACTGGTATAAAATGCTTTTCAAGTTCTGCACCATCTCAGTTTATTGTTAAGTTAAATAAAAAAATGAAAAATGATAAAGTAGGTATTATAAGCATTTAACAGAGAAAATTGAAAGTCAGAGGAATTAAATGACTTTGCCAAACTTCCACAGCTGCTGCATGCAAAATCCAGTATTTGAACAAGTGTTTTAATAGTTATTTGTTCATGTATTCAATAAGTACTTATTGTGATCCTGGAGAATATATTTGCAAGACACATAATCAAAACAGATTAGTATCAAAAATATATAAAAAATTATATAAATCACTAATAAAAATATAAACAGTCCAAGAAAAAATGGCATAAGTATCTCAGAAAAAGAAAAGACATGCACATGGCCAAGAATATATGAAGAGATGTTCAATCTCATTAGTGTTCAAGGAAATAAAAATCATAGCCACAATAGGGTAATATTTTATACTCATGTTATTGGCAAAAAATAAAAGATTATAATGAAAAATAAATCTGATGATAAACATCAAGGAGAATACAGATCCACTGGAACCCATTCCTAGTGGGAGTAAAAATGATATATCCACTGTGAACAAGTTTGGTGCTACATTTTAATATGATCTCATAATTATGAACTCATACATGCCCTTCTCTCTAGCAATGTAACTGAAAGGTGTCTGTTCAAGGGAACTATTTCTCATGTGCTCCATGAGACATATACAAGGATGTTTCTAGATCAGTACTATCAAAAGCAAACTCCTGGGGAAAAAAAGTCAAGCATTCATAAATAAGAAAATAATTTAAAATAATAAAAACAGGTGTGCATTCACACAACTGAATATTGTATATCAAAAACAATAGAGGATTCTAGAGGATTCTCCTAGAGTCTGTCATACAGAGTGAAGTAAGTCAGAAAGAGAAAAACAAATACCATATGCTAACACATATATATGGAATCTTAAAAAAAAAAAAGATTCTGAAGAACCTAGGGGCAGGATAGGAATAAAGATGCAGACGTAGAGAATGGACTTGAGGACACGGGGAGGGGGAAGGGTAAGCTGGGATGAAGTGAGAGAGTGGCATGGACTTATATATACATTACCAAATGTAAAATACGTAGCTAGTGGGAAGCAGCTGCGTAGCACAGGGAGATCAGCTCAGTGCTTTGTGACCAACCAGAGGGGTGGGATAGGGAGGATGGGAGGGAAACGCAAGAGGGAGGAGCTGTGGGGATATATGTATATGTATAGCTGATTCACTTTGTTATAAAGCAGAAACTAACACACCATTATAAAGCAGTTATACTCCAATAAAGATGTTTTTAAAAAATGGAAGAAACATAGAGGATTCTTAGCAATTAAATAATAATTCTCCAACAAATACATAGAAAATTGTCTTTTTTGTGGCATCTTCACACTTTTTTTCATTTTTGTTTTATTGTGTAGACATAATGTCTCTTGACTGAAACCTAGAATAGATTCAAGATACACTTGGAAAAAGTGGAGATTGTATTTATGTACATGAATACATGTCAAAATCCTGAAAATATAACTGCAAGAAAGTAATACTCTTGCTAGCCATTCTGTTTTAAACATATCCAAAGAAACTGCACATTTTACAAAGAAATGGATCCACAGATACCCATTACTTAAAGGTAAAATCTCTCAGGCATTCATGTCAGTTATTTTTAAAAAATTTTTTTAGTGTTTTAGCTTTTTTATATAGCAACAGTTTAAAGCAAATTTCAATCACCATGTTATTTCACCTCTACATAATTCATACCTAAATTTAGAAATCAAGAACAGCTTCTTATATAATCATAGTGCATTATAATAATGTATAAGATTAGTAATTTTTGGTATAAATTAATAAGTCTATTTTAATATTTCCCACTTGTCCTCAAAATATAACGTTACAGTTATCTTTTTCCCCAAATCAAGATCCAAATGTGTTTTATATGTTGTATTTGGCTTTTATGTCATTTAATCTAAAAAAAGTCCCCCCTCCCTTTTTTATGCCTAGGTATAGATAGAAGAAAAATAAACCATAGGTTCATTTCAAAAGAGGCATAATGACTTATTTAATATAATTCAACAGATTTCTTATTAAAAACTGTCAGCAAACCAATAATAGAACGAAAATTCCTCAAAGTGATAAGGTATCTATGAAAAACCTACTGCTATCATCATAACATAAGATTCATATGAAAAATAAAAATATACACTCTCACTACTATTTCGTATAATCTCTAGACAGTACAATAGGTAAGGAAAAGAAACTAAATCAAGTTTGGAAAAGAAGTAAAACACACTATATTCACACATTGTATAATGGACATAATGTAAACTTTGAAAATCTGAATAAATTTAGGAAGTCTTAATAGAAAAAATAAGTGATATTAGCAAGTTGTGGGATGAAGATCAATATAAACATATGTGTCTGGTAGGAATAAACAATTAGAAAATAACTTTAAAATTATTGAAATTGACAACTGCAACACACTGCTGAGAAAAAATGAAAGTATGCCTAAAGAAGTGGATAAAAGTACCATATTTAGGAATTAGATAACTATTGTTAATACATCATGAGTTTAGATATGGATATCCATGATGAACTACACATTCAGTGCAATCCCAATCAAAATACCAGCAAGCAACTCTCCTTCTAGTAATGAAGAAAGTATCAATACCAGGTGCAAAACTTGCCATTGGTGAAAGCAACTGTAACACTGGAGAAAACATATGAGGTAACCGTTTCCAGGCATTAAACAGGAAGAATTGAATAACTTCTACCCTTGAAAAAAGGGAAACACACAAGGTAAGCCCAAGGAAGCATTTTGATCACTATGTCTCTTTTCAGGGACACTTCCTGGGGAACAGAGAGTGGGGAAAAAGGGAGTGGTGATTTGACCTTCTGATATACAAGCTCTAGTATAAGACCCTCTGCTTAAAAGTGGGCTAGCCCTCTTGAATTGCTTTTATGGGATAGTAAGCAGCAAGTGTGATGATGTCATTTCTGAGATTAGGTTAAAAAGAATGACTTCATTCACTAGCTAACTCACTTTATAGCCTTGCTGGCTTGAGCAGTTTGATGAATCAATCTGCTATGTTGGAGAGACACATAGGGCAAGGAACTGATGACGGCATCTGGCCAAAACCCAGTAAGGAACACAGGCCCTCAGTCTAACTGCCTGATTAGAATTGAATCCTGCCAATAACCACATGAGCTTGGATGTGGATTCTTCTCCAGCTGAGACTTCAGATAACTGCAGTGAAATGACATTTTGATTGCAGCTTGTGACAGACTGTTAGATGGAAGACCCTGATAAGCTTCGCCTGGATACCTGACCCATACAAACTATGAGAAAACAATTTTTTTTATTGTTATGTAGCAATATATAACTAATACACTTCTTAAGTATAAATGGGACATTCACTAAGATATACCATATTCAGGGTTATAACACAAACTTTATGATATTTAAACAAATAGAAATTATACCAAGTATGTTCACAGAACATAATGAAATTAAACTAGAAGTCAGTAACAGGAAGATATATAATACACAAATATTTGAAAATTAAGTAACACATAGAACAAAGGAGAAATATGCAGGCAAATTAAAACATTTTGAATTAAATTAAAATTAAAATTCATTGTATAAAAACTTGTGGAAGGAGAGAACCAGCCAAGATGATGGGGCAGAAAGACCCTGAGCTCACCTCCTCTCAACAGGCACAACAAAACCACAACTACCTGCAGGAAAACCATCTAAGCAAAAGACTGAAACCTATGAGAAAAGATTTTCTACAACTAGACATAAAGAAGGGACCACAATGAGATGGGTAAGAAGGGTAGACTCTCAATATAATCAAGTCCCATGCCCTCAGGTGGGTTACCCACAAAATGGAGAATAATTATAGTGCAGAGATTCTCCCACAGGAGTGAGAGTTCTGAGCCCCAAACTGAGTTCCCCAGCCTGGGGATCCTGTACTGGGAAGAAGAGCCCCCAGAGCATTTGAAGGCCAGCAGGACTTACTTTCAGGAGTCCCAACAGATTGTGGGAAATAGAAACTTCACTCATAAAGGGCACACACAAAATCTCATGTGCACCAGGACATAGGGCAAAAGTAGTAATTTGAGAGGAGTCTGGGCCAGACTTATGTATTGGCCTTGGAGAGTCCCCCAGAGAGGTGAGAGGTGGCTACAGCTCATCCTGGGGACATAGACACTGGCAGCAACCATATTTAGGAGCTGGTTCTACAGCATGAACATGCTGCTGGCAGCTGCCTTATTGGCTCATTAGCACCAAGATCTGGCCCCACCCAACAGCCTATAAGCACCAGTGCTAGGATGACTCAGGTCAGACAACTAACTGAGTGGGGACACAGCACCCATCAGCAAGCACCTAAAGACTTTCTGAGCCCTCCAGACATGCCTCTTTACACAGCCCTGCCCACCAGAGGGCCAAGACCCAACTCCACCCACCAGTGAGCAGGCAACGCCCTGTCCCCTAGGAAGCCTTCACGAGCTTCTAGACCAGCCTCACCCATGAGGGGGCAGACACCAGATGGAGGAAAACCACAATCCCACAGCCTGGGACCCAGACTGCTTACAGCAGGCTAGAGCCTAACCTGGTTGGGCACTGGCCCTGTCCACTAGCAGTCCAACACAAGCTTTGTGAAAACACTGACCCTATACCCAACTATGTCAGGAAAAGTCCCTCTCCTCCTCAAAGATCTAATATGAGTTCTGAGATCCCAGGACCCTGCAGCCAGACTCTAGGAGCTGGCTCTGCCTTCAAGTAGGCTGTCCCTAACCCCAGGATCTGGCTTCACCTGCAAATGGTGGTGGTGGGGGGTACAATAGCTCCAGAGTCTTCTGAACCCTGACTCCACCCACCAGTGAGCCAGCACTAGACTCAGAGCTGCCTGGGATTCTTCAGTCAGCAGCCTCATGACCAGACCCCACTAACTAGCAGCCAGCAGCATCCGCACAAGGCAGGGCCTGGCAACCAATGAGCCTAAGGATCAACCAAGCCTATCAAACTGCCCACACAAACCACCAAAACAGAAGGACCCATGCAGCCCTCTTAGGGGGAATCCCTAGAGCATATAACTTGGGTGACAAGAGAGGAGTGTGCTACATGGACTCATAGGATGCTCCTATATACAAAAAAATACAGTAGCAACTTAGACAAACTGAGGTGGCAAGGAAACATGTTCCAGACTAAGGAACAAGTTAAAACTCCAGGAGAAGAGCTAAGTGAAGAGAAGACAGGCAATCTACCCAAGAAATAGTTCAGAGTCATGATTGTAAAGGTGATCAAAGAACTTGGGAGAAGAATGAATGCACAGAATGAGAAGTTAGAAGTTTTCAACCGAGAGAAAATATAAAGAACAACCAGAGATGAAAAATACAATAACTGAAATGAAGAATACACTAGAGGGAATCAATAGTAGATTAAATGATACAGAAGAACGGATCAATGAGCTGGAAGACAGTAGTGGAAATCACTGCTGCTGAATGGAAAAAAGAATGAAAAGAAATGAAGACATTTCAAGAGACGTTTGGGACAACATTAAGCACAATAATATTAGCAATATAGGGGTCCCAGAAGGAGAAGAGAGAGAAAAAAGGGTCTGAGAACATATTTGAAAACATAATAGTTGAAAACTTCCCTAACATGGGAAAGGAAACAGTCACCCAAGTCTAGGAAGCACAAAGACTAACATACAGGATAAATCCAAAGAGTAAGACACCAAGATGCATTGTAATTAAAATGACAAAAGTTAGAGACTATTAAAAGCAGCAAAGGAAAAACAACAAATAACATACAAGAAACTCCTATAAGGTTATTAGCTGATTTTTTAGCAGAAACTCTGCAGGACAGAAGGAACTGACATGATATATTCAAAGTAATGAAAGGGGAAAACCTACAACTAAGGACTCTACCCATCAAGATTCAAAGTTAGTAAAAAGAAAGAAATAAAGAGCAGAGCTGAAATTAATAAAATAGTGAATAAAAAAACAATGGAAAAGAATGAATGAAAGTAAAAGCTGGTTCTTTGAAAAGATAAACAAAATTGATAAGCCTTCAGCCAGACTCATCAAGAAAAAAAGAGAGAGTGTCCAAATAAATAAAATCAGAACAGAAAAGGGGAAGTTACAATCAACATCAGAGGAATACAAAGGATCATAAGTGACTACTATGAACAACTATATGCCAATAAAATGGACAACCTAAAAGAAATGGACAAATACTTGAAAGGTACAATCTCCCAAGACTGAACCAGGAAGAAATAGAAAATATGAACACACCAATTACCAGTACTGAAATTGAATCAGTAATTTAAAAACTCCCAGCAAACAAACGTCCAGGACCAGATGGCTTCACAGGTGAATTTGACTGAAGGTTTAGAGAAGAGTTAACACCTATCCTTCTGAAACAATTCCAAAAAATTGCAGAGGAAAGAACACTTCCAAGCTCATTCTATGAGGCCACCATCACCTTGATACCAAAACTAGACAAAGATGTCACAAAAAAGGTTACAGGTTAATATCACTGATGAACATAGAGGCAAAAACCCTCAACAAAGTACTAGCAAACCAAATCCAACCATACTTCGAAAGGATCAAACACCATGATCAACTGTGATTTATCTCAAGGATGCAAGGATTTTTTAATATCTGCAAAACAGTTAATGTGATACACCATATTAACAAATTGAATAAAAACCATATGATCATCTAAATGGATGCAGAAAAAGCTTTTGATAAAATTCAACATCCATCTATGATAAAAAACTCTCCAGAAAGTGGGCATAGAGGGAAACTACCTCAACATAATAAAGGCCATATATGAAAAACTAACAGCTAACATCCTACTCAATGGTGAAAAGCTGAAAGCATTCCCTCTGAGATCAGGAATACCCACTCTTGCAGCTTTTATTAAATATAATTTTGGAAGTCCTAGAACAGCAACCAAAGAAGAAAAACAAATGAAAGGAATCTAAATTGGAAAGGAAGAAGTAAAATTGTCACTGTCTGCAGATGACATGATACTGTACATAGAAAATCCTAAAGATGCCACCAGAAAACTACTAGAGCTCAGCAATGCATTCAGTAAAGTTACAGGATACAAAATAAATATACAGAAATCTGTTGCATTTCTATATACTAACAATGAAATAGCAGAAAGAGAAATTAAGGAAACAATCCCATTTACCACTGAATCAAAAAGAATAAAATGCCTAGGAATAAACCTACCTAAGGAGGCAAAAGACCTATACCTTGAAAACTATAAGATGCTGATGAAAGAAATTTAAGATGACAAACAGATGGAAAGGTATTCTTAGACTGGAAGAATCAATACAGTTAAAATGACCGTACTACCCAAGGCAATCTACAGATTCAATGTAATCCCTATCAAATTACCAATGGCATTTTTCATAGAACTAGGACAAAAAGTTTAAAATTTGTATGGAAACACAAAAGACCCTGAATAGCCAAAACTATCTTGAGAAAGAAGAATGGAGCTGAAGTAATTATGCTCCCTGACTTCAGACTATAGTACAAACCTACAGTAATAGAAACAGTATGGCAATGGCATAAAAACAGACACATAGATCAGTGGAACAGGATAGAAAGCTCAGGAATAAACCCACACATATGGTCAATTAGACAGACAAGAATATACAATAGAGAAAAGACAGTCTTTTCAATAAGTGGTGCTGGGAAAACTGGACAGCTACATGTAAAGGAATGAAATTAGAACAGTCTCTAATCCCATATACAAAAATAAACTCAAAATGGATTAAAGACCTAAATGTAAGAAGATACCATAAAACTAGAGGAAAACATAGGCAGAACACTCTAACATAAATCACAGTGATATTTTTGGGGTCCATCTCTTAGAATAATGGAAACAAAAGCAAAATAAACAAATGAGACCTAATTAAACTTAAAAGCTTTTGCATATCAAAGGAAACCATAAACAAAGTGAAAAGATAGCCTAAGGAATGGGAGAAAATATTTGCAAATGATGCGACCAACAAGGGCCTAATTGCCAAAGTATACAAACAGCTCATAAAACTCAATAACAAAACAAACAACCCAAACAAAAAATGGGGAGATATAAATAGACATTTCTCCAAAGAAGACATACAGATAGCCAATAGGCACATAAAAAGATGCTCAACATCGCTAATTATTAGATAAATGCAAATCAAAACTACAGTGAGGTGTCATCTCACACCAGCAGTCTGGCCAACATTAAAAAGTCTACAAATAAATGCTGGAGAGGGTGTGGAGAAAAGGGAACCCTCCTACACTGTTGGTGGGAATGTAAATTGGTGCAGCCACTGTGGAGAACAGTATGGAGGCTCCTTAGAAAACTAAAAATAGAGTTGTTATATGATCCAGCCTAGTCATATATCCAGAAAAGATGAAAACTCTAATTTGAAAAGAATCATGCACCCCAATGTTCATAGCAGCACTGTTTACAATAGCCAAGACATGGAAGCAACCTAAATATCCATTGACAGATGAATGGATTCACAAGATGTGGTGTGTGAATATATATATTCACACACCACATATATATATATGTGTGTATATATATATATATATACACACACACACACTCACACTTATGTATAACGGAATGTTACTAAGTCATAAAAAAGAATGAACTAATGCAACATGGATGGACCTAGAGATTATTAAACCAATTACTAAGTGAAATAAGTCAGGCAGAGAAAGACAAATATGAGATATCACTTATATGTGGAATCTAAAGAAAGATACAAGTGACCTTATTTATAAAACAGAAAGAATCACAGACATGGAAAACATATTTATGGTTACCAAAGGGAAAAAGGGCTGGGAGGGATAAATTATGAGTTTGGGATTAACAGATCCACACTAGTATATATTAAAGATAGATAAACAACAAGGATCTACTGTAGAGTACAGGGAACTATATTCAACATCCTGTAGTAACCTATGATGGAAAAGAATCTGAAAAAGAATATAACTACATCACTCAACACTTCAATCTAAACTAAAGATTAATCTTATTTTTTTCCCATTCTTCCCCTAACTAGTGCAGGTTAGAGGCAGGTCCTCTGCCTTGTAAGAAGAGCAAATAGTTGGAGCCTTTATTCTTTCTTGCTTTCTTCATTTGCCACTCACTAGCTGCCATTTCTGTGCCCTCTAGGATCAGAGCAAAAATAAGAAAGGTAAAGGATATATAAAATTCCTACTTGATGTCTACTTTCATGAAGAGTTTAGAAAATTTTGTGCTTTACCAATATTTAAAGCTTACCCCTCTCCTTTATTCATTCTGGTCCCATCAACTAAAACACTATTGACTTGATAATTATCTTTCCCTGGTAATTCTTTTCCAGAGTCTGGGTTTCCAGCAATACACCATACAATTTCTTTGTCTTCCCTGAAGACAATCCTGTTGACTTGGGCAGGACTTCACCTCATCCTGGTTATCTCCCAAATGGACTACATGTGTTCCACAAGGAACATTTACACAGTCTTTGGCCTGATTAAATATACGAATAAAAGCTGAACCCAACACAGAAGCAGCTTGCTCCATACTCCAATCATTGGAATAGCTAGTCAAAATATCTCATCCTCTTAGATTTCCTCTATGAAATTTATAATCTCAGTTAATGAAAATATCTTTATTCGTTTCCTAGGCTTGATGTAGCAAAGAACCACAAACTGAATGACTAAGAACAATAGAAATTTATTGTCTCACTGTTCTGAAGACTAGAATTCTGAAATCAAGGTGTTGACAGGGTCATGCTCACCCTGAAAACAGGGAGAAAGGTTTCTGCATCTTTTTCTAGCTTCTGGTGGCTTGCCAGCAATCCTTGGCATTCCTAGGCTTGTGGTTGCTGCATTTAGTCTCAGCCTCTGTCATCCCATTGCACTCCCTTCTTGTGTGCCTGTGTGTCCCTTTCCCTCTTCCTGTAAGGACACCAGTTATATTGATTCAGAGACCACCTTAATAACCTCATCTTAATTTGACTACATCTGCAAAGACCCTATTTCAAGTAAGGTGACATTCATAATTACCTGGGGCTAAGATGTCAATACATCTTTTTGGAGGACACAGTTTAACCCATAACATCTAACCAAGCTCTCCATGTGGTCCTTTTCACTTTACATTTAAAGACCTCTCCACCCATTCTCTCCTTAGTGTATGGATATGGTAGTAGGAGGGGGGTTTATAATATGGGAATAATTTTCTTTAAATAATTTTCCAATTAAAAATCCACTCATTTTTTTACTATTTTTTTCTCTTTTGGAATGATAAAATTTTGCTTTTTAAGAGTTGTAAAACTGGTTCTTTTGAAAACATTTAATGAAATCTGGTCTTACTTTGACATTTTATGCATATCACATTGTCTGAGTCAAATAAACCCATTTTAAGTACATGTACATTTAGAAGTGACATATTTACATATCCAAGCAACCACCACCAAAATAACAAAAGAATTCCATTAACCCAAATATTTAATTATTTCTGGTCCATTTCAAGACTATGCCCCCACACCACCACCACCACTTTGCTTCCCCAAAAATTGCTTGGCCCAGGAAAGCAGCGATCTCATTTCTATTACTACTGATTAGTTTTGCTAGTTTTATATTTTATATCAATGGACTCAACTAGTATGTATTCATCTTTATGGGCATATGTTTTCATTTCTTCTGAATAAATCTCTGTAGGAGTACTAGGTTTTATGGTAAGTGTATACTTAACTTTAAAAGAAATTTCCAAACTCTTTCCAAAGGATTCCTGTTAACTTTATATCCTCATCAATCCTTAATATTTTCCACCTTTTTAATGTTTGCCATACTAATGGGTTTATAGTGGTACTTCATTATAGGTTTAATTTGCATTTATCTCATGACTAGTGATACTGAATGTCTTTCTATAAACATATTACCTATCAGTATACCTATTTTTGTCAAGTATCTGTTCCAAACATTTGCCTATTTATAACTGGGTTAGTTGTGTTTTAGTATATTGTAAGATTAAAAAAATATTCTAGATGCAAGTTTGAAATATATATACATATATTGATACATATATATACACATGCATACGTACAAAGAGAATTTAAGGAGAAGGTGCTTTAAATTTTGATGATAAAATTGTTAATGTTTTTAATAGTTCATGCTTTTTGTGGTCTGGTTAAATATAATCTTTTCCTAAGCTAATATCTTAAAAGATTTTTGCCACTATTTTCTCCTAGAAATGCTATAATTTTAGCTTTTAAATTTAGTTCTGTGATCTGTTTTCAAGATAATTTTGGTATATGGTGTAATGTGTGGTTCAAGATTTATTTTGCCTATATGAATGTCCAGTTTTTCCAGCACAGTTTGTTGAAAAGTGTAGCCTTTCCTTCATTGAATTACTTCCACATATTTGTTTAAAATCAATTGACTGTATAGTGTGGGTCTATTTCTGGACTGTATTGTGCTTCGTTGATCCATATATCTATACTTATACCAATACTGCCCTGTATTGATTAATGTAGTTTTACAGTATGCCAGTGAATTAGGTAGTGTTTGTTCTCTAAATCTGTTGTTTTCAAAACTGTTTTGACTAAACTATGTTCTTAGAATTTCCATAAACATTTGGAATAACTTTGTTGATTTCTACAGACTTTGCTGGGATTTTTGTTGGCATTGCAAGTAATCTATAGATTATCTATGTGAGGGTAAATTGAATAATAAACATACTGAGTCTTCCAAACCAATAACAAGACTTATTTCAGTATTTCTTACTTTCTGTCAACAGTATTTTGTAGTTTTCACTTTATGGAGCTTGCACATATATTGTTAAATTTATTTCTAAATACTTCATGTTATTAAAATTTACTTCAGTGATTGTTTTTTAAAATTCAATTTCTAATTGTATAAATAATTGCTTTTCATATGTTGACTTAGCATTTTATGATGTGATAAACCATATTAGAATTTATTAGATCCAGTAACTTTTTGTAGATTCCTTAGGATTTTCCACATACTTGATCATATCCTCTGCAAACAAAAGAGGTTTACTCTTTTGTTCCAATCTGCATGCTCTCTCTGTCTCCCTTTCCAATTTCCCATTCTCTTTCTCTCTCTCCCTTCCTCTCAATCTCCCTCTTTCTCCCTCTCTGGTTTGTTGCTTTGTCTAGGATCATAGTACAACACTGACTAGAAATAGTGAAGATGTTCATCCTTGACTTGTTCATGATCTTAAGCAGAAAGCTTTTTATATTTATCATTAAGCATAATGCTAGCTCTATTTTCTTTTTTTTTAAACTATACCTTATCAGGTTGAGGGAGTTCCTCTTATCCCAGTTTTCTGAGAATTCTTATCACATATATCGTTGAATTTTTTCAGATGATTTATCTGCATTTAGTGAAATGATTGCTTTTGTTCTGATTTATTAATATGATGGATTGCACTGATTGGTTTTCAAAGTTAAAACAATCTTGAATTCCAGGAATAAATTCTGCTTGGTCATGATACAATTTTTCTGTACTGGTGGATTCTAAATACTGTTTTATGAAATATTTTATAGACATGTCCATATGTATGCATGTGCGCGTGCACACACACACACACGCACACGTTCATATTGAGCGGTAGTTTCCTGGTAATGTCTATCAGTCTGATTTTGGTCTATCAATTAATGAAGATAGAATTATTAAATCTCCAACTGTGTAGATTTTAAAAATTTCTTCTTTTAGTTTTGTCAGTTTTTACTTCATTAAATTTTAAAATTTTCCTAAAAATGTTTATTATGTAATATTACCACACGTATTGACTGCTAACCTTAATACTTTTTAGAGTTTAATGTTTATCAAAGAAATTCAGTTAAATATATATCAAAGAGAAGCATGAAAATTTTATAATACCCTTCCCTCAAACATAAAATGTGTTTGTTAAAGTTATACAGAAATATGAGAGTTTGTTACAACAACCCTTTAGAATATTGTCTACAATAAAAAATAAGCCATTTGGTAGGTGAAAGTCACATATATCCTGGTACGGGAGTAATGGAAAAGCAGCATGGGGATGAGTTTAAGTGAAATTGAAATTAATTTTCACAGTTTAGTTGCCGGGTGGTCTCAGATGGCATGGTTATTTAATCTTAGCTAGTACAGGTGTGAAAGTCATAATATGAAAACTGACACATTCAAATAGAAAAAAAACCAATATTATAATTAGGCTTCATACTCAGAGTAAAGTGTGAAAAGCTTTTTACACAATTTCTCTGAGTTGTAGAAAAACTACAGAACTTTTGGGAAAATAAATATGGACATGATATAGCTTTCATTCTCTGCATAACCCATAACAAAAAGCATTGTTCAGCTGATGTTTATGTTGAAGAATTTTCATTTTACTAGTGCCTGAGATAAATTTTTAGAGCCGTTCCAGCAATGGAAATATGCCTAATGATATGATATGCAAGATCATCTTTTTTTCCCATGGAGAGTGCTCTTTTTAAATTAGAGCACATTCTGTCCCTTTTTCTATCTAATTAAGACACAAGTATGATTTGAACCACTCATCACAAAGTTGGCTGTGGAAATATATCTATTAGTTACTTTTGATAAGTCTTTACAAACAAGACTATATATATATATATGATATTTATAATAATTTATATTGAGCAGCATTATATATATTGGACATGCTACATGTGGTTGAGTAGATTACACTGCACTTGAACATTCATAACATTATGGTGTGAAGTACATATATAACTATACTGGGGTTTTCTCTATGAACAAAGTAATATTATAACACAGAAAATATATTTTGTTCCTTGGAGACAATTACACATACAGAATTACTTTGACTAAAAGTCACATTTGAAAACTACTGAAAAGAAAAACCCTACTGAAATGGCTAACACTTTACTGCTGTGAAAACCACTGTTTTCATCTATCCCTAATTTATTTCTACACATACAATACACATTAAGCTTATTATTTCTCATGGCAAAAAACCCACATTATGTAATTCCCTAAACCATAAATAATTTCTTAAATTAAGGTTCTATCAGTGGTATCTCAGTATAGATTACATTTGATTTGGTAGAAGACTCACCTATTGTAAGTAAATTTGCAGGCTAAAGATAACATTCAAGTATACAAAGTAACTCTGATTCTTCATTATTGATGACATTAAACTGAAAATAGATCAAAAGTGTTTCCAAGGCTACATATTATGATTTAATTAGTTTATTAAAATTATGAGAGTAAGAGAAAGTTTTATATTTACTCTATTTTATATAATCCTTAAAATGACCTCTCCTTCAGCTAAAATATAAGCAGACCAGCAAACTCAATTTGTTTTATCTATGAGTTATCATACATACGGAGAGCTATTAATCAGAGTACAATGTCTATATAGCTTGTCTATATAAAAACTATAGGTAATACTATAGTCTATATAACAGCTATGGGTAATACTATAATTATAGGATAATATGTATTTTGTGTTATAATAATAAATACAAATGCATTACATTAAAAAACTAGATGTTTTTACAGTCACTAAACTTTCCTTGAAATATCATAAATTTAAAGCTCAATTTCAACTACATCTCTTAAATACACTGAATAAATTACATTCTACTACACTGTATCTAAAATCTTATGTAAATTTAATGAGGTTATATAGGCTTTCGGTACATAATGCTAGCTGTTGTATTAAAAATAAAATCCAAATTCTCAGTGAATTAACAGTGAAAATTGATTACTCAACTTTAAGTATTCATTCAATATCCATATGGTTGCCATAAGGAAAACATACCCTGTCCATTTGTTCATTTTGTGATGTAGATCTCCTTAACACATGGCGCAGGAGGTATCAGCAGAGGGACCAAGACAGAAAAGGGAGGATTGTGTAAGGGAGAAATTACAATCCAAATTTGGCTGTGGTGAATATCCCTTCTTCTTACATTTTAGTAAATGAAATTGGTCACATATTAACACCTAACTTCATGAGAAGAAGGATGGACGCTGGAAAATAAGTTTCCGTGTGTCCACAAGGAAAACAAAATATCTTTGGAGAAAACATGGTATTTCTTTGGTCAAATAAGAAAGAAGGAAGAAGTTAAAAACCATATGCATAATTCAACACCCATTTATGATAAAAACCCTCCAGAAAGTAGGCATAGATGGAGCTTACCTCAACATAATAAAGGCCATATATGACAAACCCACAGCCAACATCGTTCTCAATGGTGAAAAATTGAAACCGTTTCCACTAAGATCAGGAACAAGATGAGGCTGACCACTCTCACCACTATTATTCACCATAGTTTTAGCCACAGCAATCACAGAAGAAAAAGAAATAAAAGGAATCCAAATCAGAAAAGAAGAAGTAAAACTGTCACTGTTTGCAGATGACAAGATACTATACATAGAGAATCGTAAAGATGCTATCAGAAAACTACAAGAGCTAATCAATGAATTTGGTAAAGTAGCAGGATACAAAATTAATGCACAGAAATCTCTTGCATTCCTACACACTAATGATGAAAAATGTGAAACAGAAATAAAGGGAACACTCCCATTTACTACTGCAACAAAAAGAATAAAATACCTAGGAATAAACCTGCCTAAGGAGACAAAAGACCTGTATGCAGAAAACTATAAGACTCTGATGAAAGAAATTAAAAATGATACAAAGAGATGGAGGGATATACTATGTTCTTGGACTGGAAGAAACAACATTGTGAAAATGACTATACTACCCAAAGCAATCTACAGATTCAATGCAGTGCAATCCCTATCAAACTACCAATGGCATTTTTAACAGAACTAGAACAAAACATTTCACAATTTGTATGGAAACACAAAAGACCCCAAATAGCCAAAGCAATCTTGAGAAAAAAAAAAAAAAAATGGAGCTGGAGGACTCAGGCTACCTGCCTTCAGACTATACTACAAAGCTACAGTAATCAAGACAGTATGGAACTGGCACAAAAACAGAAATATAGATCAAGGGAACAGGACAGAAATCCCAGAGATAAACCCATGCACATATGGTCACCTTATCTTTGATAAAGGAGGCAAGAATATACAATGGAGAAAAGACAGCCTCTTCAATAAGTGTTGCTGGGAAAACTGGACAGCTACATGTAAAAGAATGAAATTAGAACACTTCCTAACACCATACACAAAAATAAACTCAAAATGGATTAAAGAACTAAATGTAAGGCCAGACACTATAAAACTCTTAGAGGAAAACATTAGGCAGAACACCGTATGACAAAAAACACAGCAAGATCCTTTTTGACCCACCTCCTCGAGAAATGGAAACAAAAACAAAAATAAACAAATGGGACCTAATGAAACTTCAAAGCTTTTGCACAGCAAAGGAAACCATAAACAAGACCAAAAGACAACCCTCAGAATGGGAGAAAATATTTGCAATTGAAGCAATTGACAAAGGATTAATCCCCAAAATTTACAAGCAGCTCATGCAGCTCCATAACAAAAAAACAAACAACCCAATCCAAAAATGGGCAGAAGACCTAAATAGATATTTCTCCAAAGAAGATATACAGATTGCCAACAAACACATGAAAGAATGCTCAACATCACTAATCATTAGAGAAATGTAAGTCAAAACTACAATGAGGTGTCACCTCACACCAGTCAGAATGGCCATCATGAAAAAATCTACAAACAATAAGTGCTGGAGAGGGTGTGGAGAAAAGGGAACACTCTTGCACTGTTGGTGGGAATGTAAAATGATACAGCCACTATGGAGAATAGTATGGAGGTTCCTTACAAAACTAAAAATAGAACTACCATATGACCCAGCATTCCCACTACTGGAAATATACCCTGAGAAAATCATAATTCAAAAGGAGTCATGTACCACAATGTTCATTGCAGCTCTATTTACAATAGCCAGGACATGGAAGCAACCTACATGTCCACTGACAGATGAATGGGTAAAGAAGATGTGGCACATATATACAATGGTATATTACTGAGCCATAAAAAGAAATGAAATGGAGTTATTTGTAGTGAGGTGGATGGACCTAGAGACTATCATACAGAGTAAGTCAGAAAGAGAAAGACAAATACCATAAGCTAACACATATATATGGAATCTAAAAAAAATAAGAAAGAAAAAAGAAAAACGTTCTGAAGAACCTAGGGGCAGGACAGGAATAAAGATGCAGACGTACAGAATGGACTTGAGGACACGGGGAGAGGGAAGGGTATGCTGGGACGACGTTAGAGAGTGGCATGGACATGTATCCACTACCAAATGTAAAACAGATGGCTAGTGGGAAGGAGCCACATAGCACAGGGAGATCAGCTCAGTGTTTGTGTCCACCTAGAGGGGTGGGATGGGGGGGGTGGGATGGGGGGGTGGGAGGGAGATGCAAGAGGGAGGAGATATGGGGATATATGTATATATATAGCTGATTCACTTTGTTATACAGCAGAAACTAACACACCACTGTAAAGTAATTATACTCCAATAAAGATGTTAAAAAAAAAAGAGCTTGGGAAGAATCTATAAAAAAAAACAAAAAAAAACCCACCATGTGCATAAAGTGTATATTACACTTTTACAGGATTTCTAAGGCAGCAATGCTGTTGCAGATATAGAATATGTTTGGCAAGAACAACAAGAATTGTGCAATTGATAAACCACAAGAGCTCTATTCACTTATACTTTTCTTAGTTCAGGAAATTAAAATTAGCTTCTTAAAGAGTGAGAGCTTCCTCTTCTACTTTTAAAAATGGTGTGAAATATTCATTATCACTACAAAATAATTCTTTTTGAATTTTGTTTTCATTTTTACTGTTAGTTTCGTATTTCTTCAATGAAAATTTATCTTTTGAAGTTGGATATGTAATTTTCTTTTACTGTGGATAAAAATCTGGTTAAAAAAAGAACATATTT
Source organism: Phocoena phocoena (assembly GCF_963924675.1). Taxonomy (NCBI): domain Eukaryota; kingdom Metazoa; phylum Chordata; class Mammalia; order Artiodactyla; family Phocoenidae; genus Phocoena; species Phocoena phocoena. The sequence goes on from NC_089229.1 coordinate 32,834,107, forward strand.
CAATCAGAAGTTAATGTGTCCTCTACAGAGGACAGTATGGAGGTTCCTTAAAAAACTACAAAAAAACAAAAAACAAAAAAAAAAACCCAAAAAACTACAAATAGAACTACCATATGACCCAGCAATCCCACTACTGGACATATACTCTGAGAAAACCATAATTCAAAGAGAGTCATGTACCAAAATATTCATTGCACCTCAATTTACAATAGCCAGGACTTGGAAGCAACCTAAGTGTCCATCAACAGATGAATGAATAAAGAAGATGTGGCACATATATACAATGGAATATTACTCAGCCATAAAAAGAAATGAAATTGAGTTATTTGTAGTGAGGTGGATGGACCTAGAGTCTGTCATACAGAGTGAAGTAAGTCAGAAAGAGAAAAACAATTACTGTATGCTAACACATATATATGGAATGTAAAAAAAAAAAAAGAAGGTCATGAAGAACCTAGGGGCAAGACGGGAATAAAGATGCAGACCTACTAGAGAATGGACTTGAGGATACAGGGAGGGGGAAGGGTAAGCTGGGACAAAGTGAGAGAAAGGCATGGATGTATATACGCTACCAAATGTAAAATAGATAGCTAGTGGGAAGCAACCACGTAGCACAGGGAGATCAGCTCGGTGCTTTGTGACCACCTAGAGGGATGGGATAGGGAGGGTGGGAGGGAGGGAGATGCACGAGGGAAGAGATATGGGGACATATGTATATGTATCACTGATTCACTTTATTATAAAGCAGAAAGTGACACACCATTGTCAAGCAATTATACTCCAATAAAGATGTTAAAAAAATAAAAGTTAATGTGTCCTAAAAAAGTGTCACTAAACAATTACAGTTGCAGATACTGTGTTAAGTATCAATATACTCATACATCTTGTTTAATATACATGTGAAATTACACTAAAATGGATTTTTATTATTAAAGGAAACCAAAGATCATTTTACAGTTAATAGAGCCCAATTTATGAGCTTATACTGAGTCATGAACTACAAGAATAAAACAGTAATTATTCTTTATTGAAAAATTGTGTTACTATGGAATTAATTTGCCATAATTGTCCATGATGAGATGTTATATTCTTTGTTCAGAGTAGTTGGGTCTTTCATCATGGTTGTTTAATAATCACCACAGTATTCAAAGAGTATGAAAATATTTTTTTCCATTATTTTATTTACTGCTTTAATTTTATAGAATCTGGAAACCAAAAGACTTACTAAAACTTGCTATATGCACTAGTATAACTACTTCTAGGGATATTTATACAAAATGATTTATGAGATATTTACCTGAATCATAAATGTTTTTATAGTAGCATTGTACTAAAGTAGAAGTACCATTTCCATAAAAGAAATGGAAGCTAGAATGCCAAAAATGACTACAAAGATTTTTGAAATGGACTTCCAAGCTACTGAAATGAGATGAAAATTAAAAATATTCAGTTGTTACAGTTTTCTTCTATAGACAATATATGGTTACCAAAACCTTCAAAGTTCTGGACATTTTTTGACTAAGATTGCACTGCATTTCACTTGAATCAGAATATAAAAATGATACATTTAAAAAAATTTCTTTGGAAATTCTCTGTCTAAACCTTGAGATTCTAAGGTTTAGAAACAAACCAGGAATGGCCTGTCACCAAAACATTTCAGAAAAATGTAAATGGATACAAAGTGATTATTTCATAGAATAAGGAATTCTTTATCTCTTTGAACAGCTCCTAACTTGTAACCATATCCTGGATTTCTTTTTCTCGGTTATCTTAAGTGATACGTTCACACTCTAATTTAAAAAAAAAAAAAAAAACTTGGTTATCTTAAAGATGCCCAAGAATCACACCTAACTTTAATTGAAAGTGTATTTCATGCATTTTATTACTGAATTTTGAAACTGATAATTTCAAATTCGCCACATATTACACATGACTATAATCAGTACTATTAATAATCTTCTCAGAAGTATTATTTTATGAAAAGTCATGTTTCATTTTGAAAAGAAATCATTGAAGTAATAATTTAAGGTAATAAAAGAAAACTTGTATGCTTTGAGTGCTCCTACAGATATACCAAGACAGCAGTTTAATTTGAATCATATTGATACACGGTCCACATCATTAAGTATAAAGATTATTTTTAGATGTTTGATGTTGCTGGATACAGTGGTGAGGTGACTAAGAGATTTAAAACTGTTATCAATTTGCTTGCTTAGACCAGAGGTTAAGCTACTCAATTTCTGTGAATCGTCAATGGGTTTTATATACCTAATACTCTTTTCACTTGATTGCTCAAAATAAAAGCAATATTTTTTGCTAATAATAGCAATTCATAGCAATAATGAATTAGGCGATTATACTTTATAGATAAATGAAATGAATGACAGGAATTTTAAAGGGATTGGGGGAGGAACTGGGAATATTTTTATAAAGTAATTGCACTACCAGTGAAATAGTATAATGTTATCTGAAAGTGAAATTATTAATTGTAAATGCATCTTTCACACTCTAGGGCAACCACTAAATTTTTTTTTTAAAAGATGTATAGTTGATATGCTAAGAGAGGGGAAAAAATGTTGTCATAGAAAATAATAAAACCAGAGAAGGTAGAGAAAGAGTGGAAGAAAAAAGAGAAAAAGATCAAGAATTAGTTTAAAAATACTGTAGAAACCAATTATATCAATAATCATTTAAAATGTGAATGGTATAACTTCGCCAATTAAAAGACAGAGACTATCACAGTAGATTAAAAAACAAACAAAAACCTTAGACCCAACTACATGTTTACAAGAAGTCTACCTTAAATATAAGGACAAAGATAAAACATAAAGGAATAGAGAAAGATACCATGCTAAGACTAAACAAAACAAAACTGGAGAAAATATATTTATTTTAGACAAATCCAACTTCACAGCAAGGAAAATTGTCAGAAGGGGATACTAAATAATGATAAAGCGGTCAACTTCTCATAATGACCCATAATGTGTACGTGTATTATGTTGTTGTGGCTATCAACAAACATATTCTAAAGTTTACAGAAAGATGCAAAAGACTCAGCATAACCAACACAATATTAAAGAAGAAGAATCAAATCAAAGGAATGACAATACCAGACTTTGAGACTTTCTATAAGGCTATAGTATGAAGAATCTGTGGTATTGGTGAAAGAATAGACAAATAGATCAATGAAACAGAACAGAGAGCCCCAAAATAGATCCACACAAATATAGACCACATTTATTTGATTTTCGATGAAAGAGGAAAGGTGATAAAGGAGTCTAAACAGAAAAATGGTGAAAAAACTGGACATACACATGAAGAAAAAACAATCTAGACACAGATGTTACAAATTTCACAAGAATTAACTCAAATGGATCATAAATTTAAAATGTAAAACTATAAAACTCCAAGAATGTAGGAGAAAATCTAAGTGATCTTGAGTTTGAAGATGACTTTTATATACAACACCAAAAGCACTATACATGAAAGAAAAATTGATATGTTGGACTTTATTAAAAGTAAAAATTTCTTCCCTACAAATACACTGTTAAGAGAATTCATAGACAAGCCACTGACTGGGAAAAAATGTTTGCAAAATGTATCTGAAAAAGCACTTGCATCCAAATATGCAAAGAACCCTAAAACTCAACAATAAGAAAGCAAACAACTGAATACAAGATGGCAAAAGATGAGAACACATACCTTGCCAAAGACGATATATCAATGTTAAATAAGCATATTAAAAGTTATTTAACATATGTCATTAGGGAATTACAAATTAAAACAATAATGTGATACAACTAAACAATTATTCGAATGGCTAACCCAAAACACTGACATCAATTGCTTGCAAAATATGAAGCAACAGGAAATCTCATCTGTTGCTGGTGGGAATGCAAAAAAGTACAGAAATTTTGGAATACAGCCTGGCAGTTTCTTACAAAGCTAAACAGTCTTATCATGTTATCTAACAACCACACTCCAAGGTATTTACCAAAATGAGTTGAAAACTTGTGTCCACACAAAAACCTGCACTGGACTGTATAAAGTATCTTTATTCATAATTGCCAAAACTTGGAAGCAACTGATATGTCCTTCAAAAGGTGAACTGACAAACTATAGCACATCAGTACAATGGAATGTTATTCAACAATAAAATGAAATAAACTCTCAAGCCAAGAAAAGACATGGAGGAATTTTAAATGCATATTGCTACATGCAAGAAGCCAATCTGAAAAGACTACATATTGTATGAATCCAACTATATGACCTTCTGGGAAAGGCAAAACTATAGAGACTATAAACTCATCAGTGGTTGCCAGGGGCTTGGATGGAGGGCAGGAAGATGAATAGGTGGAACACAGGGTTTTTAGAGCAGTGAAAGTATTCTGTACGGTACTATAATAGCAGTTGTATATATTTGTCAAAACCCATGGAACTATATGCAACAAAAATCTGCATCCTAATGTATAGATTTTAGCTAATAGTAACATATAAACGTTTGTTCATCAATTGTTAAGGAAGGTACAATGCTAATGGAAGATGTTAATAATAGAGGAAATTCTGAGTGGGGGAGGGGACATGAGAACTTTCTGTATTTTCTGTTCAATTTTTCTGTAAATATAAAACTTCTCAAAAAAGTCTATTTTTTTTTTAAAAAAGAGATTTTCATGGTATTTTAAAAAACAGCATAATTTAGCCCTTTCTGTCCCAAAGAGAAATTGGTACCTATGAGTGGATTGCTGCCTCAGAAATTAAAATCTAATTATTTGTGGCATTGTTTTAGGGGTTAGGCATTTGGCAGTGTGGGGGAAAAGTTGAAGTATGGGACAGTATCTATATTTGTAGTGGAAAATTATCAGTACAATACACTGGTAAGAAATTGGAAGACATATAATACAGCTAATTTACCATAGGGTGGTGGGTTTTGAGAGGTTAAAAACAGCGTGTTGATAGCATGTGCTTTTTGTTATTAGCTGTGTTTGACAAAGCATTAGAAGAAACTTATAACTAAGTGAAAAATTGCCCATTTTGCAATGAAAAATAAAAGGGAATAGAGAGTCAATATGGCATTAGGATGGAAAAGACAACTAATACTGGGTCAAAAATTATTTGATAAAAATGAGAACTTCTTTTTAGTAAAGAAAGCCATGAAATAAAATCTAGCTTTGCTACAAGAAATAAAACAAGGGCATGGCCATAATGCGATCCATGGTTTAAAACTGGAGATGGGTTAAGACAGTGCCTGACATTTTCTTCAGTTATACTCTTATTTGGCTCTTAACCCTGTACAATGATCATATTAACAAGACGTTACTCAAAAGTGAGTACACATTATAGGAAATGCCCAAGAACCCAATACGAGCAATATATACTCTGGTTTAAAATAAGTCAGGGTATACTGCCAATATGAAGAAATATGCTGCATTTTATCTACTATGCATCTACACAGATAATATCCTCAATATATTTTGTTCACTTTGAGAAACAAATCATTTTCCTTTCTGGTTCAACTTCTAATCTATATTTGAATTTATTATATAAAACTCATGGCTTTAGGGCTTCCCTGGTGGCGCAGTGGTTGAGAGTCCGCCTGCCGATGCAGGGGACATGGGTTCGTGCCCCAGTCCGGGAAGATCCCACATGCCGTGGAGCGGCTGGGCCCGTGAGCCATGACGGCTTAGCTTGCGCGTCCGGAGCCTGTGCTCCGCAACGGGAGAAGCCACAACAGTGAGAGGCCCGCGTACCACAAAAAACAAAACAAAACAAAAAAACCCCACAAAAAAAACTCATGGCTTTGTACTAGAATTCTAAACAAAATGAGAAAGTTAAAATATTTTTACTTTTTCTGCTAAAGCTTCCTAAGTAAATACCATGCAAAGAGATTTAATTCTTAATCAAATTTTTAAATACTTCAAGTTTCTTCAACTGAAAATCTCCTTGTACTGATCTGAATTTCTCTTCAAGATAATATTTTTGGATGTACAAACTAAGTATAATTACAAAATATCTTTCAAACCTATTCTGGAAATGGGAGATCTGTCATGAAAGATCCTTTATATATTACCATTGAACTAGAGTGATAAGATCATATTTTCACATAGGAATATTATTGTGATGTTGCCTTCTTTCTATTGGTTAGGTTACTTAAATAATACAGTTGAGGCAGATACAGCAATATCAGTCTAAAGTAACATTATGCCATAGAGACAAAACCAATTTTGAATTTAAGTATTTTATATTAAAGTTAAAATGATTTCACACACAAATCTTCAAAAATCATACACGTCGACTTCTAAATGTTAATACAGAAGAAATTTTTATTTTAAATAGTAATGTATTCACTCTATTGCTGAAACGATATTTTATTGTAGGCAAAAATAAATTCATTAAGAAATTTTTAACTTAAGTTTTTCTTTTCTAGGGTCTTTTTTTTTCTATTATTCTTTCTTTGAGTCTGATACCTTGCTTTATGGTATCATAGCCTCACAACCTTATTCACTTCAGCAGGGAGCATCGTATAAAAAGAATCGCTTGAAAGGGTAATAATGGCATTTGCTGCATTACTAATCTATTCTTTCAACCACTGATTAGCATTGAAATTGATTTTGAACTTCTTGTGACTCAAATGACATTAATATAGCATTTGCTGTTAGAAACATAACACCTATTTCATGTTAGCAGGTGATGATACATCATTAATTAGATAACTTGATGTTGAAACTCTTTACAAGCCATCGAAACCCATTAGTCCAAAAGAGCTCTCTATAAGAGAAAGTAACTGTAAATGTCTTTGAATACTAAAGAATGAAGATGTCATTTTTTTGGAGATTACATTAGTATCTTCTTTATTATAACCCATGAATTCTCAACCCTAGCTGTGTGTTACAATCACCTAAAGAACTTTTACATTATTGATATATTGACTGCAATCCCAGTGGTTCTGAGTTATTTGGTCCGGTATGGGACCAAGGTATCAGAGTCATTTAAACCTTCCCAGATTAATTTGACCTGGAAGCCAGTGATAAGAACCATATTTAACCCAGAATTCAAATACCCATGCTAATGTATACCTATTATCGTGGAAACACTCATGCATGTTCTAAAATCTTCTATACATAGCAAGTATAAATAAGTATTTTCATTCTTGGCTCTCATGAAGGACTCTTGTGCAAGATGAAAAGTACAGTAATATCTATAGTTTCGTTGTGATACCTATAACAAATAGTGCTTTACTTTAATGCCAAAGGTTTTCAACACTTTCAGTTCAATTTTTATTCATATAGGGAAAAATACTAGCATAGAATTTTTTTAATCTCCAAAAACATTTTTTAGAAGATAGAATTACACTAAAAATAATTTTTTTAAAAATCTGAATCTATGTTGTTCAAATGAAATGTTCATTCTCACTATTTCTTCCATTGTTCTTTACAACTGTTCATTTTTTTTTCTGTTAGAAATAATAAAATATTCAACAGGGAAAAATTCTAGGAATACAAACAACTCTCTTTCTTAAAAGAAAATATTGGCCTAGATACCGGAGGCCAGGATTCTAGGAATGACTCTGAAGCTTGCTTACTGTAAGATCTAGGTAAACTTTTAACTCTGCCACTCTCCACTTGTATAAAGCACGAGGTTCGCTTTAGTTAATTCTAATATTCTTTAGAGGCATTTATTAACCCCTCAGCTCTGTTCCTCACACACAAGGAAAATTAAACTGACTTTAGATCTATAGCTGAACCACATTTAATTTGATTGGCACTGCAATGGTGCTCAAAAATATCTGAAATAGGGCTTCACTGGTGGCACAGTGGTTGAGAATCTCCCTGCCAATGCAGAGGACACAGGTTCGAGCCCTGGTCTGGGAAGATCCCACATGCCGTGGAGCAACTAGGCCCATGAGCCACAACTACTGAGCCTGCACGTCTGGAGCTTGTGCTCCGCAACAAGAGAGGCCGCGACAGTGAGAGGCCTGCGCACCGCGATGAAGAGTGGCCCCCGCTCGCCGCAACTAGAGAAAGCCCTTGCACAGAAACGAAGACCCAACACAGCCAAAAATAAATAAATAGCACTCCATTTAAAAAATAAAAAATCTGAAATAAATGTTTCTCTCACTCTACTGAATATTTTAAAAACCACACATTTTCCAAAAATCAGGGTTTCATCTTTAGCTTCTACTGGTAAAATCTAAAATATTGCTTTGCAAGCTCCTTATTCAAACCTCATCCCATATATGTTACTTCAATAATACCACTATTAATTATTTTTTTAAACATCTTTATTGGAGGGTAATTGCTTTACAATGGTGTGTTAGTTTCTGCTTTATAACAAAGTGAATCAGCTATATGTATACATATATCCTCATATCTCCTTCCTCTTGCGTCTCCCTCCCTCCATCCCTATCCCACCCCTCTAGGTAGTGACAAAGCACCGAGCTGATCTCCCTGTGCTATGTGGCTGCTTCCCACTAGCTATTGGTTTTACATTTGGTAGTGTATATATGTCTATGCCACTCTCTCACTTTGTCCCAGCTTACCCTTCCTCCTCTCTGTCCTCAAGTCCATTCTCTGTCTGCGTCTTTATTCCCATCCTGTCCCTAGGTTCTTTAGAACCACTTGTTTTTTTTTTAGATTCCATATATATGTGTTAGCATACGGTATTTGCTTTTCTCTTTCTGACTTACTTCACTCTGTATGACAGACTCTAGATCCATCCACCTCACTACAAATAACTCCATTTTGTTTCCTTTTATTGCTGAGTAATATTCCATTGTATATATGTGCCACATCTTCTTTATCCATTCATCTGTCGATGGACACTTAGGTCGCTTCCATGTCCTGGCTATTGTAAATAGAGCTGCAATGGACATTGTGGTACATGACTCTTTTTGAATTATGGTTTTCTCAGGGTATATGCCCAGTAGTGGGATTGCTGGGTTGTATGGTAGTTCTATTTTTAGTTTTTAATTATGCTGCTAATATACCAATAACAGCAATGCTAATTTCTCTTTACATTTTAGTTGATGCTTCTCTCACTGTTGTGGCCTCTCCCGTTGCGGAGCACAGGCTCTGGACGTGCAGGCCCAGCGGCCATGGCTCACGGGCCCAGCCGCTCCGCGGCATGTGGGATCTTCCCGGACCAGGGCACGAACCCGTGTCCCCTGCATCGGCAAGCGGACTCTCAACCACTGTGCCACCAGGGAAGCCCTAGTTAATGCTTTTAACATGCTTTCACATACATACCCTGCCATGCTTCTTACAACATGATCTTGTTAAGGAAAGTATTATGACCCTACTTAACAGATGAGAAAAGTCTTGTTTCCAAGTTGAGAAGTGGTTGAACATCTTCCGTCTCTCTCCCTCTCTCATCCCTTGCTTGCTCTGATAAAGCAAGCTACCATGTTGTGAGGACCTTATGAAGAGGCCCATTTGGCAAGGAATGAAGGGTAATCTCTGCCTAGTAGGCAGCAAGGAATTGAGGCCCTTATTGTGATAGCACATGAATTGAACCCAGCCAACAACCAGGTGAGTGAGCCTGGATGCAGATCCTTCCTCAGCCAAGGGTTAAGATGCCCAGCTGTAGCCCAGCTGACGTTTCTACTGAAGCCTTATGAGAGATTCTAAGCCATAGGACCTAGATAAACCATGCTCAGATTCCTAGAAAAACAGAAACTGATATAACAAATATCTGTTTTATGACATTTAGTTTTAGAGTAATTTGATATGCAGAAATACATGACTAATACAACTGATCTTATGAATCTGAGTTTAAATTATCTTTACACTGTGGCTCTAATTTCTGTGTGTCATTAGGGGCTCACACGGCACTCTTCAACTATTATTTTCTTTGATGTCCACTTTGTATTACAAATAATGGCACATAATTATTCAAGTATCAGTAGACAGAAAATGAGTATTATTAAGAAATTATATTCTTGGTACTGTCAAGAGGAATCAGTATTCCTCCCAACCTGAAGCCACGTTACCTTTGAAAGGAAGAATGATCAAAAGGATAATTCTGAGTCGCTCTCTCTGCAACTTTCTCTTTACCTCTATACTTCCTCTAAGGTGGAAGAGTGGTCGATTTAATCAGTGGAGGCCTAATACTGGATTACATTAGGGGTGTAGAGGGTCTGAACTGCTTGATGAAGCAAGTCAGAGAATCTGTCTCTGACTCTTTGGACTGTGCTATCTCATATATGGATGGATGAGTTAGAAGAGAAGTTAAGTCTTCTTCCAATTCCTGCTACTTGGTGGTATGCACTTTTGGGGCAGTCTCAGGACTCACAGCTTAGCTTCTTGGATGCAAACATGCCATTCTCTTTCACACACTCTTTGGAAGGTAACTTAAGCAAAACTGAGATGCTGTATGAAGATGTCCTGTTAAATGAACTCTGAAACCACATACAGAAGCAAGTTTCCCCCCACACAGTTCTCAAGTCTTGATTTGAGGCCTCTGGTAGGAAAACCTCATTTGACCTCAGCTTGAATTTGTGTACTGCATCTTACATTTAATGATTAGTAAGGTATTTTGAGTTATTGGGTCACCATTAATGAAGTTATGATACCAGTTTAGTTCTTTGAACATTGTTTCTAAATATTATCAATAGAAACCAGTGATCAAGAGAGTTAAGTTTTTGTGCAAAGTATCTCTAACAAATTCCAAATGTACTGCTTATTTCTTAATGTTAGATAAGTCATAACTCCTTTGCCTCCTCACCTTTAAAACTCACTGGCACATTTGTTTTTATAATCTCAGAGATATTGTGATGGCTAAATAAGAGAATAATATATGTTAATTGCAATACTTATATTATCACATGGTGCTCCAGGGAAAACCAATGATCAATATGAATGAACAGACAGCATTCATGTGGTGTTTTAAAAGATATCAAGCTCACATCTCCAAAATGGGAATTAAAAATGGCATTTATATCTGTTAGATTTCAAGTCTTTTTCTGTTTGTTCTTACAACTCTATATTCAATCCCATGAGACTCCTTTTTATACTACAAATAACTGCCTTCATTTCTACCCCAGGGCTTTTGTTCTTCTTCCTTCAGCTGAAATGTTCTTCAGTCTCTTGAATACAGCTCTTTACATGAGCATTTGCCCTTTGTCCATCTGGGTCAAGTTCTTCTTGGGAGAGAAATCACCTGACCATTCTTTATAGAATATTAGAATATAGAAGATTAGCTTTTCTCATTTCTATCAATCTCTGTCCCTTTATCCTGCTTTACACTATAATACTGCACTATTCACTATTATACACTATATTATTTAGTACAGTTCATTGTGTTTATTCTCCCACACAAAGGAGAGCTTAACCTTATGAAGATAGTGACTTTATCAGATTCAATGGGTATTTCTACCAAAAAATACAGAGCCTATCACAAAAAGTTGCTGAAAATATAAATAGTGAACAAATGAACAAACTACATTTATTAGCTGATAAGGGGTGTCTAAAGTATATCTTATCCCCAGCTATCAAGTTCCTCTGAACTTCAGAGTCAAACCAGTAGGAGAGAGTTGGTATAGCAATTAGTAGGTGGAGATATAGTTATAAACTGGCACCAGAAAATCGGCTTTGCAATTCTATGTCCAAATAAACTGATAAGTTTTAAATAAAAGAGGTCAGAGGTTAAGAAAGTGTTATTAATCAACAAACTGTCAGGAAGAATATAAAGACACTGTAAATTAACATAAGACAGAGAATTTAAAACAGCATGATACATGAGTGAGCAAAAGGGTATAGGAGGCAACAGGACACAAAGGCCCTCTGAAGACACCTGAGGAACTTCAGACAACTGACAAAGGACAAAGGAGAGCAGAGGTGAAGGACAACAGGCAAGGGAGAGAATGCCATTGCCACCAGGTAAAATCTATTTAACTTTAGTGGCTACTTAACAAAGTAGCCCCTATCTCCTAGTGACTCACCATATCTGGGTATTTTGACACCCCAAACACCAAGCATATTGAATTTGATGCTATTTTATTTAAAACCAAGGAAATTTTTCTATCTAAAATCAAACTGGTCAGAGGCACTTTTAAGCCCTTCCTTACCCTCAGTCATTGACAGTGTTTGACATATGGTAGATGCTCAATAAATGTGGATTTGATGATGGATAAGCACAACTCATTTATTTCTAATGCTAGAGAAACTTCATTTTTTTTTCTGAGAAAGTATTTAAGCATTCTTTTTTTTTTTTTTTTTTTTGCGGTATGCGGGCCTCTCACCGCTGCAGCCTCTCCCGTTGCGGAGCACAGGCTCCGGACGCGCAGGCCCAGCGGCCATGGCTCAGGGGCCCAGCCGCTCCGCGGCACGTGGGATCTTCCCAGACTGGGGCACGAACCCGCGCCCCCTGCATCGGCAGGCGGACTCCCAACCACTGCGCCACTAGGGAAGCCCTAAGCATTCTTTTAAAAAAAGAGTAGAGGAATTAACAAAATGGAAATGTACTAAAGATTAAACTCCTTTCAGAAAAAAGAATTCATGGCAGAATTGTTTTTCAAATAAACTATCAGAAAAGTTTAATTCTGCTTGATTAAATAGCATATTTTACATTCTTTAATTTCCTACTATAATCCAGAAATTTCACAAGATTAATACGTGTTCAATTTGAAAATAAGAAAGACTGAAATTTTATCTTACCCTAAAAACAATTATTCTGACAATGCTTTTGCCACATTCAAGGTGAAAATTATAGCAAGCATCTATGGTACTGCCATTTTAAAATAAGTAAACGAGTAAAAAATAATGAAAGAATCCCATGAAACAACTTGGGGACCATAAAAATGGGAAAGCAACAATAAAAAAACCTCAAGAAGAAAAACACATAAGATATGTTTCACTAAAGTCAAAGAAAAATGGAACTCAAGAAAAATCTGATATGCCCATGACATTTAAAAGTAGCTTTAGAGAAGGAGGAGCTTCAAGATGGTGGAAGACTAAGATGTGGAGATCACCTTCCTCCCCACAAATACATCAGAAATACATCTACATGTGGAACAACTCCTACAGAACACCTGCTGCATGCTGGCAGAAGACCTCAGACCTCCCAAAAGGCAAGAAACTCCCCACCTACCTGGGTAGGGCAAAAGAGAAAAGAAAAAACAGAGACAAAACAATAGGGACCAGACCTGCACCAGTGGGAGGGAGCTGGGAAGGAGGAAAGGTTTCCACACACTAGGAAGCCCCTTCGCGGGCAGAGACTGCAGGTGGCGGAGGGGGAAGCTTCAGAGCCACTTCAGAACCACGGAGAGAGCACAGGAACAGGGGGCAGGAGGGCAAAGCGGAAAGATTCCCTCACAAGAGGATCAGTGCCGACCAGCACTCACCAGCCCAAGAAGCTTGTCTGCTCACCCGCTGGGGTGGGCGGGGCTGGGAGCTGAGGCTTGGGCTTCAGTCGGAGCGCAGAGAGAGGACTGGGGTTGGCTGCGCGAACACAGCCTGAACGGGGTTAGTGCACCACGGCTAGCAGGGAGGGAGTCCGGGAAAGAGTCTGGAGCTGCCAAAGAGACAAGAGACTTTTCCTTGCCTCTGTTTCCTGGTGCGCGAAGAGGGGGGATTAAGAGCGCTGCTTAAAGGAGCTCCAGAGACGGGCACCAGCCACGGCTATCAGCGTGGACCCAAAAGACGGGCATGAGACGCTAAGGCTGCTGCCGCCACCACCAAGAAGCCTGTGTGCAAGCACAGGTCACTATCCACACCTCCCCTCCCGGAAGCCTGTGCAGCCCGCCACTACCAGGGTCCCGTGATCCAGGGACAACTTCCCTGGGAGAACACATGGCGTGCCTCAGGCTGTTGCAACGTCATGCTAGCCTCTGCCGCCACAGGCTCAACCCGCATTCCGTACCCCTCCCTCCCCCTGGCCTGAGTGAGCCGGAGCCCCAGAAGCAGCTGCTCCTTTAACCCCATCCTGTCTGGGCACGAACAGACGCCCTCAGGCAACCTACACGCAGAGGCAGGTTAAATACAAAGATCAAATATTAAAAGCAGCAAGGGTAAAACAACAAATAACACATAAGCAAATCCCCAAAAGGTTAACAGCTAATCTTTCAGCAGAAACTCTGCAAGCCAGAAGGGAGTGGCAGGACATATTTAAAGTGATGGAGGAGAAAAACCTACAACCAAGATTACTCTACCCAGCAAGGATCTCATTCAGATTTACCAGAGAAATTAAGAGCTTTACAGACAAGCAAAAGCTAAGAGAATTCAGCACCACCAAACCAGCTCTACAACAAACGCTAAAGGAAATTTTCTAGGCAGGAAACACAAGAGAAGGAAAAGACCTACAATAACAAACCCAAAACAATTAAGAAAATGGTAATAGGAACATACATATCGATAATTACCTTAAATATAAATGGATTAAATGCTCCAACCAAAAGACATAGACTGGTTGAATGGATACAAAAACAAGACCCATATATATGCTGTCTACAAGAGACCCACTTCAGACCAAGGGACACACACAGACTGAAAGTGAGGGGATGGAAAAAGATATTCCATGCAAATGGAAATAAAAAAAGAGCTCAAGTAGCAATTCTCATATCAGAAAAAAATAGACTTTAAAACGCAGACTATTACAAGAGACAAAGAAGGAAACTACATAATGATCAAGGGATCAATCCAAGAAGAAGATAAAAGAATTGCAAATATTTATGCACCCAGCATAGGAGCACCTCAATACATAAGGCAAATACTAACAGCCATAAAAGGGGAAATCAACAGTAACACAATCATAGTAGTGGACTTTAACACCGCACTTTCACCAATGGACAGATCATCCAAAATGGAAATAAATAAGGAAACACAAGCTTTAAATGATACATTAAACAAGATGGACTTAATTGATATTTATAGGACATTCCATTCAAAAACAACAGAATACACCTTCTTCTCAAATGCTCATGGAGCATTCTCCAGGATAGATCATATCTTGGGTCACAAATCAAGCCCGGTAAATTTAAGAATACTGAAGGCATATCAAGTATCTTTTGCAACCACAGCACTATAAGACTAGATAAAAATTACATAAAAATCTCTGGAAAAAATATAAACAAATGGAGGCTAAACATTACACTACTTAATAAGAGATCACTGAAGAAATCAAAGAGGAAATCAAAAAATACCTGAAACCAAATGACAATGAAAACACAACAACCCAAAACCTATGGCATGAAACAAAAGCAGTTCTAAGAGGGAAGTTTACAACAATACAATCCTACCTTAAGAAACAAGAAACATCTCAAACAACCTAACCTTACACCTAAAGAAATTACAGAAAGAAAAACAAACAAAACCCAAAGTTAGCAGATAAGAAATCATAAAGATCAGATCAAAAATAAATGAAAAAGAAATAAAGGAAATGATAGCAAAGATCAATAAAACTAAAAGTTGGTTGTTTAAGAAGAAACAAAATTGATAAACCATTAGCTAGACTCATCAAGAAAAAAAGGGAGAAGACTCAAATCAATAGAATTAGCAATGAAAAAGGAGAGGTAACAACTGACACTGCAGAAATACAAAGGATCATGAGAGAATACTACAAGCAACTATATGCCAATAAAATGGACAACCTGGAAGAAATGGACAAATTCTTAGAAGTGCACAACCTTCCGAGACAGAACCAGGAAGAAATAGAAAATATGAATAGACAAATCACAAGCACTGAAATTGAAACTGTGATTAAAAATCTGCTAACAAACGTAAGTCCAGGACCAGATGGCTTCACAGGCGAATTCTATCAAACATTTAGAGAAGAGCTAACACGTATCCTTCTCAAACTCTTCCAAAATATAGCAGAGGAAGGAACACTCCCAAACTCATTCTATGAGGCCACCATCACCCTGACACCAAAATCAGACAAACGTCACAAACAAAGAAAACTACAGGCCAATATCACTGATAAACACAGTTGCAAAAATCCTCAACAAAATACTAGCAAACAGAATCCAACAGCAGATTAAAAGTATCATACACCATGATCAAGTGTGGTTTATCACAGGAATTCAAGGATTCTTCAATATATGCAAATCAATCAATGTGATACACCATATTAACAAATTGAAGAAGAAAAACCATATGATCATCCCAATATGCAGAGAAAGCTTTCAAAAAAATACAACAGCCATTTATGATAAAAACCCTCCAGAAAGTAGGCATAGAGGGAACTTTCTTCAACATAATAAAGGCCATATATGACAAACTCATAGCCAACATCATTCTCAATGGTGAAAAACTGAAAACATTGCCCCTAAGATCAGGAACAAGACAAGGTTGCCCATTCTCACCACTATTATTCAACATAGTTTTGGAAGTTTTAGCCACAGCAATCAGAGAAGAAAAAGAAGTAAAAGGAATACAAATTGGAAAAGAAGAAGTAAATCTGTCACTGTTTGCAGATGACATGATACTATACCTAGAGAATCCTAAAGGTGCTACCAGAAAACTACAAGAGCTAATCAATGAATTTGGTAAAGTAGCAGGATACAAAATTAATGCACAGAAATCTCTGGCATTCCTATACACTAATGATGAAAAATCTGAAAGTGAAATTAAGAAAACACAAACACTTGCCTACTTGCCATTGCAACAAAAATAGTAAAATATCTAGGAATAAACCTACCTAAGGAGACAAAAGATCTGTATGCAGAAAACTATAAGACCCTGATGAAAGAAATTAAAGATGACACAAACAATGGAGAGATATACGATGGTCTTGAATTGGAAGAATCAACACTCTAAAAATGACTATACTACCCAAAGCAATCTACAGATTCAATGCAATCCCTATCAAACTACTACTGGCATTTTTCAAAGAAATAGAAAAAAACTTCACAATTTGTATGGAAACACAAAAGACACCGAATAGCCAAGCAATCTTGAGAAAGAAAAACGAAGCTGGAGGAATCAGGCTCCCTGACTTCAAATTATACTACATAGCTACAGTAATCAAGACAGTACGGTACTGGCAAAAAAAAAAAAAAAAGAAATATAGATCAATGAACAGGGTAGAAAGCCCAGAGATAAACTCATGCATTTATGGTCAACTAACCTATGACAAAGGAGGCAAGAATATACAATGGAGAAAAAACAGCCTCTTCAATAAGTGGTGCTGAGAAAACTGGACAGCTACAGGTAAAAGAATGAAATTAGAACACTCTCTAACACCATACACAAAAATAAACTCAAAATGGATTAGAGATCTAAATGGAAGGCCAGACACTGTCAAACTCTTAGAGGAAAACATAGGCCAAACATTCTATGACATAAATTACAGCAAGATCCTTTTTGACCCACCTCCTAGAGAAATGGAAATAAAAACAAAAATAAACAAATGGGATCTAATGAAACTTAAAAGCTTTTGCACAGCAAAGGAAACCATAAATGACAAAAAGACAGCCCTCATAATGGGAGAAAATATTTGCAATTGAAGCAACTGACAAAGGATTAATCTCCAAAATTTACAACCAGCTCATGCAGCTCAATATCAAAAAAACAAACAACCCAATCCAAAAATGGGCAGAAGACCTAAACAGATGTTTCTCCAAAGAAGATATACAGATTGCCAACAAACACATGAAAGAATGCTTAACATCATTAATTATTAGAGTAATGCAAATCAAAACTACAATGAGATATCATCTCACACCAGTCAGAATGGCCATCATAAAGAAATCTACAGACAATAAATGCTGGAGAGGGTGTGGAGAAAAGGGAACTCTCTTGCACTGTTGGTGGGAATGTAAACTGATACAGCCACTATGGAGGTTTCTTAAAAAAGTAAAAATAAAACTATCATACTACCCAGCAACCCCACTACTGGGCATATACCCTGAGAAAACCGTAATTCAAAAAGAGTCATGTACCACAATGTTCATTGCAGCTCAATTTACAATAGCCAGGACATGGAAGCAACCTAAGTGTCCATCAACAAATGAATGGATAAAGAGGATGTGGCACATATATACAATGGAATATTACTCACCCATAAAAAGAAACGAAATTGAGCCATTTGTAGTGAGGTGGATGGACCAAGAGTCTGTCATAGAGAGTGAAGTAAGTCAGAAAAAGAAAAACAAATACCGTATGCTAACATATATATATGGTATCTGAAAAACAAACAAACAAAATGGTCATGAAGAACCTAGGGGCAAGATAGGAATAAAGGCGCAGACCTACTAGAGAATGGACTTGAGGATATGGGGAGGGGGAAGGGTACGCTGAGAGAAAGTGTACCAAATGTAAAATAGATATCTCGTGGGAAGCAGGTGCATAGCACAGGGAGATCATCTCGGTGGTTTGTGACCACCTAGAGGGGTGGGATAAGGAGGTTGGGAGGGAGACGCAAGAGGGAGGAGATATGTGGATATATGTATATGTATAACTGATTCACTGTTATACAGCAGAAACTAACATACCATTGTAAAGTAATTATACTCTAATAAAGATGTTAAAAACAAATAAAATATGACTGAGAATGGTGGGAAAAAATTAGCTATAAAAGGAATAAAACAAGTACATATACTATTATTTCGTTCCCCTCCAAAAAGTGTGTGGGTATATGTTTTGTGTGGTGTGGTGTGTGTACAAAGGTACATATACCAGGAAATAGTTTCCTACTTGCCACTGGTGCCATACACAGTCATTGTAGCAGGAGTCTGCATGGTATTTTATAGTTAGCAGTTTATTAAAAAAATAAAGGGTTGATGTCGAATTTATTGCTAAATATATCATTCTATAAATGACAGTATATTATTGCTTCCTGATACAGAGTATATACATGAAGGCCAAGATGCTCTTTGTATACTGAGAGTGTAATTTAGTATTTGGATCATAGTTAAGTATATAAAAGTGTTAGTTTAGGGCTTCCCTGGTGGCGCAGTGCTTGAGAGTCCACCTCCCGATGCAGGGGACACGGGTTCGTGCCCCGGTCTGGGAAGATCCCACGTGCCACGGAGCGGCTGGGCCCGTGAGCCATGGCCGCTGAGCCTGCGTGTCCAGAGCTTGTGCTCTGCAAAGGGAGAGGCCACAACAGTGAGAGGCCCATGTACCGCAAAAAAAAAAAAAAAAAAGTGTTAGTTTAATGGAAGAAAAAAATTAGTTATTTCAATAAGAACAGTTGTACTGATGTGTATCTTGAATATGGCATAGGGTTTGGCCCTAAAGACCTGTGATCTTGACCATCTTGCCTGTAGTTACTCAACATATACCACTTGATTATCATCTATTTGAGAAACTGAGAAGGTTATTGTATAAATTTCAAAGTCAGGGCAGAAGAAAAAGTGTTCTCTATAAAACATTTTTTCTTGAAATGGAAGGGGAAGATTAATGAAATATTTCAAAAATACCAGAAGAAATAAATATTAAATGATGACTAAATGTAAGTGGTGTGAATGCTGAAGATACAGGCTATTAATCAAGAAAAGTAATTATACAATTAAGTACAATTAAATGTGAGATGATGAAATTAAGACCTAGCTGTGAAAAGCAAAGGTTACTGCTAAATATTGAGGCTAGAGAAACTGGGAGGTCACTAAGCTTAGATTTTACGCAAACACACTCCCATGAAAGCATAAGTTTGATCAAGTGTTATCATTTTTTAAAAAACTTAGAATTTTAGATAGCTAGTGGGAAGCAGTCAGATAAAACAGGGAGATGAGCTCGGCGCTCTGTGACAACCTAGATGGGTGGGGATAGGGAGGCTCAAGAGGAAGGAGGTATGGGGATATATGTATATGTACAGCTGATTCACTTTATTATAAAGCAGAAACTAACACACCATTGTAAAGCAATTATACTCCAGTAAAGACGTTAAAATAAATAAATAAATAACTTCGAATAATCTTTCCAACTTACTTGGAATTCTGGAAATTAAAGCTCTCATAAGCTTTTCATTATGCTTGTTTTTGCCTAGTAGTTTTAAAATAAAATCAAATTCATTATTTTTTTTTTTTTTTTTTTTTTTAATTTTTTTTTTAATTTATTTTTGGCTGTGTTGGGTCTTCGCTTCTGTGCGAGGGCTTTCACCAGTTGCGGAGAGCGGGGGCCACTCTTCATCGCAGTGCGCGGGCCTCTCACTGTCACGGCCTCTCCCATTGCAGAGCACAGGCTCCAGACGCACAGGCTCAGTAGTTGTGGCTCACGGGCTTAGTCGCTCCGCGGCATGTGGGATCTTCCCAGACCAGGGCTCGAACCCGTGTCCCCTGCATTGGCAGGCGGACTCTCAACCACTGCGCCACCAGGGAAGCCCCAAATTCATATTTTTTTATACTGATGTTGAATTTCAAGTCATGACTGGGGAAGTTCCCATATTCCTTGGTTGGAGAGAAATTCACTCATATTTTATTCTCTTAATTTTATCGTACATTTGATACATTTACATATTTGATCCAAAGAGGAAAGATTGGGAGTTTAAACTCTTATAAAATGGTGAAATGAACTCAAGGTTTTTTTTTTCCCCAACACTGGTTATTAAAATGTCATTCTTTCTCTGCTAGTTTAAGATGCTGTATTTACAGTGAACTGTTTTCATTAGTCTCTCTGTTTATGTGCCATTCTCCTTGTTCTTCTTTTCCTAGGGTTTTCTGGATAATTCCACTTATTTGTTCTTCAGAGTAAATTTTCTAACCAACTTGTCTAGCTCAAAGTTGGAGGCAGGGACTTGACACTAATTGAAATTTTAAAACATTCAAAAATTAAGGAAATCTGCAACAAGGTTAGAAACATATCTAATCCTTCTTGTATGAAAAAATAAAAAACAAAAACAAGAATTCTACAGAGAAAAGGGGGGGAAAAAAAGGTACCAGCAAGAAAATACCCTTTCCCCTCACTTTAGTTTTGTTTAGTGCTTAACCTCTCCTGACTTCTAGGACCAAATTAAATGAGACTTTAAAGGTACATCTGATTATAATATTCTGGCTATGGAAAAATCTAGTTTACAATTTTATTTTACATATTTTCAGAATGTCCGTAAAAGACTTTGGATAATGCTATTTTATTACTTAAAATGAGTTCCTTCCAAATGGTTAAGAACTTTGATAACAAACAGTGACCTAACTCTGAACAGCTGAGAAAGAGATGATGTCCCAGGTACCATCGCAAAGGGATGGAAAATGAAGCAGCTGTTTCCTATTATCACCCACAGCTGAGGTACAACAGTGACATTTCTTCACCATTCAAAGACCTAAGGTGATAATTAGATGGTATGGTCTTTCTCCTTTTGTCATAAACACCACAGGCTATAGAGAGGATTGATTCGGACTTGTTGATTATATTACTTTCAGCTGTTAAAATGGCAAAGTATTTCTTTTCTGAAATGACTTATTACACATCTGGCTTTGGTAGATTAACTAAATATAAGCTCATTTGAATTTGTATGCATAAATTAGAAATAGTGATAGATGAGACTGTAGCCTTAAAATCATTTTACAGTTTTTTTCTATGAAAACTCTTTTTAAAAAAAATCACATACTGTAAATGAATGCCAACTTAAAATAATTGGCATTGAAATAGTTGTCATTCCAGTAAAGTCACTCTGACTATAATGATATTTAAATGAAGGTATCTGAGGTTTTATATTTTTTAAATATAAATCCAGTAAGAAAGTAATGAAAAAACAGATGAAGTATTACAGAATAATCAGTATATTTTATTAAAAATTAAGGAATTATATTTCTTTTATCTCAGTCACTTTTATATATAAAGAGAGTATAAAATCAAACTTTTCAAAAAAATTTGAAAAAGTTCTAAAATTTCCCTCTAAATATATTTTACAGTTAAATATTTTGAAGCAATCAGGATGAATTTTAGGGGTGTTTTGGTTGTATTCATGTGTTTGTGTATATTATACTTTAATAGACAACACAGTTGTTGGATGATTAATAAAAAGTTTACAACTGCAAATAATGACTGAATTAAAACAAAAGTACAAGATTTCAACAACTAATATTTATCTAAAGTATCAATTCCCATGAGAAAAGAAATAACCTCTTGAAATAGAAATTTGATATTTATGTTCCTTACAAAGCTGAGAGACATTTATATCAACTGGTGATGCTTTTGTCTTTACTTAGATTTTTTTTCATGTGACCTTTAAAAATCTTCACTTAAAACCTTTTTATTCTCATAGAATTTAAAATTTGTATTTGGTTATGGTAGATACACTGTAAATTCAAGATTTCATCGGGCATGTTTAAGGGAATAGTCTCATCTCTTCATAGCTCTAATTTATAGGTAAAAATTCAGATAAGCACCCATTTTAGTTAATATCCAAGAGCCAGTTGTGTTAAAGCCATTTTCAAACAAAAAAATATTGAAAGGAAAGATAACTTCTTACGACTGATCATCTTCTGACTGGCCTGCTAGAAAAGTGGTTTCCATCCTCAAAATATTATAGAAACTGGCTTAGGTTCATGGCTTATGATAGATAACTCAGTCTGGTCAACTGAAAGGCTTGGACACTAAGACTTCACTCCCACCTCTGTTATCAAAGGGAAGGTTTGGGTTTGTTTTGTTTTGTTAACATCTTTATTGGAGTATAATTGCTTTACAATGTTGTGTTAGTTTCTGCTATATAACAAAGTGAATCAGCTATATGTATACATATATCCCCATAACTACTCCCTCTTGCATCTCCCTCCCACCCCCCCCCCCCATCCCACCCCTCTAGGTGGTCACAAAGCAACAAGCTGATCTCCCCGTACAATGCAGCTTGAAGATTTGGTTTTTCACCAAATAAGAAAGAAGGCTGATATGGTGACATCTGTCACTTGATGACTCCATCATATAGATGCAACCATAAAGGATTGCACCCTAACCCCTTGATAATGCCATAGAAATGGCCGGTTCTTCCACTAAGCACTAATTCTGACCTTTCGGGATGAAGCTAGAGCCAATATTCTGACAAGTTACATTGCTAATGTATCCTGGCCCCCATCACACGAGGGAAGGGACCAGTACTTCTTAACAGTCAGTACAAAATTCCTTAGTTCACAAATTGGATCCAGCACTTCAAAAATCTTAGAATATAATGAGCAACCTTGCTTATTTTTCCTTTTTCATGATAGATTACATATCATGGCATTAACATTCATTAGAAGCTCCTCACGTAAGTAGCCTTGCAAATATCATAAACTTAAACTTGAAAAAATACATTCACGAAAAAATAAGACCAGTTAACATATCAAATGATAGATATATTTAAAGCCTTATCAATTTGAATTAACTATAATTTTAATAATAAAAACTGTTCCCTAAATTCCCTATTGTTCTGTCAGTTCATCTTAAAAAAAGATATATGTATACATGCATATATGTTTCTATTTACATATAATATATAGTATTTACTATTGACTCTTCTTTGTCTTCATAAACAAAGTAGACTCAGTTTCTATTGAGCTAGGTCAGATATTTCCAGAACACCTAGCTAAAGGAAGAATAAAATAGATTTTTCCAGCCAAGGGCTGTTTCATTATTCCAGACAACACTTTGTATTGATCCTCCCCTATTTATTTCTAATTTTGTTGCCACTGATTGAGTTGAGCTCTAAATCTTGTGATGGCTTACATGCTGTTAGGATGCTGCATTGCTACCAGAACAGGGTGGCAATGTTCTCATTTTAAACTCTAATTTAGTCTTATTTGCAGCAAATTAAGGTGCCTGATGTAGCATTTTAGCACCAAAAATGCTTTATTACATGTCTTGCTTTACTCACCTTCACAGAAAACAGTATACACAGTCAATACAAATTTGTGCATTACATACCCAGCACAGAAATTGTGAAGCAGATAAACAGACATTTTTTTTGACAATTTACCAATATAAATGGCAGATAATATGTGCCTATATGGTTATATTTCAAATTTTCTATGGTTAAAACTTGCCAGAAAAGGAAAATGTGATATGAAATGGGTTGAAAGACACACCTATCTAAAAGTTTTCCTTCTATCATAGACCCTGAATTCTCTTCGTAGAAGACTGTGTATGTGGTGCATTTATTCATGGGTACACATTGAGAGGTATTGATTTTTCATATTAACAAGTTACAGAATATAAAGATTAAGGTAGTGAAATTTATAAAAAGAATTATTTAATGAGAAAGAAAAAGAATCTAGAAAGAAGACAGAATGTGTGCTGTCGCTATAAGCATTTAAGTAAGGCTGCGTGCATAAAATGTAGTATAGGTATTTGCTAGGAGGATATGCTACATGAAAATAAAAAAAAAGTAGACTTTTGAATTATAGAAAATATATATTAAGAAAACTGGTTTTACATTTTGTCTTCTGATGTGAAATACTACAAGTCCCGCATTGACTTTTTTCTTTTAACCTCACTTCTTGCTTTCCTTTTGTATGGCCTTATTAATCTTTTGTAGAGTCTTCACCAAACTCTACTTCATTGAGGCTAGGGGTCAAACCTTAATCATTTTATTTCATGAAAACTAGTAAAATAATTATTATACCAAATTTACTTCACTTGACAATCTCTCTGTGTGTATATATATATACATATATATATATATATATATATATATAGTCTATTGATCTTTTTTAAGGAAAAAAACACCAAAAAACCCTAATATCAGTAAGTTTGTTAAAATTTTTCAGGTTACATTTAATAAATATCTGAAGCAAACAAAATTATTCCACAGTTATTACCCCATAATAGTGATGAGCAAATGATTTTTGCCACAAAAGATAACACATGACGTATGACTTTCAGAAACAGGAGACTTCCTAGCATTTTTATTTGGCATTCTTGTGTGGCTTTAGTCATCATGTCATATTATAGCTTGGGAATTCAAGCCCAGAGAGGGCCAAACCTCCAAACTAATTTTTCTATTACCCTTATTTTTATCCCCAAATCTCATATTCATTTCTACCACCGTGTTATCTTCAGTGCCCTACTGGCTGATTCCAATTGATAGAAACCTATGGTGAATTTGCACACCAAATAGTAAGCCCTGGGATGGGAGGTAGGTAAAATATAGAAGCTCAGACATGTTGTATGATTATTTGGGGCCATTTTCTACACACAATTAGAAATTCAACTATAGATATTGTCAACAAGAGACAAGTGTCTGAAATATTTGTGAAATTCATAAGTGAAATGAGACACTGTAAATTGAGAAAAAGTTTTCCAGAATTCAGTGTAATAACTGTTTTTAAAGTATACAATATGAATTTATATTTACATTTTGCATATACCTTATATTTTAAATGAAGACACAATTATCTTATTTAACATCAAAAATGTGTTCTTGGATGTAACCTTACAGCATAGCTGTGTGTCCTAGTTACAGTTTCTGATAATTTAGTCAAAAAAGAAAAGCATTTAGTATTAGAAATGAATACTCAAGCATAGGTATAAGTCTCATATCTCCTAATGAAATTGATGCATTGTTATATTCAGAATGGAGAAATATGCTTAGATCTTTAAAATTTTTTCAGCACACATGTATTTTTAAAGCAAACAAGTGCTCCTGTAATTTCTTATTTCTACAATATATATATTTACTAATACTAAAAAGATCAATTTTAGTACATATATACTTCTGCCAAAAGAAGTAGAAATAAGCAGAAAACTTCAGTTATATTCTGTCACTTAAAAAAAATTTTTGGCTTCTATCAATCTTTGAAATATTTCTATTTTATGAATAAATGTGATATTTATTGTTTTGCTTAGAAGCACTGTTGACTTCAAAATGACTCAAGTTTTAAACATAACATAGTATGTTTCATAATATGACATAATGTAAAGCACTCTAATTTTCAAGTAAACTTTACTTTTTATGTCTTCAGAAAAAAAGTTTAAAAAATTATGTAATCACCCAGTTTTCCTAGCACACATGCCAAATGTGGGCTCAGAGTACTCTTTAAGGGATGTGATAAATTCAATCACCACAGTCTTAGATGAGACACACCAATAACCAAAAGGACATGCATAATCCTTAAAGATAAATTAAGAAGTATGGTCTTAAAAGCATCTTTTCAGGGCTTCCCTGGTGGCACAGTGGTTGAGAGTCCGCCTGCTCATGCAGGGGACACGGGTTTGTGCCCCAGTCCGGGAAGATCCCACATGCCGCTGAGCCTGCGCGTCCGGAGCCTGTGCTCCGCAACGGGAGAGGCCACAACAGTGAGAGGCCCGCTTACGGCAGAAAAAAAAAAAAAAAAAGCATCTTTTCAGTGAAAAACATTTAGACTTACCTATGTTTACAACTGGACAATTAAATATTAAATGGTAGGAAGAGAACTGCTACACAAATCCAAATATTCAAAGTAAAATAAAATGATCAATTTACATCAATCAGACTTAAAAAAATTTTAAAAGCTATATGATCTCTTTGTGGCAAGAATTTACACGTCATTGTTGGTAGAAATGTGATTTATATAGCTTGTTTGGAAAGCTACTCTCAGTCATTCTCCTGGTTATATCCCATCGAAAAAGAAGTAATGAAAGTTTCCAGGACGTGTTTTGAAGAATGGATTGTAGGGCTAAGATATGGAGATAGAGTGCATGCTTATAGAGAAAATGCTAAAAAAAAAAATGATGGTACATCTGTACCATATATTCTCATGTGGCTATGAAAAAGGTTAAATTAGAACTATACTAGTTCTATAGTATAGAACTAGTATAGATTGATTCTATAAGGTTTCATTGAGAAAACAAGACAGCATTTAATATGATGTAATCCTATATTGTTTGCTTATAATTACAGAAACATGGATAAATATATTAAAAACACATTCCAGGAGTGAAAAGAAGCAGACAGAGTGGTGATATTGATAGAGAAAAAGTGAAGAGGCTAATGGGGATAGGCAAGCAAGAAAGGAAAATGAACAAATATACTGTACATTAAAAACTGCAAAAACCTATTCACATTTATGGAATGAATAGATTGTCAATTTATAAATGATCAAAATTTTAAAACATAATGCATCACATTTTATAACGTGACATGAAATAGTTTAAATTTTCAAGTAAACTGCCTTCATACACATATTGGGAGGCAAGGGATGTTAGGGATGCGTGTGTATGTAGTGCGTAAAGAGTAAGGAAACCTATAAATAGTTTAAGACAGAGCAGAAAAAGAAAAATAATCCATTAACTTATTCATTAATCATACAATGAAGTCTGACCCATGAAGAAAGTTGGAAACTTATCTGAATGCTTATTATTTTCCAGACATTTTAAGTTATTCAATATTCATTGGGCTTCTACTATGTACTATGTGCCAAGTTCAGTGTGACATGTGTGGGATATAGCAGTGAACTGGAGAGGCATAATCCCTATCCTTAAGGCAAGTGTAGGAGACAGGAAATAAATAAAACAAATAGACAAAACAGTCACAAATATAAAGGAAATAAATATGGTTGCTGAGATTTATAAGTGGATAAGTATATTATATAGGGCAGTCAGAAAAGATCTACCTAGGTCTGCAGTCTTTAGGTACATGAAGAAGGAGGACAAGTGTTCCAGGCATTGGGTTAAAGAGTTGTGATGGTCAGTTTTTGTGTCGGTTAGGCTACTCAATCAAACACCAGTTATTTGATCAATCACTAATCTAAGTCTTGCCGTGAAGTTATTTAGTACATGTGATTAACATCTACTATCAGCTGACTTTAAGGAGAATATCCTCAATTTTCTGGGTGGGCCTGATCCAAGTAGTTGAAAGAACTTCAGAGCAGAACTGAAGTTCTTTCTGCTAGGAAGAAACTCCACCTGTGAACTATAGCTTCAGCACATACATGCACAAGAGTTTCCAGCCCGACCTCCCTGATGACCTGTCCTACAGATTCTGGATTTGCTTAGCCAGCCCTCACAGTCCTGTAAACTAATTCTTTGCAATAAAATATATATTTACATATTTATCCTCCTGATTCTGTTTCCCTGATGGAACCCTAGTTGATACAGAAATGCAAAGGCGATGTTAAAAATGAATAGAGTGAATTCAAGGAATTGAAATCAAGTGTGTGGCTGGAGCACAGTGTGAAAAAGAAGAGGGCTAAGTATGAGATGGGCCAGTCAGTGCATCATTTTATTGAATCCACATGATGCTCTTGAAGATACGTATTACAATTTCCATTTCAAGGAGGAAGAAAGTACATTTAATGAAGTTATATAATGTTACTACAAATTAAATGTCAGGTAAATGATATAGAGCTGAGATTTGAAGCCAGGTTTATTTATCTCTATAGCTCATGATTTTCTGGTTTACTTTGCTGCCTTCTCATTCATATGTAGGGAAAATAATATGACAATGATAGACTAAAATATAACCTATGTGGTTGGTTCATAAACCTAATCTAAAGTTTCCAAGCCCACAGGTTTCTCCATGCCTATTTCTTTAAGGGTCATTTGTCACTTGACTGTATTACTCCTATTATTCTTCATTTCTATATTTATCAGACTGTTTTCCTACATATTACAAACCAATGATCTTATGTGACCTCAGCATCCAAGTTAGTTTTTGTCCTTTACTATGTTTTCTTGACTCTCTGAACCCCAATGAACCTACAAATCTATTCCACTTCCAGCATACCCTGAGCTTTGTCCTCACCAAGAACAATTCCACGTGTGAAATCTTAGTTTCCTCACTCTGAGCACAATCTTCCTAGTTTTTTTACTCTGTTATTCAGCCTCATCAAATGCCAAAGTCCTTGGCATCTCTGAGTGTTGCTAATGCATCAATGCTTTCCAATTCTCATCTTTTTATATGCAGTCTAGGCTTTATAAGACACATTTTTGTTTTCTTTCGATTTAGTATCAGTCTCCTGTTCTGCCCAGGTAAGCATAATGGCAGGCCTGGAGCCACTTAAAAGTATTCAGTCTCAGCTGTTGCTCCTGGGCTGCTGAACAGCACTGCAGACAATTTACCCAACTCTCTAGTCTAGACTGATCAGCAGAATTTTTTGCAGTGTTGGAAAGGTCCTGTATCTGTGCTGTCCAGTAGAGTACACACTAGTCACTCTTAAGCAGTAGATATGTGATTAGTGCACCTAAGGAACTGAATTATTATTTTATTTAAATTTAAATCTAATAGACATATATGGCTGCCAGCTACCGTACTGGATAACACAGCTGTACACGGATGTTTTACATTTGTGGTTCCAACCTTAAATGGGCTTTCAATACAGCCCAGAAATCTTGTTATTTCCTTTCTGAGCCTTCTCTCTCAATCTTCACAGCTCTAACTCAGAGGTGGGCTTCCCTAAGTTCTTTAAATTTAACCTTCAATTTCTTCCTCATTTTCAGTAAATGACTTCAACTTTTTAACACAATAAATATTTCATTAAGCTATTGCCACAAACACCATGAACTTACTTGACACACAGTCATTTTTATCTTTTTCTACAGTCACTGGATAAAATGTCCCTAAATATTCTCAAAAATAATTATTCCATATCTAGCTTGCGACTCTTTGAAGTTTTCTCATTATCAATTCCTTTTCCCTCTGTATCTTTAACATATTCCTTTACTCTGTATCTTTTTCCTAATATTTTAATATACTCAATTTTCTTGAAAATTTACTTAAAAAAACTATTTTCATTCCAACCCGTATTCCACTCTAACATCGTTTTGCATTTTAAAATGCAGTCAAAATTTGCAAAATAAATCATTTGCCAAAGAAATCAATATTTTTCAATATTGATTAAAATACCATGTACCTTTACTTTAAATTGCCATGTATCTTTAAATTTTTGACAAAACTCGAAAACTTACCTCAAAAAAGCTCCAAAACTTTGTCTCCTCACTCTACGTTTCAGACTCTCCATCCTCTGGTGGTTTGTGTTTCCTTCAGGGCTCTTTTATTAGCTCTGTCCTGTTCCTGCCCTTAGCTTTCTTGTGGAACGTGGAACGTCAAATCATGATTCCCAGCTGTGGTGGAGAAATGCCCTACTCAAATCCCTTTTCAGAGGTGGACTTGTGGCCCAGCTGTGGCGAGTGCACTCATGAGGTATGCTTGAGCTTCCCTCACCATGAGGATCTGCCTCAGCTGCAGAGAATCACCTGTCCTGAGGTAATATCCTAGGCAGACCTGCAGAGCTCCCCACGAGGTAGAGGCTTTGTCAGGTCTGCATCACAGTGCAGCTGCTTCTTCTACTCATTCCTACTTCCTTCATACACACAAATAGTTTCCAAGATATAAATAAAAGAGAAAACCCCATTTTAAAGAGCAATAAAAATATGTGATGCCAAGGAATTAGTATTTTAAAAATATACCATGTCTGTAAGAGAAAAAGATTACTGAAAGGCTTATGAGTATACTTGAACAAATGAAAAGTCATCCTTTGTTCACAGATAAGTTTACTGAACATCTTAAAGATGTAGAGATGTATCTGATTAATTTACTGTTCTGATGCATCTAATCATTTCTGATATAGATATATCTCAACGCAGAAACAACCTGAATACAAAAATATAATTTACTTAAGAAAATGCAGGAATCTATCAAAATCAACACAATCTCTGCAAAAATCTCTTGCTTCACTGATTAATGTACTTTTGTATGTAATTTAACCCCAATACAATTGTCAACAACTTATTTTTGGATTTTTCTATAACAATAAATATTAGTAATGAAGCTCCTATGGAAAAATAAACTCAATAACTTAATAAATTCCCCAAAAAAGAGAGCCATAGCAGGCACTAGACAGTCTAGACATCAAAACATGCTATTACTATCTGTATAGGACTATGGCTATACTACTGATTTGTATCTTGGCCTCATATCCTAGATTAACACATTTAAATGCACTAACTTTTCTAGATACTTTGGGATTTTTATATATTAAAAACAGATTTGTGTATAGATTTAATTTTTTCTTTACAATCTGTACTCTTTTGTTTTTTTCCTCATTGCGCTGGCTTGAACTTCCAGTTCGATGTTGAACAGCAGTGGTAACAGTAAAAATTCTTGCCTTCCTCCTGAATTTAGGGAAAAAGTATCTTCTTTATTATGTTAAAGTTATTCTCTTCATTGTTTGCTAAGAATATTTGTCATGAATGTGTGGAATTTTTACAAATCCTTTTTCTTCATTAATTGAGCTGATCATATGACATTCTTCTTTAATTCATTAGTATGGAGACTTACATTGATTTTTTTAAATTAATTTTTATTTGAGTATAGTTACTTTACAATGTTGAGTTAGTTTCTACTGTACAGCAAAGTGAATCAGCTATACATATACATATATCCCCTCTGTTTTTGGATTTCCTTCCCATTTGGGTCACCACAGAGCATTGAGTAGAGTTCCCTGACCTATACAGTAGGTTCTCATTAGTTATTTATTTTATATAGAGTATCAATAGTGTGTATATGTTAATTCCAATCTCCCAATTCATCCCACCCTCCCTTTCCCCCTTTGGTTTCCATACGTTTGTTCTCTATCTATTTCTGCTTTGCAAATAAGATCATCTATACCACTTTTTTAGATTCCACATATATATGGATTCCATAGATTCCAAAAATATATGATATTTGTCTTTCTCTTTCTGACTTACTTTACTCTGTATGACAGACTGTAGGTCCATCCACCTCACTACAAACAACTCAATTTCGTTTCTTTTTATGGCTGAGTAATATTCCATTGTATATATGTGCCACATCTTCTTTACCCATTCATCTGTCGATGGACACTGAGGTTGCTTCCATGTCCTGGCTATTGTAAATAGTGCTGCAATGAGCATTGTGGTATATGTCTCTTACTGAATTATTGTTTTCTCAGGGTATATGCCCAGTAGTGGGACTGCTGGATCCTATGGTAATTCTATTTTCAGCTTTTTAAGGATCCTCCATACTGTTCTCCATAGTGGCTGTATCAATTTACATTCCCACCAACAGTGCAAGAGGGCTCCCTTCTCTCTACACCCTCTCCAGCATTCAACAGCCATTTATGATAAAAACTCTCCAGAAATTGGGCATAGAGGGAACCTACCTCAACATAGTAAATGCCGTATATGAAAAACCCACAGCAAACATTATTCTCAATGTTGAAAAACTGAAAGCATTTCCTCTAAGATCAGGAACAAGACAAGGGTGTCCACTCTCACCACTGTTATTCAACAAAAAATAAATACATTATTATTATTATTATTTTTGTGATACAAGGGCCTCTCATTGTTGTGGCCTCTCCCGTTGCGGAGCACAGGCTCCGGATGCGGAGGCTCAGCGGCCATGGCTCACAGGCCTAGCTGCTCCATGGCATGTGGGATCTTCCTGGACCAGGGCACGAACCCATGTCCCCTGCATCGGCAGGTGGACTCTCAACCACTACACCACCAGGGAAGCCCATACATTAATTTTTTTAATGATGAACCCATTTTGCATTCCTGGGATGAATCCTCCTTGGTGGTGATGTATTATCCCTTGTATATGTTACTGAATGTAGTATGTTAATATTTTGGTGAGGATTTTTGCATCTATTTTCATAAGGCAAATTGGTCTGTAGTTTCCTTTTGTTTTAATGGTTCTGTCTGGTTTTGGTATTAGGGAAATAATGGCTTTATAGAGTGAGTTGAGAATTGTTTACTCCCCTTCTATTTCTGGAAGATATGTTTAAAATTGATATAAAAATTGGTATAATGTCTTGTCTTCCATCCGCTGCAGTGAGTTTCCACCAGTGCCTTAAGGCAGCAGATTTTATTGTTTTCTCTCTGCAGATGAAATCTTTTACTTTGATTGAGAGATAGAGGAGGTGGGATCTGGGCAAAGTTTCAGCAGTTAACACTGTTCTATTTCCCCAACCAGTACCAGGAAAAGAACTTTCTTGGATTTTCCTCAGATTTCTTTTCTGTGATCTCCTGATTGAGTTCAAGGAGGGTCTGCAGAAGTTGTGAATCCCTCATGTTTGCAGCCACAGTGGGCTTAGTAATTTGTTTAAAAATTTTAACCGGTATTTCTTATCCATTCCAAGTAAGCAAATGAGAGGGTTTGTTTCTTGCTGCAGGTGGCTCTCTTTCCCAAGGTTTCAAATTACTTAAATTACTTAAATTTGCCCTGCAAATTTAGTTCTGTGATGGGTTCAAGAAAGGTAACTAATGTGTCATTTTCCAGGTTTATCAATGTTGTATGGATGAGGGTAATTCTCTTCCAGTTCTCTACATCTCTGAGCTGAAACCAGACTCTTTTTTAAAGAAAATAAATCTGGTCTTTAAATTTGTGTTGACAATTTATTTAAGGAAATATGTTAAGAACCCATCAAAGTCATCAATACAATCTCTATGTGAATATTTTTTTACTTCTCTGATTAATCCTTTGCAAAAATTACCAAGTTAAGCTTCCTAATATTTCCTAACCTAATATTGAACTAGGCTTTTTTCAATATATTAAATTTCAAGTTAAATGAAAGAATAAAACTTTAAGTGCTTTTTAAAGTATTTTATTTAATACTTATATTTTAATATTTTGTAAGACATTACACATATATTGTGTACAACACAAATTCAAAAACCCTGAATGTTAAAACCTGATTATGGATATTAGAATAGATTTTGTTTTTTAGAAACAGAAATCCTTCATTAAACATGTAATTTCTTTGTTTATGCATTCACTTTCTTAAATGTTCTTGGAAGCTCATTATTTATACAAATTGAGAACAGCCTAATACATGTCTAAAATTCACATACCTTAGCCTAGTGAGGACACTATTTTGAGACATTAATCTATTATTTATTTCTATCTATATCATATCATATTACATTATAGTGTATTATATTAGCATTTTTATTTTCCAAATTCAAGAATTTTGGTGACAAGGTAGAAAGCAAAAATAGCTTGTGATTCTTCCTGCCTTTTTTTTCCCTAAAAGCCAAAACTTATGCCTGGGAAGAGGCACTTGAGTAGTAAAAATATCTATATCTGTATCAACATTATCTATCTATCTATCTGTCTATCTATCTATCTATCATCTATCCATCACCATGAGCAGGCATAGCAAGTGTAGGTTCAATCCTGGATTAGAAGACAATTCCTCAATCTGGATTTGGAGAAAGCAAGGAAGCTATGGAGCAAGCAGGGTATGAGGTGAGAAGTTGGGTGAAAAGAGAATGAGAGAAACTGAAGCATGCTTCACAGAAGTGTTAAGTGAAATCAGCAATACCCTACAGTCACCTGGATGAGATGCAGTTTCACAATGCCAGTGAATTGGAAGAGTTCAAAGAGAAATGATGCATCTTTTAACACCAGACAGAACCAAAGGTGGTCTTGTGGTCTTCCCTGTGGTCACTGGAAACAGAGGCCTTAGACAGGTGCTGGATCTGAGCATTCATGTTGACTGTGGGATGTTTAAATGGTATCTTCTGTAAACAAGTGGTCTTTGCCCATGTGTCAGCTCTCTGAAATGTCTCTCTGAACTGTGATACCAGCCTGCCAGTGGAACCCTGAGACACTGAGGTTATGCAGTAGAGTAAGTGTTCAAAATAGATATACTTTGAATTTTATAAAATATAGTTTTTACATGGATATTCACCTGGTTCATATGAGGTGGCTTATTATGGACTACTATAATCCCAATGCTTTGATTGGCTCTAGTCTGTTAAGAGACTAGGAGATATTTACAAATGACTAAAGTTATGTTTCTCAGAAGCCTGGAAAGATGGGAGCTCAAAATTAAAATTAATTTGAGTTTTAGGAAATTGTGTTACAATTGCTTCAAATAGTATTGTTTCAATATTATTGCTCTATTAAAATAAAAGTTATTCTGGTTTATATTATTCACTTAACTAATTCTTCTATATTTTTCCCTACAGGCTTTCCCTTTTTATTCCAAACTAACACTTTAAGAGAGCTGAAAGAGAATGAAAGAAAAATCAAGTATTTGTCATTTTCCCAACGGATACTGTTGAGTTTCTCATTATTCATATTACTCTGCTAAAGAATTTAAACGTTTTTCTAAAATTCTTGCAGTGACAGATATAGTTTTTATTATTATTATTTTTTTAGGGCTGTCATTGCCTCTCCTAATATAGATTGATAGCAATGTTTTTATTTTCAAATTTTTTAAATGAGCATTACTTTTATACTTTGCAATGCATGCACCTTAACTGGCAGTTTGAAATAGTAATGTTAATAACTGGTGGCTGATTTGTGCTTTTTATGGCCCAATGAAACATCAGAAAAGTATAGATTAGAGAATCAAATAAGTGTATTATTTAAAAATAATTTTAAAAATTTTGGTTTCCAACGAAGTAGAAATACAGACTCAGGCTCTTGGTTGAAAAGGCATTTACATTAATGTGAAATATTTTATTTCTTTTATATATTAAAAGTCTTGAAACAATTATGACAATTTGCTAATACTTTTTTTTATATTATCGTTATGGGATCATAGGGTTTTTGATGTATTATTCCTTGAAGTGTTTGGTATTTTTAAAAATTTCTTTAAAATGTTGAGGGCACCATAAACTAATGAGAAGACATAGAACTTTGGATGCTACGTGCCACGTATTTTCCCCCCAAATCCTGATTTTAACTAGCCTTTCTATTGTCTGATCATGCACCAAACTGTTTTCCCTCAATTTTTATAATGGCTTAATTGACATATATCACACAATCCTTTTAAAGTACACAATTAAGTGTTTCTTTAAAAAATTAAATTCACAGTCATGCAACCATCACCTCTATCTAATTTTAAAACATCTTTTATCACTCTCTTCCTCCAGCAACCATTTATCTACTTTCAGTCAGCACACCATATTTGACTTTCTGTGTCTGGCTTCTTTAAATTAGCCTAATGTTTTATGGGTTAATTCATGTTGTAGCAGGTATCTATACTGCACCTTTCAACCCTTGCTGCCTTAGGAATCATGGTCCAAGTATAGACACTCAAAGCAGGACCAGAAATGTAGTCACAAGGACCACCCCTTACTTGTGTTGTTGGTTAAATGGTAGTTCCTCCCAGTTTGGCACTCATCATTTACTTTAGTCCTTTTTTTTTTGCGGGGGTGGGAACCATTGTGGTTTCTTGTATTTTTATCACTTTTATTACTTCTAATAATTTCCTATCCTTTCCCTCTCCCCATTCTCTGGATATAATGGAATATGTACTTAAATGTGTACAGATGTATGATCTCTACTCTGTCAATGTTATAGTTTTATTTATTACCTTTTCATCTTCACTTTATATTTCTCTATCTTTAGCATCACCTATAAAATGAATCTACTCATATCAGAACCTGTTTCTATGCTACAGTGAAATGAAGTTTTCATTCATTTTTTAAACTTGTATTTTATGTCAACTATGTGCCAAGTGTGGAGTGATATGCAATACAATATCTGGGGATATTGTGATGAATGAAATACAGTATCTGACTTCCTCAGAACCACATTCTGAAGGAGGTATACATGTAAACTAATAATGTTAAGAGCATAAGTGCCATAATAAACAATCAACCAGCACATGATAGGAGATCATTGTCAAGGATAATATTGAATTGTGTTTTGAAGGATAAGTAGAGATTTGCTAAATAAGTGTGTGTGATTGGAATGAAGACAATTTTGAGAAAAAGAACACTGTACCTAGATACAATGAAATAAGAAAGGAGATATATTTTGAGAATGTGAAGTCTCTATGTCTGAATTATGTCCCAAGATCCTAGGAGAGTGACACTATACTCAAGAAAGTTAGAGAAGGAAGATAATCCTATTAAACTTGTGCTAAAACACGCCCAGGGGCACATTCATTAAATTGGTCATTTTAATTCTCCAGGGTTGACTAAAGTAGAAGCAACTATCATTCTTGCCTTCTATGCTCTGGCCTCCTAATATGGGCATTCTATGAATTTTTTCTTCAGAGCTATTCTTGGTATTTTTTTAGTCTATTTTCCACAGTATAAACATGCTTGCTTTGCTAAATTTTAAATGCTCATATCATGCTAGGCTCCAAAATAAGTATTTTACAGTCATTATTTCAGTCAGCTGTTAGTCCGATGTTGGACTGGCTACATCAGACCTCTATGAAAGCTTTAAGAAAAACAGAAGTATTTCTTTTTTATTTTGTGCAACACACTCAACATTTCATTTATTAACCATGGTCCAGGTACCTAGATTTTCTTCATGGGGTTTTATATTGAAATATTTGAAGTTAAATATAAACTAGGGAGTAGTATAGCTTGACTTAATCATAAATGCCTAATTGTAGCATTTATGTCCCTGCTAAGTATAGGCTAGTGTTCTTTGTAGGAATGAGAAGACCTAAGATTCATTGGATTGGTTCAACAGTGCCCATACACAATGTAATGTATTATTTTTTGCTCAGCCACAGATTCCTGCTGTATCTCTCCTCCTCCTCTCTCCTTTCCTTGCTTTTATTCCTTTTTTTCCCCTGAGAATAATTTGAGAGCCAAATGTGGAAATGCTGGGTTTAGAATAACTCAATCACATTCTAGGCATTTATAACAGAACATTATATATTCTAGTGTGAAAACTAGTATTTTTGCTTTTTTAATTTTTTCTTGCTGCTATGGAATGATTCAAATTTTCGTAGTAGCACTTCCACATACCCTCTTTACGTGCAGAATGCATCTGAAAACTGAATATTCCTTATGTTTGAAAAAAAATTTTTTAATGTTTGTTGGTTGTTTGGTTGACTTGTTAATTTTTATCTTTTTATTTTATTGCCCAAAAGTCTACAGTGGAAAAAAAAAAAAAGGAAGTCTTTGTTTATAGATGTATAAAGAAGAAATGGCAAAATGAGAGGAGAAGTATCCATGATGGCTTATGAAGTGAGCTGTAGAATGTGGAGAATTTAGGCTAGAAGAATTGCAAAGGGCAGAGTAGTGATGGGGATTTCTAGAAAGTGCTGGCTAAGTAGACCAAGACAAGCACCACTCCAAATAACTAAATATTTTGAGGAGTTACATTGGGGAGCGGTCCTCTCAAGTGAACATCTGACTAGGAGCTCTCATCCCTCAACTCTTTACCTTGACTGTCAGTCAGTTTATCATGCCACCTACCTCAAAGTGAAATTCCATTCCTTTTCCACCAAAGTCGCAACTCTGCCTGCAAGAGGGATGCCCACCAGTTCACCAGAATCTTGCTCAGTACCCATCTAACTACTATAGTTGTGGCCTTCCCACTACTTCTTAGGACATGTGTAAACCTCAAGGGACCCCTGAACTTCTAGCAGAATGTTGGGGAGGAACTTTTCCTGGTCTTAGAGGTTTACAATGGAACAAACTCAAGACTCCAAAGTCAGGATGAGATTTATTCCATTGTGTAATTAGTGTCAATATCACAATGCTGGCACTGACTTTGGCCACCTTGGATATCATACAACAGTAATGGTGGAAAAGATGAGTCATCTTGTTATCTGGGGCACCTGGAGTTATGATTCAGAAAACACTAACATGACAGAGAGGCAGAAAAATGTTTTTCACTAATTCACAGGCACTGAGGCTACCATTAGAGTCCAAAACATCATTTTAAAATAGCTAGAATGTTTGCACACGTTTCCCAAAGGGACAGTCTCCTTCTGGAATATTAGTAGCAGTGCTTTAAACTGTAACTGAAATCTAACAAGTCTTAGGCGATATGTTCCATGGAGGAAATGGAGCTTAGAAATGAGCAAACCGTCTTCTTGACCAAGATGGAGGAGCAGGAGGACGTGGAGTTCGTCTCTCTCCACAAACACATCAAGAATACATCTACAGATGGAACAATTCTCACAGAACACTGGCTGAACACTAGCAGAAGATGCTGGACACCGGAAAGGACAGGAGAGATCTCCACATAAACCGATATGATGAAAGAAAGAAGGGAAAAAGAAGAGGATAGGAAACAGAAAGAGATATGTGCCCCTGGGGAAGAGCTGAAGCAGAGGAGAGACTCCCGCATCAGGGGGAGCCCCTTCACTGATGGGGAAATCAGTTGGAACAGAAGGGGGGCATCTGAGCCTCTCAGAGGAAGGTGAAATGGCCAGTCTGTGGCAGACAGAACAGAGTGAGACCTACACAGATGGTCTGTGCCACAGGCCTGTGCACCCCAGACTGGGACATGTGTCCTCCAGTGGACACAGGGGCTGAAAGCTGGAACATGGGGACTGGAGAGCAAACCTGGGAGGAGGACTGCTGTGGGCTGCAAGGAGATAAACTGAGGGGATGGGAGGGAGGAAATCCGAAATGAGGAATGCTTGTGGAGGAAACCCAGACTGACATAGAAGCAAGGTGCTACTGTTGAGTGATGCACAGCCATTGCAGTGTCTCTCTCCCCACACGCCAGCCTCCTGCCCCCTCAGGCACTAGGAAAAGCCCTTTCACGCCTGCCGCCAAGTGCTAGCAAAGGCTCCCACTAGGGCCGTATCTCTCACGCTCGTGGCCACTGGCTTTCCTGTGAACCTGTTGCCACTGGGGTCCCACAACCCAGGCAGTAACACCACCTCTGCACCCATCCTCAGCAGGGCAGCCCCGAGTGCTCCAAGACAGCCTTGGGAGCAGACTCCTGTGGGTGGTCCACACGCAGAGGTGGAGTAAAAGCACAGCTGAGCCCCAGGGGTGGGGCGACTAAGGAAAAGGAAAAAAATCTTTCTGTGCAGCTTAACAAACTGTAGATTAAATCCCTGCAATCTGCTTGGTAAACCCTGCATCTATGGAATATCTGAATGGACAATGAGTGTTCCCACAAATGAAATTGGTCTAGCTCTAGCAGCTGTAAACTTTGAGGACTAGTACACTTGGGAGGTGAGCCAGGTCACAGTCTGAGCTGCCCCCACAGTGCCCACAGAGGGACCAGAGACCTACCTAGAGTTTTGGAGTGCCTCCTGGGGAGGTGGAGGTTGGCTGTGACTCATGGTGGGGGCAAGGATGCTGACAGCTGACACCCCAGGAAAATATAATTATTACTATTTTTAAAAATGTTTTGTTCTGTTGTTCTTATTATTATGTTTTTATTTAGTTTCTTAAAAAATTTATATTAAATTTTTTTTATATTTCTATTTCTTTATTATTTTTTTGTTGTTCTGTGTTTTTTCCTGTTTTTATCTTTCCTTTGTTCTATTTGTTCTAATCGTTATCATTTTATGTGTTTGTTTTGTTTTCTTTGCTTTTTCTTTCAGTTTGCATTCTGCTTTTGTTTTGCTTTTTATTATTTGTTTTAGTTAGTTTTGTTTTTAGCTGTTTGATTTCATTTTGTGATTCTTTTGTTTGCTTGTTCACTTGTGTTTTGTTTTCTCTGTTTTTGTTTATTATTTTGTGTGTGCATTTTGTTTTGTTTTGTTCATTTGGTTTTGCTTTTACCATTTGTCTGGGGTTTTGTTTGTCTGTTTCTTTGGTTTGGTTTTAATTGTTGCTATTACTGTGTTGCTTATTTTTGTCTTAGTTATTTGTCTTGGGCTTTGTCTGTTTCTTTTCATTAGTTTTCTTCCCACCCTTCTTTTTCTTTTCTTTTTATTTTTTTTCCTTTTTTGCTGAGCCCTGTGGCTTTAGGGGGCTTCATACCCAGGCCAGGGGTCGGACCTGAGCCTCTGGAATGGGAGCATGAAGTCCAGGATGCTGGAACACCAGAGAATTCCCAGCCCCAGGGAATATTAATCAGAGCAGAAATAAATGAAATAGAAACAACAACAAAAAAATAGCAAAGATCAATAAAACTAAAAGCTGGTTCTTTGAGAAGATAAACAAAATTGATAAACCATTAGCCAGAGTCATCAAAAAAAAAAGGGAGAAGACTCAAATCAATAGATTTAGAAATGAAAAAGGTGAAGTAACAACAGACACTGCGGAAATATAAAGGATCATGAGAGATTACTACAAGCAACTCTATGCCAATAAAATGGACAACCTGGAAGAAATGGACAAATTCTTAGAAATGCACAACCTGCCGACACAGAACCAGGAAGAAATAGAAAATATGAACAACCAATCACAAG
Organism: Phocoena phocoena; assembly: GCF_963924675.1. Lineage (NCBI taxonomy): Eukaryota > Metazoa > Chordata > Mammalia > Artiodactyla > Phocoenidae > Phocoena > Phocoena phocoena. The sequence goes on from NC_089229.1 coordinate 32,874,974, forward strand.
CACTGAAATGGAAACTGTGATTAAAAATCTTCCAACAAACAAAAGCCCAGGACCAGATGGCTTCACAGGGGAATTCCATCAAACATTCAGAGAAGAGCTAACACCTATCCTTCTCAAACTCTTCCAAAATATAGCAGAGGGAGGAACACTCCCAAAATCGTTCTATGAGGCAACCATCACCCTGAATCCAAAACCAGACAAAGATATCACAAAAAAAGAAAATTACAGACCAGTATCACTGATGAACATAGATGCAAAAATCCTCAGCAAAATACTAGCAAACAGAATCCAACAGCACATTAAAAGGATCATACACCATGATGAAGTGGGGTTTATCCCAGCAATGCAAGGATTTTTCAATATAGGCAAATCAATCAGTGTGATACACCATATTAATAAATTGAAGAATAAAAACCATATGATAATCTCAATAGATGCAGAAAAAGCTTCTGACAAAATTCAACATCCATTTATGATAAAAACTCTCCAGAAAGTGGGCACAGAGGGAACCTACTCAACATAATAAAGGCCATTAATGAAAAACCCATAGCACACATTATTTTCAATGATGAAAAACTGAAACCATTTCCTCTAAAATCGGGAACAAGACAAGGGTGTCCACTCTCACCACTATTATTCAAAATAGCTTTGGAACTCCTAGCCATGGCAATCAGAGAATAAAAAGAAATAAAAGGAATCTAAATTGGCAAACAAGAAGTAAAACTGTCACTGTTTGCAGATGACATACTATATGTAGAAAATCCTAAGGATGCCACCAGAAAACTAGTAGAGCTAATCAATGAATTTAGTAAAGTCGAAGGATACAAAATTGATACACAGAAATTTCTTGCATTCCTATGCACTAACAATGAAAGATCAGAAAGAGAAATTAAGGAAACAATCCCATTTACCATTGCAACAAAAAGAATAATATACCTAGGAATAAACCTACCTAAGGAGGCAAAAGACCTGTACACAGAAAACTATAAGATACTGATGAAAGAAATCAAACAGATGGAGAGATATACCATGTTCCTGGATTGGAAGAATCAATATTGTAAAAATGACTATACTACCCAAAGCGATCTACAGGTTCAATGTAATCCAAATCAAATTACCAACGGCATTTTTCACAGAACTAGAATAAAACATTTTACAATTTGTATGTAAACAAAAAAGACCTCAAATAGCAAAAAGCAATCGTGAGGGAAAAAAAAAAAAAAAATGGAGCTGGAGGAATCAGGCTCCCTGACTTCAGATTATACTACAGGGCTACATTAATCAAGGCAGTATGGTACTGGCACAAAACTAGAAATATAGATCAATGGAACAGGATACAGAGCCCAGAGATAAACTCATGCACCGATGGTTACCTAATCTATGACAAAGGAGGCCAGAATATACAATGGAGAAAAGATGCCCTTTTCAATATGTGGTGCTGGGAAAACTGGACTGCTACATGTAAAAGAATGAAATTAGAACACTTCCTAACACCATGTACAAAAATAAACTCAAAATGGATTAGAGACCTAAATGGAAAGCCAGACAATATAAAACTCTTAGAGGTAAACACTCTTTGACATAAACTGCAGCAAGATTTTTGTTGAATCACCTCCTAGAGTAATGAGAGTAAAAACAAAAATAAACAAATGGCACCTAATTAAACTTAAAAGCTTTTGCAAGCAAAGGAAACCAAAAATAATATGAAAAGACAACCCTTAGAATGGGAGAAAATATTTGCAAATGAAGCAACTGACAAAGGATTAATCTGCAAGATTTACAAGCAGCTCATGCAGCTCAATATCAAAAAAACAAACAACCCAATCCAAAAATGGGCAGAAGACCCAAACAGACATTTCTCCAAGAAGATATACAGATTGCCAATAAACATATGAAAGGATACTCAACATCACTAATCATTAGAGAAATGCAAATCAAAACTACAATGGGGTATCACCTCACACCTGTCAGAATGGCCATCATCAAAATATCTACAAACAATAAATGCTGGAGAGGTTGTGGAGAAAAGGGAACCCTCTTGCACTGTTGGTGGGAATGTAAATTGATACAGCCATTATGGAGAACAGTATGAAGGTTCCTTAAAAAATTAAAAATAGAACTACCATACAACCCAGCAATCCCACTACTGTGTATATACACTAAGAAAACCATAATTCAAAAAGAGTTATGTACCACAATAGTCATTGCAGCTCTATTTACCATAGCCAGGACATGGAAGCAACCTAAGTGTCCACTGACAGATGAATGGACAAAGAAGATGTGGCACATATATACAATGGAATATTACTCAGCCATAAAAAGAAACGAAATGGAGTTTTTTGTAGTGAGGTGGATGGACCTAGAGACTGTCATACAGAGTGAAGTGAGTCAGAAAGCAAAGACAAATACCATATGCTAACACATATATATAGAATCTAAAAAAGAAAAGAAAAAGTTTCTGAAGAACCTAGGGGCAGGACAGGAATAAAGACACAGAGGTGGAGAATGGACTTTCGGACATGGGGAGTGGGAGGGGTAAGCTAGGACAAAGTGAGAGAGTGTCAGGGACATATATACACTACCAAATGTAAAATAGATAGCTAGCGGGAAACCTCCACATAGCACAGGAAGATCAGCTCGGTGCTTTGTGTCCACCTAGAGGGGTGGGATAGGGAGGTTGGGAGGGAGATGCAAGAGGGAGGAGCTATGGGGATATATGTATACGTATATGTGATTAACTTTGTTATAAAGCAGAAACTACAGAAACTAACACACTATTTTAAAGCAATTATACTCCAATAAAGATGTTAAAAAAAAAATGTGAACGGGAAAAGGACTGTTAAGAAAAGTAAGAGAATTTATTTCTTCACTGACCTTACTCAAAAGAGTGCCCAAGGGGAAAACCAGTTCCAAATTAAGGTTTATATCAGTTAGTAAATCTATTTTAAATCTGTGCTATATCTATCTCTTTAGGTAGCATTCATGTTGAGATTCTATTTTTGCATATGTATTAGGAACAAATTGAGTTAAGTTAGTGTTCACAGTTAAAGAGTTTACATAAATGAGAATATAATATTTCCACTGGTAAATTTGTAAGTAAATTATTTCTGATGCTTTAATGATAACAACTTTGTGTATTTGAGGCCTTGAGTACAGATTTTTTTAACTAAGTTTTATTATTGCCAAGGTAGTCCATTATTTCTTTGTGAACTAAATTAATACAGACATGCCAATTAGAGTAAACAGTTACCATAAACTTAATTATATTACAGTGGCCAATTGCATTATGGTTCCCAATTATGCATGCCTCCCTGTAGCCACACATTTTATCATAGGAATTGTTTTCACTAAGAGGATGTTATCAGATATGATGCCAGAGGAACTTTAAGTGTGTCTGAGTAGATAAGCTTGGGCTTATCATTTCTGACTCTGCCATGAGAAGAGCTTCTCTAAAGTAGCTAAGAACCATTTTACCCTCAGACACAGAATGAATACTGTGGGGCCTACCTGAGCCCAACGTAGTCAAAAGCTCAGCCCATTTAGACCTACAGTTTGAAGAAGAGCCACTCTGTCAAGCCTTGCCTTGATTAGCAGATTTACAACAGAATTAGAGACCCGTGAATGTGGGAATAAATTCTTATTGTTGTTTTATGTAACTGAGGTTTGGAGAGGATTGTTACTAACCATTATTGAGTCAGTAGCTGATGGATCAAGACATTGGAACCTAGAAGTAGTAGCCATAACAAAAACCTAAGGTATATGGCATGGGCTTTGGGGCTGGAGAGCAGGAGCTATGAAAACTATTATAAGGGATTTAAAAAGGAATAAGCTAATTTACAAATAGAATTAAGAAGGATTATGAAGAAGCTAGAAATACTGACCCATGATGGATTTGAAAATAAAATCATAAAACTTCTTTTTATCTTTGGTCTCTCCAGCCGATAATAATTCAAAACTCGTCTTGGGGCAAAGTCCAAAAATTATGCATCCTTAAAATACTTCCTGTAGATAAAAGTAAACAAAACCAAGGGCTTGGCAGCTCCACCATTTGTTAAGACTTCTGATATAAGTAGGGTGGAACTTACTAGATGCTTATAGCTGGGTAAACAGACTCCTAATAAGGTGAAGCATATAGTCCCACAAAAGCATGGTAAGCGTAATACCTCTAAAAGATATGTGGGTGAGGCTTTGGCACCTATAGTTGACTGGAATTGAATCTATTAAAAAAAATCCCAAAATTTTGAGAGATCTATATTTGTGAGAATGTCACCTGTTTGTCCACAATATTAAAAACAAGCAAAACAAACCAAAAGCTCTGGTCCTCCACTTAACTATAGGCAGAGAATAACAGAAAATGCCGAACAGGCAAATGGAAAGATTCATAGAGAAGAGTCTCTTCCAGGAAGTGGAGCTGGGGTTTCGTCAAGAAAATTTTCTACCCCAAGATTCGGAGTACATGATAATGTTTGTCCAGCAGGATTTCAGAATTCCTAGAGATCAGTGGCTCTAGTCTATCTCCCATTTCTCCTTTTTTCATATGAGAGTGTTTATTGCAGCTTCTCTGTCACTATTCCACAATCATATGTAGGATATGCAGGTTGAGAATAACTTGTCTTTTTAGTTAATAGGTCTCCATATAAAAATAACTGATTCCAGACCTGATGTAGACTGTGAGATCCTGAGCAACAATTAGTAAATCTTGAGGAGCAGGTGAGCGAATTTTGTGTGTGGAAGGATCATAAATTATGACTAAGAGAGTAGACAATGGTAGATTTAATTTTTGATATTCTTAATCCCTCTCAGCATCTATGTCCCATGCCATGTAACTTGCTTTGGCCAACTGGATAATAATATGCATAACAGAGTAAGGGGTTAAAATATGCTTACACGAATAGGCTTTCTTTCTTGCTCTATTGGTTTTCCTTCAGTTAGTATTTATACATGCAAAGTCTACCTTAGCTAAACTTGTAGGGAAAAAGCCAAGCCCTATCGACCTGAGCCCAGCTTAAATGTGCTAACATGCAGCTGCATTCAGAACCATGAATATAGGAACAGAGGCTTATTGATATATGAATCTTTGTTTTGGAGTGGATTTTATGCAATAGTATTGTGACAATAGCTGACTGACACAGTTATAAACCATAAATGAAATTTTGTATTGGGGGCATAACTAGAGAAAGATGAACTTTTTGGACTAAAACCAAAATAGACAAAGACACTTTTTTCATGTTAATATAATCAAACATGATAATCAAAATGTTTTCCCCCAGAACTCAACACTTTGAAAAATGTGTTTCTCTCCCTTGGGTTATTTCAGAAAATTAGCTTTAGGCCATGGATGGGAAGAAAAGCTCAGAGAATCTACCTTTCCCATAAAAGTAATTTGCCTCCTCTTAGTGCTTCCAATATTAAAATTTTTTTAACATAAAAATTTAATGATGGGAGTATATAAAGTTTATAGTATAAAATTGAGGAAATTAATATATCTTAGTTCTTTGATTTCCTTACCTGATACCACAACTTGAAATGAAGAGAAATATTTTTTGGTATAATAGGTTATCGTGGGAAGTTGTTTTTGTATTGAAATTACCTTGAAATTACCTCAGAAAGCAAATAATGATCATCTTCTTCCTCATCATATATTTTATTAAAATTTTCTATAGCTGTATTAAATGCTCTCTATATTCATATTGACTATACCAAAGATGTAAGGGCATTTACTTTTATGGTTTGGAGATTATCTAAACATAATGCAGGTATGGAATTGAAAATGACACAAGCTGTAATCTAATTATGCTTTTATGTTTCAAGGTTTTGTTCTTTTACAGCAAATACTATCACTATTGTATAAGTTACATTAGACTATAATTTTCTAAATACTCTCTTGTTATAATTTTTCAAATTGTATTATGTGGCATACTCCTCTCACAATTTTGGATATGACTTTGGTATTATTTTCTGATACTTCTGACTAGTTTTAGAGAATTAAAATTGTACAACAAAGACTTGAATAGGCATATTCATAGGGCCTCAAAACTACTTGGAAAGATAAATAAATAATAATAACAAAGATAAAACATAAGCCATCAAATATATTCTAATTTTTGTCTTATAAAAACAGATCTCAAAAAACAATCTTTTAGCATTCTCTCATTGTTCATTATATTTTAAGTATGTTAAGATTTCATTCATTGCATTTTTGTTGTTAATATTGTGGTTGAAGCAACTGGATTATTTGGCCTGTACTGTTTGTCCAGAGTCTGGGATTTGCCAATTATATTCTCACAGTGTACAGCAACACATTCCTCTGTGCTTCGTATTTCCTATACTTATAATAGCATCTACAGAGCATTAGTTTCAGGTTATATGTTTTTGGCAAGACTACTTCATAGGGGAATTTACAATCTTCCATCAAGAAGGACAGAATGCCTGGATGCCATTGGTTTTTTCCTAACATTAGTAGCCACTACTATTTTACTCTTGTCATTTCTTCTTCATATGTCAAAGTGAAATATTTTTTAAAAATGAAAAATTTTCTTATTTCAGATTTGGTAATAACTATTAAGAAATACACATGAATGGTTCAAACTTTTTCTTTTTTTTACTAGTTTAAAAAATGAGTTTATTCACTATCATTATTTTGTATCTATTTAATTTTTACAACCTCATGGATTTAAATGAGAGTGAAGTGTTTTAATCAATTGTAGTAATTATCCTTTGTGATATTCATTCATATTGCCCTATCTTTGGTCAGTAGTAGCCTCTTCAAGTTAGATTCTCAAGTATTTGACACAATCTTAGTAAGTATTTGTAATTTATGTTCTATCTATCTTATATAAAAATATATCACATAAGTTCCTCTTGTATGTTTCATAATTGTTGAAGCTAAATGATAATTTCATGGAATCGTGATATTTGTATATGTTTTTTTCATAAAAAATGTTAAAAGAAAGCAAACACGAAGTAAAAACTTGACATAATATCTGGAGACAACCATATGAAGAGGTTTGGCTTTTAAAAGTAAAAGAGGAAATTCTGATTTAAACTCTAACACGTAAAGAGTTTTCAAGTTGTCACTCCCATCCTTACAAGGAAAAGGTGAACAAACTAAAAATCAGTGACTTTACACAGCTCATCTGAGACTAAAGTTTCAGGGCAAATCCCCACACTAAAGTCTGGATAGGCAGACAAATACAGAAACTCACAACTGAGATCTGCTTGCCTGTAGCACAACCCACTGGAGCCATAAACTGTTAGGTACATTTAAATGGTAATTTTTATGAAATATCGGAGGGTGAGTATAAACTAGCTTAATAGTGAGAAATTCCTGGAAGCTACAGCTTTGTGATAAGAGGCAACTTTTGTGGTTTTTACCTCCAGGTTCCCACCTAAGCTCTCAAGGTAAAGAGTCAAGAAAGATCCTCTCATGATGTTGGCAGGGGTGGAGGATAAAAAAAAAAAAAGTGAAATATACTCAGAGTGTTCTCCATATCAAAGGCCTGTTTCACAGAGGAAAGACTACCAGAACCTTAAACTACCAAACAAATGGGCATTTCTCCCACTCCAAATCACCTAAGGGATAAAAATTTCTAAGACACACTTGTGAAAGTCAAAGCCCAGGGACATAAGCCCACTAAAAGAGGAATATTTAATCTTACAATTGTGCAATGCTTTCCCTCCCCCACACTTAACAACTACACCAATAGGACTTCAGTATAGCCACAGAGAATTACAGCTGATAGAGCAGCAAGATGCATACTCTACCTGATGAGGAATTAAGGAACTCCAAAGACAACAGGAAAAACAAATATTAGGACACTACAGGAATTTGAATCTTCTGTCATCTACAACTACAACAACATTAAATCCAGCACAACTCCTATGCAGATTAACAGTAAGGTCTATATTACTAGGCTTGTGTTACCTTATACATCATGTTTCATTTTCAATGAAAGTTCAAGTCATGATAACAGGCAAGAAGAAACAGTGTGAAGATACAAAGAAAGCATCAGAATAAAACCCAGATATGTCAGGGATATGGGAATTATCAGACCATAGATTTAAAACAACTATGATTAATATGCTGAGCTTTAATGGGAAAAACAGACGATATAAAAGAACAGATAGGTAATGTAAGCAGAGAGATGGAAACTTCAAGAATCAAAAAGAAATACTGGAGATTAAAAACACTGTAACAGAAATGAAGAATGTCTTTAATGGGGTCATAAAATGACTGGAAATATATTAAAAAATATCAGTGAACTTAAAGAAGGGTCAATAGAATCTTCCCGAACCAAAATGCAAAGATAATAATAGTAATAATAACAATATAAAGACTAAGATTTGAAAGACATTTGAAAGACAATGTCAAAAGTTATAACATATGCATAATTGGAATACAAGAAGAAGAAGACAGAGAGAACCAAGTGGAAGAAATACCATAAGTAATAATGGCTGAGAACTTTCCAAAATTAATGACAGACACCAAACCACAGATTCAAGAACCTCAGAGACCACCATTCAGGATAAATAACAAAAGAGTCTACACCAAAGTATATCATATAAAAACTGCAGAACAAAGATAGGAATTTGAGGGAGTTTCTTGGCAGAAATTGTGTAAACAAAGAGTGTGGAATGAAATAGTTAAAGTGCTGAAATTAAAAACAAAACAAAAACAAACCCTCACTGTCCTAAAATTTCTTATCCAGGCAAGTTATCCTTCAAAACAAAAGGAGAAATAAAGATTATTTCCAACAAACAAAAAGTGAGGGAACTCATTGCCAACAGACATACCCTGCAAGAAACGCATAAAAAAGTTCTTCAGTCAAGAAGGGAAATTATACTGGTTACTGTAGTATATTAACAGTTTCCCCAAAGGGGTATATCTAAATGTTTACCTGTTAATCACATGCTGGTACATGTGATTGTGGTCTCATCTGAAAATAAGATCTTAACTATGTCATTAAGTTAAGGATGTTGAGATGAGATGATTTTGGATTAAGTGTGGGGCCTATATCCAATGACTTGTGTCCTTATAAGTTAAAGGTGACAAGAGACTAAAATGACACATCTACAAACGAAGGAAAATCAAGACATGCTTGCAGCCACCAGAATCAAGAAGAGAGGCATGGAACAGATTGTCCCTGAGAGTCTCCAGAAGGAATCATCCCTATTGACCTTGATTTTGGACTTATGGCCTCCAAAATTATGAGAAGATAAATTTCTGTTGTTTTAAGCCACCAAGTGTATAGTAATTTATTATGACTACCCTAGGAAACTAATACACGTTCTGGTACTGGAAAGTGAAGTGCTATCATTAACAAATACTTATAAATTTGTAAATGGCTTTGGAATTGGATAATGAGTAGAGGCTGAGAGAATTTAGATGCACATGATGGAAAAAGTCTAGGTTGTTCTGAAGAGATGGTTGGTAAAAATATGGATATTGAAGGTTAACTGGTGAGAGTACAGAAAGAAATGAAGAACATGTTATAGACAGGAGGAATGGCAATTCCTGTTATAAAGCAGCATTGAACTTGGTTGAATTTATTCTACTGTTGAGTGGAAAGCAGAATTTGTAATAGATAAAATTAGCTGAGGAGATTTCAAAGCAAAATGTTGAAGTATCAGCCTTGTTTCTCCTTGCTGCTTACAGTAAAACATGAGAACAAGATAAACTGAGGAAGGAATTGCTAAACAAAAATAAACAAACATCTGATGACTTGGGAAATTCTCAGTTTATCCAGATTGCAAAGGAAATGAGAAAATTTAAATTTCCTAGCTAAAACTAGGAAATTTACCCTTGGAAAAATCATGCTCTGGAGAGAGGGCCAAGGGTATAGCTGGAAAATCTTTCACTGAAAGATTAGGTATGTGATGCTTGGATCTAATAAACCATCTTAGCAGAAGCCAGGATTAAAGATGGGTTTACCCAAGAAGGATCTGTTGAGAACTCTTTCCTAATGGTGTGGCCCCTCTGAATTACATGGAAGACCAACAAGGTTCCTGGGAATATTATATCAGCAGAAATACTGCTGGAAAGAGACAGAGATGGGACAAAATCAAAGATTTTTGGACTCTCAAAATTTTACTTCATCTCTGTGAGAGACACTGTTAAGAGAATGAAAATTACAATCCACAGACTGGGAGAAAATTTTTCAGAGTATATATTTGATAAAGGACTTGTGTCCAAGATGTACAAGAAACTCTTAAATCTCAACCATAAAAAATATTTTAATAATGGGAAAAATATTAACACAGATACCTCACCAAAAAAATACAAATGTCAAATAAACCTATGGAATACTAGTCAACATCATTTTTCATTAGGGGATTTCAAATCAAAATAACAATGAAACACCACTACATACCTATTAAAAAGACTTAAAAAAACCTGATAGTACCAACTGCTAGCAAGGATGCATAACACCAGGAACTTATTCATTGCTGGTGAGTGTAAAAATTACAGACACTATGGAAGACAGTTTGGTAAGTTCTTACAAAAGTAAACATAGTTTTGTCATCTGATCTAGCAATCACACTCCTAGGCACTTACCCAACTATTTTGGAAAACTTCATGTTCACACAAAACCCTGGACATGAATGTTGGTATCAACTTTATTCATAATTGCCAAAAACTGGAAGCAGCCAACACGGCCTTCAATAGGTGACTGGGTAAACTGTAGTACATCCATACAAAGCAATAATATTCAGAAATAAAAAGAAATGAGCTGTCAAGTCACAAAATGACATGCATGAATATTAAATGCATATTGCGACACGAAGAAAGAAAATGCGAAGGCTAAATACTGTATGACTTCAACTATATGACATCCTGGAAAAGACAAAATTATAGACGTGGTAAAAAGATCATTGGTCCCCAGGGTTGTGGGTAGAGAAGGGGAGGATGGTGAGTAGGTGATGTAAAGGGGATTTTCAGGGTGTTTAAACTGTTCTGTAAAGTATTGTAATGGTAGATATATGAAACTATGCATTTTTCAAACCTATAGAACCTTACATTACAAAAAGCAGATCTCAATGTATTCAAGGTTTTATAGATATATATGTATATATATATAAAAATTAGTGATTTGAGGTATCCCAGGATGGAATGAAGAATGTGAAAAAAGCAGTATAACTATACTGCAAATATATGAAACTACCTCACTTATCTGAGTAACTCTGAAAAAAGTAGTTTTTTTTTTTTTTTTTTTTTTAACAACAATAAAAATTGCACATAGGCACTATACTCTGGTCAACAAACTTGTTTCATGCAGGGGTCTGGGGTAATGATTCTGAACTGATATACATGTTAGAGTTAAACAATTATGTATGTAAATGATGATGATGAGAGCCAGGTTTTTCACTGTTGGAGGGGGAGATTACAGATAAGCAAGAGTGGAAGGCTACATTTTTTCATGTGGTAGCAGATTAGAATTGGCAACATTAGTATAAACTCATGTTTAGCATGAGGTAGATACAAATGATAATGTGTATGTATGCGTGTTTAAACAAGTTAGTATCCATTCATATATTTCCTTCCCTTTTCAGTTGAGTTGATTTAGCAGTAATGGCACCCCTGTAGCCATGAGCACACCTAAAACCCAGATCTTTGTTCCTAATAGAATTTTCCAACAAAAGAAACCAGGGATCTTTGGGAAAATTGCTGATTCTAGTACTAAGTAAGAAAATGCACAATATGAGTCTAGAGCATATTGTAGTGCCAGAAAGTAAAGAAGTGCACACAAAGAAAAAGACCAGAAAAGGAAAGAAAAGAACACCAAGGTGGGGCTATATTAAAGGGGCCAAGAGCCAACTGAAAGAACTACCAATGGCCAAAACTGGAAGCATTTAAACAATAAAATTAAGTAGTTTTGGATTATAACCCAAAATATAAAGTGAAAATCTAGGAGTCCAAACTGATCTCAGATATCTGCATTGAATAAAAAATCAGAATTAATCATGCATTTCAAAAAACTACTTATGATAGTAGTTATTATTTATACAGTGTTGGCACCCCAATTTATATATCCTCACTAAACCTCTCCTTGGAACATCACTATCTCCACTACTAAACAACTCTGATCCACTTCCCCAATACCACATGCTCTCTGTTCTGTGCTTCCTGTTGCTCAGGCTAAAATACTTGGCAACATCTCTTATTTTTCACTTTTATTACATTGCATATTCATTATATCTGTAAATTTTATTGCTTGTTGCTTCAAAATATAATCAGAATATCATCATTTTTTAATCAACTGCACTAATATTACCATGCTAGAAGTCACCATCTTCTTCTTTGGTTATCCTAAAACCTCTTAACTGGTCTCCTATAATATGCCCCAGTCCTCATTCAGTCTATTTTTAACATGGAGTCAGAGTGATATTTGTACAGTCATACATGAGTTCAGATTATTTCCCTATTCAAAACCATCAAATGTAATAACTTTATAATAAAATTTGATATCCAATAGTGTAATCCCATCTTTGTTTTTCTTCAGCATTTTCTTAATTTATTTCTTATTTTCATATTTTTGTCCATTTGCATGTCAGTATAGATTTTAGATTTTGTCAATTTCCATTGCATATGAAATTTTATACAACCATCAGGAAGGTGGCACTTTTAGCAACTTTCAACAGTTGTTTAGGAGAATTTTGTTGGAATTGGAACGATTTTATATATTTCAGACTAGGTTTTTAAAAGCATCATTATACAGTTACATTCACTATGACTCTGAAGAAATGCAAATATTATTTCTCTAGTATAGCTTAAATAATTTACTGGTTCCAAGAAATAATGTGACCTTTCCATATACTTTTTCATACCTGTAGAAGATAATTTCTATCAAATAAAAATGAAAATAATCAGGATAAGTAAGTGTTCACTATAGGTATCTGTTCATCTTTCATCATTATGATACAAGTAAAGGATTATATGAAGATTAGTCTTTGATTTTAATTTAAATGGATTTTGCTGGTAAATTGGATTTTGTTATGCTTCATAAAGATATATTTCCTGTAGCAAACTGAATTGCCTACCTTACAAATTGATATGAATCAGGAAAGGAACTTCATTTCATGCAAACTTTTTAATACCTAGCTAGAAATGTGAAATTTACTCTTGCAATCATATGTGGTTCTACTGCATTAAGAATTCTATTTATCTAAGCAAATGGAATAGCTTGCATTTAGGCATGCCCCTCTGTGCTTTAATACAGTATTGCATGTTAATATATTTAATCTATTTAACATCTTTGGATGTTTTAAACATAATCACATGCATTTATGCTCGAGTTTGGGCATACTTTTACTACTTGTAATGAATTTGACCTATCAGCGAAAGCTCTATAAGCTTTTATCTAGTAATATACATATAATTAGCATTATAAACATTGTTTTCTTGGAAATTCGCATTTTCAGCTCTAAATGATTAATCTTTTTCTTCATGTTAAATATATACAGCATTTTAAACACATAATTTTTATGGAATTTAAGTCACTATTTTATTATAAAATCTCTAGCTCTTTCTTCACTTAAAATGGCAATTGGCTGTTAGAAAGTATGTTTCCACATATGATTACAATTAATATGCCATTAAAATTAGACATAAAAGTATATAATCTTAATTTACAAATAAAAGTTACACAAAAATACTTCTGATACATTTATCAAATAATTAACATTCAACTCTTCTGTAGAATCTGCTCAATGCAAAAACTAATTCTTAGTGTTACTTAAAACTAACTTCTTTTACTGTTTTAAAGTTTGGAACCCAAATAAATAAACGTAAATAACAATGACTACTATTGCGGATAATAATAAAAATAATAGCTAACATTTATTATACAATTGTTATGGTTCTGTGTCCTTTTGCATAGTTTATTAAGTCCTGTATTTATCACAATAATCTTATACATAATTTTATTATATCTACTTTACAGATGAGGAAAAGAAGGTACAGAGAGGTAGATAAAGTTAACAAAGACTGGAAATTGCAAATTTACATCCAGGCAGTCACGCCCTAGAGCTCCAGCTCCTTGAGAGAAAGCCAAATACTACATGATTTCACTTATACATGGAATCTAAAAAACAAAACAACTGAGCAAACATAACAAAACAGAAACAGAGTCACATATACAGAGAACAAACAGGTGGTTGTCAGTGGGGAAGGGGCGGGGGCAATGAGTGAAACAGGTGAGGGAAATTAAGAGGTATAACCTTCCAGTTACAAAATAAATGAGTCACAGGGATGAAATGTGCAGCATGGGGAATATAGTCTATAATAAAGTAATATCTTTGTATGGTGACAGATGGTAACTAGATTTATAGTGGTGATCGTTTTATAATATAGAGAAATACCGGATCACTATGTTGTGTACAAACTAACACAGTATTGTAGTTCATTATAATTCAAAAGACAAAGAATCTTGTAGAAAAAAAGATCAGACTTGTGGTTTCCAGAGGTGGGGGGTTGGGGGAAGGGGAATTAGATGAAAGTGGTCAAAAGGTACAAACTTCCAGTTGTAAGGTAAATAAGTACTAGGGATGTAAGGTACAACGTGATCAATATAATGAACACCCCTGTATGTTATACTTGAAAGTTGTCAAGAGAGTAAATCCTAAGGGTTCTCATCACAAGGAAAGTATTTTTCTTTTATTTTGTATCTACATGAGATGATGGATATTCACTAAACTTACTGTGGTAATCGGTTCTTGATGAATGTAAGTCAAATGATTATGGTGTACATCTTAAACTTATACAATGTTGTATGTCAATTATATCTCATTAAAACTGGAAAGAAAAAAATTAATGCAAAATAAAGCTGGAAGGTTATATTTTATAACACATTTTCTATTACTATTATCTCTTGCAATGTATATACTAGATATTTCACTTCAGTTCACGTCGTTTAAGCACAGACTTTTAAAAAATGATTTAATGTGGCTTTTGCTTTCTTTGTGTGTGTTTATGTAACTTTTATTTTTTACCTGGTATGACTTCCTTGAACAAATGATAAACCATCTGTATTATTTTTCTTTTACTTTCTCCCAGTTTCATTGAGAAATAATTGACACACATCACTGTATAAGCTTAAGGTGTATAGCATGATGGTAGATTTACATGTATTGTGAAATGATTACCGTAATAGTTTCAACAAACGTCCATCTTCTCATACAGATAAAGAAAAAAGAAAAAAAGGGAAAAATGTTTTTCCTTGTGATGAGAACTCTTAGGATTTATTCTCTTAACAACTTTCCTATTTACCATAAAACAGTGTTAGCTATAGTCATCTATTTTTATTCCATTCATGAAACATGTTAATAGGCATTAGAGAAATCTTGGAAATGCTATTTACTGAAATACTTAAGTAAACTTGAAACTGTGATTCAGCGTAACTTTGGGATCCATTCCTTCAAGAAACATGTCCTAATAATGACATATTCAAAATTCAGAATTAGAAGAAATATTTACCATTGGTTAAGAAATATATAAGCCTAAATCCCTAAGCCAAATTTCATGACTTGAACTTCACAAAGAGTGGGTGAAATAAGAACAAATTTATTTATTTCTTATTTCCCCATAGACTGGAGTCCTACTTACCAGACATTGTAGGAAAGAAAACATGTGGGTCACTTTTCTTATCCCTGAGAAAGTACAAAGAGCATGATGTACAGTTCATCTGCATAACTGTGAATTTTTAAATATAATCTCCCCAGATCCTGCTGCTGTAGTATGTAATTCTCAACTTTTGATCTGGTTATCTTACAACTTATCATGTAATAAACAACCTTCACTTCCTTCTCAATTTCTCCTGGAAAAATGTGTGAATCTTTCTTTTTATGGTTCTAGTCTCCCCCTCCTCAGCTAATCACATATTAATACTATACTTTTATAATAATTTTATAATATAATAATTTGTAAACAAATTAAGGAATAATATAATTCCTACATTACCCTTATCATGTGATTGAGTTGTTTAAATACACATTTCTGATTGTTTTCAACATATATTAAAAGTAATGCTTTTACTGACTCCATACAATTTAATTAGACATTTCATATCTTTACTTTTAATTGTGCTGCCACAATAGTTATTGGCTGGAAAGAGATTTTGAAGTATATATGAAATTGTTTGCATAGCATACATAGCATTTTCATATATACAAATATTGTCATTTTAAAAGCATGGCTTGATAATATGATATGATAGCTCAAAGAAGATTGGGGATACGCCTATGCTTTTTGGGACCACACAGAATTGCATTTATGGTCAACAAAAACATTTTCAGGCTGTTGCTTAGCAACTTACATGCATGGAAAAATTTGCATCAGTGCTTCAAGAATAAGGGCTGATGATATTAAATTCTTTCATAGTCTTTGTTATTATTACTTTTCAAAGTTCACTAACAATATTAACTTGGTTGGCTTTCTAATTTCATTCGCATTTATCAATTTAATTATTAACTTTTACATGAAAGCACAATAAGACAATTGCATGTAAATTCTGGAGAAAGGAAGAGAGAGAGAAGAGGGGAGAGGGGAGAAGAAAGAAAGGAAGGAGGGAAGGAAGGAAGGAAGGAGGGAAGGAAGGGGGAAAGGGAGACAAAGGATCTCATCTTTAGATGCAAATAGCCATTTCATTACCCCTTAGGGAAAACAAACTCCGGTTAAGTTACTGTGAAGGTACCATTCTACCCTCTTTTTCTGGGGCTACTTTATGGTAAACACCAGTATATTCTTGTGAAATATCTCTTTAGTGAATTTCATATAAGATGATTCAAAATGGAAAGACAGGAACGGATACCTACAACCACTTCCTCATTCCATGAGGATAGGAGGTCAAAGATGAGCTATACGTTTCTACTTGCATCACATGACGAACAACACTAGCATTGTTAAGAGTCTAACAATGAATCACTTTCATTTTTATTTTCTCCTTGAGGTTTAAAAAAAATCACAGGAGCCTAACCAAGTACAACATACGATATTAAGCAATATTATGAAATCATGATAGTTGTTCACTCTTTAATACTAACGGGTGATTTCTTTACATAAAAATAAGATTTGCACATTCCACTGCCTCTCCTTATCTCTACTGCTATTAATGGCACTGCTACAATGTTGGCTAAATTAGAAATCTCTTGTTATCCACACTTATGTGTTTCTGCTGCCCATATGTAACAGGCAACTGTCTTGCTTAATTCTACTACCTGTATTTTCCTTCAAATCCAAATCATTTTTTCCAAACTCACTGTACTTTTTTTCAGTTCATTCCTCCATCATTCTTAGAATTGCTTCTAAATTGGTCTTTCTAGGCTAGTCTCGGCTCTCCAATGTGTAGACATTTCTCACAGAGTACTCTTTCTGTATTAATTTTCATATCATTATCTTACTTAAAACCTAGCAAAGATTTCTGATTACCTGCACAGAAAAGTAAAAACTTTTAGCATGACATAACACATAACATCAAGAGATGTAGCCTCTGCTTACCTTAGCTGCATATTCACTCAGTAGTTTCTCCCCCATTACACTCAAACAATATTGAGAGAATTATAATTTTCTATAATTGTGGTGGGTTTTTAAAATCTTTTTCTCTATAACTTTAGGTATATAATCCCTATGCATATAATTTCCTTTTCCTCCTTATTTTGAAAAAAACCAGTTCTTGACTGTTAGATTTACCATTGCTTCTCCCAAAAGCCTCTGTTTAACTCTCCTTCCCAGTGGAGTTGGAGATTCCCCTCATGATTAAGACTCTGGTTGATACAAACGTCTGTTTCTACCCCATATTATATTTGTTTACAGGTCAACAGCTCTTATATAATTAGCAGGTGTTCTTTTCTCCAACTTAATTTTCCTCAGGGCCAATACCAGTATTTTTTAGGTTCTAGAACTTGATGTTCAACTTCAGTTGTTCATTTATGTGATGTTGACTAAATGAATTAATTCATCTATTAAATTAATGATTGAAGTGGTGGCATGAATTTTAAAGGATAATATTTATGGAGACATTTGATCTCTGAAACACTTGGCATTTGTTTTTCAGTGAAAAGAACAGTTGAATGAGATTCCCTGAATCAAAGCCACAATTGGTCATTTACCTTCTCTACTCAACAAATATTCATTGGCTACAAATTATATACCCTACACACAATTGAAATGGTTCCTAGCTTAACATATTTACAATCTTATAGACAATGGTTTATAATAGAGGAGAAATAGGCTGATATTAGTCATCATGAGCCTGTTTATGATATTGAAAAGAGAGCCACTTACCCTAGGCTTGCAGAATTGAAGCATGCCTCAAGGAAAAGGTACATCCTGAACTATGCTTAGATAATGAAAAAGTCTGGCCAAATGCATAAACATATGTAACACATTTCAAGGAGAGGAAGTAGTAGGGACAGAGGCTTGGGGGTGATAGTGAATGATACTTGAGGAAAATTACAGGTACCTAATATGTCCTTAGGCTTTTCCTATCGCAAGAAAGTCACAGATCCAGATTAATTTAGGTAACAGGAGCTTATTGTAAGAATAGATGTAGAAGCAAAGAAGTATTAATTAATTTATTCCTTAAATATTTATTGACAACCAATAGTGCAACAGACACTGTGCTAAGATATAGGGATATAATGTAACCCACAACAGTAATCAATCTTGAGTTTATGATCTTCTATTCCAGTGAGAGAGGGAATTATATATCTTGTAGTCCCACACATAGGTAAAAGTGCTATGACAAAAAAGGGCAGGGTATGATTAGCACATATAATGAGGGAAACCAAAGCATAAGCAACTCATCTAGTATTTGAAAATAGGGAGAATGAACTGAGTTCAGGACCAGAGGTATGAGATTGAATTGCTTGTGGGGACATGCACCATGATACTCCAGAGTGAGATCTCAGCTGAAATACTTTTCAACAAGATTTTTTTTTTTTTTTTTCTTTTTTTTTAAAATATGGAACGCTTCACGAATTTGCGTGTCATCCTTGCGCAGGGGCCATGCTAATCTTCTCTGTATCGTTCCAATTTTAGTATATGTGCTGCCGAAGCGAGCACTCAACAAGATTTAGATGGCACATAAAAACATGAGAATGAATGAAGATAGAAGCAAAAATATCCTTAAAATACACATTGGCAAATAATATTCAATTACTGACTTCCATTGTTTCTGTTGAGAAATCATTTGTATTTTTGTTATTCTTTTGAAGATGATATTTTTTCTTTCCCTTCCTCTTTCTCCTTTTAAAATTGCTTAGTTTCTATGTTTTTCTTCACAGTTTACTGTAAGGTGCTATTGTGTGCTATTCTTTATATTTATTTACCTTGCTAGAGATCACAGTCTCCTTGAATCTATAGGTTAATATTTTAATCTTTTTTAAAAAAAGCTACTAGCTTTTTAAAATATTCCTACTGCCTCATTATTATAGGACATCATATTTTATGGGGCTTCAATTAGACATAGGTTAGACCTTAATATTTATATTTTTTCTGTACTTTTCTTTTTTGCCTCTGTGTGCTTTAATTTGAATATTTCCTACGAACATGATTTAAAATTTTCTAATTTTATCCTGAATTTATTCTTTTATTAAAATCAAATATTAAGTCTAATTTCATTCATTCTATTTTTCATATCCAGAATATGTAGAATATCCATTTAATCATTTTTTTAGATTGTAGTAAATTTTTGATCTTTTCTATTTTGTGCATTTCCATTTTATTTTCTTGAACAGTTAACCTCACTCCTAATTTTAAATTTCTTGACAGGAGTCTCCAATGTCTGGATATCCTGTCATCTGTTTCTGTGGTTTGACTCTCTCTTCATATTGTGTCATATTCAGTGATGTTCCAGAACTGGCTCATATCCACTTGAGAGACCAGATAATGAACATCTCTTCCTAACTCTGCATTCAATAACTTTACACTGATAGTGTGAAATCACTCATGGTACTAGTGTTTAAACCACAGAAATCAGCAAAAGCCACAACTCAAGACTCCTCCAACTCCCAAAGCCATGGCATATGGTCCTGTATTTCAGCATGTCTAGTGAATTTTTTAAACTGAATGCCAATCTTTGTCTATAAAAAAGTTAAAGTGGCACTAGCTGATTTACTTTCCTTTAGGGAGGCTTCGCTCTTTGCTCTGCTAGAATTTGCTCAGATAGAATGATGGCTGGTAACTTTAATCAAACCAGACTTCTAGCTGAGTAGATGGTGGATTGAAACTTTGGTAAGGTTCTGTCTACCTCAAGTTTCCCAGCTCCTCTGGTATAGCCCTCCAGAATTTTCAACTAAAAGATCCTCTCCTGAACTCTCAGCCTTCTTGTCTCAGCAAAATTTACATAGTGGAGAGCTTATTAACAACTTGCAAATTCTATAGCTAATATTTCCCTATCCCTGATTTTGTTTTCCTTAAAAGAGGAAGGAACAATTGGCTATACACATTTATAAAAAAATACTTATTTTATCTACAATTTATGGAGAAAAAAACTGTGAAATGGAAAGACCAGCTGAATTTAGGATAAATGTTTCTTCTTTGCAATAAATCTTAATGTTTGAACGATTCCTATAAGAGAAAAATATAAAACAATGGTAGAAGTGATTTTTTAAATTATAATACATGCTTTAATTTTAGACAGAATTTATTGGCCTCCTCTTATGACACATTATACCACTTACTGTTTTAATTGTTCTAATTCTTTCCTCATTCTGGTTTTATATAAATATTTATATGTAGTAATTCTTATATTTTAAATATTGCATTTATAACAATAAAATATTCATTTCTTCAGTAAAGACTGAAGTCATATCTCATTTCAGAAGACAACCTGTTTGTTTATGCTCAAATAATATACAGCAAAATGCAGTTAATAATAATCTTTTCACTTGAAATTTTTCTCCAGAACTTTATTTTGGGTAGATGTTAGGTAAAAGGAATCAGAATGTATGGTGACATTTATGCAATAACTTTATCACTAAAGGCTTAAAATCTTTGGTGAAATAGGTGGGCTTACATTTCAATCATCTACTATTCATTTTAGAGCAGTTTTAAAGCAGTTTCAATGAAGGATAAAATATATCCAGTTACTTCTTGAGAAAATTCTCTGATTACCCCAAATTTTTTGCTTAGGATATTATATGAGTTATTTAATAACATCATAAACATCAAATTTCTGAGTGATATTATTAGAATTTTTACATTGTGGTTACATGATCAAAGATAAACAACCTGTCACAAATATCATCATTAATCAAAATTTGAATGCACATATTCGAATTGTCCTTAAAATATTTTGATCTTACATACTTATGCAATTTTAATGAAATCAAATGTTTAAAAAGCCTGGAATGATAAAGATATTGGAAATGATCACTCAGAGATTAAAATAACTATAAATAACATCTTAGAAGGTCTAGTGAAAGAGGTCGAGAACATGCCTGAAAAAATGGTGAATTTAGTAGACATTTAAACCTAAAAAAGAAGAGTATAAAGGAAATGTCACAAGTAAAAAGACAAATTAGAGATGAGAATTTCCTTTGAAAGTTTTATCACAATATTGGTCACTGCAGGGGGATGGGGGGAGCAGGAGGAGGGGGTGGAGGAGGAGATAAATTAAGATAAATCAATGAAAATTATCCAAATAAAATGTAAAGAGGAAAAAAAGGGAGATAGAAACAGGGCAGAACTCAAGTTTTTGGCTGAGATTCAATAACATGTACTAGATTTACACTCCCTCCTTAAGCAACTAAAAACGTATAAAATATATGAAACAAGAATTTTCAGACATTGGACAAAACTCAGTTCAGGATAGTGATTTCTGAGAGGAAGAACAAATTAGCTGAGCCCAGTAATATCCCCAGCACACTGCCTGTAGAAAATCTCTATGGCACAGAGCAAGAAGGTGGAACCAAGGTAGAGCTGAGTGGTTTCCCTAAGTGGAGGGGACAGAGTTGGGATTCCAGGGAGGTCAAGGCAGCTAGAATGTGCAGAACAGAGCACCAGAGAGGAGAGAATTCCATGAGAGATAGTTCTGGAGCTCTTTGCAAGGTCAGCCTTACATCCGCAACTGAGCAAAAAACAGCAACATGTATGAAGAAACCACACAAGGCTTTTGGGGGAATGGGAGCATAAGGAACAGTCAATGGAGTTTTCAAAGGGTTCTCAATAGTTTGTTTCTACAGTGAAAGAGCCATAGTGAAAATAGTCTCTTAATTCATAGGGGATGGGGTAGTGTACTCAGAAGATACTCAACAGCGGGACAAAGTTAGCCCTAGAATAAAGGTTGCTCTGGTCCTACCTGAGAAACATACGCGAAAATGTAGATCTTTTCCTCTCACCATATACAAAAGTTAATTCAGAAAGGACCATAAATCTAAATGTAACATAAAGTGTGTTTTACAAAAGCACATATAAACTATGTAAAGAGACAAGTATTATTAGACTCTGCTCCCATAGGGAATCTATTTTGAGCAATATTTTAAACCATATGCTTAGAATAAACATAGATTTTTATTATGTCCATCAAACAAGAGAGTGAAGTATTCAGAGAACAACTTGGTAATAACTAAATGGGGAGGAGTGACTTGATATCTGATTCCAGAGTAGCCTACCTTAATCCAAAGATTATATATCATGCAGAGGAATGAATATAGTGTATATTCATTGGGTAATCCTTAACAAATAGGTTTTATTTTTGACACATTTTAGAACTACTAAATCTTCTGTTGTAGGCCCAGGGGATAACATTTTTCTTTTACCCTTGGGGAACCTTCTTTCTTCATCCCTTTGTCTACAAACCCGTTAAGATCTTGAGGGGCAAACTGGGGTGAAGACCTAAAGAAATGAGTCAAGGAAGCTGATTCTAGTCTACCTGATTCCAGTTTCATCCAGAGATTAAAGATACAAATTAGTCTCTGTGTTTCATGGATAGTCACCATTTCAAGCAACTACAGTGGCGTTTGAGGCCAAAGCTCAGCTTGTAATAGTTAGTGCATTTGTTTAGTCCTGTGCTGGTACATCTGTCTCCCTCAGGGACTTTACAAAATGCCTACAGGAAGCAGATGAATTTTACTTCATCTTGTATCCAACATTCTTTTTCTACCGAATATGGCTGAACAAAATTATATTATCTGCATTAAACTAATTTAATTTCTAGCCAATAATTTGTTTTTCATGAAAACTAACGGTTTAGGTTTTATCCCTCTTTACAAACAGTTTCACTCATGACTATTCGGCACAGGAATGACATGGCTATTTTAGCATAGTTAAGATTCGAGAGTTTTTCATAAAGTGAGAGATTTAGCTCATTTTTAAATAAGCTAAATGAATCTTAGCTCTTTCTACGAAGATACTAAAATAAAGGATTCAAATTTAAGTTTTATCCTGACTGCATTTTACTTATCACTGTTTCTTGAATAGTATTCTAAAGCAATACACATTTCAGTGAAGATGTTGATACAACTAAACCCAGAATGGATAACTTTCTTTCAAAGCAATCTACTTCCTAATTACATCATCTTAGCTGTGTTCTAAATGGGCCTGGTAGTCTTTGCAATGTTTTAAAAATACAGTTTTCTTACATCAGTTCTAGTTTTACATGGAAGACTCTCAAAATAGAGCCAAAGACATGATACATATTCTTTACAGTGAGAAAGAAGGGGTAACTTTTTAAAAAATAAATAAAATTTATTTATTTATTTATTTTTGGCTGTGTTGGGTCTTTGTTGCTGTGTGTGGGCTTTCTCTAGTTGCAGCGAGTGGGGGCTACTCTTTGTTGTGGAGCATGGACTCTAGGCGCGCGGGCTTCAATAGTTGTGGCTCACGGGCTCTAGAGTGCAGGCTCAGTAGTTGTGGTGCATGGGCTTAGTTGCACAGTGGCATGTGGGATCTTCCCGGACCATGGATCGAACCTGTGTCCCCTGCATTGGCAGGCAGACTCTTAACCACTACACCACCAGGGAAGTCTGAAGAGGAGGTGACTTTTTATAAAAACTAAATAAATTATATGCTCCTTTGTGACATAACATTTATACATGTACCATCTTAACTTAGAGAAGGCAAACCTACTCCCCATCCCCCCACTTTCACTTTAACCTAAAGGCCAATAACTTCAAATTGAATTAACTTGCTTTTCAATATGATTGTTGATGCAATTGAGTAATTATGCTAAGTTGCTTCATCATTATTCTTCTCAGCTCTGCATATATAACAGTGATTGAATTAAAACTCCTATTTACATATTACAATCAGTGGTTACCTAGACTGTCATATTTTAAATTTTAAGGTAACATTAAAGACATGAAAAATTCATCTAAGATATGAGCCTAGAGAAACTTTACATTTTAATATATTTATATGCACATAAAGTACATGTATACAATTGTTTTCTTAGGAGTCATTGAGTTGTTCAAGTAATAATAAGTGTTATGCTATTTTTATAATGTTCAACGCAGTATATTTTGAAGTTCCTTCAACAGGTGAATATTGCCAATTAGCAAATAGTACACAACAAAATACAAGTTACTTTCTAAATCTTAACCTAAATAGTTGCTCTTGCCTCCAAAACTATTCACACTCCCCAGTAAAAAGTCTTGTGGTTCTGATTGTAAAATTAATACATCTGATGCAGTAGTATCCTTTGGAATCATCTGTGGCAAGTTCCTGAACAACCTTTGATCCTGTTCTGACTCACAATACTTTTATCCAGTATTTAATGCCCTTTTCTCATCAACCACCCACATATGCTTCTTTTATTAAACACATGGTTTGCAGGATACAATAAATAATTTGACCTGAACTGGAAATTTTCTGTGTGCTATTCATTGTGACACATGCTGAAGGCTCAGAGAGGAAAAGGACATAGTCTCTGCACTGACAGAACATATCATCCAGCCATGTTCAGCTAGATAAATAAACAAATGACAGCGAAGTATGATGAATACAAAGCAGGAAAAGCATACAGAGATTGCACAGAGAGTGAGCGATTATTGCTACTTGGAGAGTCAGGGGACACTTTGCAGACGAAGTGATATGTGATTTGGGACTAAAGAATGAATAAAGTATTCATCAGGTGGATAAAGGGCATTTTAAATAATGGAACTTAGATGTTCAAAGAAATAGGGATTTACTATTCTTCCCTAAACAAAACAGTGTCCGATCTCCCCCTGCTTTTATATGGTTTCTTGGCATTCTGTACTGTGTCCTCATAGTACTTAATTTAATTCATAATTATGAAATTACTGGTAGAATTATTTCATTATTGTTTGCCTCCTGTGTATATATATTGTGATCCCAAGTAGATAATGCCATGTCAGTCATACCCCAGTGAATAGCAAAGACACTGAACCAGGGTGAGTATCTAAAGTCTAAATAAATAGGTGAATGAATGCATGAGTGTATGAATGCATGATTTAGGATACTAAATGCATATATGTAAAAAAAAGTTTTCTGCCCCTTAAAGCCACAGAGAAGGGGAAAGAGAATTAGACAAAGTTGTTATAAGTAGGTTTTACTGACTGGAATTTAAAATAATCATCAAGAACTAAAATTATTGACTTATAATAGATAAAAGGGGCATTCATAATGATATAATATGATTTTCTCATTTTACAGATTAGAAAACTGAAATTGGTACTGGCTTGTAATTGAACAGTGGCAACACAGAGAGTAAGTGACATTGCTTTCAATTTTATGATAATAATAATGATATTACTTTTCAGATTGTGGTTTCCATAATTTTTGTGAAGACTCAAAATGAATAGCTGCCATTAGATAGCCACATAACCTTGAACAAATACTTAACTCTTTGGGACCACAGTGTTCTTGTCTTTAAAAGGAAAATACCAATATTGTCTACCATATAGGCTTGTTATGTGGGCTTAAGAAATATATGTAAAATAGATAAAAAGGTTTCCTGCATACAATTTACATATAGACATGCAGACATACACTATATGAAATGAATACTATATGTGCATACACACATATTTACTCTGGTGATGGTGATGATGTTGGTGATGATGATGAATGCATATAGTCAAATCACAAAATGTGGAATCCTAAACAAGTTTCAGAATTCTAATTATTCTTCATACATTCAAAGCCTCTCAGAATAGCATGCATTTAGATGAAATATGTAAGACTGAAGAATTTTATGATGTAGGGTGGAGAAATTACATGTATTATGGTTAGCTTCATAACTGTGGCACATTTTAATTTTTTATGTTTATATCTCTATGATATTATTATTTTTGAGCTATAACTTTAAAAATCATACTGGTTTATGTAATTACTATCATTAAGGCTACGTTTTAAACAATTATTCCAGGGAAGAAGAAAGATAAGATCATTTATAGTTTGCTGATTTTACCCAAGATTCAAAATGGTAGAGAGAGGTAAGTGCTAATATTTATAGAGAATCCACTTTGTGTCAGAATTTTCAGGCATATATTGCTTTTTCTCTTTTTTTTTTTTGCATTATTTAATCTTTTTGAGGTGTTTTCAGTTTTTTTTTTAACATCTTTATTGGAGTATAATCACTTTACAATGTTGTGTTAGTTTCGGCTGTATAACAAAGTGAATCAGCTATATGTATACATATCTCCCCATATCCCCTCCCTCTTGCGTTTCCCTCCCACCCTCCCTATCCTACACCTCTTGGTGGTCACAAAGCACCAAGCTGATCTCCCTGTGCTATGTGGCTGCTTCCCACTAGCTATCGGTTTTACATTTGGTAGTGAATATACGTCAATGCCACTCTCTCATTTCGTCCCAGCTTACCCTCCCCCCTCTCCATGTCCTAAAGTCCATTCTCTACATCTGCATCTTTATTCCTGTCCTGCCCCTAGGTTCCTCAGAACCCTTTTTTTTTTTTTTAGATTCCATATATATGTGTTAGCATATGGTATATTTTTTTCTCTTTCTTTCTTCACTTTGCATGACAGACTCTATGTCCATCCACCTCACTACAAATAACTCAATTTTGTTTCTTTTTATGGCTGAGTAATATTCCATTGTATATATGTGCCACATCTTGTTTATCCATTCATCTGTTGATGGACACTTAGGTTGCTTCCATGTCCTGGCTATTGTAAATAGAGCTGCAATGAACATAGGGGTACATGACTCTTTTTGAATTTTGGTTTTCTCAGGGTATATGCCCAGTAGTGGGATTGCTGGGTCATATGGTAGTTCTATTTTTAGTTTTTTAAGGAACCTCCATACCATTCTCCATAGTGGTTGTATCATTTTACATTCCCACCAACAGTGTAGGAGGGTTCCCTTTTCTCCACGCCCTCTCCAGCATTTATTGTTTGTAGACTTTTTGATGATTGCCATTCTGACTAGTGTGAGGTGATACTTCATTGTAGTTTTGATTTGCAATTCTCTAATGATTAATGATGTTGAGCATTTTTTTCGTGTGTTTGTTGGCAATCTGTATTTCTTCTTTGCAGAAATGTCTATTTAGGTCTTTTGCCCATTTTTGCATTGGGTTGTTTGTTTTTGTGATATTGAGCTGCATGAGCTGCTTGTAAATTTTGGAGATAAATCCTTGGTCAGTTGCTTCATTTGCAAATATTTTCTCCCATTCTGAGAGTTGTCTTTTCATCTTGTTTATGGTTTCCTTTGCTGTGCAAAAGCTTTTAAGTTTCATTAGGTCCCATTTGTTTATTTTTGTTTTTATTTCCATTTCTCTAGGAGGTGGGTCAAAAAGGATCTTGCTGTCAGTTATGTCACAGAGTGTTCTATGTTTTCCTCTGAGAGTTTTATAGTGTCTGATCTTACATTTAGGTCTTAAATCTATTTTGAGTTTATTTTTGTGTACAGTGTTAGGGAGTGTCCTAACTTCATTCTTTTACATGTAGCTGTCCAGTTTTCCCAGCACCATTTTTTGAAGAGGTTGTCTTTTCTCCATTGTATATGCTTGCCTCCTTTATCAAAGATAAGGTGACCATATATGTGTGGGTTTATTTCTGGGCTTTCCATCCTGTTCCATTGATCTATATTTCTGTTTTTGTGCCAGTACCATACTGTCTTGATTACTGTAGCTTTGTAGTATAGTCTGAAGGCAGAGAGCTTGATTCCTCCAGCTCCGTTTTTCTTTCTCAAGATTGCTTTGGCTATTCGGGGTCTTTTGTGTTTCCATACAAATTGTGAAATTTTTTGTTCTAGTTCTGTGAAAAATGTCATTGGTAGTTTGATAGGGATTGCATTGAAGCTGTAGATTGCTTTTGGGTAGTATAGTCATTTTCACAATGTTGATTCTTCCAATCCAAGAATATGGTATATCTCTCCATCTGTTTGTATCATCTTTAATTTCTTTCATCAGTGTCTTATAGTTTTCTGCACACAGGTCTTTTGTCTCCTTAGGTAGGTTTATTCCTAGGTATTTTATTCTTTTTGTTGCAATGGTAAATGGGAATGTTTCCTTAATTTCTCTTTCAGATTTTTCATCATTAGTGTATAGGAATGTAAGAGATTTCTGTGCATTGATCAGGCATATATATTTATATATATAATATGGAGTATATAATTTATAGATTATTTGTAATATTACGTATAATTTCACTTCCATATGTTTCCTACTAATTTTTAGAGGAAAAAAAGCTGAATATGTTATGATAAGCAATTTGTCAAAATCATCAACTAGAAAACTACTAATTTTAAAAAGTTTAGAAAGAAAGTAAATTTATACAGAAAAATGATAAAAGCCAAACTGTCAGACTTCTTAAAACAATGTAGTTTGAAATTTTAAGGACAAATTGAGTACAATATCCAGATGTACAGAGATCAACTGTTAAACATCAACTTTTATTTTACTTATGCAATACTAAACCCCAAGGATGCCACAGTGCTTGCCTAATTTGCATAGTGTTTGAGAGATGATGATGATTC
Source organism: Phocoena phocoena (assembly GCF_963924675.1). NCBI lineage: Eukaryota > Metazoa > Chordata > Mammalia > Artiodactyla > Phocoenidae > Phocoena > Phocoena phocoena. The sequence continues at coordinate 32,903,865 of NC_089229.1, forward strand.
TGAATCTCTACTCCTCCACCCCAGTCTATATCCAAGGACTTTGTATTATTATACATGTTTGTAATTACAAACATGTTGTTATTACAATGTTTGTAATATAGATTTATTACTTCAAACTTTCATCAAAAATAAATGTGTGGTATTCTTGTAGGTGATCACCTATCACTGCCAGACATCATGCTGCTAGGTCCTTCCTATTTAGTTTAGAGCCCATTCTCACTCCATACACTCTCCTTTCCCAGCCAGTTACTTATGTCACAATCAAAATAAGAGATAATTAAAATCTATCATAAGATTCTAAAAATGCCTTAATATTACTATTGGAAAACTTGCAGATAACTTGAAAAAGATGGCTTTTTAAAAGTTGCTTATACTCCAATGAGACAAATACTTACATCCATGGATATGAATGACTATGATATGTCAATGTCTAACCCACCTGGATAGAACAAACTTGGTCAAAATAGTAGCCTATAAAGGAAACCATGTTATACTCATTCTATTTAAAAATAAACAATTAGAAGTTTCTAAATCAGGACTTTATGAAGGTGATTAAAGGGTTTGTTCAGAATGGCTGAAAATATATATATATATTCTGGAATAAAAACATTATGTATGTATATATGAATGCATGTACATAGACACAAATATGCATATATGTACCTTAATTCATCTCTGTGTATATATGTTATATATATGTATGCATGTGTGTGTATACATACACACACATATATACACTGTATAGTTGTTATTCTTGTGGGTAACTATATGCACAGATGTGTTTGTGTGTGTATACATTACTATGTAGCAAATTTAGGCATCCTATATAAAAAAATAAAGTTGAAAATTTGAAAAGACAGAATTCTAATATATAAATATAATATTCTTTATAAAGAGGATACTGGTAGGAAAAAGAAAACTTCCTCAAATAAACAAACCCTTAATGTTGGCTTAAAATATAGTCTCTATTCGTAGTATTTTCTGCTTTTTAACAGTTCCTTATCATTATATTTGCATCCTGTTCTTCACCTATATGATTCTTGAAACTGGTAAATTTCTCATATCAACATTATTTCTTTAGTTGAAAAACTTAAGTCTCTGCTCCTTACCTTAACTTCCCCTTGAAGCAGCAATTTGTCAACAGTACGGTAGAAGTCTTTATGTCTCTATAAACAGTACTGCAAAGGTGTTCTGCCTCCAATTACTGCTTATACAAGAAGAGTAGTTCTACCTGTATCTTGGTTCTGAAGAGTCCTCTATGTCTCAAAAATTTTGAGATAAATATAAATGACAACTGCTCTTGTCTCTATACCCTTGTGATATCCACAAATTAGAGGTGGAATGTCAGTATTCTTTTTCCAAGCTGGAAGTATAACATAAGCAACATTATCTTTACTTAATTTGATATTATCTCTTTCCTAGTCTTAACTTTTAAATTGAAATTTTCAATGCTTGCGAAAACAGAAAATATATTTTCAATTAAAATTTTTCTGATTATCAGAATTTTTATTCTAAAATATATTCAGTATGTCTTGATTTAAAGTTCTTGACTAAGATTCATATCTACAGATATAGCATTTTCTTTTAAAAACCTGTATCTTTAAGCATAGCAAATTAGTGTTCAACATTAACATTTTTTGAAATGAATAAATACTAGAACATTCATCACATATTTTGAAATTTGCATAATTTAAGATTAATATTCCCAAGGGAATAAAGATAAATTTGAGGCAATACAGTCTTAGATATTATAAATCTATAATGAATGCAGTTTATTTCTTTTATAATGCTGTTCTTTTTCTCGCCACTATCAATATGTAATTTATTGAGAGGCCCCTATTAAATTACCAGTATTCTTTATCATTGTTGTCATAAGACTGTGTAAATTTGCCTATTTTTTTTTTTTTTTTTTTTTTTTTGCGTATGCGGGCCTCTCACTGTTGTGGCCTCTCCCATTGCAGAGCACAGGCTCCGGACGTGCAGGCTCAGTGGCCATGGCTCACAGGCCTATCGGCTCCGCGGCATGTGGGATCTTCCCGGACCTGGGCACGAACCCGTGTCCCCTGCATCGGCAGGCAGACTCTCAACCACTGCGCCACCAGGAAGCCCCCTCTTTTGGTGTATTTTTAATTTAGCTCTTGATATGAAAGCACCACTATCACATAATGGATGCTTGGATAACATTTATTTACCTCTAGATCAGTTCCTTTGTGTTACTGTTATTTTTGTATACTGATAGCAGACTCAGGTTAAATAATGAGATGAAATCTCCAATAAAAAGTATAAAGGAATATACATGTAAAATTTGAAAAAAAAATATGCCTTTACATATACTGATACACTGCATAGTTAGCCAAAACCTATTTGCTTTGAAGGGATAAAGTTCATGGATGCATGAAAGCAAAGAGAAAGGAAGAATTAATCAGAGCTTCTGACATTCAAAAGAAAAGTCACATATAGAAGAGAGAATCCATCGGTTCCACGAAAGAGTCCCCCCTCATCTCCAACATCACAAGGGTATAAAAGACCCTGCTTCCTTTATACTTTTTCTAAACAAACTGGGGGAATAAAAAACAAACAAAATTATTGTTTAAATAATTATACAGAAATGTATGGCTTGAAATACTTTAAGGGATTAAACTTTGTGCATTTGACTAAAACTTTTCCCACTGCCATGCCATAGATAAGAACTAATGAGGAAGAAAAGAAAGTTTTATTCTCTTTGCGTATGGTCTAGTATGTTAATAATAATTGTGGAATAGTATATTCTGGTATGCTCAGAAAATAATAATCACTATGCTTCATGGTATTTTTAAGTAAATATGAGGTTAAAGTAATAGGCTTGTGCTATGACCCTCTACATGATAGAACACTAGAGAGATGCAAAAAGACATCTGTATATATGTGGCTGATGGCATGAGAAAATTATAATAGCAAACCACAATTCTTAGAAAATATTTTTACCATAATAATAATTATGAAGATTGTTTCATTGCTAAGAATTTCTCAAATCAATTTATTTTATGTACACATTAAAATGTTTTATATTTAATAAATATATAAGATAAAAAGACAAAAATACTGATTCCCAAGACCCAAAACCCATGATGAATATGAGTTATCATGACCCAGCATTTACCATCATTAAGGTCTGAAAATATTTCTTTCCATCTAATTGCTGTTTTTGTTATTTTAAAATTATTGTTCTTTTTATTTAAAAATACACTTTATGCAATTGAAATTTAATAGAAAAATTAAACTGCAGAAATATCTTTATATGTAGATATTACCATGTTTAGTGACATTAATAGAACCCTCAGGCTTGTGTTGAGTCCACCCTAAAACTTTCTGATGGATAGAGGTAGAATTTGAAAACTAACTCTGCTCATCCTCTCTGTTTGCTTGATAATCTTCTATTATTTTTTTCATGGTGTCCATAGTTTTCGGGTTTTTGTATATTATGTGGTGTCCTATTCAATGGTGGAGTATGCCGGTGAGTACTTTTGCTGACATTAAATATTTCTGGGAAAGTTTGATAAAATTAGTAAAAAGAAATACCATGAGAATTTCTGAAACTTCTGTGATATCCACTTTACAGCCATTTAATAAAAATTTCCTTCAGAGGCTAGACAGGTTTTCATTTGAGTTTTAAAACTTTCAGGATTCTAAAAAGTCCAAGATTTTTATTTTTCATTTTGTTTTATTTTATTGACATGTATCATAGACATGAAAGATAGCAATGTTTTATAGATATGAAAAGCACAGTAGAGATACTACCTTTTTCCTCTTTCAACTGATATTTTAAAAGAAAGTTTTCTAATATCCTTTTTTCCCCTCTTACATTGCCTTTTTACCTTGTTTCTATTTCCCTTTTTATAAAGGCCTTTTGAAATAATATTTTCCACAGAGTGGAAACAGTCTCTCATAACCTGACTGACACTTCTCCAGGGGGTTCCTGTTCTTGGAATATACCCTCGAGATTATTAAACCAACAAACAAAACATTTTAAGACATCCCATAAATTTTTGGCCCAAGCTCAGCAGCAGTTTCAATGTGTCTGGTCAGGCTGACTTTCTGAAGAAAGGTATGAGAATTACTCCAAGTAGAAGGAAATTGTGATGTGGAGTCAGTTTGTTTTGTTTTTCACTCAGCCATTGGTAGCATGAAATGTGGTCTTTTCAACACAACTTCAACCTGAATACCTCTCAGCTTGTACTAATGCTTGACCCAGAGACCTTGATGAAGCAGTTTTATTTTCTTCTCTCAGTTAGTGAAAACTCCCATTATAAGCTCTTTGTAAACAGAATAGAAAATTCTGACATACTATATGTAAAGTATTTGAAAATTCAAATTCCATCATTTAAATCTCAAGCACATCCATTGTATATTTTAAATAGAGAAGATGAGGCAACTTTAAGTGTTTCATATCCATTAGCAAGTGAAGGACTTGGATTGTATCTCCTCAATTACCTTTGCAGATTTTTCAGAAGGTTGCACTTTTACTTTAAGCTGAAGAAAAGAAAAAAATGAGAAAAGTTCCAACTTGACCTATTTTGTTTAAATTTACCTTTTTTTAATTGGTAGCTCGAACACAGATTTTTTCTAGTGTTCCCTGACACTCCAAAAAGTGAACTGATCCTTTATCTGGCCTTCAACAGTACTTGGCTAATATTCCCTTTTATCAATTATTGTATTCAGTTATAATCATCGGGAATATATTATCTTAACATTTACTCAATCACTCTAATTATACCTTTCATCTTTTTCATGAGTCCCCAAAACTGAAAAAGACAGAGATTTTGGAAAGTAAGACAAAGGATTAGTCTTATTACTAATAAGGAAAATAAAAATCATTTGACACAATGTGTATTAGTTTTGTGAGGATTAATCTTCACAACTATCCCCTTTCCTAACAACTCTCTCAGTAGATAGTTATTATAATCATACCATCTTATTTATGAGGAACCTGAGTCACAGAGAAGGTTCAGTAACCTGCCCAAGGCCATGCACTTGTAAAGCTAGAATTCAAAGCCAGACAAGCTTACCTCTAAAACCAGGTTTTCTGTATCAAATGTTTTGTTAGAAAGTGCCAGAGTTGACACTAGAAGCATGTTTAGTCAACAGAAAAGAATGATACAGGCAACAAAAGTTTTCTTAACTTTTTGGTTGATTACACTAAAATCTATATAATATTCATTATATATATTTTTTCCACAGACACACACACATATATATATGCATGTTTGAATGTGTGTACAAATGTCATATACACATGTACACATACACACATATATCAATCCATCTATCGAGAGACAGAAACAGATTTTTTTTAAACTTGCTTTTTAATAGCTTAGAAAACTGAAAGGAAGAAAAGAGCTCTTTCAATATAACAACGTAAAAAGATAAATCTCTAGAGGAAAAACTGTACCAAGAAGTGTGCAACTTCTATGTGAACAAACAAACAAAAAATTCTACTTAGCTATATAAGAAGAATAAACAAATAGAATGCTATATGTTGATTTTGGATAGAAAGACACAATAATTTAAATATATCAAGTCTCCCTAGATTAAGTATGCTGACTCTGTTGTTTATTTATCCAACAATCTGTTCACTTCTTCTTCCTTGAAAATAGAAACCCAAAAAAGCCTATGAAAAGATGTTCCATATCATATGGCATCACAGAAATACAAATTTAAGCAACAATGAGATATCAATGCACATCTATTAGAATGACCAAAATCTGGAACTCTGACAACACCAAAGGCAAGGATATGGAATAATGGGAACTATCATTCATTGCTGAGGGGAGTGCAAAATGGTACGGACACTTTGGAAGACAGTTTGGCCATTTCTTACAAAACTCTTAACATACAATCCAGCAATCCCAGTCCTTATTATTTACACAGAGGAGTTGCAAACTTAAGTCAACCCCCAAATTTGGGCACATATGTTTACAGCAGCTTTATTCATACTTGCCAAAACTTGGAAGCAATCAAGATGTCCTTCAGGAGGTGAACAGATACAGACTATGGCATATTACACAGTATTAAAAAGAAATGAATACAACTTGGAATAAAACTCGACAATATCTATAAACATTTTAAATATCTACATCCTTTGAGTCAGCCTTTCAACTTCTAGAAATTTTTCTTACAAACACATTTGCAAGTGTGCCCAATGACAAACTGAAGAAACAATGATGTTTATTCAATCTTTATTGATATAGGACAGCCCAGGATATAACCTAGAAGATGTAATGTTATATGAACAAAACATAATATATCTAATAGTAAGAAGATACTGTGGACTATATTGCATATATCGGCAAGTAATTTCTCTATTATTGCATATCCCAGTCAACAAGAGACCATAAAATTTACCAGAGGAAAGAAATATTTTAAAGGATAGCAAGAAACAAATAAAGTCTTATTAATAACCCCATGGTTTTAGGAGACACATCAGGACAAACACGAAAAGGAGGAAAAGTAGAGCTCTTTGCATTATTTCTGTATTTCTTTTTCATTTATTATCTCTTCATTATCTTTTGATTTTTATGCTGACATCTGTAGCCAGAAAAGCTGCTGCAAATGACTACTCATACTCTGGAAAGAAAATTTAGGTTTAACTTTAATGCAATGTGGTGTGTGTGTGTGTGTGTGTGTGTGTTCACAGAACTCTAGACAGAGCCCCCTGAGAAGTTAGCAGTCTATCACTAATATAATGAAGGTATCCAGATGGAACAATGAATGGTATTTGTGTTTGCAACGCTGAAGAGAAAAGTTTTCAAAGAATACATTTAAGTTCTGTCTGTTTCTAACCTTCTACTTTCATTTGCCTTTGTTACAAAAGACCCAAGAATGGGAATCTTTTAAAATTCAGCTATCTAGCCTCAGCCTCCACACGAGTAATTTTGATGGAATGCTGATTAAACTTTATACAGCAATCTTGTTTGAAAACTTCAGAGAAAGAAGCACTTTAGTTTCCAGGTATCAAGAATAAACACTTTGAACTCTTTAGCACTGTAATAATTCTCTGAAAATGTCAAGTTCTGTTTTCCAAATTCTCTATGCTCCTAAAATTAAGAGAAGTTACAGTGTACACAAATGACCTTCTCCCTAAGCCACATTAGTAGCTTATCCAGCACAGTGACCTCCCCCTCCACAGACGTTACTGTAAATCAGTGATGAAGATGTCAGGTCCAGGTTCAGAGTTCAGTGTCATCATTTTCTCTTCTTAATGGAAGAGCTTAAACACTGTGGTTCCTAAGCTTTCCATCAAACTGAATATCTCTGCTATGCAACACAATGAAACATGCTTTTACTCCTCTAAATTGCTGTAGCTGATGCTTGCCCTCTCTTAACCATTGAGAAGTGACACAGATTCTCTCTCTCTCTCCCACTCCACATTAATCTGTGTTTTAAAACACAGAACACAATCAGGTGGTTGGGACAGGAGGAAGAGAAGATGGAGATTTCTAAATATGTTAAAACATTCTAGAATAAGGTAAAAGTGTTATTTTGAATTAAATTTACCTTACTGTAGTCACTTTTTATCCATCACTGACTAATGAGTGCTGAGATTTAGAGATGACCTTAGAAGTAGAATCCAATGTTGTACTGAGGAGTGTCTAAATATTTCCTGTCTTTGTAAGAAAGAAGGTGTGCTGGTATAATTCAGCAGCCCTAATTTGCGTGGGAAGAGTTTAGTATGCAGAATACTTAAAACATGCAAACTTTTTGCTAAAACTATTTTAATTTTTTTTTAGTTCCTTAATTATTTGATGGTATTTTAGTATCATACTGTAAATATACAATTATGCTATTTTAATTTATATTGTGAAAATCACTAATCTAAGTCTAAATGAATGAACATGAGAAAACTAGAGGAAGGACTTTATATAAATAAAAGTTGCATTTCCAGACACTGTGGTGTATAGAAATTATAACTCATTGAAGCACAAATTTTCTTAAATATTTTCTCTAAATGTCATAATCCTAATTAAGTTTATTACTAAATTCCTTACAATTGTAAAAGCTATCCTTTTGTGCTACAATAATTTTCCTTTCATCTTTAATTACTTTATTAACTTCTGAAAATAATGTCATTATTGTAAATAGTTTTAAAAGTATAGAAATGTACATATAAAAAAACCTCATGATTCTAATGCCTAAAGAAATCACTATCCACATAACTATTCCAGTATTTCTTATTACACAAACATCAGTATACTATCTTTTGCAATTAAATGGGATCAGATTTTATATAAAAATTTGTATTTGATTTTCAATATTAACATTATATTTGATCATTTTCTATGGCATTAAGGAGTCTAGAAAACACTATTAAAGATGCCATATAATATATACCTTAATTTATCCATTCTTTTTGTTATTTCAGTTGTTTACAAAATAGGCCCTCATAAGTATTTGAAAACCAGCATTTTAATTAATTTATTCTTTATTTCTTATTTTCTTATTATTAATCTTGAGATGAACATTTTTATATTTAGATTGCCAATTAAATCTCTAGAAATATTAACTAATTCTATTCCCACTAATTATGTATTAGGGTGCTTCTGTTTCATTGAAGCCTGCCAGTGTGGAACAGAATAATTTTCAAAAACCTCTGTTTATTTTATAGGGTGGGAGTATGACATTTTAATATGGATCACCAACTTTAGCTTGTGTTATTTTCACCTCTAAGATTTACACATCTGCATATAAATTCAATGAAATGATTGGGAATACAAGTCCTTAAGAGGGCAACATGCATGCAGAAATGATTCTGCTTAGGGAAGAAGAAAATTTACGGAACAAAAAGGAGATGAGAAGAAAAGTACATGCCTTTCTTTAATAGTGATCTAGGGCACAGCCCAATAAATCTTTGTAAGAGGGGTAATGCTAGTATATCTTATTGATGATGTTTCAGATAAATTATTTAAAATTTGAGGGCAAGGAAGCCTTTTGAGGGGGGTCTAGGAAATAAAGTGTCAGGTTGACACAGAAAGATATTCTTCTAACTTTTCTAAGAACATGTAAACTGTTAACTCATCATCACACCCCACAATTTGAATTCGTTTATTATGTATTATCTTCCCTTGAGTTATGTATTTAATATTGTCTGTTTGGGGGTTTGCTGGTAAGTTCTCTTTATCCATCTATTATTGAAGCAATATCAGCTAGTATTAAAAAGCTTTCTGTAGGATTTTATAAAAATAGAGAAGGAATTTTCACATTTATTCCTCCCATTGAGATTAAAAAAACAATTTTATTTGAAAAGTAATATATGAGGATAAAAAAATCAAATAGAACAAACTGCATATATTGGCAAGTAATTTCTCTATTATTGCATATCCCAGTCCTTTCTTCCTTTCACAATATTTGTTTTCACTCTTATATGTATCCTTCCTAAAATATTCTATGTATGTATAAGTAAATACATGTTTATGCATATGCATATGTAAATACGAATATTGATACAGATTTTTTAACACGAGATATTTTTCTATCTTCTTCTTCCCCTTTGTTTACTTGTACAGCATGAAATATTAAAGTTAATTTCCTTTGTGAATTTACACCTTGATTAATATACCTAAATCTTGTTTTTTAAAAGATTTTTCTGCCAAATATATTAATTTTTTCTTGAAAAAACATTGAACTATGTATTTTTTTTAATGTCTTTACTGGAGTATAATTGCTTTACAATGGTGTGTGAGTTTCTGTTTTATAACAAAGTGAATCAGCTACACATATACATATATCCCCATATCCCCTCCCTCTTGTGTCTCCCTCCCAACCTCCCTATCCCACCCCTCTAGGTGGTCACAAAGCAGAGCTGATCTCCCTGTGCTATGTGGCTGCTTCCCACTAGCTATCTGTTTTACATTTGGTAGCGTATATATGTCCATGCCACTCTCTCATTTCGTCCCAGCTTATCCTTCTCCCTTCCCACATCCTCAAGTCCATTCTCTACATCTGCGTCTTTATTCCTGTCCTTGTATTGATTATATACTACAGGGCATGGGTCATTAGCTGGACTTAGTAGAAGAAGCATCAGCACAAAACTGAAGTTGGATGCAGCTGGATATGACAACTTAATATTATTTATTCCCAGTAATAAATATGTCCAAGAAACTTTACCTTCAAAGAAATATTTAAACATCTCTAAAATATACTTTATTTAAGAGGAAATATATGGGTACAAGCTGAGTTTACCTCTCATCTTGGGGGTTTCTAATTGGAGTGTGGATATCTCTGCCTTTACAAATAGTTCATAGACCAAAAGTAAGAGCTGGATATTTTAATGATTTCTATTTTCTAATCTAATTTTTTAACCCCAAAACTCAAGTAATTAATCTTCCAGTGAAATCTTAGAAAAGTGGAAGCCTAAATATTGCTACAGGGCTTCCTGATGTTATAGCTATAATGAATTATAAAAAAGATATAATGAACTGAAATACACTTTATAACTTGTTTGCCAAAGGCTAAATGTGTTTTTATCACTAATTTACATCTTGCTTTAAAATGTAATAAATAAAATTAAAATTTTTATATGAATATTTTTACCTTATGATATAAATGCTGGTACTTAGAATGTGTCTGCTTAGGTCATAAACATGTAGTTGAAAAAGACAGCCTTTCCTAATTCCTATCTATGGAATATGATGTTTTCTAACTCATTGGGAAAATTTGCTGAATGTAAAGTTCTTTGTATTCTATAGTTTTATAAGTAGGTTTCATTTAAAATTAACATGAATTTATTCACAATACCTTTATTTTATTTTATATCCTAGCAAGATTATGGTTCTGTTTATGCAATAGCTACAGAGAAATATGTTTAATTAAGTTAGCAAATAATGTTTTTAAAAGTAAACTTTATTTAGAATAGGTCTAGATTTACAAAAAAAATTATGAAGATAGAACAGAGAATGCCTATATATCTGTACTGTTTTTCCTATTATTAACATCTTACATTAGTATAATACATTTGTTATAATTAATGCTGTTGATACATTATGATTAACTACAGTCCATACTGTATTCAGGTTTCCTTAGTTTTTATCTAGTGTTCTGCACCTGGATCCCATACATGATATCATATTTATTCATTATGTCTTCTTAGGCTCCTTAGGCAGTGATAGTACCTCAGAATTGTTGTCTTATAACCTCAAGAGTTTTGGGGACTCCCGGTCAGTAGAATGTCCCTGAATTGGGATTTCTTTGATTTTTTTGCAATTAGACTGGGATTATGGTTTATTTCTTTTGATTTTTTTTTTTTTTGATGGGAGGGGAGGGGAGAAATATCACAGGGGTTAAGTATCAGTTTCATCACATCATATCTTCATATAAAGACACATACTATTAACATAACTTATCATTGCTTGTGTTCACAGTTGATAGAGGTAGTGTCTGTCAGGTTTCTCCACTGCAAAATTAATTTTTTCCCCTTTATATACCATACCTTTTAGAATGAAGTCACTATGCACAGCCCGCACTTAAGTGGGAGTTATGCTCAACCTCACTGATGCCAGAGTAGCTACATAAATTATTAAATAATATTTTAACTACAACAAAATACTTGGAAAAAGTACTTGCAGTCATTACGTACTCATTTTGACTACTAAAATGATTCCTTTAAATTAATTCTAAAGAGTATAGTCTGTTAGTAACTATTCACATTTCCATTGTTGGGAATATTTTCCTAGATGCTCACTGAAATCCAACCCAGAGTTCTCTACACCAAATGTTATCAAACAGGTATGCCAAAACATCATTAGGTCTGATGTGGTCCCATTAACATAATGGAGAATTTTGGTGCATTGAAGTTTGAGAAACAATGTATTAGTTTCCTCAAACATCCAACTACTTTTTTAAATTGCCTTGGAAATATTTTATTCTAGTCTAATTAACAAACTTTATAAATTAAATAAATTTCTTATCTAATTCATAGAGTTAGGGTGCAGTATAAATTAAAATACCATTTCCCTGACTCACTGGGCAGTGAGTTCTCTAGTGTGGTATATTAACTATTTTTCTTGTCTTATGAGTGCTAACTCGATCATCAAATATGGTACAGTCACAGACTGTTAATCTTACATAAAGCCTCACTTTTTACCATTCTTTCTTCAAGTCAGATAGATAACCCCTCTTCAACATTTTACAGAGAAAGTTGAAAAGTTTGTATGACTTCCCTGTATTTCTCTCTTTTTCTCTCTGTTTACCTCAAAGCATTATCATACCATACATTTGTTACGTAGCAGATATTCTGTATGATTTCTTTCTTTACTTCTGTCTACTTCAGGGATATGAGGTGTTGTTTGTATTTTCAAAATAAACTTCTTCATAATTACTTTAACAGATTTAACTTAAATATGAAATTATAGGAAAAATATGACTAAATATTGGCTAAACACTGGCTAGAATACGAATATGAAGAAGGTATAGTCCTTATTTGAAAAGGGAAAATAAGGTCTTCTCAAGTTATCTACAAACATTTATTAATGTGCCAACCCCACACTCCCATCTACAGTGGCATGTTCTACTCCTTCAAGTCTCCATTTTGATGTCAATCCCTCAACAGTGCTATCCCTGATTCAACTGGACATATTTTCACAACTTCTACTTCTCTTTCATAGCACTTACAACAATTAAAACAATCAACAAGATATAAGGCCACCTATGGAATGGAAGAAAATTTTTCCAAGTCATATGCTGGGTAAGAATATGCAAATAACTTATACAACACAATAGCAAAGAAAAATTAAGAAATGGGCAGAAGAACTAAATAGACATTTTTCCAAAGAAGACATACAAATAGCTAACAGGTACATGAAAGGGTGTTCAACATCACTGAAACGCATATCAAAACCAAAATGAGATATTACCTTACCCCTGTTAGACTGGCTATTATCAGAAAGTATGGGGGTTCCTCAAACTATTAAAGAAGTTGAGGAATTTCCCAAGATAAATTCTGACCAGAAAGCTCACTACAGTTGAACAGGCCATACTATATTGAATCTTCACTACATTCTGGGTAATCTTGACACTTGAGGAACTACAACGTTTAAGGCAGAGCCAAAAGACTTCACAGAAAAAAAAAAAAAAAAAAACCCCCACACACAACAGGATAAGGATGCTCTCTGATGCTAAGAGAGAAGTAGAGAAACATCTGAGGTTTTAGGCTTAAGACAGGAATATTGGTGTGCTCTGAATGCATCTGATGAAAGTTCTAAGGAAGAAGAGCATATTGAGCATGAGTGAATTAAGTTCATTTTGTTTCTGGAACTGGCAAAATTTTCTTATAATGTGTGATACAGAATGATGGATTTGTAACCAAACGTTTACCTAAGGTTCTGGGAACTAATTCTAAGTTAAAAAACCAAATAGTACACACATGCACACATGTATGTGTGAATGTGTGTATGTGCACACACATGCACACACACACACCCTGTCTACATATAGATTAGTCCATAACTAAGAAGGAAAATAAATTATTTCTTAAAGATTAGGACAAAATTCCACAAAATTTTTCTCATGAGCCAATGAAATGTAATGACTTTTACTTTTCCAATACAAATTATTTGTACTCAAGGTTAATTTTTATTTATTGAACATAATGAATTTTATTATGTACTCTGTACTCACATCTGGATAAGAATATTTGATACCTGAAAGACAGCTGCGTATTAATATGATAGCTATGAAAAGACTGGATTTCAAACATAATCCTTAACTGTTTGTTAATCTACCGCAGTGTTTTCATTATCCTTCTGTTAGGCATCCACTTTTCTGGCCATCATTGTCCCCCATATGTTTCAAATGCTAGAATGATCACGTTGGCAAGGTGTCCTCTCACCAGGATGATTTCACAGGTCACCAAATGATGAAATCCTTAGCAACTGGACTACCACCTTGTGGCAGAGATTATCCATGTCCCACATTCACTTGGAACATGACCAACTGGGTTATAAATCAGCCACTCTTAAAATCCCTTTCTCTTAACATTCGCAGAAGTAGCTGTGCCATTTTGGGTTGTCTGCAAGCTGACACCAAGACAGAATAAATATGATAGATATTTTTTGTGGGAATGCCTATAAAGGATAAACTAGGACAAAATGAGTAGTATGGAGACCCTTCAGATCACAGTATAAATATTATACTTGTGAAAAGAGAGAGGAAACAGAAGGATTGGCTAGGAAGTAATTCAGACTATGGCAAAGTTCTAAGAATATCTCAGCCAGACCAATATGGACTCTTTAAGCAAATCTTGCTCATTCCCGGAATCCCACATCTGGCAGAAAGGGACAAGTACTAAAGAACTTGCTGTGCTTAATCATTAGCTGGGAACAGCCAGAGGGAAATGTGACTTTGGTAGGAACTTAATAGTAGATCCACAGGGATCTGTAGTTGTCAGCTGGAGCTGTCAACTATATTCTACATAGAAGTTTCTCTTAAGCAGTACACTGAGCAGTGCACTTATCACAACCCTCTCTCTTCACTTGGTATAATCCGCTGTTATTTTAAGATTCAGCTTAGATATGACTTCCTGAAAGGTCATATCTAACATTTTCCACAAACAACATCATCTAGGTTAGGAATCTTTCTTCTATTCACTCTATGCATGATCTTGTCCTAATATCTTATTTTGTTTTAAGATAGTCATTTACTTATTTGTCTCACACCACTGAAATTAAATGCTTTGAGGTTAGGAGTTATTTCCTCTTTATCTTATATTCCACAGAATCAGGCAAAGTGTATTATTGAAAGAAGGAACGAAGGATATAAAGAGTGGTAGATTTTATTTCCATTATGTAATCACTTAGAATATGCTTAAACCTGGATATAGATGATACCCCTATTGCCAGTATTGTGGCAGCTGTGAAACGAAAGGAGACCTGGTCCTGGAGCCAGATGACAAATCTAGATTAGACATATACTGATAAGATGCAGTTGATTGGAACTCTATGCATCACAATTTCCTCAAATAGGGCTATTAATATGCATTTTAATTCACTGCCATGAAAATAAATAATCTTGGTTATAGATTCCAGATCAAGATAATGAAGAAAACCTATAGCCAGGACTACTTAAACATGCTTGAATATATATTGATAGTGTTAAAAACAAGGCAATAGGTCCTAAATGGAGTTGCTTATGCTAAGCCCCATGTCACCAAACTGAGACTTAATTATAGTTTTGGCTGTCTCAGAAATGGAACCTTAAACCGGTCAATCACGAATCACCAGATCAGCACTAGTGAGGTCATCTGCCTGACCACTGCCAAAAGACATCTGCCAGAAGAAAGTAACTTTGCAATAATCAACCAACTTTGTAATAATCAACCCACTTTTTTTTTTTTTTTGCAGTACGCGGGCCACTCACTGTTGTGGCCTCTCCCGCGGCGGAGCACAGGCTCCGGACGCGCAGGCTCAGCGGCCATGGCTCACGGGCCCAGCTGCTCCGCGGCACGTGGGATGCTCCCGGACCGGGGCACGAACCCATGTCCCCTGCATCGGCAGGCGGACTCTCAACCACTACGCCACCAGGGAAGCCCACCAACCCACTTTTTTGCCTCCTTTATTTTCCTCTTTCCTGCTCCCTTCTGCCTATAAAAGTCTTTCATTTTCAACAGCTCCTTGGAGCTCCTTTCTATCTTCTAGACTGGATGCTGCCCGATTCAAATTGACTTTTGCTCAACTAAACTCTTAAAATGTTTTCTATGCCTCAGTTTATCTTTTAACAGTTCTGTTAGTAACAGTAAGAAGCGGGGACCGAAGGAGACCCCTGACGGCCCCAGGAGCAACGAGCAACCAGACACGGTACCTGCTGAGCCTTGAGCTCGCCGCCTCTCCCGCCTCAGGAGGTGCTGGGTCCGTCCCTCGCGGAGCCTCTGCGGCTTTTGTCTTTGCTTTCGTCTCAGCTTTCAGGCTTTTTTGAACATTTTTTTTCCAGACCGGGTCCAGAAACTGGCTGGAGTTGAACTGGGTCTGACTTAAAAACCAGACCGGGTCTAAGGTTGGACCGGGTCCGATTTAGAAAGCGGGCCGGGTAGAGATTCCGACCACGGACGAGTTAGAAAGGGGACTGGTTCCGGGTCAGACTGAATACGACGGAAGCTGGACTGAGCCACGGGAAAGGCGTCAGGTGAATATAATTTTGTTTTGAGGCTGAACAAGGACGTCAATCTTACCCAAGATAATCCTGAATTACTGTGGCCACAGGAGAGAACCTTTAACCTAGATTAGTTTATCCATTTAGGAGGCGCCTCAAAGAAAATGGGTCTCAGCCAAGAGCTCACTACAAAGCGTAGAGGGAAAACCATTTTCCCTCCTCTTCAGCTGCTTGTGACGAGCATGAGACCCGCTGGGACGCCCCGCGCGCTCCGGAGCCTGCAGAATCCTGGGGAAACTGGAAGAAGCCGGCAAAGGGTAAGAATTCTTATCAAAGTCAGCTCTCCTAGGCCTCTATCTGTGGTGCCTGGTCGCGAGAGGGAGGGAAACCTTCACGTCCGTTCCTTTCAGATTGGCAGGCAAAAAGCATGTGTGAGAATTAAATCTTTGAAGCGTGACTTGTGAATTTGCTTTCGGATACCCACTGGTTGTCGACCTTTTCTCTCCGTGGGATAGCTATCGCCTTCTTGTTTGTCTCGTTTTGTGTCCTGAGAACTTGACTTGGCTTTCTGCCTGACTGGGGCACGT
Organism: Phocoena phocoena; assembly: GCF_963924675.1. Lineage (NCBI taxonomy): Eukaryota > Metazoa > Chordata > Mammalia > Artiodactyla > Phocoenidae > Phocoena > Phocoena phocoena. The sequence goes on from NC_089229.1 coordinate 32,920,565, forward strand.
GGGTTCTTATGTGTTCAGGCAGCTCGACTGTTAGGTTGGGGGCTCCCCAATATATGTAGACAGAGATGTGGGTTGCACTCCATTGGTGGCTAGAATCCTTCTGTTGCCAGCCCTGAGGGGAATTGTCTTTCTTTTGGTTGTCTTCGGTAGTGGCTCTGGATCTTGAGAGGGAAGTGTCTTTTGTAGCCTCTTTGGGGATGCCCCTTGTGTCCATGGGGTTGTTCAGTCCTGCCATGGAATATTTGTTGTTTGTCCCAGCTGAAAACTGATAAGATATTCTTAAAACTTTTAATATTTCTCAGTTTATCTTTTAACAATAGATGAGAGAGGGAAAGAGAGAGGGGCAGAGAGAGAAAGGGAGAGGAGGGGGGGAGAGAGAGATTTATTACATGTATACATATTCTTTCAAGAAAGAAAAATAGTTGTCTAGTGTCAGAATCAAATAGGGACCTGAAAAGGAGGGTGGTAGAAACATGAACAAATGTAATGACTGCCCTGTGGCTATTATCAGAACCTGTACCCTAGAGAACTGTGTCAGATATTGTTTGTTGATACTCAGTACTTTCCCATTCATTCAGAGCACTTCATATGAGCATAAACGTTAAAAAAACCTGAATTCCATTTCTCATATTCTCTTTCTAGCAGGATTCTAGATAGATCCCTACAATTAAGGGAAATAATTTGGAACATGAAGACATGGAGGTTAAGTCTTCCTACCCCTTTTGGGACCCTTCTGTCGATCAGCCATTTCAGATCCTCAGAAGCAGATTCTAGCTCTTCAAACATGTGTGAAAAACTTCAGTTTCCTGTACTAAATCTCTTTTTGTTTAAAATATCTACATTGGTGTTTGTTTTCCTAACTCCTCATAAATTATATAGTATTTAATATAAGAAATTAGAAAGTTAACCACAAGATAGAAATCTGAGATTATTTACTTAATTGGGTTAGATTAGGAAGCATAATAAAAATGTTGCTAACAGACAATGGGATACTGATAGTTCATGGCATGTAGCTTCTGTTATGAAACAAATTATTTAACTTATCCCCTTTCAAGGCAGCACTTTGGGAAACAAACTGCCTTTTGTATTGGAATACTATGAAGGAAATAATAAATATAAGCACAAGTTGGATGGCTGTCTTCCTGCACTATGCAGTGTACAGAAAGAAAATGAAAGACTCAAGATTTGAAATACACAAATCAGAGAGCAGAGAATTTCTTTACTAACTGGGTGGGATATCTTATCTGCTGTAATCACAGGAACAATGATCTGAAAACCAGACTCAAAGTTTGATCTTGCGGTTTACAGAATTACGACACATGTTGAATTCAAAGCATCACTGGGTCTCTTATTCAAAAAATCAGGACCAGTAATTCCCTGGCAGCCCAAGGTTAGGACTTGGCACTCTCACTGCTGGGGCCCAGGTTCAGTTCCTGGGGAACTAAGATCCTGAAAGCCATATGGCATGGCCAAAAAAACAAAAGAAAGAAAAAAAAAAAAAAAAAGAAAAATCAGGACCTTTTTCTAGAGAAAGTAAGAGCCTGAAATTTGGAATGAGAGGATTTGAGAAGATTATAATGACTAAATAATTTGAACTCTCAAAAGACTCTGAGTCCTCTTGTCAACAAAAGCAAGCTTTCCTCCTCTGTGGAGATTAGCCTCTTCATAATTGAATACTCAATAAACACTTAAGACAGTTACCTTGGAGAACGGTGGTAAAACTTTGGGATTATGGATGAGCATGTATTCTAAGAGTGTTAGAACAGGACAGAAATATCACAACACTGGATCAAGATGAATTTATGATAGTGGCTTAGAATAAAAAAAGATACAAGGCAATAATGTGAAAGAATTTATTCACAATCTTAGGCTAGGAATTTGGGCATTTGTCATGTGTGACAGCCTCAGCCACACCCTACCAATATAAATTTGAGTACTCATGAGATGTGTCTTTATCACTGATATATTGAGGAGAGCCCCAGAATTTTTGGAAAACTCTATAGTGGCTATATTATGAAAGCTAAAGATTATAGTGGTAGATAGCAATATTGAAATGAGTTTTCTGGGGTTTGGGGAGAGATGATGTTATCTCGGAGAGGCAGCAGTGAGCGGTGGTGTGAAGCCAGATCTTAATTCCCTGCCCAGGAATTGAACCCGGGTAGCCTGGATGAAAACCAGGAATCCTGGCCACCGGACCCCCTGGCTCTTGCCCCCAGTGAGAAATGCATTTCTCACGGAGGCAAAAACTGTAAAAATAGGTACAAAGTTTATTATTAGTGACATAGCACAACAACAAGTGGGAGAGCACACAGAGAAACGGTTGGTTTAGTTAAGATAGAAGCAAGGCAGAGATGCATACCCGGAGAGAAGGGTGTGGGCGTCCTCCCTAATGAGGAGGCGTGCAAGAAAGAGGCCATTAAGTCATCTATATAGGTCAGTTCTTCTGGGTCTTTGTTTACCTTTGGCCAATTATCTGGTTTCTTTTTCCACACCTGCCCTGACCTAGGACCCTCCCCACCATGCGTGCACATCTTTTTCCCAAGATGGATTCCAGCCCAGAGACCTATGGGGTGCCCTTAGCATCACATATTATGGGGTGGTTCCCCCTCCTTTTTGACCCCCAAGGAGCCTTTCTGCACATATACAATGTTTCACTTGCCCCAAGGATGGGAAATATATGACCTCTTGATCCTATACTCAAACAGGGTTTAGCCCCTCTCTGTTCCTGCCATGACTGTTATCTTAAGGTGTCCACAGGAGACAAAGCCTGGCTATTTACCCTGTTTCTGTTGTTACTTCCACTTCGGAGAGCAAACAGGAGGCTGATTGTAATACCTAATTTGGAGCCCACCTATCTCCTGTTTCAGGAAATGCAAACAGGAGATTAGTTTTAAGTGTCCAGGCTGAAGTCCACTTTTTTCCTGCCTCAATGTGACCCTGGAGTCACAGAGTTCAAGTAACAGCACTTACAAACCAGAGACAGAGTAGGCAAATTACAATAATAGACAGCAGAGCAAATTAAGGTATTCAATGATATAATTTGTTGACATCATTGTCAATGAACTGTCTAGTAAAATATTGCTTATTCTGTATACTAAAAATTTTAGATCTGGTATTAGAGATCTAACATGAATTAACATAATGGAAAATCAGTGTCCCACGTTGAATTTCCAGACGAGCCAGTTCACACGTGCAGAGTCCCTTGAATGATGTAAAGACTGAATCCCCTTTAGGGACTATATTGCAAAGAGTATGTGCTTTAACTATTTCTCCTCAGCTTCCTTAAAGAAATATGTAGCACTTAACATGATGACTGTGCTCGGGTGAAATCCAAAACAAAACAGGGATGTCTGGTAAGGCTATACATTTACAATAATCCCTGGATACCCCAAACACCATGGTGATCCATTGTCAGAGAGGAAAATTATGAAGGTCAAATGATCGATAGAGTTGCAAGCTGAATCCATGTTACAATAGGTCTGGATGGTCTTTGATTTTCCCTCAGTTCCTGAATACATAGTCTTACTCTCCAACTGGCTGAAGGGACAACTGGCTTTCAGACACATACAATAAACACACATAAAATAAAGACACATACATAAATCACCTTTTCAAATTTATTTGCCAAAATTGTTTTAAGTGAAAGAAATCACAACTCAGTATTACTTAGGTCAGAACTGGTATTCAGAAGTGGGAAAATATGCACCTAAGTCCTAGGGCAGGATGGAATATAGCATCACTGGAAAGAATACTGTTTGATTGATAGGGTACCTTGGGTTAAGGACAGTGGCAAAGTAGGGGTGAAGAGAGGGAATTTTATGTGAGACTTATATCTGAAAACATGTCCAGTTCTTTTATTTCAAAGATTACAAATAAGCAGTGAAAAATTGTTCACTATTCCAATAAAAGAAAGAAGAAGAAGAAAATGTATGTTCTACTGCTAGAACGTCAAAGTTATTGTCCTTATAACAGAAGGATCATGAATTTGTAAACTGAAGGAGACCTTATTACATAAAGTTTTGGTTGGATACATAAACTGAGTTTTCAGTAATTTGATTCTATAGTTGCATAGTTATAATAATGTCTTGAGTTGTTGCTTTGGAAGATGGATTATGATGTATCTAATTGAGTTGAATCCTTTAGATAAATTCCATTAATTTGACTTACTGAACACTAAAGATTGTGTAATTTAGGATTAAATAGGCATTATCATACCAGTTGTTATAGTTTATTCCAAGAGATATTTCATTTACCAGAGAGTGGAATACTAACCAGGACAGAAGGTCAAAGATAAAATAGAAGCTATTATTTTCTCTTGCACAAGAGCTAGTGAGAATATGAATGTAGCTATCTCACTTCATTCGCTAGCTACGCTGTGTTGCAGGGCCATGGTTGTATAGCTGAAATGAAGCATTGCCAGATATTTCACACGGTAAGGTCTTACACAACCTGATAAGTTATTAAGGAAACCTCATAAACTTCTTACATGAAAGATATATTGAGCAGTCCATCTTTCATATGGAGTATTTGGAATTGAAATATCAGCATGCATCCTGATCCCTGATCTCTGGACAGGCTATTAATTATATTATCCAGATAATAATTTTCCCACATGCTCCACAGCACAAGTTGTTTTTTTCTAATCAGAGATGTATTATTCAATGACAATATTTGACCAGCATATAATTAATATGCTGTTCAAATATTGAATAGCATATAATATAATAAATCTTTGTAAAATCATACCCTAGAAACGGCAGCTCTTTCTTCAATGCCAGTTTCATAAAGAGACAAGAACAGATTTAATCTTGAAAGTTTTAATCAAATCTGTGGGATGTCCTTAACCAGGCTTCTTTACTTGTCAAATTATATTCCTTCTCTATTCCTTCTTGGAGAGGGAGGTACTTGATTCCTGTGGTTCTTAATTGTCTCTTTCCAAACTTCAAAGGAAAATTAAAGACTTTTCATATCACTTGAGAAATATAAAATGTAGGCAAGATGAACTAATAAATATTAATGCCATTAAAATAACAAACAGCAACAGGAACAAGACACTCATTTGTGCGCCATTTAAATGCCATTTTTAATATATGTGCTTTAATACATTGCAAAAATCATATCACCTGTGAAATGTATTAAATTATCTTCATATGAGAACCATAGGCATATTTGCAAATGCTCTAATATATTATTTTGTGAGGACTTGGCTTCCCTAAATAAAGTATTAGCTATTATATTAGCATAGTTTATGCAAATTTATATTCCAAATACGTGCAATTCTGAATATTATGAATCCAGTATTCTCTATGGTCAATGAGAATTATTAATAAGAATAACATAAGGGCAGTGTCATTAATATATAATTGGCTTTTGTCAGTTTCATACAGATTACTTTCAATATAATATATGATAAAATCACTTTTTTTTTTTTTTTGTGGTACACGGGCCTCTCACTGTTGTGGCCTCTCCCGTTGCAGAGCACAGGCTCTGGACTCGCAGGCTCAGCGGCCATGGCTCACGGGCCCAGCTGCTCCGCGGCATGTGGGATCTTCCTGGACCAGGGCACGAACCCTTGTCCCCTGCATTGGCAGGCGGACTCTCAACCACTGCGCCACCAGGGAAGCCCGATAAAATCACTTTTGCTCTTTCAGTCAAGACAAATGCCATGTGGTTTCGTCAAGATAGATATATTTTATTTTTATTTTACGAACCTTTATTGTTTTTTATTCTGATATACAAAGTCCATTCTTTCATACAATATTTACTTCACTGACAATGAACAAAATAGATACCATTCCTAATCTTATGAAGGTTATACTTGGGTGGATATAAGAAACAATAAACAAGACATAATAAGACAGGTCATGAAATAGTATTTGAAAAGAAATAAAATAAGTGGATAGAGAAATTCAAAGGTACAATAGATGTCTCTTGGACGGTAGACATGGGAGGTATCTTAATATTTGAGCAGAAAATTTAAAAAGAAAATGAAAAATCATACAACACAGACTATTCCAGGAAGAGGAAGTGACAAGTGTAATTGCTGCAAGGTAGAAAAACAGGGTGAAGAAAGAAGAGCAAAAAAGTCAGTATGGCTGAAAGTAAATGAAAGAAGGAGAAAAGGAAATTAGATATGGGAATAACAAAAGGCCACATTTTCTGGGATGCTAGAGGCCACGTTAAGGAATTTGAATGTTATTCTGAATGAGATAAAGAAGCATTGGAAGTTTCTGAGCCAAAGAATAACATTATCCAACACATATTTGCTGCCCATGGTGGAAGTAGAGGTCAAGAAAGTAATCAGGGAGAAGAATTAGAAGTCCTCTAGCATAATCTAAATCCAAAGTATGGTGGTTTATAACATGAAAGTAATGATAGAAATAATTGGAAAAGTTGAATTAAGGATATATTTTGATATAATAACAGTGGGATTCATTGATGTGTTGAGTATGAGGTGTGAATGAAGAATGAGAGGCATAAGATAGAGAAATAACTTGTCAAATTCACAAAACTAGTTAAATGCATAACTAGCTTTGAACACAGGTAGCCTGGCTTCAGAACAGATGATTAAATTACATTTACTTAATGACCCTGCAACAATAATTATTTAACTATAGCTCATAGTTTTGTACGTCAAGAATTATGGAAATTCTTACCTGAATGATTTTTCTGCATCATGTGGCATTGAATGATATCACTCAGTTCAGTTAGTGTATTATATGGTCTGAAGAGTCCAGAATGACTCCATTTATACTCCTGGTCCCTTGTTTGTGAGGACGGGAAGGCTGGGGTTGCATGAGGCTCTCTCCCTCTTCAAGGGGTCTCCAAATTTCATGGCATCACTGCAGGAATGTAGTTGGGATCCATACATGGAGATACATGGCTTCAAGAGCAATGTTCAAGAAACATTAAGAGGAAGCTGCTGGTCCAGGCTAGACCAGGCTGGCGTAGCATTATTTCTGCTGTATCTCATTGGTCAAAGAAGATACAGAACGTGCCTCAGACTCACTCTTTCAGTGAGAAAATATCAAAGGATTAGTAGACATCTTCCCATACCCACAAATATTTATAAGTATTAAATTTTTTCAGAAACAATGCTGACTACTCTGTTTCTAGATTAGTTAACTGGGTGGGTATTAATGCCTCTAATTGTAAAAGAAACTTCAGAAGGATGTAAGTTTTAGGTTGGATGGGGGAAATTACTTTAGAATTAATATAATTTGAAACCACTTCAAGACCATTATATTCAGTAAAGTCCACCATTTTATAAAATATGGAGAGAAAGTGACTTGGAAAAAAATTGGAAATCAGTATGTTTCTTTCAGTTTATCTATTCGTCACAAATATAGCATTTTCATATCTGTAAGAAAAAAAATAGTTGCACCAATTTCTTATCAGATGTTGTATGGCTAAATTAAAGCTAGAATAGTGAAGAACCAGACTGACTAGTTTAGGGTCTCATTTTCACCTTTAAATAACTGTGTGACTTTGGATGACTTACTTAGCTTTCCTAAGGCTGAATTCACACTTTTATAAAAAGACAATAATAATAGTGCCTAAAATGTAGGCATGTCTACATTTGTTTTGGTAACAAAATTTAAATGAGCTAATAAATTCCAAGTATTAAATCCAATGCTCAACAATAATGACTACTATTATTCACATATTCACACTCTCCCTATAATCAATTGGGTATCAAGAATAAATAGCTTGAGAAAACAAAGAATGAATTTGACAAATTCATTCAAAAAATGAATGAAATGGGGCTTCCCTGGTGGCGCAGTGGTTGAGAGTCTGCCTCCCGATGCAGGGGACACAGGTTCGTGCCCTGGTCTGGGAAGATCCCACATGCCGCGGAGCGGCTGGGCCCGTGAGCCATGGCCGCTGAGCCTGCGCATCCGGAGCCTGTGCTTCGCAACGGGAGAGGCCACAACGGTGAGAGGCTCGCGTACCGCAAAAAAAAAAAAAAAAAAAAGAATGAAACGATTTTGACAAAAAACTATCAAGTTCAATTCTTACCAGAAAACTCCTGTTGAAATATATATGTGTATAGTATATATATATATATATATATATCTCACAAACACACATTTCCAGAGCATAAAAGATTATTTATAGTAAATAATCATTTTAGTTCCCCAGGCCCCAACTTCCTCTTTACCTAAAGTGATGAGAGGCAGATTATGTCACTATATATGTACGGGATTTTGTACTACAGGCAAGCAACTCTTAAAAGATTAATCTGACTGGTTAAATAGAAGAGGAACAGCTGTCACTTCTTTTCTCTTGAGAAAGAGAAAGCCTTTGCTCCCTAGCGTAAACAATTTAGCTTGGGAAGGATCCTAGGTGATTAACCTTGGAAAGATGAGGCCAGTGTCTCTAGCTTTCCATCCTAGGGGTTGTCCACATAGTTTCAGATCTCATACCTCCTTGAAATATAAACACCTCTGGAATGGTAAATGTCTGTAGAGTTTTCATGAAACAGATATTCCGTCATAGCATAACTTCTAAGGGCTTCTCTCTCAGTCCAGGTCCAAAGTTTTAGTAAAATTTGATCAGAAAAAAGGCCCTAACTGAGGGGGCTTCCCTGGTGGCGCAGTGGTTGAGAGCCCGCCTGCCGATGCAGGGGACACGGGTTCGTGCCCCGGTCCGGGAAGATCCCACATGCCGCGGAGAGGCTGGGCCCGTGAGCCATGGCCGCTGAGCCTGCACGTCCGGAGCCTGTGCTCCACAACGGGAGAGGCCACAACAGTGAGAGGCCCGTGTACCGCAAAAAAAAAAAAAAAAAAAAAAAAGCCCTAACTGAGCAGAAGCATACAAATATTTCTTGTACAGTACCACAATATTTTAATTCACCGTGGATATTCTCCTAAATTTACAAAGAAATAACCTAGGTATTCTCAGTAAGATTTATTTCTTGCAATAACAAGTGAATATTATAAATTTTAGCTCTAACTGGTAAAATTGGTAAATTCTTTTTATTTTTTCTTTTTTTTTGTATCTTCTAAATTTTCTTCAATGACTATGTATTGTTAATTTTGAAATAACTAAAAAATATATATTATTTTCTGGGTATTGCATAATATTTTTCTCCAACTTTTTTTCTAGAACCTAAGAGAAAAAACAGTTTGTAAACTTAATTGGTAAATATAGTTTATGAAATTTCTATTCATTTTAATAATTCATGCATTTTCTATGCACAAATATGAAACTTCTGGCATTTTTTCCAATAGCTGTTACCATTGTTATATGCAGTTTAATATTTTATGCACATCTCTCTCAATATATTCAAGTTGGGTAGTAAATGACCCTGCCCTGCATTCAGGCTCAAGGCAGCAGAGTTACTACTCACTAAATACGTCAAGATTCTTTACTATTAAAAGTTGACATTGTATGCTATGTCATTGCGTATAACATTGTATGTATGTAGTTTTCAGGAGACTACGAAAGGGGGAGAACTTCAGTAATTCAAAGCCTCTGTGACTAAAAATGAACACTTACTTTGGAGACTTTTTAAAAGTTAACTTATATTTAGACTCTTCCCATACTCCCCTCTTGGGAATTATTTCCACATAAAGAGGTATTTCCAAATAAGATAAAACAGGATTTCCAAATAAGATATTTATATACATGTGTTCTTGCCAAAAATCTTGTAGAATATAAGAATTGGAGCTTATCAACTTTAGTCTGACAGCATCCTTTTAAAGTGTCATTTGATCCAGCCATGTACCAAATATTGGATAATAATATTCATAGCCTAAGTAATTATTCATTGTATATGGCCCATTCTTGGGGTAATGAGGCACAGTTATTGTCTATGGCCTTAGTGTACAAAGCTCTCTATATAACTTCACACTTCATCAATGATATCATGTGAAAGGTAAATCCAGTCCTTCTGCAAAAACAATACATCAGTTGTCCTTGCTTAGGAGCAGCTTTCACAGTTTCTTTCATTGATTTTTACAAAATTGAGAATACCTTGTAAGTATTTGTTTTCACTGTAAATTGTGGACTTTATCCCAAACTATTTAGGCAGCAAACTCCAGATATAATCCCAATTCTGGACATAGACCCTAAAATGAGCAAAGAAACAGCCCTAAATTTGTTTTGAGTAGAGATTATGCATGCTTGACCATTATTCTTACAAACTAATAGCAGAGCAATTTTAATTTCTTGTTCCTTGACCCTTACTAATATGCATTTGAAATCATTCAGAAAACCCTCTTTAGTAAGGAACTTGGGAAGCTATACTGTAGCTGTCAGATGACCAATTGCATGGAAAATTGAAATAGATGAGAAAAAGTGTTTCCAATGAATTATTTTGCACCAGTGTGGTAATCACCTTGGTAATGTTAGGCTAATGCCCTTCTTTTCTCCATTACCTTCCATCAACTTCCATCATGCTTCGCTTCCTTTCCAGGACTCAGGGTGGCTCTCACTCCTCCCTATACCAATTTCATTTGGTACCAGTCCATTTCACACCATTTCAACACTTTGTTCTCATCAGTTTTTGCTCACTATCTTTTCAAATATCATATATTACAAGTGAGCTATACTACTATTTCATTTCCTCATTCATGTATTTAAAGCATCCTCGAAATTCATGAACAAGGAAAGAGTACATAATAAAAGAGATCTTAAAATGAGTAGAAAAATTAGAAATGCCTGTTAAAATAACACACCAAGTCAAAAGGAAAAATTTCACCTATCCTACTTAACACTTCAAAATCAGGTTATATTAGAGAGTAGATGGAAGCCTGTTGATCATTTAGACCTGTGTTCAGACTACTCACTTTATCCTTTCTAGTCCATAGGCGATCTAATAGGGTATTCCAATCCTTAGTCCAAATCCCACGATAGAAAACAAAAATCCTTTACCCCTAAAAGAGAAGCTAGAAGATTGTGTTAAATTTATGTTACCAATAAACAAGTATTATGGACTACATTGACTTATTGATCAATCATCTAATGACTACCTAAATGTGTTAGAGAAATATATTTGACTTGAGAATACAAAAATTAATAAAACATAATCATCATCCCTTTGTCTTATAGTCTAGTGTAGGATTAAAATGATATTAAAATATACTACATCTGCATTTACTTGTATTATCTGATTGTTAAATGTAATAATTTCATGTTTCCTCAACCAGATTGTAAACTTCAAGAATAATTCTTTTAAATTATGTGTATGTTACTGATACCATGACATACTTCCATCTCTTCCAACTGCCAGGATAATATAGTAAGGGCAGAGAAAGCTGCAGGAGACTTTAATGGGAAACATAGAGCCAGTGAAAATGGCAGGAGTAATATGATTTTCTAAATACTTCAGAAATTAGAATATATTCTCCATATTTACCTAGTCTAGGCTTTTCTTCCTGTGGCAATAATTTCTTAGTACCTTCATAATTCAGGATATATATTCAGGAAAGCAATCCATGTTCTATAATCATAAATTTGGAGCTGTTTTTCAGACTGTTTAAAAGACAAAAATCTCATTTACCCTTATTAGTGATTTTTATTTCCTTGTATGTTCTTTGTATTTTGTGATCTCTAGTACAAACCGATTAGCAATGTAAGATTTTCCGTGTGGTTATGGATGTTTTGGCATATTGAAGGATGTCTCAAAAACACAGTAATGCCCTCTTCAATATCCTACATATATCCTACCTATTACTAGAAGAAATTAAAAATTATATCAGTTATACACAGGTGATAGATAATAGGTGAAGGACATACACATTTATGCCCTAATTTCAAAGGAAATTATAATATTCTCTAAAATAAAATAAAGCCAGATATCGGTGGGAAGTTTATAACCTACTGAAAAAGACCTACCCAATAGCAAAGAGAGAGAAATAATATGGAAAATACAGAGTAAATGATAATGCAAGAGAAGTCAGAATGGCAGATCTGAGATTAAGTATTTCACTCCGGTTTTCTTTTATTAACTCTAATTTTTAAGCTTCTTGTGCTGGATTATCATTTACTAACTCAATATTACCCGTCCCCCTTCTATATTCTCTACAAAGCTGTAGAAGAAAGTGAGAAACAAAATTTTCTAGAATCTTTTTTCCTTGAATCTGGACTAGTTTCCTAAGAAGAGGAAATCCCCGGAGATTGAGAAGGCATTACAAAAGAAGGGTCCATACTGTTTTTCAGTGGCAATAGTAGCTTACTTTTGAGCAGAGATGAGATCCACAAGAGCGACCTAGTGAGGAATTGAGAACAACCTGAAGTTTGCGAGCATTGCTATCAGCTTCCTAGAGATTCTTTAGACTGGCAATGGCCTTTCACAAGATCTGGTGAAACACAAATCTTGGTGCTATAAACTGACTGGTGGTATCTGATTTCTTCCTTTGCTCTTCCTAGGATTGTGAAAGCACCAACTTCCTTACATTAAAATATTTAATACATAGACTATATCGAGTGGCTTCTGTTTTCCTGAAGGAACTGTGATTGAAGAAATTGTGATTGAAGGGTAATAGACTATTATTGATGAATAACAGATGAACTATCAAGACAGAAAAAGGCATGGATGGATCTTATATGCATATTTCTAAGTGAACAAGGCTCAAAGCTCTACACACTATATGATTCCAACTAGAATACAAAATTTTGAAAAAAGTAAAATTATATAGGTGATGAAAAGGTCAATGGTTTGGGATAAGGAAGGAAGGATTTGGGATAAGGAAGGAAGGTTTGAATAGGAGAAGTTCAGGGGATTATTTTTAGGGCAGTGATACTATACTTTATGATATTCTAATAGTAGTTATATGACTGTATGCATTTGTCTATACCCATAGAATTTTACAATATAAAGAGTGAAACTTAATGTAAGCAACTTAAAATAAAATCATTCTGGAGATTGGAGGATTCCAGGATAGTATGAAGAATGTGACTCATCAATCTAACTGTATTATACATGTATGAAATAACTTCACTGAAGTAGTTAGGGGACATATGCACTGGTATAGGTATTTATGAAATGAGTGGAATCTGTAAAGCTAAAGATACAAAAAAAGTCACCAACAAGAAAAACTGCACATAATCATTGTAGTTGATATAATCATTTCCCATGGTATATGGGGTTAACAATTCTGATAATGCTCTTCATGTACATTAGATTTGAACAATTAAGCAAGTGGATGGTGGATGGCAGAAGTAAGGTATCTCACACAGTGGAGTTTTCAGATAAGCATGGGGAAAGAGGCTAGAATGATTCACATGGTAACGAATTCGAGTTGGAGACCTCAGTATTAAATTATGTTTAGCTTAATGTAGATACAGATGGTTACATATAGAAATATTTATAGATATGTGTATATACCCTAGTTAGTGTACACAGGTATATTTCCTTGCTCTGTCAGTTGAGAGAACCTAAAAACAAAGAAGCCTCAGTGGCAAAAAGAGTACCCACCACCCTAATCTTGCTCTCTAATTCTATTCTCAAATAAAAAGAAGAAGCCTCCTTGGAGAAATGGCTGATTCTATGTAAAGTCTATATAGAAGATGAGTCTGGAGTATCTTGTAGTGTCAAAATATAAGAAAATGCTAAAAAACAAACAAAACATACAATGATGGGATTACCAAAGGGACACAGGAGCCAAGAGAAGAGTTCCCAATGGCTAACAACTTGAGAAACAATGAATAATATAATATTGGATTATAACCCAAAGTATAAAATAAATATAAGTTCATACTGATATAATTAAAGAAATAAAAATAATAAATGGAGGGGAAGAAACAACTCTGTTCAGAATTTCAAGTAATTTATGCAGACACACTGCCCTTAAGGAGAAGCAACATAACTCCTCACTCGGGAAGTACGAGCTGTGCATAGTAACTTCCATACAGACTACAGCATAAAGGGGTTTAAAAAGAGTAATCTGCAGTAGCAAAACCTGACAAGCACTACCTCTGCTGGGTGATCAAGGTCCATATCAACACTAATAAGTCATTTTGATAGTATGTACCCTTTTTTTTCTCTCCCATTTTCTTTTAATCATATTCTAGTACCCATGGTTTAATTATTTTAACTTCATCATATGCTCTAATATCTAGCAGTGGTTTTTCACCCACATTCCTTTGTTTTAAAAAAAGTTCTTAACTGTATTTCCTATTTTAAAGAAACAAACCAAAAAAGTCCCATTGAAATTGTTAGCATTTCCAAGTTGATGTCATCCACATCTTCAGGGCTCCCATTGTTAAGTGACTGACCTCATATTTTATACTATTTACTTTTTCCCAAAGAAAAAAACATCAATTTCGCAAGTATTGACATATTTCAATGTGTGATGCTTTCATCCAGCACTTTAGCATTTTTTGTCCATTGATTCAGCTTCACCAGCACAATTATTTAGCACCCACACTGCCAAGCCCTGTGCCAGGAGCCAGAGATATTCTTTTATATCACTCGGTAGAGTTGTTGCTGTTGTTGTTGTTTTGACCTTTAATATATGATGTGATGAAATGGCACTTTAAGTCCAGTCTAATAATGATGAAATATAGGAGACAAATTCCATTTGGGGGACATTCTATAAAATACCTGACCAAAATTCCTCAAAACTTGCAAAGCCATCAAAAACAAGGAAAGTCAGAAATTGTCACAGCCAAGAGATGCCTAAGGAGGCATGATTAGTAAATGTGGATATATTGGATAAGATCCTGAAACAGATGAAGGACATTAACTCAAAAGTAAAAAAAAAAAAAAAAAATCTAAGCATTTTCTTTAGTTAGTAATAATGTATTAATACTGGCTCATTAATTCTAACAAATGTACCATACACATATAAGACGTTAATAATAATTCTCTGTGCTATCCTTGAAATTTTTCTATCTAAAACTTCTAAAATTAAAAGTTTATTTTGAAAACACAAATACTAAACTGACAAGTATGTAGTCAAAAGAAGGACTACTTCATCTACGGTATTTTTTATGCTCCTTTTCATAAGTATCTTTTGTCTCAGAATAAACATGTGACTAACATTATGCGCGTCCAACGATATACACAGCCTATCACTTTACACAAAAATTTACAAATCAACTTAAAGATAGGAGATGGTGAAATCCACATAAAACAAAATTGGAAATATATATCCAGGGAAGAATAATACAAAGATGAGATTAAAATACAAAACTCAGGTTTCAGATCATTGGCCTCTTAAATAACAATGCAATTTAGCATTTTCAGGTTACTTTATTATTTAGATTACCTATCATATACAGCACATAACTTTCCAAGAGTTCTAGAAGAAGCAAATGCCATGTAATGTACATGGTACATGTACCATGTAATGTACATGGTTAAGTACTTTAGGGAAATAAAATTGTTACAATTCTGTATCCTTTTGGAAGGTCATTACATATTGGTTTAATAAAATTTTTGATAAATGTGACAATAGAGAACTGCATTGAACAACTATGACTTTATTTTCCCAATATTTCCCAGAAATATTTGATCATGTGCATCTGATTTTTTTCATAAAGCCTGTAAGTTTCTTACAAAATTAATATATCCATAAATATGTGGCAAAAATAAAAAATCCTACAATTTTGTTCATGAATAAAAGGACTTGATCGTATTAAATCAAAATTCAAATATGAAACATCTCAACTCAGCATCATACTGGTTCTTGTATTTTCAACGTAAAAGAGAAAGAGTTCTAAGAAACAAACACAAAAAATAAGCATTGACCAATGTTTTAAAACCTTGAAGCAGTTCCATTTTGAATGAAAATAACATGTTATTTAGAAAATTATCTGTATTAAATCAATTTTATGATTTGTTTCCATTTTAGTGTTCTATGAAACTATTTTATTGCATTTTTGGGAAAGTGTGATTTCTGAAATAAGTGATGGATGAGCAAGACTTTATGTCCTATAATTATACCTATTATAACAGAACCTCAATATTAAATAATCAAGTTTACTGTATTCATAGTAAGTTAGCCTAAGGCTATAAGAAAAAATTAAACTGGGCAGCAAATTGATGTGATCTTTGTAAGATAATACATTTCACAATTTCTCTAAGAAACTATTGCTCTATTACTGAAAAAGCAGAGAGGAAATAAACCCCTCAAATTCTGAAACCAATATACTAATGCAGATTTATGTGGAACAAAAGTCAGATTTCCTTCAGGCTAGACCTAATCACTCTGGGATGAAAAAATATATTGAAAGGCTATTCATAAAATATTTTCTTCATTATGTTTTTCCTGTGGGATTGTTCAAAATGTTTAATGCTTTTATACATTGCTTTGAAGTTTTAATAAAACATTTTCCAAAAGTTTTCCTAACTTTACATTGTATAAGATAATACAAATTTCTACTTAATAAGTGATTTCCTGAGGTTGGCCATTACTGAACATTTGAGTACCTGCTCTATTTAAACCAAATAGTCCTGTAATCCTGAAAATCCAAAGTACCATTCTGGCAAATGGTGAAAAACAAATGAACAGTTTTCAAACAGTGAAAAACAGATTCTTATTGAGAAATTTATATCTCTTTGGGATGGTCAGAAATGTCAAGAGGGGCTCCCCTGGTGGTGCAGTGATTGAGAGTCCGCCTGCCGATGCAGGGGACATGGGTTCGTGCCCCAGTCCGGGAGGATCCCACGTGCCACGGAGCGGCTGGGCCCGTGAGCCATGGCCGCTGAGCCTGTGCATCAGGAGCCTGTGCTCCACAATGGGAGAGGCCACAACGGTGAGAGGCCCTCGTACCGCAAAAAAAAAAAAAAGTCAAGAGAAGGATTTCATTGTCAAATTCCAAAGAAATGTGATGTTACCCATTCAAGAGAGCAAATCTTTCTGCCACACACTACTTATGTTACCTTAGACAAGTTATTAAAATATTGTGAGCAGTCTGGTCCCTCGTTACTGCTCCCAGGGAAAAAAAAAAGGACTGGAAAATGTAGTAAGGGTGGAAACTGACATGATTTGTAAACATTTTAGTGACATCATTTATTCTATGCTAACCACAGGACTCATGTAATAATGTGAAATTTCAGGTCAAGCCCAAGGGAGTGAATTTTAACACACATTTTAATATAAAAAATATGATCATATATGAGAGTAGTCTCATGATATATATAATTTTAGTCCTTGATGAAGAGAGAAGGAAATTAACTGATTAATTACTTTGGATATCTCAAATGAAGGCCTTAGTAAACAATTATTTTAAAGATTGTTTTTTATAAAATCATTTTAGTTGTATAAATTTTTTATTAGTAAAAATTCTGAAGTTTGACAATACCAGATGTTGAAGAGACTGTGAATTAAATTATCCCCTTTAAGGAACAATTTGGCATGATCTTGTAAGCCTAAACATTCACATAACCTATAAACCACAAATCAGTTCTTAAGAACACAACAGGAGAAATTCTTGCACATCTGTAAATAAGATGGGCATAAAAGTGTTCATAATAGCACTGTTTCTAATAGGAAAAAAACAAGGGAATACTCCTCCAAAAGGTAATTGGTAGAGATTTCCCAAAAGTATTTTGAATTAAATAAGCAAATATCAGAAGTTTACATAAAGCATATCTTTTTTTAAAAGATCAAAAAATAAGCAATAGCATATTTAAGGAAACATGTATGTGGTAAAATTATTTTTAGAGCAATATGAAAAATACACTATTTTTCAAGCAATATTAAAATTTCTTCTTAAGTGTCCAGGATGTAGGGATGAGAAGGAAGTGGAGGAATAGTATAGGGGAGGAACAAATAGGTAAATAAATGTAAGGTATTGTTAACATTCTAGTTCACAAACATTCATAAACAATGAACAAATAAAAAAATAAGTAAAAAGTTGGTCATCAACTGTATGATTCCAACTTTGATGTTCTGCAAAAAGCAAAACTGTGAAGGCAGTAAAAAGATCAGTGATTGCCAGCAGGGAGAAGGAAAAGAGGAGAGATGAATACACAAAAGTACAGAGGCTTTTAGAGCAGTGAAAGTATTCTGTATGATACTATAATGCTGGATACATGGCATTATAGGTTTGTCCAAACACATAGAATGTACATCAACAAGAGTGAACCCTGGTGTAAACTATGGACTTTGAGTGATAATGATGTGTCAGTGTAGATTCCTCAGTTGTGACAAGTGTACCACTCTGATGAGGTAGGTTGATAGGGAGGCTGTGCATGTGTGGCGGTAGGGAGTATCATGGGAGCTCTTTGAAATTTCCTCTCAGTTGTGCTGTGAACCTAAAACTGCTTTAAAAAATAAAGTCTATTTGAAAGGAAGGAAAAAAAATGAGTCATCCTATACCAAGAGATGTAATAATACATATGGAACCTTTCATTAAGATTAATTCAATTTTGAGTAACCCACCTCCAGTTTTTAAAAATCAGCAGCATAATTTACTAAATTATAAATTGAAAAATAAAATCATATGATTATCTGAAAAGTGCAGAAAAAAATTAAATCTTTTTTTATGAAAGAAAACACACTTGGCCAACTAGGAATAGATGAGAACATCTTTTATATTATAACTGTTATGGTATCATACAGTTTAACTCAAACTTAAGTTTGAAATATTTATATCATTCTCTTTAAACTCATGAAGGAGACACTATCACTACATCTATTAAACATTATATTATATATGCAATTCAGTAATTTAAGACAAACAAAATAATTCAAATATATAAGGGTAGGAAAGAAATAAACATTTTATGTTTATATAAAAATATCAAATCCTCTCAAAACTATTGATAGCAAACTATTTTCCCAGAAATGGAATCAAAATTATAGAAATTTGATGTGTGAATGAAGTGACAAAGGAATAAAAAATAACTCGCTGCCCCATACCATGGACATGTATCAATTCCACTTCAATTTAATAATCTGAATTTGAAAAGAGAAACTTTAAAATATTTGGAAGAATGTAAGTATAGACAAGAGAAGGAATCTTAACCAAGGTCCAAATAGGACAGATCTAGGAAGAAAAATATGGATAAATTTAGCAACATTATAATAATAACTTTTCTGCATAAAATGTATTATTAAACATCAAAATAAAAGCTGAAGACTTAGCAAAGGTATTTACAATGAATACAATAACAGAACATTAATTTCCAAAATATATAGAATAATCACTAAGATCAATAAAGGCAAGTGGCCCAAAAGAAAGGAGCAAGCAATGAAGAAGTTCATAATTAAAAAGATTATAAATATAGTAGGAAAGGAAATAAAAATCAAACCACAGTTAGATACTTACATCTAGCAAATTGAAAAAAATAAAATAAAAGCTGACAGTTCCTGCTGCTGCCAAGAATGTTGAGTAATTGAAACTGTTTTCCACAGATCTAGAGAGTATACCAGTCTGGAGAGCAATTTGGCAAGATTCAGTAAATTTTAACAATGTGCATAAAGAAATTCTCGGAAGACGGCAATGTGACATAGGTTTTTAATCTCTTTGATTCCCTTTGTATAGAACAGACACTGTAAAAAGGAAAACATAACCCATCGCCCCAAAATTTATGGACAACATCAAAAATAAAAACTAACCAAAAATGTATCCCCATGAACCCCAAAATACAGTGGATGGAGAGAAATCACCTACAGCTTTAAGGCATCCATTATATCAGCAGGGAGAAGAAAAGTGCATCTGCCAGAGCTGAGAACATAAAGTCAAAGGTACTCACTAAAGAGCACAGAAGGCCAATCATTGGAGAATAGTAGCTGAAGCTAGAAGAGCTTTGCACATCCACAAATAATCGAAAGGGTTCTGAAGCAAGATATGAAGGAGCTTGTATTTGTTATCTACTGCTGCATAACAAATTACCATGATCTTAGTAGGTTAAAATAACATACATTTATTATCTCACAGTTTCTGTGTGTCAGGAGCCTGGGGGATGTAACTAAGATGCATCCTTCACTTAAAGGTCTTAGAAGGCTGCTATCAAGATGTTGGCTGGTCAGTCTACATCCTCATCTGAAGCCTCTACTGGGAAAGAATCATTTCTAAGCTTACTAAAGTTGTTGACAGAATCCATTTATTTGCAGGTTTAACACTGAGTACCCTAGCTTCTTACTGGCTGTCTCCTGGAAGATACCCTAACTTCCTTGCAAAGTGGACCTCTAGGAATGGCCTCTTACTTCTTCAAAGCCAGGCAGGACAGAGGCTCTAGAGCAAGTCGGCTAGTAAGATGGAGTTCTAAATAATGTAACATTATCACAAGGAATGGCATCTCCTTTTTTCTATAGTCTACTGATTAGAAAAAAATCACAGTTCTGGGCTTCCCTGGTGGCGCAGTGGTTAAGAATCTGCCCGCCAATACAGGGGGCACGGGTTCGAGGCCTGGTCCGGGAAGATCCCACATGCCGCAGAGCACCTAAGTGCATGCACCACAACTACTGAGCCTGCGCTCTACGGCCCGCAAGCCTCAATTTCTGAAGCTCCTGTGCCTAGAGCCCATGCTTCGCAGCAAGAGAAACCACTGAAATGAGAAACCCACGCATCACAAAGAAGAGTAGCCCCCGCTTGCCACGGCTAGAGAAAGCCCATGTGCAGCAATGAAGACTCAATGCAGCTAACAATAAATAAATAAATAAATAAATGAATAATTTTAAAAAGTCAGTTCCTCCCACACTCACAGGGAAAGGATTACACAAAGGTATGACATAGTGCGATGGGGATTGTCGTAGGCCACATGCCCTGTCCATGACAGGGCTAAAGCAAAATAGCCACTGCAGCTATTTTCAAGATCAAAGCCCCATACTGAAAAAAAAACCTGAGCGATATTGATTTCAAATTTGGGACAAATAAAATACAAATAAAGAAAAAATTGCTAGGGGTAGGGGAATAAAAAAGTCAGATGATCTCAGAGAATATGAAGCCATATGTTTTTAAGCTTTATAGACACAAAATTTTTTTTAAACATTTCTACCAATTCAGACAAATTAATTTTGTATAAAAATAAGCAGCAAAGTATCACAGTCAAATTTCACTTGAAGTCATTATAAGACAAAAGAACATAAGGAGCTAAATAATATCCTTACAGGAATTTTTGAATTACTGAAAAATTTATGCATAAAACAGATGAAAAGTATAAACTAGTATTTTAAAATTACCTAAAAGTAATTAAAAAATGATAAAATATATCAAAGAAAAACTGCATTATAATTAGATAAATGGCAAACACTGATAAAACTCAGGAAAGAGTAAGTTATAAAATAGTAAAAAAAAATATTTTAGAGTGGAGACAAAGCTAGAAAGAAAATAAACACAATAGATGCTGATTTAAAAAGCAAAATGTTAAAAAGGGTAAATTTTTAAGAAATGAATAGAATTGAAGACATTCAAAGAGTTTGAGAAAGAAATTAGTACAGAAAAGATATATATCATAATGCAAAGGAAGAAATCCAAAAGAAATGTATCATAATCCCTAGTATGTACACACTCAGTAACATAACTTCAACTGCATGAAGCAGCAATTGGCAAAACTAAAAGAAGTTTTAAAATGTACAAATAGACTAGGAGACCTTAATATACTATCACAATAGCAATTAAAATATTCAGACAAAAACCTCAGTAAGAATATAGATTGTAATTAACAATGTCAATAATTGATATACATAATGTAATTCAATTTACATTATTGAGATGTATAAAACTGCATATTAAAAAATAACTGATTATTTTTAGTTGAGTATTGAAAACTTAGCAAAATCTGTATTATAGGCAATGAAGATAGCCTCCAAAGTTTTCAAATTATTTAATTCAGAGTACTGTTTATGACAAAATTGAATTAAGCTAGAATACAATAACAAGATAGCTAGGAAATTTGCATTTAATTTGAAACTAAATAAAGGGCTTCTAAATTTATGCATCAAAGAACTGAAACTGAAAATTTAAGTTTGAGGTGAATTTTAAGTGAAAGAAAATACAACTACATGTATTATAATGTGGGAAGCAGCTAAAGGCATACTTAGAAAAAAAATTTAGTTGCATTCACTGTTAGAAAAGGAGAAAGGCTAAATGTCAGGGATTTAAAGCTTTCACTCTGGAATAGAAATTAAAATCTAATAAATGTAGATAAAAATTAATAATAAAAGAGCAAAAGTAAATAAAATAGGAAAAATAATTTTAATAGAGAAAATGAAAAATCAAATACCCCTAGCAAGGTTAAGCCAAATAAAATAAGAAAATATACAAATTGTCAATAACAGGAATGTAAAGGACATCTCACTACAGATCCTATAGACATCAGTAAGATAAGAGGATATTAAAAAAATTTTATACCAATACATTTGACAATTTGGGTGAAATAGACAAGTACCCAGAAAAATACAAGTGACAGAATCAACAGAAAATCTTGCTAGTTGTATATCTATTAAAGAAAGAAAAACTGTTATTTAAAATCTTTCCCATAGAGAAATCTCCAGACTAAAATAGCTTTACCAGTGAATTAGTTCAAACATCTGTGGGAAAAATAACACTAATCTTACAGTTTTAAAATACCCTTACAGCTTTAGAAATAGAGGAAATATTTTCTCTTTTTATAAGGAAAGTACAACCTTGATTTCAAAACCATAAAAAGATCTTAAGAGAACATGATCTTAGAGAACAGTATTCCCCATGGATATAGATGTAAGAATGCTTAAGAAAATATAAATAAGTTAAATCAAGCAATATATTTAAAAAGATATATCACACAACATGATTCTAAAAATGACTAGTATCCTTAACATATAAGTATATTCTATAAACAAATAAAACAAATAGAAAAGTTAATAGAATATATGCCAAAGACTAGAGCAGAATATTGCATAAAAGGGTACCTCTGATAGGTCAATAAACACACGAGATACCAGTATACACCCAGCAGAATGGTTAAAATGGAAGAAAAAATACCAAGTGTTGATGAGGATGCAGAGAAATTGCAATTCTTACAAAGTAGGAGCATGATATTGGCAAAACCACTTGGAAAATTCTGTAACAGTGTTGACTAAAGCCAAATATAAACATACACTGTGATACAGCAGTTATATTTCTCAGTGTAAGTATAACAGAAAGACATTCATGTGTTCACCCAAAGATGTGAATTTTCAGAACAGTATTTATAATGGGTGCCATATGCAAACTATCCAAATAGTAAATGTCTACCCGACTGTGGAATTGATAAATTATGTGAAGTATATTCACACACCAAATTAGCATAAAACAGGAAAGAACAATCTATAATTCAGCACTCAACAATATGGCTGAATCTCACAAATACAAAATGTAGGAAGACAGAAAAGAGTTTAATCTGTATTCATCCATTTATATAAAGTAATTCAGAGTATTAGAAATCAGAGACAGTGGCTACCTTTCAGGGAGTTGTGCCTGGAAAAGAAACGAGAGGAACTTCTGTGTTCCTGGCAATGTTTTGTTTCTTGATCTAGATGTGAAATACACTGTTCATTTTATGAATTTGCAGTGAGTTGTACACCTGTGCTAACTTCTCTGTTCTATATTATTTGTCATTAGAAAGCTAAAGAAATGGCCAGTGACTGCATAGTGAATGCAGCCTGTTGGTCACCTGGCCTATGCAAATAGAAGGAAAATACAAGCCAACGTAATTTTCAAATATCTGCTGAATTCAGAATTCTTTTAGTAAACTGAGTTCACATTGTAAGTTACCCCAGTTCTGATTGACTATCCTATATTTAAATCTCCAATATAAAACTCATGCTCATTATTAAAATTGATTAATAATTGTGATGATTACATAAGAAAACGTATATAAATCCCTTAGTCTAATGTCTGGAACATACGAAATACAGTGTCTGCCCCATAGAGTTTATTTTATTCCCAACTTAAAGAGGTTTGCAATCATTTGTATAAACTGAAAATCCATGGTACATAGACAATTTTAACATACACACAATTAAATATCCTTGGAAGCCATCACAGAGCTTTGTTGTCAGCTCCCTGGATGCTCCCTGGATGCTCCCCGTATACTCCAGCTTGCTCAATTCATTTTGTCCTTTAAAATTTAATGAGAGTTGGCTTGAATTCTCATATGTAGCCAACATTTCTGAATTCTTACTTTTACTGAGTTGTCCGTGCCCACTCTGTTCATGTTTTAACTTTCCTGTATATTTTAACATACTAGATATTTCACTTCTCCCTTTGTTCCTAACATACCACTAATTCAATGATAAAAACTTCATTATACTTAGGTATGAGCAATCCAAAATTCAGAGTTTATAAGACTCTATAATGTTGTTCTGTAGTTGAAATAGAGTTTTAAATGTTAGCAAGAGCCTGATTTGATTTGGAGAGGATGGAACACTGACAAGTAGCCATAAAGCTTCCCATGAAGTAATCAGGAATATTGATTCATAAAAAAGTCCTGCATAGGAGCAACAAAATGAATGAAGACATAGGATTAGATGAGTTTTACTTTAGAGTTTAGCAAGATATAAAAAAATAGAGATAGTTAAGTATAGACTTTGCAGGTTGTGAAAAGCCCTACAGAATATAAGTAGATAAAGATAGCCTCAAAAATTGTAGACAGAGACTTGTCTTCTGGGTCCTGAGCTTCTTCACATGTGGACCATTTCTCCTTGGTGGCACATTTTCCTCTGCCTATTTTCTGTCTCCGCCTCCTGTCAATCTCAATATTATCAAGCTCTCATCAATGCCATCCATACGATTAGATTTTACCTCACATGCAGATAAAAACTACTTAGAGGATTAATCTCCCAGGACTACTTGCATTTTGCAATGTATTAACTCTTTTAATGGGTGATACTCTAAAGGTGAAAATATTCACTTTGGACAGTGATAGAAGAAAGTGTCAGCACCCTAAAAAAGTAGATAATATAGTCAATAACCTATTCTGAATCCAAAGACCAGGATGGCCCTCAATAGAAAGTTTATGTAAGAACTTATGCATTCGAAATTAGTTACAAAACTTTAATAAAGAAAGCAAAGCATTATTTGTTATACGTTGAATTTTGTTCCCCTCCTGCCAAATTCCTATGTTGTCTTAAGCAGCAGTACTTCAGACTGTGAACTTATTTGGAAATAGTGTTGTTGCAGTTGTAATCTATTATCTTAAAATGAAGTCATTACGTGGGTCCTGATCCAGTATGATTGGGGTCCTTGTGTAAATGACAAATTTAGACATAGAGATGACACTGATACAGAGAAAACTCCATGTGAAGACTGCAGTTATTCTGGCACAAGCATTGGGACTACCAGAAGCTGGGAGAGAGACCTGGAACAGATCCTTCCCTGGCAAATTCAAAGGGAGTAAGACCCTGCCAAACACCTTGATCTTGGACTTCTAAGCCTCCAAAACTGTGAGACAATACATTTCTCTTGTTTAATCACTTAGTTTGTGGTACAGTAGTCTCCCCTTATCAACAGTTTTGCTTTCCATGTTTCACTTACATAACAGCCAGTTGCAGTCCAAAAATATTAAATGGAACATTTCACAAATAAAAAATTTATAAGTTTTCAATTTTGTGCTGTTCTGAGTAATATGATGAAATCTCACACCATCCCACTCCTTGCTGCTCGGGATCCCCAACCGTCAGCATCTGTCTGCTCCTGACATGCAACCATCAACATCAACCATTCATCATCAACATCGTCATGGCTCAATGATCCAGAATCACCCAAAGTGGATGATCCTCCTTCTGACATGTCGTCAGAAGGTCAGTAGTAGCCTAATATTACGCATGATGCCTAAGTCATTCACCTCACTTCATCTCATTATGGAGGCCTTTTGTCATTTCCCATCAACACAAGAAGAAGGGTGAATATAGTACAATGAGATATTTTGAGAGAGTGAGAGAAAGACCGCATTCATATAACTTTTATTACAGTATATTGCTATAATTATTCTAATTTATTATTAATTATGTTAATCTCTTAGTGTATCCAATTTATAAATTAAACATCATCATAAGTATGTACAGATAGGAAAAAAAATAATATGTACAGGGTTCAGTACTATTTACAGTTTCAGGCATCCACTGGGATCTTGGAACTTATCCCCTGCAGATAATAAGGGACCACTATACTTTGTTACAGTAGGTTTAGCTGTAATATAGTATTTTATTTTCAAATTAACTTTTATGTAAACTTTATTCAAAGGCTAGAAGATAGGAGTAGGTGTGTAAGGGATTGAGAATACGTCCTCACATATAAGACTGTTACTCTATTCTACATGGAAAAGGGCTTCAAAATGAATTTTCTCTCTGGGAAAAGAACTAATTGTGATGTTGTCTTTTCTCACTCTTTTGATGTATGAGATATGCATCAAGAGTAAGATTGAAAAATGTCATAAGCTAATGTATCTCTTATGGAAACAAATAATGAATGCACCTAATTAGATAAAGAAGGATTACATATTGTCTAGTAGACTGAGAAAGGCTATCACATCAAAAGACTTCTAACCCCTACAGCAGATAAAAGCTTCAATTCTAGAGAAATCTAGATAGATAGAGGCCATTGGCACAGATAGTCCTAGAGCTAACTAAAAAGTCATTAGGTTAGGTGTTTCTATATTATTAGTGTGGGGGGAGGGAGATGAATGGGAATATACTAAATGATAAGTAATACAACTGTAACCTTAATAGTGTTAATGACTGTTTGTCATGGAAATGCTCAGTATGTGTGGGTAAATATCAATTATAAAGCACTGGAATTAAATGATTTAAGAAGTAAGAAGCAGATTTTACCTTTAGATTAATGTTTTTAGATTTAATTTAATCTCTATAATTTGATTACATGCCATGCTACTATTAAACAGTGTGACATGATTATAGAAATTGGAAGAAGCCAGGTACATACCATAAGGAGATATATTTTTAGAGAATTTTATTGGGGGAGACATTTCAAATGGATTTTTTTTTTAAAGAAAAGTGGAAAGAAAAGAAACGTAAAGAGAAAATTAAGAGATTGTAATCTCAAATTTTAAAAAAAGCTGCTAAATTGAGTGGTGCCATATAAGACTTAGAATTTAGAATACTCATATTAGGTTCACACACAATTTAGATGATTGCCTACTATAATGCTGAATGTAGATCACAGAGGAGCACAACATAAGCATCAAAGAATAATAGCAAGGGACCACAAATTGAAAGGTTGCTCATATATTCAGTCCACATAAGATGGATCTGACATATATAAGATGAAAAAAAATTTTTGATGAGGTATGGATAAGCAGAATTTTACCAGCTTCATATGCCATGTTTAGTAAATACTATTTTTATACATTTTTATATATTTTTACATATAGGTATGAGTTTAAGAATTCTTATTCTGCAGTTTAGTTATCCCTACAAGTACTAGGGAATGAGGAGAAATTGGGTATAAGATGCTAAAATGACAAGATGCTATGTAAATAGAAATGTCAAACAATTTGGAATAAGAATTTTTAAATCAAAATTTTGTAATTATCATGCATTTTCTAAATAAATTTGTTTAATAAAAAATTCTGTAATCTATAACTCTGCATGCTATATCTATAAAAAGTTAATGATGGGGCTTCCCTGGTGGCGCAGTGGTTGAGAGTCCGCCTGCCGATGCAGGGGACACAGGTTCGTGCCCCGGTCCGGGAAGATCCCACATGCCATGGAGCGGCTGGGCCCGTGAGCCATGGCCGCTGAGCCTGCGCGTCTGGAGCCTGTGCTCCGCAACGGGAGAGGCCACAACAGTGAGAGGCCCGCGTACCGCAAAAAAAAAAAAAAAAAGTTAATGATGGCCTCGAATCTTGAAGAGAGAACCTAAATTCATTACGTTTTTTAATGGTGGTATAAGCTCTCCTGGGTATAAGGGGTAGTGTGTTGGGAGTTGAAATGTTATTAAATTGTTGTCTTTATGCCTAGCCCATTGTGGTGTATTTCTGTTTGTTCCCCATAAAATGCATTCTCTCCTTCTCCCATACTAAAATATTTTAAATGCATATGACTTCCAAGTTAAAAAAGGTATTCCCTAGCCTTCCTCCCAACTAGGCATGGCCATGTGGCTAAGTGGAGTCAATGGAATATGAGTGGAGTGAGGGAGTCTACTTCTCTATTATTTTGTATAAAGAATTTTTTTGTTCTCCACTTCACATTTTTTTCTATTCCAATTCATTAAAATGTTAATGTGATGATTGAGGTTAACACCCCATTTGCTGTGAGAAGACAAGAGAAAGAAAGATCAAAGCAACTATAACTTAATAAATTGCTCTTAGGAGTATAATATTGGCAAAACCACTTCGGAGAACTCTGCAGACATTGTGGAACAGGGCCAATTCACACCTCTTATCCTCTCTCATGAAAGGCAAATGCCAAATCGCTGTAGTATACTGGGAACTCTTTCATACCAGTTTAGTTTTGTACCCTCAATCATATCACTTGTAAATTGGTTAAAATAAAAATAATATTTTATAGGACAGAAAAATGGGCTAATTATATAATACAAACCAAACAGCATATGACATGTTAAGCTGCACTCTGTTGTCTGGGCAACAGCCTCAACTCTATTATTTTTCTATGTTATTAGTGAAACCTTTGGTTAAAACATTAAATATATATGAAAACATAAAGTGTAAGGCATCAAAATTGTGAATGTGTTTCCTAAGAAGAAACGAAATCTCCAATGTGTTGGACCTGAGAACTCAAAGCAGTAATGTGATAACAAAAATATTAAGTGCTTTAACATTGTAGACAGCAGAACTGGTCTGTAGGTCCACATCTCAGTGTCTCAATTGGTGTCATTATTGGAGCTAAAAGTTGTTATTCAGTGTCTCTTTCATCCTCTTAGTTATTGTGCCCAGATTCCCTGGTTTGGGCCAGGTAATCATAGAAAATATTTTAAAGATATTTGACAATTTTAATCTGTAACTTCTACAGTAATTCAGCTACTTCTGGGCATAGAGTATCTCTCATTTATGTTTAGAAGCAGCCAAATTGTATTAAGTATGCTTCATTAATGATTTATTCAACATGAGGCATTAATTAAGCACCTTATAAATTCATATTAATTGAGAAAAACCAGTAATTATAATGATAATGAGCTCTTCTCCAAGTAGTTCAAGCCATGTCTCCAATATTTTCAGATGTATCAGATATAAGATTTATTTTGGGAATAAGCTGTTTTTTCTCCTTGTTTACATCCTATCATCATACCTGGAAATATATCAAAACATAGATTGCTTTTTCTGCACAGAAGGACTAAGTAAAGATGAATGTATTGCCCATTCCAAATGTTATGACCCCCTCTCAATCTGCACATTCACTCCTTTGTGAACTCCTATGGATGCTTTTTCATGGGTGGGATTATTTCAGATGTTATCTTTAAATAATGTTTCTTCCTCTGCAGTTCCCACATTCAAATGCATTTGTGGAATCCAGCCATGCATATAAACAACAATTTTTCAAATCCCTGAATCCAAAAAGAAAAAAAAAAACATTTTCTGGCTGTTCCTTAGCACAATGTTCAACTGAAGTGCTATTATAATCATCTAATTAAATGATAGCCAAAGCACAGAAGAAAATTATTGTCCACTGACAACAAGAAACAAACACAAAAACAAATGTAAATAAGTGAAAGAGAATAGCTGTGGAACATGTGTGAATACATGTATCTTTTTTTTTTAAAGAATATAATTGCAAGTCGTAGAGACTGAATTTGAAATAGCTGTTCACTCTATTCTTCTTTAAATGCTTTTATTCTCTTGTCCAAAGGGACAGAAAATTCTCTCCATTTTTCTCTCTCATTGCTGCTCCCTCTCCTCCATCCCTTTCTCTTCTTCCCTCAACACTCCTAAGTATTGGAGTATCTCAGAACTCGTTTCTCAGACCCTTTCTTTTTTTCTTTCTTTACTTGCTCTCTAGGGTATTTCGGGCTTGAAATGTCATCTGTACACTGAAGTCTTTTAAATTAACATCTCCATCAATGACCTCTCTCCTAAACGGTAGAAACTATATCCACTACCTAGTTGTTATGGGGGTTCCTTGGTTGCTAATAAACAGCTCAAATTTAACATATTCCAAGCAAATTAGTAATTTCTATCTCTTCCTTTAACCTGTTTCTGCCCTATCTTTTTTAGAACAGTAAATGGCACTTCCATTATCTCATTTTCTCAAGCCTAAAACTTTATTTTTTTATTTTTTATTGAAGTATAATTGATATACAATGTTGTGTTAATTTCAGGTGTGCAGCAAAGTAATATATCAGAATGCATATAAGATTATTTCTAATTCAAGGCTGTGTTTTCTGATATAAGTAGTTTAGAATTTTCCATCACCTAAGAGGATTCTGGAAAATCATGAGATTTGCCCAAGTTTTTATCTAGGGACAGCAGAGGTACCTACAGAATACTTTTAAAGAATGCCGTAGAGTAAAAATGTTCTGCTGTGATTACATTCCATGGGTTTAAATTGTTTGTACATAACTCTTAGAGGCAGAGGTCAAAACTTGAATAATCAGGCATTCCTTGTTTGATTATTACATCCTGATGAGATATCTTCTGAAAATAATAGACTAGCTGGTGATTTTCAACCCCATCAGTCACTTTCTCCAGAGAAATTTAGATATGAGCTTCAAAAAAGGAGACTCAGTGGTGTGGTGCTAAGAGAGACAATGGAGAAATCAAAAAATAGTTCTAGTTATTAGCAAGCAGAATATGTGCAGTAGAGAGAGATGAGAGCTGGTAATAGCATTTAACAAACCTGAAAACTCTGGAATAGCTGTGTCTAATAGATTCAATGGCAATAGATTTCTTTAAAATTTTGAATACCTGATTTTTTTGGGGAAACAGTTGTCTTTGTGTTCTGGATAACAGAGAACAATAATTACTGTCAGGAGACCCAGGGTATGTTACCAAGGAGAATATTTTTGTGTTTCTTCACCATGATGTGTTGCCTTAATATTGACTCTCATCTCTAGACATAATCTCCAGAGATGGCCCAGTTTTCTTAAATTTTATGTACAGAATTTAACTGCTTACTTATAGCCAATATATAACCAACATACTTACGTTGGTTATCAATTTTTTTCTACTCTCTACATACACACCTTTAGCTGATGATAGCTGCATAATCAATATATGATCATTTATTAACAATTTACATTTTGATTAACATTTAAATTATTTCCAGTTCCTGTGTCATTATCAACAATTATTCATGGATACTTTTATGTAAAGTTTTGTACCTGTCACTTTTTTATGATGTATACCTATATATTGTATTACTCAAAAAAAAGGTTCTCACAGATAACTGGATCAATTTACACACACTCCAGTAGATTCTTAATCTCTAAAGACCTTTGTTTCTTGGGTGTCAACTGGGTAATGGTCAGTATAAAAATTATATAAATAATATTCTGTAATGAATGTGATGATTTTTTGGCCTGAAAATTCCAACTCAATCATTCTTTTGAGAAAATGAACTATATTTGTGTAAAATTTTAGGTAACTTTCATATTTCATAGTAACATTTTAAATATATATAAATGATTAGCTCATCTTTAACACGTTTGACAGAAATAATTTAAAAGTAATTATACAGAGTAATTTGAATGAAATTTCATTTACTTTTTAGGTACTAAAAGTTAGAAACATTTGAAAGAGTATCCTTAAAAAGTGTGCTGAGCTGGAGGAATGTCATATATACACACAACTGTGCAAGTAATAGTCACACGAACAGCAAACAAAGTAATAGACACATAAAGATAAGTCTTTTCTTTAACTGAATTCTTCAGTGACTAAGATGTGTATAATATTTGTAAGTAGGCATTTTAAATACAGGCATACCTTGGAGATCTTGAGAGTTTGGCTCTAGACCACTGAAATAAAGCAAATAAAGCAAATCACAGAACATTTTTGGTTTCCAAGTGCATATAAAAGTTATATTTATACTATACTGTAGTCTATTAAGTGTGCAATAGCATGATGTCTAAAAACCATACATACCTTAATTAAAAATTACTTCACTGCTAAAAAACACCAAAACAATTACAGTAGCAACATCAAAGGTCACTGATCACAGATCACCATAACAAATATAATCATGATGAAAAAGTTTGAAATATTATGAGAATTACCAAATGTGACACAGAAACATGAACTGAGTAAATGCTGTTGGAAATATGGTGCTGTTATACTTGCTTGATGTGTGTGACAGACTTTCAATTTGTAAAAAGCACAATGTCTGCAAAGTGCAATAAAGAGAAGCATGATAAAGTTAGGTATGCTTATTATTAACTGTATATATTTCTCTTATAATTATTTATTAGCTTTTATCTTAGGAATTTTTTTAGATGAGAAAAAAAAGATGTTAGAAGACTAATTTGGTACATTTTAAATTATCTATTCATAGAAAAATATATTCCAGTATGAATCATAGACAAACACACAAGTGGATACAGACTTATGTATATGACATCCGAAAGTAATCATTTTCTATTTTTTAAAGCTTTTTCTGGCAAAGTTGTAGGTTATGTAACTTAGAGAAGAGTTTAAAAGAAGTTGAGTTATTTAGCTGCAGTAAGTAGAGGTTTAATTATAATGTCATGATACTCCCTAAATAGAAACCCCCTGGATTCTTTCTTTACCTAAAGTAAATGTATGGCTCCATTTTTTTTTTTTTTTTTTTTTTTTTTTTGCGGTACGCGGGCCTCTCACTGTTGTGGCCTCTCCCGTTGTGGAGCAAGGCTCCGGACGCGCAGGCCCAGCGGCCATGGCCCACAGGCCCAAATGCTCCGCGGCATGTGGGATCCTCCTGGACTGGGGCACGAATCCGTGTCCCCTGCATTGGCAGGTGGACTCTCAACCACTGCGCCACCAGGGAAGCCCTTGAGATATTTTAAAAATGAGCTTAATAAGCAGCTATTTTTAAGAAACTAGGCTTCTAGTAGGCTTCTATTGTATTAAAATAGGTTAAGTATCTCTCTCAGAATGTGTGGGTGAGGGTAACTGAGGAGACTAAATTGTCTCCTAGCTCTCTAGTTCCTATGAGATCAGGGATTTTGCTCTCCTTTTACTAATCCGTACAGACTAAGGTTTGTTTCCTAAACCTTGCCCAGTGACTCGTCCTTCTTTCCTGAAGACAGGACTTTGATGCCATCAGTCTGAATCTCTGTGTGGTATTTGTTCCTAGATTCCCATTTAGAGCCCCCCATCTCTTGTTCTACTTATTGGAAGCCTACCCATTGTAAATGTTTATTTCTTCTGGACACTAAAATCTGCATCAATATCTCTTAATTACCTGCAAGCACAGTGTCTAGATTCTGGGCTCTATGTATAAACTTTGTCCAGTAACCTGGTGATGAATTATTGATAAGTATCTACCTCATGCTCATCAATATATCCAATTTCTAGTTGACCCATCCTATTATTTACTGAGTTCTAAGCCCCCTGTTCTGTTAGTTCCACTCCTTGTATTTTTGTAAGAAACTTGTAAGTAGACTGTTACTTAAGTCATATCATGCGAGGAGATGTGTTTAGATTGTGAGAGCATGGAACAGGGGAAGCTGGGACGTAGATAAAAGAAAGTGGAAAAACAATTCTGATGTTAAAAAAAAAGGGGGGGAACTAATCCATGCTTCCAGGAAAGTGGAGCATGTTAGCAGGGAATAGAGATGTGCCTACCTCATGAAACTGAGAAAGTAGTATCACCATAGTCCAACCCAAAGTTAGAGCCCTACCAAAATTTAAAACCAAAGTTTTTAAAATCTTGATTTAAAAATCTACCTCAACCAACAATGCAGGAGTTCTAATAACAGTGTCTCAGAGACAGTGAGGGTAGATATAGTGGAACTTTGACTTGTAGTTCCCATGATAAGTAGTCATGGACTGATAGAAGAGTGACCTGAGGACTTTCCTGACTACAGATAGTGCCAGCACTGGAATGATCAGAGGACCACCTCCATAACTCCAAAGCCAGAAGGTTCCTGGGAACATGGAAGAGAGAACAGTTTGTAAAACAGCCAAGCAATTTGCATCCTTCTCTGAAATGACAATTTTGTTGGATTTGTAATTCCTAAGCTTATGAAAGTGGATGATAATCTAAAGAAATCTAGAGAAATACGTTTTTGATTTGCTTTGTTACCAAATTACACCCCACACTAGGAGCCCTAGAAGCACCTGCTGCTGTGTGAACTGTGTGTTCATTCAGCCAATATGTACTGAGTGTTTTCTAAGTGCATTACTTTTACATATCATAATAGGAACTAAGTACAAAGAGGACTTCGTGGTAAACCAATATGAAGGGAAGTCTAATACTTTCTGGTAAACATAGATTTTAGTTGCTTTTAATTGATTTCTCCCTTTCAGTATAGAAACTTTGTCCAAAAGGTCTAGATACTAGAAAAATATGAAAGACTTAAGAAGGCCTTATTCATTTTCAAACTAGAATTTATTTTTGTTATGCTAAATTAAGATTGATATTTGGTAAAATTAAGCTAACTTCTTCCCTTCCTTCCTTTTTCCTTTCTTCTTGTCAAAAAGTGAGAAAAATGTAATATTAAAAAATATATATGTATAGGCATGGTCTTAGAATTAAAAAAAAACTTAACATGTTTCAATATGATTATATTCTTGTTAGAAAGCAAATTTCAAATTAGCATTTCCACCAAAAAAGAAAGATAGCTACTCATCAATGTTTTAAATCATTTATTTTTATTTTTACTTCTTTTGACTAAATGAGCTCAAGTACAGAATCTTCTCCCCCGACTTCTCTAACTTTCATGCTATTTTATTTTTAATAAATTTGTAAATTTTTAATTCTGTGAGGAAGTCGTCTACATTACAGATTTTTTTTATATGCCAAAAAATTGGGGTGGATGGTAAAGGAGAGAAGTAACAGGGTTTCCTAAGCAAACTTATGACTCTTCCAAGCCAATGAGTTGCCATGTACAGTGCTGGGTAGTTGCATGTAAGAAAGTGCTGGCTAGACAAAGAAGATTATATTAACTATCAATGAAAATACTTAAGTTTTCAGAGTGAGCCAATAAAATTAGAATGAATGGTGCTATAGTAAACTTTGGAGAGAGAGAAGGGAAACAGTATATAATAAGCATGATATGTTAGTCTAAATACCATATATAATTTAAAATTAATTTTTAAAGTTTTCTCAGAAGTACCTTCATTTTAGTATATAGTAAAGCTTAACCCAAAGTGGTGAAATCCTGACGTTTTTTAGCTTTCAGAGGTACATTAAACATGAAGTAAAATTTACCCTTTTTAACTGTAGATTTCGATTCTTATCATTGTATATAATCATGTAAACTCTACCACAGACATGTTATAGAGGTTTCATTACCCTAAAAAGTTTTCCACTGTCCCTTTGAAACTGATTCCGCCTGTAATGGGCTGAATGTTGAGTCCTTTTTTTCTTTTTTTAACATCTTTATTGGAGTATACTTGCTTTACTATGGTGTGTTAGTTACTGCTTTATAACAAAGTGAATCCGCTATACATATACATATACCCCCATATCTCTTCCCTCTTGCGTCTCCCTACCACACATCCTCCCTATCCCACCCTTCTAGGTAGTGACAAAGCACCGAGCTGATCTCCCTGTGCTGTGCGGCTGCTTCCCACTAGCTATCTGTTTTACATTTGGTAGTGTATATATGTCCATGCCACTCTCTCACTTCATCCCAGCTTACCCTTCCCCCTCGCTGTGTCCTCAAGTCCATTCTCTAGTAGGTTTGCAACTGTATTCCCGTCCTGCCCCAAGGTACTTCATGACCTTTTTTTTTTTTAAGATTCTCTGTATATGTGTTAGCATATGGTATTTGTTATTCTCTTTCTAACTTACTTCACTCTGTATGACAATATCTAGGTCCATCCACCTCACTACAAATAACTCAATTTCGTGTCTTTTTATGGCTGAGGAATATTCCATTGTAAATATGTGCCACATTTTCTTTATCCATTCATCTGTCAATGGACACTTAGGTTGCTACCATGTCTTGGCTATTGTAAATAGAGCTGCAATGAACATTGGGGAACATGACTGTTTTTGAATTATGATTTTCTCAGGGTATATGTCCAGTACTGGAATTGCTGGGTCATGGGGTAGTTCTATTTTTAGTTTTTTAAGGAACCTCCATACTGTTCTCCATAGTGGCTGTATCAATTTACATTCCCACCAATAGTGTTAGAGGGTTCCCTTTTCTCCACACCCTCTCCAGCATTTATTCTTTGTAGATTTGTTGATGATGGCTATTCTGACTGGTGTGAGGTGACACTGCATTGTAGTTCTGATTTTCAATTTTCTAATGATTAATGATGTTGAGCATTTTTTTCATGTGTTTGTTGGCAATCTGTATATCTTCTTTGGAGAAATGTCTATTTAGGTCTTCTGCACATTTTGGATTGGGTTGTTTCTGTTTTTGATATTGAGCTGAATGAGCTGCTTGTAAATTTTGGAGATTAACCCTTTGTTAGTTCCTTCATTTGCAAGTATTTTCTCCCATTCTGAGGGTTGTCTTTTCGTCTTGTTTATGGTTTCCTTTGCTGTGCAAAAGGTTTTGAGTTTCATTAGGTCCCATTTGTTTATTTTTATTTTTATTTCCGTTTCTCTAGGAGGTGGGTCAAAAAGGAGTTTGCTGTCAGTTGTGTCACAGAGTGTTCTGCCTATGTTTTCCTCTAAGAGTTTGACAGTGTCTGTCCTTACATTTAGGTCTTTAATCCATTTTGAGTTTATTTTGTTTATGGTGTTAGGGAGTGTTGTAATTTCACTCCTTTACATGTAACTGTCCAGTTTTCCCAGCACCACTTATTGAAGAGGCTGTCTTTTCTCAATTGTATAGTCTTGCCTCCTTTATCAAATATAAGATGACCATATGTGTGTGGGTTAATCTCTGGGCTTTCTGTCCTGTGGCATTGATCTGTATTTCTGTTTTTTTGCCAGTACTATACTGTCTTGATTACTGTAGCTTTGTAGTATAGTCTGAAGTCAGGGAGCCTGATTCCTCCAGCTCCATTTTTCGTTCTCAAGATTGCTTTGGCTATTTGGGGTCCATACAAATTGTGAATTTTTTTGTTCTACTTCTGTGAAAAACTAGCTTGATAGGGATTGCATTGAATCTGTAGATTGCTTTGGGTAGTATAGTCATTTTCACAATGATGATTATTCCACTCCAAGAACATGGTATATCTCTCCATCTGTTGGTTTCATCTTTAATTTTTTTCATCAGTGTCTTATAGTTTTCTGCATACAAGTCTTTTGTCTCCTTAGGTAGGTGTATTCCTAAGGTATTTTATTCTTTTTGTTGCAATGGTAATTGGGAGTGTTTCCTTAATTTCTCTTTCAGATGTGTCATCATTAGTGTATAGGAATGCAAGAGATGTCTGTGCATTAATTTTGTATCCTGCTACTTTACCAAATTCATTGATTAGCTCTAGTAGTTTTCTGATAGCATCTTTAGGATTCTCTATGTATAGTATCATGTCTGCAAACAGTGACAGCTTTACTTTTTATTTTCCAATTTGGATTCCTTTTATTTCTTTTTCTTCTCTGATTGCTATGGCTAAAACTTCAAAAACAATGTTGAATAATAGTGCTGAGACTGGGCAACCATTTCTTGTTCCTGATCTTAGTGGAAATGGTTTCAGTTTTTCAGCATTGAGGACAATGTTGGCTGTGGGTTTGTCATATATGGCCTTTATTATGTTGAAGTAAATTTCCTGTATGCCAACTTTTGGGACGGTTTTTATCATAAATGGGTGGTGAATTTTGTTGAAAGCTTTTTCTTTATGTATTGAGATGATCATATGGTGTTTATTCTTCAATTTGTTAATATGTTGTATCACATTGTTTGATTTGCGTATATTGAAGAATCCTTGCATTCCTGGAATAAACCCCACTTGATCATGGTGTATGATCCTTTTAATGTGCTGTTGGATTCTGTTTGCTAGTATTTTGTTGTGGATTTTTGCATCTATGTTCATCAGTGATATTGGCCTGTAGTTTTCTTTCTTTGTGACATCCTTGTCTGGTTTTGGTATCAGGGTGATGGTGCCTCGTAGAATGAGGTTGGGAGTGTTCCTCCCTCTGCTATATTTTGGAAGAGTTTGAGAAGGATAGGTGTTAACACTTCTCTAACTGTTTGATAGAATTCACCTGCGAAGCCATCTGGTCCTTTGCTTTTGTTTGTTGGAAGATTTTTCATCGCAGTTTCCATTTCAGTGCTTGTCATTGGTCTGTTTATATTTTCTATTACTTCCTGGTTGAGTCTCAGAAGGTTGTGCTCTTCTAAGAATTTGTCCATTTCTTACAGGTTGTCCATTTTATTGGCATATAGTTGCTTGTAGTAATCTTTCATGATCCTTTGTATTTCTGCAGTGCCAGTTGTTACTTTCCCTTTTTCATTTCTAATTCTATTGATTTGAGTCTTCTCCCTTTTTTTCTTGATGAGTCTGGCTAATGGTTTATCAATTTTGTTTATCTTCTTAAAGAACTACCTTTTTCTTTTATTGTTCTTTGCTGTTGTTTCCTTCATTTCTTTTTCATTTATTTCTGATCTGATTTTTATGATTTCTTTCCTACTGATAACTTTGGGGGTTTTTGTTCTTCTTTCTCTAATTGCTTTAGGTGTAAGGTTAGATTGCTTTTTTGAGATGTTTCTTGTTTCTTAAGGTAGGATTGTATTGCTATAAACTTCCTCTGAGAATTGCTTCATCCCGTAGGTTTTGAGTTGTCGTGTTTTCATTGCCATTTGTTTCTCAGTATTTTTTGATTTCCTCTTTGATTTCTTCGATGATCTCTTGGTTATTAAGTAGTGTATTGTTTAGCCTCCATGTGTTTGTATTTTTTACAGAGTGTTTCCTGTAATTGATATCTAGTTATAGCACTGTAGTCGGAAAAGATACTTGATACAATTTCAATTTTCTCAAGTTTACCAAGGCTTGATTTGTGACCCAAGATATGATATATCCAGGAGAATATTCCATGAGTGTTTGAGAAGAAAGTGTATTCTGTTGTTTTTGGATGGAATGTCCTATAAATATCAGTTAAGTCCATCTTGTTTAATGTATTATTTAAAGCTCATATTTCCTATTTATTTTCATTTTGGATGATATGTCCATTGGTGAAAGTGGGGTGTTAAAGTCCGCTGCTATGATTGTGGTACTGTCGCTTTACCCTTTTATGGCTGTTAAAATTTGCCTTATGTATTGAGGTGCTCCTGTGTTGGGTGCATAAATATTTGCAATTCTTTTATCTTCTTCTTGGATTGATTCCTTGATCATTTTATAGTGTCCTTCTTTGTCTCCTGTAACAGTCTTTGTTTTAAAGTCTATTTTGTCTGATATGAGAATTGCTACTCCAGCTTTCTTTTGATTTCCATTTGCATGGAATATCTTTTTCCATCCCCTCACCTTCAGTCTCTATGTGTCCCTATGTCTGAAGTAGGTCTCTTATAGAAAGTATATATAAGGGTCTTATTTTTGTATCCATTCAGCCAGTCTTTGTCTTTTAGTTGGAGCATTTAATCGATTTACTAAGGTAATTATCGATATGTATATTCCTATTACCATTTTCTTAATTGTTTTGGGTTTGTTATTGTAGGTCTTTACCTACTCTTGTGTTTTCTGCCTAGAGAAGTTCCATTAGCCTTTGTTGTAGAGCTGGTTTGGTGGTGCTGAATTCTCTTAGCTTTTGCTTGTCTGTGAAGGTTTTAATTTCGCCATTGAATCTGAATGAGATCCTTGCTGGGTAGGGTAATCTTGGTTGTAGATTTTTCCCTTTCATCACTTTCAGTATGTCCTGCCACTCCTTTCTGGCTTACAGAGTTTCTGCTGAAAGATCAGCTGTTAACCTTATGGGGATTCCCTTGTATGTTACTTGTTGTTTTTCCCTTGCTGCTTTTAATATTTTTTCTTTGTATTTAATTTTTGATAGTTTGATTAATATGTGTCTTGGCATGTTTCTCCTTGGATTTATCCTGTATGGGACTCTCTGTGCTTCCTGGACTTGATTGATTTTCTTAGTCCCTTTCTTTTTCTCTTCTTCTTCTGGGACCCCTGTAATTCAAATGTTGGTGTATTTAATGTTGTCCCAGCGGTCTCTGTGACTGTCCTCAATTCTTTTCATTCTTTTTTCTTTATTCTGCTCTGCAGTAGTTATTTCCACTATTTTTTTTTTTTTTTTCAGTACGTGGGCCTCTCACTGTTTTGGCCTCTCCCAATGCGGAGCACAGGCTCCGGACGCACAGGCTCAGTGGCCATGGCTCACAGGCCCAGCTGCTCCGTGGCATGTGGAATCTTCCTGGACCGGGACACGAACCCGTGTCCCCAGCATCAGCAGGCAGACTCTTAACCACTGCGCCACCAGGGAAGCCCTATTTCCACTATTTTATCTTCCAGGTCACTTACCCGTTCTTTTGCCTCAGTCATTCTGGTATTCATTCCTTCTAGAGAATTTTTAATTTCATTTATTGTGTTGTTCATTTTTGTTTGTTTGCCCTTTAGTTCTTCTAGGCCCTTGTTAAATGTGTCTTGTATTTTCTCCATTCTATTTCCAAGAGTTTGGATCATCTTTACTTTCATTCGTCTGAATTATTTTTCAGGTAGACTGCCTATTTCGTCTTCATTTGTTTGGTCTGGTGGGTTTTTACCTTGCTCCTTCATCTGCTGTATGTTTCTCTGTCTTCTTATTTTGCTTAACTTACTGTGTTTGGGGTCTCCTTTTCACAGGCTGCAGTTTCGTGGCTTCTGTTGTTTTTGGTGCCTGCCCCCAGTGGGTAAGGTTGGTTTAGTGGGTTGTGTAGGCTTCCTGGTGGAGGGGACTAGTCCCTGTGTTCTGGTGGATGAGGCTGGATTTTGTCTTTTGGTGGGCAGGTCCCCATCCGGTGGTGTGTTTTGAGGTGTCTGTGACCTTATTATGATTTTAGGCACACTTTCTGCTAGTGGGTGGGGTTGTGTTCCTGTCTTGCTAGTTGTTTGGCATAGGGTGTCCAGCACTGTAGCTTGCTGGTCGTTGAGTAGAGCTGGGTCTTGGTGTTGAGATGGAGATCTCTGGGAGATTTTCACTGTTTGACATTACCTGGAGCTGGGAAGTCTCTGATGGACCAATGTCCTGAACTCAGCTGTCCCACCTCAGAGGCATAGGCCACACACCAGGCTGGAGCACCAAGACCCTGTCATCCACACGGCTCAGAATAAAAGGGACAAAAAGGGCAAGAAAGAAAGAAAAACGTAAAATAAACTTAATTAAAATTAAAAATAATTTTTTTAAAATAAAATTTATTATTTTACTTAATAAATCAAGTAAAATAAACTTAATTGAAATTAAAAATAATTTTTAAAAATAAAAAAAGAAAGAAAAGAAGAAGAGAGCAACCAACCCAAAAAACAAATCCACTAGTGATAACAAGCACTAAAAACTATACTCAAAAAAAACAAAAAATAACAAAAAGGGACAGGCAGAACCCTAGGACAAATGGTAAAAGCAAAGCTATACAGGGAATAAAAGAGAACAAGGAAAAAATAATATATATCGTTGCTCCCGAAGTTCACCACCTCAATTTGGGATGATTTGTTTTCTCCTCAGGTATTCCATAGGTGCTGGGTACATCAGGTTGAATGTGGAGATTTAATCCACTGCTCCTTAGGCTGCTGGGAGAGATTTCCCTTTCTCTTCTTTGTTCGCACAGCTCCTGTTGTTCAGCTTTGGATTTTGCCCCGCCTTGCGTGTAGGTTGCCTGAGGGTGTCTGTTCTTTGCTTAGACAGGACGGGAGTTAAAGTAGCAGCTGATTAGGGGGCTCTGGCTCTCTCAGGCCACGGGGAGGGAGGGGTACAGAATGCGGGATGAGCCTGCAGAGGCTGGTGTGACTTTTCAACATCCTGGGGCATCCATGTGGTCTCCCGGGTAATTTGTCCCTGTATCATGGGGCCCTGGCAGTGGTGGGCTGCACAGGCTCCCGGGAGGAGAGGTGTGGATAGTGACCTGTGCTTGCACACAGCCTTCTTGGTGGCCGCAGCAGCAGCCTTAGCATCTCATGCCCATCTCTGTTGTCCACGCTGATAGCTGCGACTCGTGCCCGTCTCTGGATCTCGTTTAGGTGGTGCTCTGAATCCCTTCTCCTTGCACACCATGAAACAAAGAGGCAAGAAATATTGTGTGCCTCTTAGGCAGGTCCAGACATTTTCCTGGACTCCCTCCTGACTAGCTGTGGCATACTAGCCCCCTTCAGGCTGCATTCACGCAGCCAACCCCAGTGTTCTCCCTGGGATCTGACCTCAGAAGCTGGAGCCTCAGCTCCCAGCCACCACCCGCCCTGGCGGGTGAGCAGACAAGCCTCTCAGGCTGGTGAGTGCTGGTCGGCACCCATCCTCTGTACAGGAATCTCTCGGCTTTGCCCTCTGCACCCCTGTTGCTGCACTCTCCTCTGTTGCTCCAGAGCTTCCCCACCACCACTCACCGTCTCTGCCAGTGAAGGGGCTTCCTCGTGTGTGGAAATCTTTCCTCCTTCACAGCTCCCTCGCACTGGTGCAGGTCCCTTCCCTATTCTTTTGTCTCTGTTTTTTCTTTTGCCCTACCCAGGTATGTGGGGACTTTCTTGCCTTCTGAGGTCTTCTGCCAGCGTTCAGTAGGTGTTCTGTAGGAGTTGTTCTACATGTAGATGTATTTCTGATGTATTTGTGGGGAGGAAGGTGATTGCCACATCTTACTGTTCTACCATCTTGGTGTCCGTGAATGTTGAAGTCTTAACAGTACCTCAGAATGTGACTGTATTGGAGATAAGGCCTTTAAATAGGTAATTAGGTTAAAATGAGGTCATATATATGGCCCCTAATCAAATATGACTGGTGTGCTTAAAAGAAGAGTTGATAGAGAAACACAGAAGGAAGACCATGTGAAGATAGAGGGAGAAGGTAGACATCTATAAACCACAGTGAGAGACCTCAGAAGAAATCAGGTCTGCCAGTGATGCTAGATCTCAGACTTCTAGGTTCCAGAACTGTGAGAAAATAATTTCTGTTGTTAACCCTCCCAATCTGTGTTACTTTGTTATGTCAGCCCTAGCAAACTAATATATCCACTCTCACTCTCAAGCCCAAGCAATCAATGATCTACATGGTGTCATAAGTTTTACCTATCTTGAGTTTTATATAAATGGAACCATACAGTATGTAAGATTTAGCATTTGACTGTTTTAACTTATGATGTGTTTGAGATTCATCCATGTTGTTGCTGTGTTCATATTTCATTTTTATTGGTGAAGAGTTTTTCATAGTATATCACAATGTCTTTATCCTCCAGTGGATGTGGCTATTATAAAAGAATGCCCCTCTGAACATTAATGTATACTCATGTGTGGACATATTTCACTTAGAAAAATACCTAGAAGTGGGATTGCTAGATTCTATAATAAATATACAACTAATCCTGTAAGATACTGCCAATCTGTTTTCAGAATTTAGTATCTGTACCCTTTTGTATTCTCACAGCAAGACATAAGAATTACTGTTTTTCCCCATTCTTGTGAACACTGGGTATATCAGTTACTTTACCTTATTCTAGTGGGTGTTTTGTGATATGTGATAATTTTAATTTCTCTGAATAGTGGTATTTACCATTATCTCATATGCTTATTTGCCTGTTTATGTCTTTTATTGTGAAGTATCTATCTAAATTGTTTGCCCTTTTAAAATTAGGTTGTTTTCTTATTAATGAGTTCTGAAAGTTCTTTGTATATTCTATATACAAGTCCTTTATTCAGGATGTGTATTTATATTTCAATTTTTTTTTCTTTTTTTTTGCAAATGGATTGGAGAGTACATAGGTAGAAACAGTAATACAACTTAAGAGGTAAATGTAGTGGTCAAGGTAAAATATCTTGTTTGTCTAAGAAAATGGTTTAGGAATTGAAGAGATGAATGGGTTTGAAGGATATTAATAGGCAAAATCAATAGGATTTAGTGATTGTTTGGAAATGTGGGCAAAGGGGAGAAGTAATTGTTGAGGATACATTTAATGTAACAATTTGGATGGTAGCACCAGCCCGAGTCAAACACTGGAGCATGACTGTTTGAGAAGTGACTGATGGATAGAATAACTATGATTTTGGAAATATGAAGTGGATATCTTAGTGAAAATGTAAAATGGGCAATTGGCTACATATGTCTGGAGCTTAGGTGAAAAATAAGTGGGTATAGCATTTTGAGAATTATTGATATAATGAAGAGTAAATCTTTGATGCAAAAAAATACACATTTTTCTCTTTTGAATCTCTTTTTGCCCTAATTAAGCTCATGTTTAAGACTCTTTTTATTCTTTTTATCCCTGCTTTATAGGACACACTTACAGAATAGCTTAATTTTGTCCTTAGCAGCACTTGGACCCTTTTTCCTGAATTTACTTTTTTCATTCTTGCTTTCCTTTATCCATCTGTCCTACTTCCCCACTGATTCTTAGTGCCTTGACTTTTGTAGGAAACAGATTTGGCAAGCTTCTTTTGTAAAAGACCAGAGAGTAAGTATTTCAGACATTTTGTGCCATAGAACATTTCTGTTCTTTGATTTTTTGTGATAGCCTTTAAAAATGTAAAAATCGGTCTTAGTTCATGGATCAATATAAAAACTGTTTACAGTCTGGATTTGACCTATGGGCTGTAAAAACCTTAAACAGAAACCTCAATTAAATAGAGTTGAGATGCCAGAAGGGGGAGCTCTCATACCCTGCCACAACGGGAGAACCC
This sequence comes from Phocoena phocoena, assembly GCF_963924675.1. NCBI lineage: Eukaryota > Metazoa > Chordata > Mammalia > Artiodactyla > Phocoenidae > Phocoena > Phocoena phocoena. The sequence continues at coordinate 32,965,224 of NC_089229.1, forward strand.
AGCAGGAAGAAGACTTCTTTCCCGGCAAGGACTCAGGCAATGAAAAGCCATGCACTCTGCTTACTATAGCTCTCCCAAATTCCTTTTCCTTTCTATAAAAGTGTTCTCCTTCCCGTGCTGTATGGGGAAATTTACATGTGACTTGCCGTGGTTGCAGACCCCAAAATGCAATTCTCTGCTGATCTTGAATAAACCCATCTTTGCTGGAGAAATAACTGTCAGTCTATTTGTTTCAGGTCATCAGGGCCATAATTTGCCAATTCCTCCTATAAAGCATTACATTGCTCGAGGTTGCCCTCTTGGTGGCATGTTATGCTCTAATAGGCTTTTGCCTATTCTTTACTCACTTCCAATAATCAGTTCTGAGTATTGTTTCCTTCTGACCATATGTATTTCCTACCTGAGCTTGGTTTTCCCTTCACTACCTCAAGTTTTATTTTCTCTCTAATAGTGACCTTCAAAGACTTTCTTGACCCCAACGTCAAATCAAGTTGATTACTCCCTTCTCTATGCTTCCACTGTGCTTTTGGCATATTCCTTTTATTTTATTTAAAAATGTCTATGGTAAGTTTTGTAAATATGAAATGAATTAAATGGAATTGAATCTGTTTGAATCTCTCTACAGTTGACCCTTGAACAATGCAAGGGTTAGGGGTGCCACCCTCCGCACAGCTGAAAATCCCTAACTTATAGGATCCTGTAGTACTGCAGTATTTGCTATTGAAAAAAAAATTTGAGTATAAGTGGACCTGTGCAGTTCAAACCTGTGTTGTTCAAGGGGCAACTATATTGCAACTAATGCTAATACATGGAGCTAATGATGTCATTAAATTGTGAGAGGCAGCATAACATATGTGCAGTTGGTCTTCCTTATCCATGGGTTCCACATCTGCAGATTCAACCAACCTCAGATCAAAAATATTAAAAAAAAAAATTCCAAAAAGTAAAACTTGAATTTGTTTTACACTGGCAACTGTGTGTATAGCTTTTACAGTGCGTTAAGTATTATAAGTAATCTAGAGATGATTTAAAGTCTATGGGAAGATGTTCATAGGTTACATGCAAATACTACACCATTTTATATAAGGGACTTGAGCATCTGTAGATTTTGGTATTCACTGGGGACCTGGAACCAATCCCCTATAGATACCAACGGATGTATAGCCCACTGGTGTGATGTGAACATGATGAATGTAGTTTTATTTCTTGTGTTGCATAAACTTTGGCCTTTGTTCTTTATTCTATTAAATGTAGATAGTTATATTTTCACTTTCAGGGTGCTAGTAGGGTTGATTAAAAAGGGTATTGTAGTTACTACATAAGTCTAAAGTGTCCTCTTATCCAAAAGATATTTGCGTTTTTAACTAGGATTTTCAATGGCTTAGTTCAAATGAATTATCAAATTAAGCACCATGATAAGTCACTCACAACAATATTTTTGGTCAGAACATCTCCTCCCCTCCCCAATCTTAAAATTTGAATATTCTTGATTTTCTTAAGTATAAAACAACCCTTACTGTCACATTGATAGTAAACAAGTGACAGCTACGCTTATTGTCAACTTCATAGGGAATTGATGACTGTACAATAAAATTGTAAAAATGAAATATTGCTTAGTCTAAAAATACAAGAGTAATTTGATTCAGGGAGTTTTAAATTTTTAAAGAACTGTTCAATCTCTGCTAGACTACAGTACACACATACCTACTCCTTGGGGAAGGTTAGTGGTGAGAAATTATAAAAAGTCTAAAATCTGGAAGGTTAAATTAGATTGGAGAAAGCTACAAAGTTCTCAAGTGTTTAGATGATACAATTATTCCAGAAACAAACTTGATTGTACCTAATAACATAGAAATTTCTTTATATATGTTTCTGCCATTGGAGATATTATATCACTATAAAAATTCTTTTTCAAACCTATCCAAATAAATTACGTTAGAAAAGATTTAGTAATTGTTTAATTTAACTCATAAAAAAAATAAATACAAGGTTACTGAGGATAAAATGTCCATGACCAATAATAACATTTAACGCAATATGAAATGTAACACCATGAAAAATGCAGTGTAATTACGTTTACTGACATGCTGCAAGTTAACTAGGGTTAATTGAACTATTGGCAATTTTTGCTTATTTGCCTTATTTTTTTAAAAAACCTATGACTTAAAGGTTAATTGCAGAATTTATAAGGTAATAAAATTGCTTCTCCATCAACTATTTTTCATATAAATATGGATGGTTAATTTTGTCTCTCTTTGTAAATAAATTTGTGGATTTATTATTTAATATCTTGCATTGAATGTAACTAAAGAGCATGAATAACTTAGACTATAAATATAAAAGTTTATTTTAAACTAATGATTACTACGTTGGTGTTTCCTTTTATTCAGAGGGACAATTCTTCTTAAAGCCCAGGAGGGTGGTCTTTTATGTTTAAGGATCCTTCTTTTGGGGCTGTTCTATTAGTATCACTTATGATAACACTCTACTTGTATCTGCTTTTATTTAGCTCTAGTATGCTCTCCAATTCATTGATTTGTTTTATAATTCTTTACCTCACTTTCTGAGATTTCAAACAAAATGCTTAAACTTCATCAAGCTTATTGGCTACTGTCTTAATTCCTTTATAATACTGCTGCTTCTCTAGTGAGCACTCTTATTCTTCACAAATTATCAGCTCCACTATATACTAATATGTATCACTAGCATTTCATCGTCTCTGAGCAGCATGACCTACCCCTTGTTAAGTCACGTATTTTTCCAAAACTTCAGTAAATAGTGATCCATTCCAACTACTAGTAGAGCATAAGGGTGGAAACTGCAGACTAGTTCAGGATGTCCGAGTTCGAATTGTAACCCTACTATTTACCAGATGTATGACTTTGGGCAATATACTTAGCAGCTCTAATCCTCACTTCCTTCAAATGTAAATGAGACTAATAATAATAATATTTAAATATTCAGTGAGATCATGCAACTAGCCAATGTTCTAACTCATATTAGCTAATATTTGTATAACTGGCTTTGGTCTTCTACAGTTAGTTTCTCAGCCAATTCTGCATATTCATTATCATCATCGTCTACCTGTCAGTTCTATATGCAGAAACACAGGACTATAACTGAAAACTACCATAATGATGTGACATCTCAAAATCTACTTTAAATAAATGTGTTTAGTGGAGAGGGAGAAAATGTCTCTTTGGCCTGAAAGGCAAGTTAGATAATTATGTTACAAAGATGTATTTGCTTTTTTGCTTTCTCTGTGTTTTTCCTCCTAAGTCATGGCCATTTGATTCCATGCAGTTCTAGCTCAGGCAAATAGTCAGTTAGGGTTACAAGTACACAAATTCAGAGCAGGGATGAAAATCAGGTAGATTTGGCACTCAGCCTATTGAATATTGAAGTAATGCTTCTCTTCAACAAAGCCACAATGAAATCAAGTGATTTTATTTGGAGAGACTGGGCAAACCATTGTAATATGAGCTGTCTCTAGCCAGAGAGTAAGAACTTTCAAGAAATGCAATTTAATGAAATGGCTAAGGAGTTTTACAACAGAGAACCTATGTCTTAATTATGATTAGTCTTTTTTTTTTTTAATATGAATCAGATTCTAGATGTGTATCTTTTTTCTGCAGGGACAGTCAGTACATTACATACAATAATACAGTACATAACCTGTGCTCATATTTTCATTTTTTAGCCTACAATCATGTGTCCTTGAATAGAAAACTTAATACTGACAAATGGAGAGCTAAATGTTAAAGTGCATTTTTCAGTAATGATAAGACAAACTCTCATATTCCTTGTCTTGAGATTTTGTTTTACAGTCCTTTAAATTAGTGTTTTAAAAATACATTGGCAAGATTTTCACTGTGAAAAGATAATCATTTCAGTTCATATCATCTTTTAATGATGTACTTAAACTTTCTAGCATTATAATAGATGTGTTCTCATTTATTTTAGACACTACTCTTTCACTCTGTGCTTTACAGATATGCAAATACTATTGAAATAACCACAAACATATTAAAGATACTAAAATAATTCTTTTTAAAACCATTTTAATTGAAACATATTATCCTTGAGTATATATCTTTAACATAACACTGAAATAAGTTGTTTCTGTTTAATATTGTCGCTAATAGTAATTGTGATTTTTCCTTTGCTATTTCATTAGAAGATGTGTGTAAATTAATAATGAAAAGCAAACAATGAACAGTGTTCCAAATAGAATTTCTTCTTAAAAATCCATTTCTCCTTGGGAAAGGACATTATGATTTAGAATTTTCTCATGTGGTTTATGTGTCTGAATAATTATCCTAATAAACTTATTTTTACAATTGAACTAGACACAAAATATTTATTCTTGGGTACATATGTGTGTATCTACTTGGACAGTTGATTTACAATGACACAAAGTGTATAAAAACATAAAAATGTTTTGCAACTTATGTTTAAATAATACAAATGTAGAAAATTACAACTTTCCTTTCCAATGTACCATAGATATTTTAGTGCAGCTCCCAATTTTAAAATAGCATGAAGTGATTAATATTCATCAAAAGGAAGTGGGAAGAGAGGCATCATTTTATTTTCAATTAATAGAAAACATGGCGTTGTCTATTTTTAGTCACCTGCTATTTATCCATTCCCCATGGAAATGAATGGACTGCTACACTCCTTGTCTGCTTTCTTGCTGAAAGTGCTTGCCTGTGCTGCCAAGCTCACCACGCAGCTCCCATCTGGCATTGAAGCACTATCTTTTTCAGCCATGCAAGTCTGTGTTCTGTGATAAAGTACAGTTATGGGCAGCCTTGCTTACTCTATGCTGCAGAAAGAACTCTCTTGCTACACTATTCCATTCGAAAACTCTCTTCTGATGCTTGAATTTCTTCTGAAACTGTACTTGCAATCGTAATGGTTCTTTCTTTAATATTTTAACTAACTTTACCTGTTTAGTATGCACTAGATATTTAATTCTAAGTTGAACAGCAAGGAAATGTTCACTGCTGAAAGTAAATTTTATGAGGAATAAACCACAATTTATATATTTGATTTAACCCAGCACATATCACTTAAATGTGGGGATTTATAGATTTTCCAAGCTACTGTGGAGGTAATCTGATTTGTGATATGTTGGTCTATTCATTTCAAATTCTACAAGATCTACAGTGATTATTTCAGTCTATGAGATGGCATAATGCTATGTATCACTGCAAATCCTTTCAGCATGAGGAAGAATGCATTGGTTGTACTATCAGCCATTTATTTAATATGTGTATAGGTATCACCTTGGAACATCCTTTTCTGGTATTTTGTAGGCACTGCCCTGCTTTGAACACCTAGAAATGAAGGATAGAATAAAGATAATACTCTGAGTTAAGATGCACATTAAAATGTTAAATTATCAAAAATACAGGTAACAGAAATAAGGAGCAACATCTTAGTAAATTATTGAGCCATATCAAATAAAAAAATAAAGAACATAATCAAAGGAAACAATTCTGCAGAAGTCCCAGAAGTCCCAGGAATGTGCATCTTAATGGATGGATGAAAGTAAGATTTGTGTTTTATTGACCATATATAAAAAGAAAAAAGCCTTGACAAAGAGCCTGCATATTATGAGAGAATTAGAAAAGGGATCCTCCACATAGCCAGGTTCTTCTAAAGGCTATAACCTCAAAGAAAGTGTAGATTAGAAATAAAATTCAATCACCAAAGCAAGTAGATGTCCATAAAACTTTTATAAATTGGCCTAGCCTTTGACTAAAAATAAATAAATAAATAAACGAACCCCCTCATGACAATAATCCACTGTCAAGTGGGTTTAACTACTTGAATTACATAATATATTGAGTGTTTGAAAATGCAAGCTAAAATAATATAAGTATTCCCTAGCCAGTGATCTACTGAGTGCCAGAAGAAAAAAAAATTAAAGGCTAGTTGGATATTTGAACCCTAATCCAATATTACACAGCATTTCCAGAGATTAAACATAAACTGAAGTATCAATAGAATTTGCTCATGATCCAGTTTTTAAAACCACATGATTGAAGATTCAGCAACTAATGAGATAATAGCAGGAAAAATATAGAAAAGAGTATCTGACCTTCATGTACTTCAACTAATAAAATTATCAAATAGAAACTATAATATAATCATAATAAAAATTAGGTAATAATAACATTGTTATAAGTAAACATAATAGAAAAGTAAACATTTTTCTTTGGCTATAAAAACAAAATATTTTACAATAACTTGATTGTAGGAGACCATTGTTCCTGATGAGATTATTTAGATTAAAAAAAATCTAAAACAATGTTTTTTAAGACATTGGAGAGCTGCTTTGGCAATCAGGACTTAAAGGTCGAAACCTGCAGAGAGGGAGAGTTATTGAGGTCAAACTCTACCTTTCTGGGTTAGGGAGACCATCTCCATGCTCATGGAAAGGGCATCTTTTTAGTTGCAGAAGAACTGGTATAGATACTGTAAATTTCACAGAACTTGGGATACAGAATTTAGAATTGTGATCTTCAAAGGAAGTAGGACTTGAGAGCTCAATATATAGAAAGAAAAGAAGCTCAGAGAAATGATCATGACCCTCATAAGTATATACTCATTTAATTGATTAAATTGACCAGTACACTAGCCCAGAAAGCACAAAGAGAGCCCCTTAGAGCGGAGGCATTTATTTTTTAGCAGTTTCATGGAACTGAAAAAAATAAAATGCGTTCGGAATTTTCAAAGGGAGTAAAGTACTAGAATACCTCCAGGTCTTAAATTAAACAGCAATGTATGGTCAATGGTAAAATATTGAAAGCTTTGCTCCTGAGATTGAAAAAATATGAGTGTGCTAGCTAAAACTATTTCCATTAAAAATTATATTGAAATCCCCAGAATAAGGCAAGAAAAAAAGAATAATGATTAAACAGAAGTAAAACTGTCATTGTTATAAGACTACCTGATTAGTCTTACAAGCAAAATAAGACTCATAAGCAATATGAGCAAGATTGCATATCTATGATATGCAATCATAGATTCCATATTTAAATGATTAAATTAATAAGAAAATTAAAGGTCACAGGATATAAGAGCATATATAAAATCAGTTTTTTCCTATAGCCACTAACAAATTGAATTTGAACACTACTATTTTGAAAAATACCAACTCTGTTAACTCTTTTGGAATATATACATCTTAAATTATGGGCAAGACCTCTAAACAGAAAGCCATGAAACACTGAGAAACATTGAAGCAAGTTTATATCCCAACAAATGTGTGCCTGTGAAATGAAAAAATGAAAGACTGATACAGAGTTACAGTGTTTAATGCAGTTGGTTTAATGCAAGTGTAGCCATGTAGACCAATGAAAGAGAATAGAACAGGGGTTTCCAAACTTTATTGTACATCAGAATCACCTAAAAGGTGATTCAGTAGAACTGGAGGAGGAGGTCCCATTTTCACGATGGGCACTACAATCTGAAAAGCACTGGAAGGTAGAGAGTCCAGAAATAGGCCCATACTTATATATTTGCTAGACTTATGACAAAGATGAAGTACAAGAATAACCGTTTCAACAGATGACAGACTCAGTAATAAAATGGACAAAGAAACATGCACAATTAGAGAGGATAACCAAGTGACCATATGAAAAATTGCTGAAGTTCATTAATTATCAGGGAAATGAAAATAAAGCCATAAGATACCACTACTTACCTAAAAAAAAAAATTGTACGATATGATAAAGTCTGAAAATGTCAAGTATTGGTGAGGTTGTGTATAAATCCATACCTAGACACGAGATAGTGAGACTGAAGAAGAATAAAGTCATCCTTGAAGATTGTAAAAGCCTCCATATAGAAAGCAAAAACAATAAAATTGATAGCAGACTTCTAACAGTAACAGTGAGAATATAATATACTTTGAAAGGTTGAGAGAAAATAAAATCAGTCTAAAATGTATTCTACATAAACTATCATTCAGGATTGAAATAAGTGCATTCTCAGACAATAACTGCTCAAATTAAAATAATTGTAATAATATATTTAATAAAGAAAATAATTAAAATTGAGTGAAATAAAAAAAAAAATTGTCTGCATGTATTCAGAGAAACAAGTAGCTGTGTAAGTCAGTTGTAAGCAGAGGCTCAAAGTGTAAAACAAAAAGTATTAATTTGTAATCTATGGAAATAAAACCTGTAGACTGAAAAGGTCCATTCTAAATTTCTTCTATTTCTCATGTGTATGGATAGAAGTCTTGTATGTTACTCATTCACTTAAAAATGTTAAGGATAATGATTAAATTGTAGAATATATCCAAATCACTATTGTAAAAAAAACAGAAGGAACTGAAGGTACCTAAGAAATGTCAATCAAGCCAATATAAGGCCAAAAACAAGAGAGAAGAAAACAGTATAAAAAAGCAGGATAAATTAAAAGCAGAAAATAAAGTATTAGAAATAAATACATCAGTAATTAATACATGTAAAATAATAAAGGCAATTTAAAGATACTGTCTAAAGGTTTTTATTACATTTTCAGACTGCTTTAAAGATTTTGAGGCATAGGATTATCAGCGAGAGAACTGCTGCTTACTGATGAAAGGAAAAGGTCTCTAGAAAGATACTCTAATGCTAAAATTGTATGCACTGAATAACATGGACATTTTTGCATATTCAAATATTTCAATGAAAAAGTAAATGCATAAAATTAATCCTGTATATAATTTTTAAAAATTTACTTAATGGTATTATTTGAATGTTTCTAGGAAACTATAATTTGTATATTAAATTTTTATTCAAGTTATTAATTTATAAATACAGTGTTGTAAGAATCTTTGAGTTCAACTTACAAAATTTGTTTTACAGTTTTTTGATGTAGCAAATAACAAGTACTTCCAGCAAGGCCTTTGAATAATATAAATTAATTCTAATTGAACAGAATGGAATACTCTATTTAAATTCGACTTATAATTTTAAGTAACAAAGTTTCTTTAAACTACGTTACTTGCATTTATAAATTAGATATGTTTAGTTTTATTTTTAGGCATCTCACAAGCATGACAGAGAAAACTCACAACTTAACAGGAAAATCTCTCCCAAAACCACTTAAAGAATTTTCATAAATCCAAACTTTTAATTGGTAAATTAAATTCTCTTAACACTCTAATACTGTTAACCAGAAACCCAAATTATCTTAGACATTTTAGCTAAAAATAAAGTATCAAATATACAACATTCCCCTAAATATCACAAGCACTTTCATAAAAAAAAAATTATTCTAAACTTAATAATGGAGTATTAGCGATTTAGACTTGGCTGTCTTCATTCTATCTTATCTCTTAACTTACTAATGGGCATGCTGAGGTTCCTTGGTGGAAAATTAAAAACCACTGTACTATTTGCAATAGCTGGTTTGCTGTAATTATTGATATATTTGTTTATCGTTCATAAATTTGAAATCACTTTACAAGAGCTGGTTATATGCCTGGGTTCCTCCCAGGGCACTGATTAGACAGGTGGGACCATTTTTAAAGCTGCCTGATTTGGTAGATGGAAGTTCCCACTTCTATTTACTACCTAATTGAATTCCCATGATCTTATCTGGCTGTAATTCTAAGGACATTCTTTAGCACTGCCACAATTCTAAATATGTTTTATTGTCATTCATTGGATTTCAAAATTCTTCACATAGCTTTGTCTTCTGTAGCTATAATTCTGATGTCAGGGTAATGACATTTCAGAAGCAAAAAGGAAGGAAAGTTATGATTAGCAGAAAAGAAGATGGTATTTGTTTCTTTCTCCCTCTAATACAGACTTTTTCTTTCCAATCCATTGTTATCAAGTTGGTTTTCAACTCCTTTTCTTATTGAATAATAGCAAGTTCAACATGTTATTCATATAGGAAAGGGTAATGTCAGCTAGTCTTTGACACTTAGGCAATATTGGTGGTCAATTTCAACTGAGACCCTGAATTTATAGTGTGGACTATTGGAAAGAACTTGGTTTTTAGTGTTAGATCTGAGGGCTAATCTGACTCTATTAATCACCACCTGTATGAGTTTGAACATGTTACTTAATTTTCAATATGAGTTTCCATATCTTTATATCTGGGGTAACTAAACATACCACACCAATTTGTTGTGAAAATAAAGTCACCTTACATATCTAAAGTACATTTTAAAATGCTTTATCCATAGATAATTATTATTACATTGTAATTGCAATTAGGTAATCTATCAACATGATCTTCTACATGCTCAGGTGGAGTAGTTCATTACTAATATTAAATGTAGCTTCTAAAATAGATTTTACTTTTAAGCTCATTAGCGCAAAGATTTTACTTTTAAATCTGCCATATTTCATACCGACATCAAGATCTGTGAAGGGTCTGAGATTTTACCCTATGTGTAAGCTAATAAGTTACTCTGCCAAAAGTTCATGTATACCAGCAAAGATGCAAGACTCCTGCATGAGGCAAAGGGCAGTTTATGACTCACAGCAACAGCAGTAGTCAGCTTTATATCATTTACCACTAGTTTCCCCAAACCCTAATTCCCACATACTGACATGACAAGGTCCAGGTGATGCCTGTATATACAGTGGATTGTGTTAGAGGAAAAAACTGAGTTTAGGAAACACCAATAATTTACAAGGAGACTTCTAGCAAACCTATCCAAACTTTGCCCTAGAAAGAGACACTGTCATTATTAATGCGAACAGCAAACCAATATGCCCTCTGTTCTGGGAGATTCTCTCTAACTTCCAAGGCTATTTGCTTTATAAACAATCTTGAAAGATAATGCGAAACTAAAACTGTTAATGCCTCTGCTCAGAAAAGAGACAGAGACAAGAAATTTATAGAGATTTGTCTCCCTACAGCAGAATAATGGAAACTATGCCCTTCTAGGATAAAAGTCAGGAAAAAGTTTCATAAGCACAATTTTAATACACAGTCATTTTAAAGTATTCAAAGTTATAAATTCTACCAAAAAATGTGTTGAAAGTCATGGTAGATCAATTACTTGTAAATGTCATAATAGTGTTTCAGAGGCGGGACATAAAAAACTGGGATATTTATGAGGTTTGGGGGGTATAGTTCAAGATATGTATTTCAATGTGAGGGGCTGATTAAGGTTAGCTCATGATATAATAGTTAAGGATTTGTGGATAGGGTAAATCTAAGGTTTTGAGAAAAAGGTCCCAATGTGAGTGTATTTATTAAAAGTTAGCTATCTGATGTTCATCTTAATGAGTTTTTTATTCCTTTCATCCTGAAAGGAACAGTAATGTTATTTGCATATTTTATCTTTCTGAGCATGAGTTTTCTGGAATAGAAGAGTAAGCGTAAGATTAGTGTAGTCATGACAATGTGGAGATTAAGCTATGTCATCGCCACATGACAATGTGGAGATTAAAATCATATAGATGATTTTGGTTCTCCAAAGCCAAACGACCTGCAACCAAAGCCTGCCATTGCTTGTATATGAAGTTGGACTGGTGGCAGAGAGGGGTCTACTAATTTTTAGTAGATTAGTTTTACATCTTGAAGACTGTGGTGGGAAAAGTGGTAAAACAGAATACACCGAGTAAGGAAATAAAAAAAATTGACCATAGTGTCAAGAAATGACTGATTTAAGATTAAAAGTGTAGGGAAAATAAATAGGGAAGAAATATTAAACGGAAAAAAATGTTAGCAGAACATTGGGATCTGCTATAAGGATGAATATAAGGATGGAGTCACCTTAACACACAAAAAAAGAATCTTTCTCGCATTCAGGACAATGGGGAAAATCAATTCCAATCATAATACCTGATCTAAGTATATATAGATATTTAATATTATTATAGAAAATTCCTGATTGCATAGTATTTTAAAGGTGATTATATTGATTCATAGTTTTAGCCAGCTGAGAATTAACTCCTCTCTCTCCATGTATTCTTATTTTTATTTCTTTTCTATTTTTTCTTTTAGTATAGATCTGATTTTTTCCAAAATCAAAAGTTGCATAAATCCCTGTAGACAAAGGGTGATTTATAAGCAAAGAGGGGCATCAAGATTAGGATAGAGTTCAAGAGAAACAATAAGAAAGAAACCAGTTGAGAAAACAAAAGTCATTTTATGTTCCAATGACAATTCCCCAGGTCTATCATTTTCAAAGCAGGCTGTCTAGAAAATAAAACCTTTTCTTAAAGATAAACTTGCAGATATGAAAAATACTTTTTGTTCCATATGACAAACTTAGAGCTGTATAACCAATGGGCTTCCATTTTCCAGAGATAATTATTAAAATGAGAAAATAAGGCAGCAAAAATAGGTATAAATATAATACATATAACCTTTCCCAAACAGAAAATTGGTATCTCTTCATACAGTTTGGTGGGCTGCTTCTTCTTACATTCTGGTTCATATCTCAGTTTCTCTATTGATGATTTGCTCTGGTGTATTACTGGGAAACCCATTATTAAAACCAAAGCTGTACCCTTCAAACTCACCAATATCTGTAATAAAGATGTTTCATCTCCATTATTCTGACTCTCTTGTCTATCAAACTTGTTTCTGAATTTTGGCATAATAAGAAATGCAACGTCTAACAAAGGAGGACACAAGAGGTGAAAGAGCTAACTGGAATGACTCCTTCAGAGGGAGCTGAGCTCAACCAGTGGAAAATTGAGATGTAACTTCTTAATGCATCAGACTGAAAGCCAGTAACAACAGAAGTTGAGGTGCAACTATTTAAATATTGTGACGGCTGTGTTGCATTGTCACAGAAAGTCTGGGCAGACTTTAGAGTGGATGACTGAACATTATCAATGTAAAAACTTTAAAAAGTATAATGTGTCTCAAGATGAACATTTATTCTAGGTAGAGGCACAGGTACTTTCTTGTTTCTGTTACTGAATGCAAGTTCATGTGCCACGCACACAGTGAGGCCAAACAAACTGAAACTTCGGAGTGTGGAGCAGAGAACAATTTATTTCAGGGCTGTGCAAGGAGAACGGGTGGCTCGCACTCAAAAAAACCCTGACCTCCCCGAAGAGTTTATGCAAAGCATCTTTAAAGGCAAGGTGAGGTAGGGGTGTCCCAGGGTATGTGATCAGCTCAGGCACTATTCTCTGACTGGTTGATGTTGAGGTAACAGGATAGTTAACATTATCAATCCTTAGGTACCAGGAGGTCTGGGGGTTCATAATCATCAAATAGTTAATTTCTTCCACTTGGTGGTGGTTTTTAGCATCTGAAAAACTCAGGGAATATGCATGAAATACTGTTATCTGGGTATATCAGAGAGGAGCTACAACAGAGGATATGAGGGAGGGCTCTGTCCCAGGAAGGCCCCATAGGGCCCTACTCGGTTATACTTCCTCATGAAATATGTCTGATAAATTAATGCAATTTATCCTCTAAGGAAAGATGCAGCCAAGATGACACATTAAATGTTCCTTAGCTGAAGTCCACCATGAAAACAGAACCTGAGTCAAAGCTTGTGTGAGGCTAGTTTATTTCAGAATGTGATACCAGGTAGGAGGTGGAATGCAGGGCGGGAGAGTGAAACAGAAAAGGAGGAAAAGCCAATTGGAGAATGTGGTCTTGGCTTGGATGCTTTCTGGGCAACTGTTACCCATTTTCACTGGCACCTTCTGAGGAGCCTTATAAAACGAACCACGCAATTATCCACCCAAAGACAAAACACAGAAATGTTTGTCCAGTACTCTTTGTCCCCATTGGTCCAGGGTGGCCATGTTAACATTGATTTCTTATACTTCTGACTACCTAGGCAATCAGACTAGATGAGAGTTCACACATGGGTCTCGGAGGAGTCCTCCAGGGAGCACTCACACTGTAAGATGCTCAGCTCAAGTCAAGGCTCTGTGAGTTACACCTGCAAAAGCTGCTCGAGGCTTGCATGGATCTGGTTATTGCAACCAGAGGATTTTAAAATAGTGTACAAGTCATGTCCAATATAAAGAATAGCTAATTAGAAAAATAATACTGTATTGAGTCTAGACTGGGGTTAGATGATGTCTAATAAAAGACAATTTGGGAGGAGATTTAATGATTTTAATGATTCAAGAGGCAGCAGCATACTAGTGTATTTGATTCCCAGAACCAATCTCTTTTAAATACTCTTTTCCTTTATGATGAAATTATTTTCTGTAGTAATCATGAAATTAAGTAATAATGTTCTAAAAAGAGCACACAGTGAATTTTTCTTTTATTGAATTTTATAATTACAATAATGCCAGTAAAATAATACAAATATTAATAATATAAAATAAATATTGCAGTACAAAAAAAAGGGAAAACAAGGTGATGAATAAAACACTTTAAGAATCTATGTTTTTATAAAAGATAAAAACTCAGTTTTATATCTACATACTGGTCTATCATAGTAATGAATGAAGATATTTATATTTTAGTTTTGAGTCTTATGTTCTGCAAACTTGCCAGTGACTTTGTTAAAATCTATATTCTTTACATAGTAATGTTTAGTAAATAGCATAGCCAGGTCAATTTTAATTCATGATTGATAAAAATATTTTTATAAATTTTAAATTTTGATTAGTTTCACTTGATGTGACAGTTATCCAAAAGAAAAATTCTTAAACATAATAATTAGCTTAGCAGAGATTCATAAAAAGAAAACTTTCACAATAAAATCCAGACATTCCCACAATATCCATGTCTTTATTTCTTTAGAATTGATTCCAGCAGATTTCCAGTATTTCTGTAGTCCAAAAATATCTTCAAAAAAAAAAAAAAATATCTTCACCATATAATTCATCATGCAAATTATATTACCTTTGGTAAAAATATGTTTGAAGTTTTTTCTTCAGAGAAAAATCACTAAATGTTAGTGTACATTGACTTCATTTGATCCACTGATTTAAAACAGTTGTCCAGTTGTTAGTAAAAATAATTGAGGCATTCAAACACTGTCTTTTTGATTTTTCTGATAACACAAGACTACTATCCTTTATCATTTCTTTTGGCATTTTTCTTCTAAATTTTATTTTTTTCCCACAAAAATATTCATTTCCTTACATTTTCTTGTTGCAAAGTTAATAGCCTTTCCATATTTTTCTGTGAGCCAGTCTTCAAGGATTAATTTCAAAGCTTGGTGTTTCACTATAAGTGACTCAAGTCTTATTCTGGCTGTTTGCCATACATATGTCTTTATAATGTTTATATCTCAAATTTCACCTTCAATTGAAAGATAACTCAGAAAAGATACATACAGCAGAAAGCAACATCTGATCTGATCCTTCTGAGCCCACATTTTCCTTTGGATCACGCAGTACTTCATAGGTTGAATTAACTTTCAAAATTTATCTTTCCTATACACACAGCTCCATCATGAGCACTCCACCTTTTAAGAAAGTCTTTAGTAATTATATCTACATTCTACAGCATTTTCTATTGGTGAGATGAAACTGGAAAGGGTGGATTTACTTTTCACAATTCCAAATATATCACCTGAGGAAATCCTTCTAAAAGAGTGAATTCTGTTCAGCTTTAGAGAATAATGTGTTCAAGGAACAAATGAGAATTTAGGATCATATTTTTTAACATTGTGCTTCAATATTGTCATGCATATTGACCACAGTTATAGCATTGTCATATCCTTGACGATTGTGTACTTGTTTCACACAATTTCTCGGAAAAAGAGTGAAAGCTCAAAATTAATTCTTTTATTTCATCTTGACCATCTTCAAGATTGATGTGTCTGACCAACTTATATAAATGATCAAAGTATAAAGCTTCAGGAATGCTGTTAAGAATTTCAAACTACTTTGCACTTTTAATATCTGTAATTATCTGTTCTTTGAGGTAATTTCCCAGAAGATGAATGTAATTATTTGGATCAATCTCTCTTCAGAAAAAATAACATACTAATTCTTATAAAATGTTCTTTCAACTTTGGGTCATAATTTAAGAGTAATTCCTTCAACATCAACACAGTGTCCTTTATTTGCTGATGATACATAGTTTTTGTGATCAGGGAAAGAAAAATTTTGTTTGACTGAAAGCATAATTAAGTCTAAACAAGATGCACGAAGTCATTTATTTACCCATTTATATATAGTTTTCAGTTCTGTTGCCAAAATCTTCTATTTTGTAAGGAGATAGATATTCAGATATCTCAAGATCAGAGATTTTAGGGTATGCTTTTTTTTTTAAATAAACTTATTTTATTTTATTTTTTTGTTCGCATTGGGTCTTCGTTGCTGTGAGCAGGCTTTTCTCTAGTTGCAGCTAGCAGGGGCTACTCTTCGTTGTGATGTGTGGGCTTCTCATTGCAGTGGCTTCTCATTGCGGAGTGCAGGCTCTAGGCGCACAGGCTCAGAAGTTGTGGCGCATGGGCTTAGTTGCTGGCAGCATGTGGGATCTTCCTGGACCAGGGCTCGAACCCATGTCCCCTGCATTGGCAGGCAGATTCTTAACCACTATGCCACCAGGGAAGCCCAGGGTATGCTTTTTAATCAGGTGTTAAAGTGATTTTTTAAGGTAGACATTCCAACTTTTGTCTCAGTACCTGCAAAGGGATAAAAGAAACAGTTCTTTAGTTTCAAGCAATTCATACAAACTGTTAACATTTTCCACCATATGGAAAGTATATAAACACTACAGTAACCATGAAGTTGACAGGAGCTGACTTCTTTCCTTGTGTTCTTTTCATTCTCACTCAACTGCCTAATAATCTTTATTATGATGTGGTTCACTTCTTTTAACCAGGTTAACTCTCAATTACCTCAAACCATTATTAATCAATTAGTGACATCATAGTACATCAAAATTTCATTTATCATATCTCTTCATCAAAGTCTTAGTCTTGATCTTTGCAAGCATCTCTTTATTATTATTATCATTACTACAGTATTAGTATTGACTCTTGATAATACTTCTTTTCTCTTAAACATTATCAAGGTTTATAGAAAATGATTCATTGTCATCTTTCACCTGTATCATTTAAATACTGTTTCTTGTATGGGTACTTTGGATGTGTAAACCTGAATTTCCTACAAATTTTCAAGAACTATATGCAGTATTTCATGTATTATACTTTGCAAAATAGATTCAGACAATGATTCAATTACCTCTATTATTTTCCCTTTGTTGTACCCAGTAGAATGGTGTCCTTTCATATTGATAAGGGTATCTGACTTCAAAATTCTTTACAAAACTTAGAATAATTATAAACCAGTTATTGGTTTCACAATAATATTGCAAATGAATTCAGGCTTCTCCAAATTCCTGTAGGAAATGATAAAAAACAAACAAACGATGATGTAGTCAGCTATATATCGAATAAACATCATGAACTTTGTTTATAACTGATATAAAGATCACTTATTTAAATTATTTTTCATAAGTTACTAAATATATTTCATTATAACCAAAATATGAAATGTTTAATTTGGGTAACTACTGAATTGTTCCACTGGTATGACATTTTATTTTCATGATTTGTTTTCTGTTTTTAAACAAAATAATAAAATAGAAGAATACATTTCAATTTTAAAAATATTATTAAGATCAATAAAATATAATATGTGCGAACCAGTTTGAATTACCAAACAAAAATTGTACACTTCAGAGTTTATAGATTATTTTGCTCTATTATGTTCTAAGATAAAAACCAAAACTTCCAGTAGTCACATATAATGACAGACTCAAAATTATTTGTTTACAAAGCAGTCTCTGCTATCACTTTATTTTGAATCTACCTTTGAAAAATAATAATATGTAGTACCATATTTTTTGGAGACACACTATACCCAAGGGAATTCAAATGATTACAAACCCTTACAAACTTATTTAGAAAATGACTATATCTGAGTACATTATATAACTGGAAGTTCTCCAAAGCAACCTCATATAGTATCCATTATTTAATAGAGGACAAATAATAAAATATATAAATTGGAAACACACATATACATTTTTTAAACTTGACTGTAACCACAAACATGTTTTGAACTTAACTAAAAAGGATTTTTACAGGGAAAAGTATTTTGTTACTGACATTATTTAAAATTGTTGGAACATGATGATAATAAAAATATAGGCTTTTAATTTAATTATTTTTGTAAGTTATGTACAGTCATGCACCCCTTTACTGCCTGCTCCACAACAGAATGCCAGGTCTCCACTGTCTATCATATGATAAAATGGAAAGTGACATGGAGTAGGGTTTTCTTTAATAATCAGTGCTTTGGCAAACCTATTACTGATTGACTTCATATCTCTCACTTTTTAGACTGACTTTAGAGAAAGTTAGAAAAAATAAGTATCTGGGTCAGAAAGTAATGGGAAATTCAGATCTATCTAACATTACCAATTTAACAAGCAATTTAAGTAGACTAATTTAAGAGGCATGTTTAAGGTCATGAAATCAACTGATATTTTCTTGTACAACGAGGAAGAGGCAAAGAAAGAAATAAAATACTTGGGGGATGTTTCTTGATTACAGTAAAAAGATATAGAACAAATATGTGCTGTTTTATCCCTAGAAATTACAAAATCTATGGAAAGCCAGTGCTTTGAGATTATATGGCAGAGATATTGGTTACAAGCACAGCTTCAGGTATGAATTCTCTAGGAAACAGGAAGCAGAAAGCTGTCTTCCTAGGCCTAAGCAATTCCATGGTAAGAGCTAATGATGGTAGTCCCCATTTTGCCTAAATTTGAGTAGGCAATTTTGTTTTTTCTCTTGTAACAAAAGTACTTCAAATGACAATTACCAAGTAGAATGCCTGGCATCTGCTAGGTGTTCTTAAATGGTAGCCATAGTCCCACAATTATTATTACTCTTGTTAACTTTCAACAGATGCTACATCATATCAAGATGTTCAGATGATTTAATCAGCTTAAACTCCAGGATCATATAGGTCATAATACATGTTTACTGACAAGTTATTATTTTAGCTGTAGTTCTCATTTTCAAGTGTGTTGATGAACTGAACACAGATATCTGTTCAGATCTTTTTCTATTTCCCCTTCTTTATATGCCCAGTCTTCAGTGAAATGCAGTGAGATGCATGCTTGTTATATGCCTAAGTGGAGCTAGCACATTTCTGACTGTTCACTGAGCTTAAACAGCTCACCTTGAAACTGGGTTGCTTTTTTTTAGGTAATTGTTGACTCTGTTCTTAACTACTGTACCACTTCAAAGTCTTACAATCTATGTCACTGACATAGAAAATGAAAGTTAAGTTACAAATTTGGGAGTTTGCCACACTTATGAGAAACAGGGAAAGACTTCAAAAACCATTGATAGGAAGGAATGCTGTGAAAATGTTATATTTTAATAACCTGCTATAAGATTATAGCTTTTGAATAGATGACATTCATAAAAAATACTCAGAGGATACATGAATGCCTATTATTTCACAATTATTGGCAATAATATTGTATTATTGATAATAAGCCAAGGAATTCCTCATTTACTATGTTTGAATTACTTTTTACTCTTCCATTCTTTTTAGGATTTACTCCTGAATCTGAAGAAAATGAAAACATATGAACTTGTTCATGATAAACTTCTTTCATTGTAGTACAAGACAGAATGCTTCTGAAATATATGAACCCAGAGAAGTGTTTTTTTTTTTTTTTAATTTAATTATTTATGCTTCACAGGGTCTTAGTTGCAGCGTGCAGGACCTAGCTCCCTGACCAGGGATCGAACCCGGGCCCCCTGCATTGGGAGTTCGGAGTCTTAACCACTGGACCACCAGGGAGGTCCCTTAGAGGAGTGTTTTAATGTCTCTAATAGCCTGGGTTTATCAGGGGGAAATTTAACTTTTCAGTTAAGCTCACAGTTGATGTTTTCTACACTGTAGACTTTATAATCTTATATTAGTTCCGTGCATGGACTGTGCTCTTTCTCCCTTCCAGACCTCAGCATTTTTGGTCTTTTTAGTTCTGTAGATTCTTCTTCCCCACTCCTGAATTTAAAGTTCATTAGAAATACTTCTCTTGAAAGTCTTCCAGAGCTCTTAGATTATAATTTCTACCTATTTTGTGCTTCTATTTTACCTTACATTTTTCTCTATTTGTTCAAATGTTTTTAAAATTGTCTATGTCACTTCTGAGAACTTACAAGCACTACAGGGTCTCTGGTCTTGCCTCCTTACCCCTCCAATTTTTTCCCACTGCCAATAAAAGCACCTGATAATAATCTGTCAGTATTTGTTGAACAAATATTTAAATGAATGAGGGAGTGAACATGTTGAGTGTGATGACAAGGGCAGCATCCTGGGGTCCAGGCAGTTTACAGAAGAAAACAGTGCTCATACAACTAATACTAGCTGCAGATAAAACCATAATAAGAAACCAAGTTTTCTCAGTTTTTAGTCCAGTTCTAATTCTACCACAGTACACTGCCTTAATTAATCATGATTCCTTTATTATGTTTATGGCAAACTAAGGACAAAAAGAAAGAATTGTTTAAGACACCATTTCTTTAAAGTCAACTTTGGGATTATATTTATGTTCACTTTCACTGACTTTAATAATTCAGGTGCATAAAACTTGCTCCAGAACTGTAACTCATTTGCTCTAATTTACATCTCTAAAGAGCAAGAATTTTACTATCAATAAATAATGAATCACAACAGCTGGACTTTTATAGCTGAGGAGATATATATAGTGCTATAAATAAATCAATATTTTTATTTGTGTGATATGGCCAAAGTGGATTTTTTCTTCTTTTAAATTAAGCCTTAGTGAATTTTGTAAGTGATCTTGGACTTCAACGAAAAGTTCATCAGCAAACTATAAAGGTATTCCTTTATGAGGTATTAAAATAGAAAATATAGCAATGCTAGATGGCCTTTCTAGTAGAAGAGTACCTAGATTTTAAAGACCCAATTTGATTTTACTCTCTGATTATCCTTCCAGAAAATTTGTGAGCCAAGAATAGAATATCTCATTTTTATGGTAAAGGGATCAATGATGGGTGTGAGAAGTAGAGAAATAACACAGCATCCCTTCACACAGAGAAAAAAAGGAAAGATCTTCTCTTACATAACCTTTTTGTCACATTTACGCTGGCTAATAAGTACTTCTTTTAAATGTCCAACTTCTCTCATAAAGAGGAAATAAAATATACATCAGGAGAAAGAGGACAGAAAGGATATTTCTTATTTTTCCTCTCCTGAGTTCTTCCTTGCAAAGGAAATGTGTAAAAAAATTTCATAAATATATTTCTTAAAAGCTACTTAGCTACTTAGAAAAGATATTCATTTCTGAAAGAATCACTGAATAATAGAGAGAATCAAATAATTTTTTTCCTCAACACCCTCTAGTTGGAATTTATTCTGTAGGTGGCACATGCTGTTTTATATCATTAGAATATCAAAAAATAAATCCCAATGTGGTACTTTTTCATACTGCTTAAATTTTCTTACAAGTCCTTTAATTATATACCTGAGTTATGTTCATTTGATTATTGTACATCTGTCTTACAGACAAAATAAATGAAAACAGGATTAATATCTGATCACAGTTCCTTTTTTCCTTTTATTTAAAAAACACAGAACACTTTGTTAAGAGCATCTAGGAAGAAAACAGATGTTACTTACAAAGCATCCAATATTATTGATAGTTTCATCTCAAGCTTTTTTCTGCAATTTTTTTAACAAAAAGCAATGACCTAATTTCCTCAGAATTTGTAGGAAAATGTTTGTTCTTCAATACTTATATACCCACTTCCAGTCTTGTTTGGAAGACTAGAATAGACAGGCTGGTAACCACAGAACTGATTGAATTCTAATTAAACACTATATATTTTTCAAGTCACTATAACATTTTATTTAAAATTTAATTATGATTAGATTTTTATTGAATCATTCAATTAGTTTTTTTAAAGAGGAAACTTTATTTTAATAATGACACCTTGGTTTTAATAGTGAAAGCAAATTAACTGTATTAAAATTTTCTTTTTAAAGATAATATTCCCATTAGTTAACAAGTCATCTGTTTTTAAAATTTAACCATTGGAAAAAACTAACGGCATGAGTTGAGCTTGTTTCTAAAAGCTGAATTGCTCCTTGCTAAAACCCCAGGGGACTAGAGTTTTCAGTCTGACAAAGTAATAAGTGCCCTGTATATCTTAATTACATCTCCATTAACATAGGAAGAAATAGTTACCTAAGTTAGCATGGAGAGTGGAGAGAATGCTCAGCTCTCCATTGTGTTCTGTCTACAGTGAAGGCAATGTGAGGGTTCTGACAGTTGTTTGGTTCTTTTTGTCACTCATATTTTTCTGAAGCACCATGAGCTTCTGTCAAGACCTGATCATTTAGAACACTTTACTACCTTCCTACATAATCTTTTACAGGTGAATGGAAATATTAAAATGAATTTATTAACTTCTTCAAAATATGTTTGTGAATATCTACTCTATACTAAGCATATTGAAGTATTAATGAGAACTACTTTGCTTTTTTCTAGATAGGGAAACATATCAAATAAAGAATTACATGTAGCAATTGAAAATTTTAGTAAGAGCTACCCCATAAAGGATATAAGGCGGAAATGGAATTGAAAATAACAAGGTGAAAAGGGAAGAAAGAACCTATGACTTTGTTAACTATGTAGACACATCAAAGTTTAAAGTGAAGTAGAACAGAAAAAGAAAAAAGGAAAATGTTTCTTTATTTGCCCTTACCTGATAGAGAGATTGGGAAAAGCTATATTTAATTCTGCAATTTTATTGGAATTTTTAAAAACATTTGATAGCAAGGGGTGCCCAAATAAGCATAGCTTTGGGTTTAAAATTATTTGAACCCTGACCTCCTCTTATTATATGGGACTTTTATTGTGCTATGATAATATTCTCTTTTTACACTAAAGGCAGATATGTCATTTTTGCTAAAATCCACATTTATGTCAGAGTTTAACGTACCAAAAAGATTATTCATTTTATAGCATGTATTGGATCTTGACCAAAATAGCCTCAGAAGGCCTTCCTAAATTTGACAAATTAAACTGTTGTGAGTTAAATTGCTAGATGCATTAAGAACATCCAATAGTTTAATTTTTGTTTGTCTTTTAGAAAGAAATTCTACACTATATCTTAGTTTGATAATTGGATATTTTTCTTTAGTATAATATATACTTGCATTCTAATCTCTTTCTCTCTCACTCACACACACACGTATACACATGCAAACCTTCCCGATATGTGCCCTAACTCAGATGAGATTATTTTGGCCATTATGTTGGATTATTCATGAAGCTGTGGTTAGAATCACCAATTTGATTTTTCTTATTAGTTTAATCAACATCATCACAGTGTCAATATCTTCCAAGCCAATGCCTTGAAGTCATTTTACACTTTGCCTTCTACCTCAGTCATTTTTCTTTATTTAAATATTTCTTGAGTTAGCTATATTATACTATTAATTTCATATTGTTTTTGTCACGTTTCTCCACCTTTTCTTTTTAACTGATGACTAAAAAATTTCTTGACTGAAATGCACTAAGAATGTGACTAATTTTGATGGTGACTATGAAGTAAAAATACTGTTGCAAATTTGCACACATGGAAGAAACAGTGTGGTGGAGTGAAGAGACCATGGGGTTTGTGATAAGGTCCCATTTTTTGTTTCTGATTTCTTACTTATCAGCTTATGACCGTGGACAAGTCACAGTATATATTGACTCCCACAGTATTGTGGTAAAGAGAATGTGATAAGATTATGGTGGAGCATAAGGGTTTTACAGTTCAAGGCTATAAAAATGAAAAAGTGATTTTTATCTTAAATACTCATAACAAAGTTCCTCAGAAAGCATTTTCTTATCTGGGACTAGGGCAGTGGATGGTTATGATTGGTGAAAGTCACTTATATTGCCATACTGATGGCCCTAATTAAAAATGTTTATTTTTGGACATTAAGGATATAGCATGTATGAGTTCCTTTTTCAAAAGCTGAACAGTGGTTCAGATCCCATAGAATACGATGATTAATGTCTAAGACTTTAGAATCAGGCTGCCAAAGTTCGAATGCTGCCTTATCACTAACAAACTTTGCAAATTTGACCAAATTACTCCATGTAATTTGATCATAATAAGTAAAGAGCAAGATGTCGTACTTTGGTAATATGTGATATGTTTTAAAATTGAAACTGTCTGCCATGGAGGAGGAGTCAATAAATTTTTGCTATAACAATTAGTGTTGGTTTTGTTGGTGGTGTTATTATTAAAGTTTTTAAAGGACAAAAACATGTAGACTTGAAAATGACCTTTGGAACTTTAGGAAACTATATATCTTAGTTCTACAGCTTATCAATTAATAAATCACATTAAAATTAATTAAATCCTTTCAAGTAACAACTGCTTATCTCATTGAATTCTAAACAGTAGCTTATTGCTTACTACTATATGACTAAATGTGAAACATTTTCCAAGCTTCAAGTGGATAATGGAAAAAAAAGGTATTTAGAGTGTTTTATAGATCCTTTTGGATTTTATTTGAAGGAATAATTAGTTCAATATTCACTTAACTATGTCTAGAACTTAAAATACTTTGATCGTTCTTGGATTTAATGAGGGCTCATTTGGCGGTACTACATTCAATCATATTATGAAGTAGAGTATCTTTAAATTTCTAATTAGACAATAGTGCAGATAATTATCCTTTAAAAGCTTATATGAATACAGAACATGAGTATTTTATTCTAATTCCTAAGTATTCAAATCAAATTTTATTATATGTAGAATAGTCATTTATAGATGAATTAGGCACAGCATTTTTTTTCATCTAAATGTTGTCTTTCCTAGTTGATGTTTATTGTGTTTGAGACTGATTTCTTGAAACAAGAATATATAACTTTATACCTAAAGGAATGTGTTTTGGATGTCATATTCTTCTTTGTGGAAAGTTCTATACCTTTATTTCCTATGCTAGTGAAGATGATATTAGGTAAAGGGAATTGAAAATGTTAAGTTATATATATATATATATATATATATATATATATATCACACACAAATATGTTGAAATTTGGATTCTTTAATAAATTTTGAGATTTCTTTGGGGAAGATAATTTTTTAAATGATAATTTTCTCAAAAAGGCTTTTCTCCTGGAAATGTTTACAGTTTTATAAAAACTAGCGTTAATTGTTTCATATTTGTTAGTGAAAAATTACTGAGTTTCTACTATGAACAGCCTACTAAATAAAGAGTAAGGGAATGAGCTTGAATATCATCATACCTAAATTAAACCATCGAGGCCCAGGTGTACAGGGCCTACCTAAGATTGAAGTTAAAATAGGAGAATTGAAAATCCCTCTATCATCAGTAGCATTCCAGTACTAGGGATGGGAAAAGAACATGAAGAGAGATCCTCTCTATACAGGGACTGCTGAAAATAGAGCAGAAACGCTGAGAAAAACCTTCTAGCAACCCACTCCCAATATAAAACACAAAAGTACATCAGCTATCTGCTAGAGAAATTTGGAGACTAAGGTGAACTGAAGAGCCTGTATCAACCACAAAACCTCAAATCCAACTTAGCTATTGACTTAACACCCATAAGAATGTTCAAAAAGAAGCGGCAGCATGCCCTTTTTAGGCATAAATTCTATTTACCTCATATGATACAATATTAAAATAATACATAGTGATAAGGAATAAATAAGCAGAAATGTACAAAAACTTTATGGATAAAATTTTAAAATTTTATAAAAGATATGAAAGAGGATATTCTGAATATAGAGATACTATTCAGTTAAATAAAAAATCTTAATATATAGCATATTATAATTCTCTCCAAATTGATCTATAGATTCAATGCAATTGAATTAAAATCACAAATGTATTTTGTAATGTTTGACACGGCGGTTCTAAAATTTCAGTGCAAATGTTTAAAAATAACCAAGTGATACTTAAAAGAGTGCCTTTTTGGTTGCTTGATAAGACAAAGATGGAAGTGAAAAGAGAAAAAGCACCATTTCTTTTTTATTGTTGCTGTTACAATTGTCTGGTAAATGCATAAGGAAAAAATGAAATTGGATCCTTAACTCACACAAAATACATTTAAAATTTTAAAGAAAATATGTAAATGTGTAAGTGTAATAATTGCTCAAAATAAAATACAAGAAGCCATATTCATAATGTTTACAACGATTTCTTTGTACAGGATAAAAATCGAAAGTAAAAAATATTCATAAATCATCTGACACTGCAAACTTCTATTTATTAAAAAAAAAACCTAAGGGAAGTGAAAAAAAAATGCCATAAACTCTTCTGGAACAAATCCTGTTGAAGGATTTGTTACTTTACAGAATATAAAAAGAATTTTTATGAATCAATACGAAAAGAAAACAAACACTAGAAAAACAATGAAAAAAATTTCAAAGAAGAGGAAGCACAAGTCACCTATAAACTTTGAAAGATAAAGATGTGTGTGTATGTCTGCACACACATATATATGTAATCATAGGTAATGTAGGGTGATCAGGGTAATGTAGAGTAAAACCTGTGTTAAAAGAAGGTACTATTTTCTACTCACCAAATGAGCATCTTTTAGAAAACAGACATTGGTAACAGTGTGTGTGGAACAGCAAGCACTTTCAGTCACTGCAGGTGGAGTGTTAGTTGGTACAATTACTATGGAAAACTGAACACACTTATCTTAAAACCTAGGGATTCCACTGCTAAATATTTGACCCAGAAAATCCCCTATACCTCTGCACCAGATATATGTATGCATGTATGTGTGTGTATGTGTGTGTGTGTATATATATATATATATGAAAATGAATATAAATGTCAGCATATTTGTGGTTTGTCATAGTTCTAAACTTGAAACTATTTAACTATCCATTTAGAGTAGAATGAACAATTTGTCATTAATTCATACAACGGACTACTTTTTAACAATAAAAATAAATTACAGCTACATACATATGAATAAAAGAAAGAAGTCATAGAAATATACATACAGATTCCATTTATATAAGATACAAAAATATGCAAAACAAAATAGTATATTGTTTAATGGTGCTCATATTTTAAAAGTAAAATACAATTTGCAGAACATTAATGTATATCTTTACCTCTGCTGGATAGGAGGGAGATGAGATTTAGGAAGAACAATAGTGTGTTTTGAGGTGTAGTAATCTGTTTCCTGGCCTGGTTACCACCATAATGTTACTTTCATAAGACTTTTCAACAGTGTACATGAGCATTTTAATATAATCTTTTTATGTTTGGTACGTATTATATTTTTTTAAAGATTTTTTTTGAGTCGGACCATTTTTAAAGTCTTTACTGAATTTGTTTCAATATTGCCTCTGTTTTATGTTTTGGTTTTTTGGCTGTGAGGCATGTGGGATCTTAACTCCCCAAACCAGGGATTGAACCCCCACCCCCTACTTTGGAAGGTGAAGTCTTATTAACCACTGGACCGCCAGGGAAGTCCCACATGTTACTTTTTAAAACTTTATTTACATTTGGTAATTTCTCATACAATAATATATATTTGCTTATATATTGCATGAATATATAAATTTATATAAATTTAATAAATTATACTTATTTAATATATTTACTAACATTTTAGCTATAAATTCACATATCAATTTTTTAATAAAATTTCAAATATAGTTTAAAATAAATAAATATACTTAGTATTAAATAGTACTTAATATGAAATATATGTCAAATAAAAACATATGAAGTTATATAAACATTCTCTTATAGTTAATTTATAGCTATTGAGTGTGTACTAAGTGCAAGGACTAGTGGTATATATTGGTATATAGGCACATAAGAGTTAAGCATAGAATACAGTTGCAAGCACAAAATGTTGCCTCAAAATTTAAAAATTAAAATAATTAGATATATTTAATCTATAAGAGCATCTAAGCAAAAAGCACTTTTAACACTAGTAATCGTTTATTCATATTAATAAAGGGAACCATATATCCATTATTTTTCTTGAGACATAGAAAGATGTCATTTTGATTTAAGAAATATTCAAGTTTTATTATAAACAAGTTTTATTGTAACTTTGGAAATGCATGATTATTCTTATTCATGTGTGGATATCTAGCATAAAATCCTCTAACATTTTCATATTTTTTTCTTTAGTGAAATAGTCTAAAAGATAATGGTTTAGCTAAAATTGCTCTATAAAAATGAATAAATTTGGGGCTAGAAATCTGACATGGGTTGTTAAAGACATTACTACAAATGGAAGCAGGGTAAATCAGATGGACTAACACATTGTTTGAGGAAACTGCTATGTGAACTCGCACAAAAAATATGTTATGCTGACTTTCATGAAAGAAGTGAGCTGGGCTTTGTGGGTGACAGAATAGAGGAAACAATTTTCAAAATATTACATGTTCTACCAGTAAAATTATTCTACAAGTGATAAAGAATCCTTCTGGATATGGTAATGTGATTCGCCTATAAAAAATTATTATGAGAAAAAAACGCGCACACACATGCACACGGTCCTTCAGTGTTATTTTCTTAGACTGATACGAGAACAACAATTGTTAGAAAACATGTACGCTATATGCCTGCAGTGCCAAACGAGAATACTTTCAAAGGGTAAAACTATATGCCATTTTTTTAAATTTCATAATATTTATTTTATCTTATTTTTATTTATTTTAACATCTTTATTGGAGTATAATTGCTTTACAATGGTATGTTATTTTCTGCTTTATAACAAAGTGAATCAGTTATACATATACATATGTTCCCATATCTCTTCCCTCTTGTGTCTCCCTCCCTCCCACCCTCCCTATCCCACCCCTTTAGGTGGTCACAAAGCACCGAGCTGATCTTCCTGTGCCATGCGGCTGCTTCCCACTAGCTAGCTATTTTACATTTGGTAGTGTATATATGTCCATGCCACTCTCTCACTTTGTCACAGCTTACCCTTCCCCCTACCCATGTCCTCAAGTCCATTCTCTAGTAGGTCTGTGTCTTTATTCCTGTCTTACCCCTAGGTTCTTCATGACCTTTTTTTTCCCCTTAGATTCCATATATATGTGTTAGCATACGGTATTTGTTTTTCTCTTTCTGACTTACTTCACTCTGTATGACAGACTCTAGGTCCATCCACCTCTCTACAAATAACTCAATTTCATTTCTTTTTATGGCTGAGTTATATTCTATTGTATATATGTGCCACATCTTCTTTATCCATTCATCTGATGATGGACACTTAGGTTGCTTCCATCTCCTGGCTATTGTAAATAGAGTTGCAATGAATGTAAGGCCAGAAACTATCAAACTCTTAGAGGAAAACATAGGCAGAACACTCTATGACATAAATCAGAGCAAGATCCTTTTTGACCCACTTCCTAGAGAAATGGAAATAAAAACAAAAATAAACAAATGGGACCTAGTGAAACTTCAAAGCTTTTGCACAGCAAAGGAAACCATAAACAAGACCAAAAGACAACCCTCAGAATGGGAGAAAATATTTACAAATGAAGCAACTAACAAAGGATTCATCTCCAAAATTTACAAGCAGCTCATGCAGCTCAATAACAAAAAACCATACAACCCAATCCAGAAATGGGCAGAAGAACTAAATAGACATTTCTCCAAAGAAGATATACAGATTGCCAACAAACACATGAAAGAATGCTCAACATCATTAATCATTAGAGGAATGCAAATCAAAACTACAATGAGATATCATCTCACACCAGTCAGAATGGCCATCATCAAAAAATCTAGAAACAATAAATGCTGGAGAGGGTGTGGAGAAAAGGGAACATTCTTGCACTGCTGGTGGGAATGTAAATTGATACAGCCACTATGGAAAACAGTATGGAGGTTCCTTAAAAAACTACAAATAGAATTACCATATGACCCAGCAATCCCACTACTGGGCATATACCTTGAGAAAACCATAATTCAAAAAGAGTCATGTACTATATGCCATTTTACTAGTAGAAAAAATGGGGCTCTTACTCTATGCTGGCTCCCGTCTGTGTAGCTGTTCCCTTGCACAGTGGTAGCAGGATTGTGTTTACAACAAGCATGCATAGTATAGTTATACGATTTGGGTGATTGAATTTTTCATTTTGGTATCATTGCCAATATTTTGTGGTTGTGAAAACTTACAAAATTGCTATGAATTATGTTTAATAAGGGAGTATTTTCATGGGGTGTAACTTGTTTAAAAACGCTTTTGAACACAGCGTATCTCCGTTACTCTGTGAATCTAATTTTGTAACACCACACTTCTCACCTTGTACTCTTCGATGTTTCTGTAAGCTGTTAGAAGCCCTGCTAGCAAAAGCAACTAATTGCAGTTTGTCAACACAGACCTAGTCCAGAAAGGGCAATCCAGCCTTCTCTCATAAGTAAAAAGTAGAAAAAAATGTCTCCAAAGCTCAGAATCAAGCACAAAAAGAGTTTTTATTAGCGTCCTTCCTACCAACACATACTTTTTAAATGGTTTTAATTAAAGTAGTTCTAAGGGAGAAAGCTTTACAGTTTATAAAGTATGACAGTATGGGATGTAAGTATTTGGTACCCCTTAACATATCCTTAAAAATTAATGAACCAGATTGTAAAAGAAATAATATTTATTTTGTAGCAGCAGAGGTATACTTAGCAAAATGCACAAGGACAAACATACAACAGTAACATTTGGTTTGAAAAAAGAGTAATGATTTAAAATATAAGTTAAACTTACCACAAAAATGCAACATTATATCTGATGGAAAGTTCCTTTCAGAAACAACCTGGAGTATAAGTGATAAAAATAATCTGGGTATCAATTTTACATATAGGAGGTGTTTTTTACCTACTTAAGTAAAAGAGAAACATTTTAGAATTCCTTTTTTAAAATCAACTAGAAATGAATACTGAAGTCATAGGCCAAGTCATAGTTAATATATGATATATTGAATTTGATTATATATATATGCATAAATATATGTAAATGCACCCCCACATGTACACATATGATATTGATGGTTATTATCATACAGGTAATATACGCTTCTATATAATACAAGTTCTTTCTATGTAAAATCTAGTACTTACTAGAAATATAATTATTTCTGGTATGTGATCTTAAAATGTTTCAACAAATTTCATGGTCTTGTGACCTGTGAAAATTGCCTTATGTATTTAAAATGATAATCATTTAAAGCAACCTACATGCATTCACATATAATTATCAAAAACATCACATGCAATACATTGATTTTTTAAATAATCTATTTTTGAGCAGCACAATATCAAATTTTGAAAGAGATTCTGATGAAACTGAAAAGTAATATACTTTTAAAATAAATAATGATTTTTTCCATAAATGATGAACATTATGCTTAATGGATTGTTATTAAAAAAATTAGGGCATTCAGAGAAGATGTGATTTGAAAAGTGGTATGAGATATGAGATGAAAAACCTCTAATACTCAGTGATGAGTGGTGTGCTAATTAAACTGCATAATCAAGTAATGTCAAGGATTTAAAGATTATTATGCAGTTGCTTCAGAATGAGTGTGGAAAATGAGTGAGGATTAGTTACTGTTTACTCCTTTAAAACTTCCATGCATTCAGGCTGGAGGTGGTAAGCAGGAGAATAAGAAGAAAGTACTACAGAGTAGCCCATCTTCTCTGCACTTGGAAACTCCTCTTTCCATCTTAATCCAGTCTTTTTGTGTGGTCTCTTTGAATTTGCTTTCCTTAGTACAAGTCTATTATTTCACTAAATATTGTGGTTAGCAATTACTCCTCAGTTGCAAACTCCGAAAATATGGCTATTTCAAGGCACTAGGCTCCCCATCCCATTTAGGACCTAGAAGGTCACCACAAACCCACAGCACAAAATTCCTTTACATGTATAGAGTGCAAAAACAAATGCATGGGATACCATTTAGACTGTACTCATCTCTCTTCACTTGCGTTAGAGATTTTAGTGAACTTTCATTTTTATTTGGGGTGTGGCAGTCCTTATTAGTGAAAACATTATCTTTTAAATACAAAGCAAAACTGCCTTCTTATTTGCAGCCATAAAAATAGTGGTTATATTCTGCTTTAGTCATTTAAGAATTGAACATCTTAGTTCCAAAACCTTTACTATGCACATTTATAGAAAGGTGGACTGGAGACAAGGTTGACATCCCCCTCATATTTCTTCCTGAGAATGACTGGATGCTAGAAATAGCTGTAAACAACTTTTTGCAATTTGAAGAAGGCCAATATTAGATAAGAAGAGAATTTGTGTACACTGGAGTATAAGCTCTGCATGAGCAGGGGTTATTTCTGTCTTATTTAGTGCTGTAAGCTTTGTGCATAACCTATTACATGGAACATAGTTGTCACTCAATATACATATAAATAATAAAAGGTGATATTAGAACTTTATTTTAGTGACAATAATTTATTTCCTGAGACTTCTTTTTTCATAACATTCTCATTGTTAGTGATGATGGTAGCAAATAATACTAGTATCTTAGAGTATTTTAACAAATATTATGCACCAACTATGTACAGTACACTGACTGATGACTATACCTCTGCATAGACTATAACTTGAAGGGAAGTGTGTAAAATGTGCATGTCTGATGGTTCCATGTGTACTTCCTTAAAATGACCATGCTTTTTGCATCTTATTTAATTTGTTTAGCAGATATTTATAGTATATATGTAGAATTACATATTAATAGTTTTTTAAACAGTCCAAAATAAAAAATGACTGAACTTCTAATTTTTTATTTTGTAATATCCCCATATCGCCTCCCTCTTGCGTCTCCTCCCATCCTCCCTATCCCACCCCTCTAGGTGGTCACAAAGCACCGAGCTGATCTCCCTGTGCTATGCGGTTGCTTTCCACTAGCTATCTGTTTTACATTTGGTAGTGTATACAAGTCCATGCCACTCTCTGAACTTCTTTTTGAAACCATTTTCTTTAAGATGCTAATGTCTATTTTACTCTATAGGTTATATGTTTTATTTTAACATGAGAAAATAAAATGAAAATAATGATTGACAATTGAAACAGTATAACTTACAATGCATAGAAAAGTTATCAGCAAATATAAGTTTATTGTAAATTCAAATCACATTCTTAGAATTTGTATCCATTCTTTCTCTTATTATTTCATCTCTTATGATGAGCTTGCTTCATATTCTGTCATACATTTAAAAAATCTCAGTAAAGAGGGATTTTATTCTGACATTGTGTTCTAGCAACTATTCTAAAGTCTGAAATCTAAAACATGTATTTAATGACATGACTTAAAGAGAACAGAAAGAACTTCTGGTTTCAGCTCCAACATGCAAAGAGCTTAAAAGTTGTCACTCCTGTCCGTACAACAACAACAACAACAACAACTGAACAAAATGAAAATGAAGAACTTTTCTTGAATCGTCAGGTAAATGAGGTTGCAGGGGAAACCACTACCCTGAAATCTGAAGAAAGAATAAAGGTTGAGAATCACAGCCAAGGCGGGCTTCCCTGCACCAGAAGCCATTGGAGCTATAAGTGCTAGGAACCTGCAAATGGCAATTGTGGTGAGCTGTTGGAGGCTGAAGGTAAGCAAGCTTGAGTTGTGAGAAACTCCTGGGAACCACAGTCTTGGGAGGCAGCATTTATGGCTTTTACTCCCAGGAATGTCACCAGTTTCTCATGGTGAAGAACCATAAAAATCCTCTTGTGACTTTGGCAGGAGTAGAGAAACATAGAACTTGATATTAAAGGCCTAGTTGCCTCAGTTCCTATTACCCCATATATCATATCTGTATTCTACCAAAATACTACAGGGTATGCTAAAAGGTAAGAAAAAACATAGTCTATAAGATAAAAGATATACAGGAGAAAATCCACATGAACTTTGGTTCATTTATGAGATTTTAGCTTATAACACCAAAGCATAATCTGTGGAAGAAAAACTTGACAAGTTGTTCTTTATCAATATTAAATACATACCTGCGCTGAGGAAGACGCAAAATAATAAAACAACGAAGCAAATGCTGGGAGAAAGTATTTTCAAAACACATATCTGATAATTTGTAGTCAAAATATGTAAAGAACTCCTAAAAATCCACAATAAGAAATCACACAGCCAGATTTAAAAATAGGCAAAAGATCTTAACAGACATGTCAGCAAAGAAGATATACAGATGGTGAACAAGCACATCAGAAGATGCTTAATATCATTTGTCATTTGGGCATTGCTAATTAAAACAGCAATGAGAAACTACCACACACCTATTAGGATGGCTAAAATCCAAAAAACTTACAAATACTGGTGAGGATGAAAACAACAGAAACTCATCATTTGTTGCTAGTGGCCACTTTGGAAGACTGTTCTACAGTTTCTTACAAAGCTAAGCATAATTTTATTATATAATCCATCAATCACACTTCTTGGTATTTACCCAACTGAATTGAAAAATTACATCCCAAGAAAACTATTAGGTGAATCTTTATAGAAGTGTTATTCATAATCAACACAAACTGGAAGCAACCAATATGTCCTCTAACAGGTTTGAATGGACAAACAGAATATGGGTGCCTCAATATAATCGAATATTATTCAGTGATAGAAAGGAATGAGCTGTTAAATGATGAAAAGACATGGGTGAATTTTAAATGCATATTGCTAATTAAAAGATGCTAGTATTAAAAGGATACATGCTCTATGATTCTAATTATTTGACATTCTGGAAAAGGCAAAATTATAGACTGTAGAAACATCAGTAGTTTCTTGGTTTTCAGGGTAACTAGAGAGCTGAATAGATGAAACAGGATTATTTTAGGACAGTTAAGCTATGTTTTAATAATAATTTAATCGTGAATACATGTTACTATATATTTGCCAAAACACATAGAAATTTACTGCACAGAGTGAACCCTAATATATGCAAACATAAAATTTGTTGGGGAGGTCAGTCACCCAGGATGGAATGAGAAAGTGACAAACACTCTAACTCATTACAAATGCATGTAATAATCTCACAGAAAGAGGGGTGGAGGAAAAAGATGCTGACCTAATTAACTTTGGAGGTGATTAGAATCTGTATATAAGCCCTGTACTTTAGATGATAAATTTGTTTCTGTAGGGAGTGCATGTTAACAATTCTGATACCACTACACATGTATAATGGACGTAAACAATTAAATTAATGGGTGGCTGATTGTAGGTGCCAAGATTATCATGACTGGAGTTGGAGAGAAAGCAAAGATCTGCTTACTTGGAGCAGGTAAAAGAGGGGTAGAGTAAGGTAATAGAAAGGAAGGAATCAGTATAAAGCCATCTGCAGCTAATGTAGACACAGATTGTTACATATAGAAACATTTATCAATATGTGTTTGTACATGACTTAGTAGATACACATATATTTCCTTACTTTACCACTTCAGAGAGCTAAGAAACAACAACACCCCAGTAACAGTGAGCAGCCCTAGCATCCAGATATTGGTTTCTTACTGCCATTCTCAATAAAAAGAATGAGGAATCCTTGGGAAAATGGCTGATTGTAGGATGGGGTAGGAAATATACACATTAGTCTAGGGCATTCTACAGCCTCAGAAAATAAGTTCTCCAAGAAAAATCCACAATGATGGGCGTATGACAGAAAGACACAGGAGCCTACTAAAATGCTCCCAGTGTCCAAAGCTGAACAATTTGAACAACAAAATAAAGTAGTATTGGATTATAACCTAAAGTTTAAAATAAATATTTATGAGTCCATACTGATATAAATGATTAGCTAAATAAACAGAGAAGAGACAAATCTATGCAGAAAATTTCCAGATAATTTATATGCTCTACCTTCAAGGTGGGGAAGAATAATTCCCCATCCCCATAGTAACTTCATTCCAAAGAGTACAATATGACAAGAAACTTTATTAAAAAATATTAACCTTACAGTGAAGAAACTTGACTAACACTACTGCCAGTTGATCAAGGTTAACATCAACAGTGATAAGTCATGTCTATTGTATGCACTCTTAATCTGAAAGAATAAAAATGGCACTTTCCCCCTGTGGTCGTTCATGAGAAACCCATAAGCCAAGGATAATCATGAGAAAAAACATTAGACAAATCCCAATTAAGGGATGTTGTTCAAAATACCTGACCAGTACTCCTCAAAACTGTCAAGATTATCAAAATCAAAGAAAACCTAAGAAACTGTCACAATCAAGAGCAGCCTAAAGAGACATGAATAGCATGTGAAATGTGGTATCCTAGATGGGATCCTAAAACAAGAAAAGAAAATTAGGTAAAAACTAAAGAAATGTAAATATATACTTTAGTTAATGTATCAGTATTGGTTTCTTAATTTTGGTGAGTATGCCATACTAATATAAGATTTTAGTAATAGTGAAGTTAGTTGAAAGGGTATATGGGAAGTCTCTGTAAAATCTTCACAAATTTTCTATAAATTTAAAATTGTTCTAAAATATAAAGTTTATATTATGTTATATATATATATATATATATATATATATATATATATATATATACAGAATCTCCCAATTTTTAATAAAATTAGAAAATAATTTTGCAGTTTTAATACTTTGAATGCTTTGCATACATTAGTGACAAATTAAGCAATATCCATATGTTCTAGATATCCATAAGGTGGCTTTTGAGTGTGGCCTACCTTCCCAGTTTTCTTACTATGGCTACATCAGTATTTATTTACCTTTCAAAAAATATCAAATATTTATTCTTTGAGAGCACATTGTTAAATAGGATGTTTAGGAAAATTTCAGCTAATGATAGGCTTGGTGTATTTTTCCAATAAAATTGAATTTGAAATTATTGGGATAATGATTAAAACTTCCTATAAGCATATTAAACCATTTAAAATGATATCTTGGTAGTGTATTCATAGTTAAAATGAAGGATTAGTAGTGCTTAGAGCCTAACTGGAGAGCATAAACTCCTTTTTTGATAACCCTTTTTATTTCATATCTTTTAAAATTGACATTGTAATTCCAGGTTTGGCATATTTCATTCAAAGTTGATACTGTTGTGAAAACTGCAAAGTGTTGTCTAGGGTCACTGGTGTATCCACTTGTATGGCTTCTAAAGATAGCTTCCACATTTGAGAACTCTTGGATTACTTTCTAAAGGCCTTTTTATATTGTTCATAGTCTGTTGAATTTTGAGAATATGCTAGAGAACTAGAAGCATTTAAAAGTTTTTTTTAATTATTATTTTTATTTTATTTTTGGCTGCATTGGGTCTTCATTGCTGTGCACGGGCTTTCTCTAGTTGCAGAGAGCAGGAATAGTTACCATGCCCTTGTGTGTTTTGAATGGCTATTTTCAAGAGATTGGATGAGACTTTCCCTAATATACAATGATTGTTCACTCCACCGGTGCTGAAGAATAGGTTTGACCGTGCTCTTTTAAGTAGGATATAGCCAACTATTGTTATGAAGTAACTTTAGTTTCTCATCAGATTTGCTCCTCCATAATATATTTGTTGACTACTAAATCCCTGCTATGAATTCTTAATTGTTCTCTGTTTATAACTCTCTTATGTCACATCATGCTTTGCCTTGTATATAATTTTTTCTCATTTGATCAATTTTATGCTTTCCTACTGAATTGTTTCTAAGATCTTATAGGAATAGTTAGTATTTTTCTTTATTACCTGGAGTGCCTAACACAGTGATTCAATATAATTATTAAAATTTTGGCTGGAAAATGCTATGTAAAGATATTGATATTCCCAGGCTTTTCCATAGATGAAGGCATAGTATGGTATGGTGGAATGAATACTAAACTAAAAATATTTGTTCTAAACTTTCTATCACTGACTTTGGGGAAGACAATGAACTAGGAAATAAGAAGGGATTGAAGTACATGATCTCTAAAGTTCTTTCATAAATTTAAATTTATATGATTTTAAGATACACCCCCCAAAAGATATCACATGTCCCAGATTTCACTGGAGCCTTAAAAAGAGGCCCCCAAATTAGAAAATACTATGAAATAATTGTGTAGAAGCTCTTCATTCAGTCATTTCACAATAGGGAAGGATATATTGTTTTCATGATTATAACACTCAGCTCTCTCACCAGTCTGGGAGAAGATCCAATAAAGTTGGCTATTGGTGTATAATTTTAACATTTTTCCACTCTATAGTAAAATAAACCTCTGCATATTCCCCAAAATTTCTGCTCTATAATAACAAGAAATCATCCCAAGTGTGTCTTTTGGCCTTGAGCATGGCCTTGGCATGGTTTTATTTGAAATTGTATTATTTTTGTCTACATGAAGTTCATAGTGTTCTCTTATACACTTGTACTTTTTTAACTTTGAAAATTGGCTCAAATATTTTTTGAATCATGAACAAACATGGATCATAAAAATATTAAATTTTTAAGATTTACACTAGAATGTTCAGTGTTTTGACAACAAATCTGATGACATATGCTATAATTGTCACTTTAGAGTTAAAAATGTTGATTAATAGCTTTCATAACTGACTTTAAAACTTACATCTAACACAAGCCTTATTGATATATAAACTATTTCAACTACTTTATTTGTACCCAGAAGTATATCAAATGTTTAAATGATCTCTTAAATTGTGTTTACCTACCTCATAAACTACTTAACACTGATTTAAAAATACTTTTAAGTAGTTTAACAATTTTTTAAATAGCACTTTCTGACAAAACAGTTTGTTGTTTATAATAAAATCAAACTCTTTTGAATCAAAGATGTCAGTTCTAATAGGATTAGTATTATACTTTTCTCAAGTCATTTATAAGTACTCTATTTTCATGGAAATCAGTAATAATTCATGAATAGATAACTGGGCTGAAGCTCTTATCTTTAGTGTTTGAATATAAAGGATAAATGAGAAACACATTTATTTTGGAAGAACAAAATATAGTTTGCTAATCCTATTGGATTTTTTTTTCAAAGTCAGGATTCACATGTTTAAAGAAACTTAAGACATCTTCCATGTCTTTTGCCTTATCACTGGATCTATTGATGGAATCTTTGAAGAATTAATATTTCAGCTTTCTTGAATACTCCAGGTACTTGAATTTATGCTCTTCAGTCCAGGTTATACTGTATAACATAAAATGCTGCCAATTTTAATATAATTATCAAGAATATTTTACTTTGAAGTAAACAAATAAAAAAAGGTAATTAATTTTTACTTGGTAAAATTACTTTGAATTTACAAATAAAAGGTGTTTAGTTTTAGGAAATAACTGAATGAAATTTCTTTCCTATAGATTTTAATTTATAATATTAATATGAATTCAAGGCCTATCATTGACCCTTGTTTTTGTAAGTATATTCTCACATATTTTTGCAATGATTTTTAAAACTCATTTTCCACAGAAAACATATTTTAAAATGTATTTATTATGATTTTTAAATTTTAAATTGTGACAACATAAAATTACCATCTTAGTCACTTTTAGTATACCCTTCAGTAGTGTTAAATACATTCAGATTGTTGTGCAATCAATCTCTAGAACTCATTTCATCTTGCACAATTGAAATTCTGTGTGTGTGTGTGTGTATGCATGTGCTCCTCATATATATATATATATATATATAATGAACTTATACATATATATGTATGTAAATTCCTTATATGTATATGCATATTTCATACATATATTTTTCTCATAGAGAGTTTGGAGGGGGAGATATATCCTTAAGGTGTTAACAATGCTGGATTTATGCATTTTATTCTCCTTAACCTTTATATTCAGATTTTTTACAACTCTTTTCTGTTAGAAGAAGAAATACAATTTATGTTTGTTTAGACACCTACATTATTAACCCAAGAAACTTAATGTTTTTATCCCATTATTTTAAGATAAAATAGTAATAAATAATAATAGTAGTTATCCTATAACTCAGAAGCAAGACATGTTTCTTCAGATTATTTACTATGTCATACAGAAAACAGCATATATGTTCAATGCTTTGATTCTAACAATAATTTGGCTTACACTTAGGAAGATGTTTAGAATGTTTCACCTCTGATTTTTTTTTATCAGAGATGAATAATGATTCAATATTTACTTTTGGACTTTTTTTGTAGTAAAATATACATAACATAAAATTTATAATTTTAACCATTTTTAAGTGTACAGTTCAGTGGTATTAGTATAATCATATTATTATGCAATCATTGCTGCTATTCATCTCCAGAACTTCATAATCTTTCCACACTGAAATGCCATACCCATTAAATAATAACTCCTCATTCCTACCGCCCCCAGTACCTGACAACCACCATTCTACTTTCTATCTCTATGAATTTGACTAATTTAAGTACCTTATATAAGTAGAATGATACAGAATTTGACCTTTTGTGTCTGGCTTACTTCTTTTTTGTATATATATATAATATATATATTATATATATATATGTTTTTTTTTTTTTTGCATTATGCGGGCCTCTCACTGCTGTGGCCTCTCCCGTTGCGGAGCACAGGGTCCGGACGTGCAGGCTCAGTGGCCATAGCTCATGGGCCCAGCCGCTCCGCGGCATGTGGGATCTTCCCGGACCAGGGCATGAACCCGTGTCCCCTGCATTGGCAGGCGGACTCTCAACCACTGTGCCACCAGGGACAGCCCCCGTATATATTATTTTTTTATTCTCATACTTGTCAATCTTTTCTTTGTGTCATCGTTTTTTCTTTTTCTTTTCTTTTTTGCCGTACCGCGGGGCAGATCAAAGCCATGCCCTCTGCAGTGGAAGCTTCAGAGTCCTAACCACCGGGCCACCAGGGAATTCCCTGTACCTGGCTTTCACTTAGTATAATGTATTCAAGCTTCTTTCATGTTGTAGCATGTGTTAGAATTTCCTTCCTTTTTAAGTCTGAATAATATTCCATTGTATGTATATTCCACATTTTGTTTATACATTCATCTTTGTTGGGTACTTGGGGTACTTCCACATTTGGGCTATTGTGAGTAATGCTGCTATGAACATGAGGACACACATATCTGTTTGAGTCCCTTTCATTTCTTTAGGGTATATACCAGAAATGAAATTGCTAGATTATATGGTAATTCTATTTTTAATTTTTTGAGGATCTGCCATACTGTTTTTCATAGCAGTTGCAGCATTTTACATTCCTAATAATATTGCACAAGAATTTTGATTTCTCCATATCCTCATGTACACTTGTTATTTTCTGTTTTGCTGGTGGTAACCACCCTAATGAGTGTGAGATGCAGTTTCATTGTGGTTTGGCTTTACATTTCCTTAATGATATTGATATTCAGCATCTTTTCATATGTTTATTGACTGTTCATATATCTTCTTTAGAGAAATGTCTATTCAAGGTCTTTGCCTATTTTTTAGTTGGGTTGTTTACTTTTGCATTGTTGGGCAGTAGGAGTTCATTTTACATATTCTGGATATTAACTCCTTATCAGATATATGAATTACAAATATTTTCTACAATTCCATGAGTTGCCTTTTCTTTGCATTTATTGTGTTGTTTGACACACAAAGTTTTAAATTTTGATGTAGTCCAATTTATCTATTTTTTAAATTTTCTTGCAGATGCTTTTAGTGTCATATACAAGAAACCACTGACTAATCCAATCTCACCAAGATTCCCCCTAAGTTTTCTTTTAAGAGTTTTACAGCTGTGGCTTTTAAATTTAGATATTTTATCTATTTTTAATTAATTTTTGTGTATGGCATAGGGTAATTGTTTATCTTCATTCTTTTGTATGTGGACATATAGTTTTCTCAACACCGTGTGTTGAAAAGACCATCTTTTCTTTATGGAATGGTTTTGGTACCCTTGTAAAAAATCATTTGACCATATACATGGGTTAATTTCTGTGCTGTGTGTGCTGTTCTACTGTCTTTATGACAGTACCATGCTATTCTGATGACTGTGGCTTTGCAGTAAGTTTTGAAATCAGAAAGCATGAGACGTCCAGTTTTTATTTTTATTTTCAAGACTGTTTTGCCTATCAGAGGTCCCTTGAATTTTGATGTGAATTTTAGGATAGATTTTAATATTTTTGAAAGGAAATGGCATTGGGATTTTGATAGAGATTGTATACCAGTCCATGTACACCGGATGTCTTTCCATTGATTTGCTTCTTTAATTTCTTTCAATAACACTTTGTAGTTTTTAGTATACAAGTCTTTTACGTCATTGGTTAAATTTATTCCCAATATAAATATTTATTATATTCTGTAATTTAAATCTGTATTTCTCTTCATACAATGCTGTCAGTTGAAAAAGCGGTTCATGATCTCTAAAATATTTATCTACTAGATTTGTTTCTTTTATTTATAAGCAAGATACTATGTCTATGTTTATTATTTCTTAATTTATTATGTTGCAACCATCCCCTGTGTTGTAAGGTCAGTCACTCTAATAAATTTTTAAGGATAAATAAGTTATTAAAATTTAAAAATGTATAAATGTGGAGCTGATTTTGTTATAAAATATGTCACATTTTTGGACTGCTACATATATTATAAAATAAAACTAACTGAAAATGAATTATTTAAAAAATCATGTCGAGTAGCAAAAGGAGTAAATCTCCTTTCTGATTATTGCTATTAAAACTAAATTTTGAATGATAAAATTAATTTTGCTGTGCATTTACG
Source organism: Phocoena phocoena (assembly GCF_963924675.1). Lineage (NCBI taxonomy): Eukaryota > Metazoa > Chordata > Mammalia > Artiodactyla > Phocoenidae > Phocoena > Phocoena phocoena. Next base: position 33,007,813 of record NC_089229.1, read on the forward strand.
CTCTTTAATTTTTTTTTTTTTTTTTTTTTTTTTTTTGCGATACACGGGCCTCTCACTGTTGTGGCCTCTCCCGTTGAGGAGCACAGGCTCCGGACGCGCAGGCCCAGCGGCCATGGCTCACGGGCCCAGCCGCTCCGCGGCATGTGGGATCTTCCCAGACCGGGGCACGAACCCATGTCCCCTGCATCATCAGGCAGACTCTCAACCAGTGCGCCACCAGGGAAGCCCTAGGCTCTTTAATATTTTAATTGAAATTGTAACTTGGGGGAAAAAAGTTTTTTATGATGGAGTTTGCAGAGAACCATGAATTCAACAAGTACAAAAAAAAACAAACAAAAAATTTCTATGTAGACATACATCACAACTATGCAATGCAAATCAAATGCAACTCCTTTCCACAGTTTAGTTTTGCATCATGTTAATTGAAGAGAATATGAAAAGTAGAGTCTATCAGTAGGAGAAAATTTTAGAATATTTCTAAAAAGTTAGTAAGATAGTTTCAAGGTCTTTTTTTTTTTTTAAGATAACAGGATAGAGGAGAAATGGAGCAAGACCAGTGAATAGAAAGAACCAAGAGAATACAAATAGTAAAAAAATAGAAAAATATATAAGAATAAATTGGAAGGGAAAACAAAAATAGAGAAACAGTAAAAGTGAGAAGTAGAAGGGTATAAATGAAAGTATCAGGAAAAAAAATAGATTTCAGGAGAAAAACTGAGAATATAATATCTACAACCAACTCAAAAGACATAGATATACACAAACATATGGAAAGCTAAAAGCAGGAGTAAATCATTAAGGAAGGGAGAGAGAAGAAGGGAGGGGAGGGGAAGGGAGGGAAGAAAGGATTCCAAAAGGGAATATGCCTTTTACCTGCGAATTGACTACATTGAGATGGTTACCAAACCATCATATAAGAGACAAGCATTAGCTCAGAGGACAAAATTGACTGACTATGAGGGAATCAGGATGATTTCAAAGAGAAAATATTTAAAAAAAATGTTCCACGATATAAGAGAGTTCTCTAGCCACATAGTTCTGATGAAAATTTCTAGGTAGAAGGGGCAGCATATACAGAGGCTTTAGAGGTAAAATCAAATAATGTGGTTTATTAGTCTTGTTTTCTTTAGTTTGCAATCTGGTCAGGGTAACTGTCCATTGAGAAAGCCATGTAGTCAGATCTTGCTATTCGAAAAGGTCATCTAGAGGACGTGACCACTTGATTGACCTATGAGCTGGACCCAGGCAATCAGAGCTCCTCACATCTCCCCGTCCTTGAAATGTACCTTCTGCCCACTGTTCCCACAGTGGGAGCTGTTTTCAAGGATGCAGCCTTGAGAGAGCAGTGTACTGTTGAGACCATCTGGACAGTATACCTGACTGAACAGAGTAAGGCTTCTGTATAGACTTTTAAACTTTGGGTGGTTATAGAGATCTACTTGTCTTGCAGCCACCCAAGACAAGTCTTGTATATAAGTTCCCTTGCTTATTAAACCTGCCCCCTACCAATCTGGACTGGTCTGCCTCTTTCTCCCATCTCTCCTTGCCCTCTCTGTGTATGGGTCAGTTTCAGATTTCACCTGGGAAGCTCCCAAGTTTGTGAGACAACACTTCCTGATCATTTTAAGAATTTGGAGCATTATTCTCTATGAACTGGCAGCTGCGTAAGAGGTATTGATGGAGAAAATTACTTGAAACAGAGAGCTCAAATAAAAGATTCTTGCCATTATGTAGGTTAGAGGTGATGAAACCTAGAAATATACCATGAAAGCTAGAAATAGCAAAAGGTATTTAAAGAAGGTAGGATCAATGGATAATAAACTGGATATTAGAAGTAAACGAAGAAGGGGTGAATTGTATGACTACTAAGTGTTTAGCTTGGCCAACTAGGTGTGCAGTAGTATTTTCTACCTGACTAGCATGACATGAAGAGTAATCTTTCTGTAATGCACTGATTATTTATCTTTTCCACTTAGGAACCCTCAGAGATAAAGTCTAAGCTCCTTTATATAGCATAAAGGACTCATTATCTCTCCAGACACTTCTCTTCCATGCCCTTCATACCTCACTCTACACTCCAGCCATACTGAACTATTTCATTTATCCAAATGTGATATGCATATTTCCCTTGGGGCTTTGTTCTCAGTGCCTGGAAATATTCCTTATCCTTTTAACCAAGGCTTACTTGGCCTTTTCTAAATGTTACTTCCTACAAGAGACGATTCCTAATACTTCAAGAATAGTTTAGATATCACTCATACATAATTGCATAGAGCCCTGAATTTATCACTGCAATATAGTGCTAGTAAAATTGGCAGTTTCTAAGTGGAGAGAGACATCTGAAATTCTTAAAGTGTGCCTAGTTTAACACTGTAATTATCTATTACATTATCTGGGATGCTCAATGCACATATGTGCGATGTAGTTGGATTTTCGAATCAACTGTCAGTTATTGGATTTATTAACTTTTATCTTTTTTTCATTTGCTTTATGTATATTCAGTGCTAAGCACCTTTGTCTTTTTTAAAATGGCAATTGAGAGTCATAAATAGCCTTTTTCCCTTCCTCCCTCCCTTCCTCTCTTCCTTCTCTCCCTTGTCTCTCTTTCATGGTCTTTGAAAATCTGCTAGATAACTATAGTTCCCAACTGGTATGCTGAAGCTGCTTCTTTCCAACTCCCCTATGTTTTCCCTCAACAATAGCTACAGAGTTACCACTTCTGAAGAGGGAGAAGGGCTGGAGGCATTTGCTGTGCTGTGTTCTATTTTGTTTCTCCTATTTCTTCTCCCCTCCACCTTCTTGAGTAAAGTGATCAGCTATAGCTACAGGGTGAATGGAGGAAAAATAAAAATATTCATTTACTTCTTCTGTTGGTTCCCAGGTGATTATATTATCATTGCCTCCCTCACAATATATATATCCCATTTTTGTTGTGGAAGCAACAATTTGTTTATCCATCAAATAATCAGACATAGAGCATTACAAAATGCCATGTAGAAAAGTATAGAAAGTTAAGATTGGGTATTTTAGCCAGCATTTTAAAAAACATACATATACTCATGGATTATGATGCTTTTTAAATGCTTTTTCTGAAAATGTAAACACTGTTTCATATAGAGGATCCAAATAAAGAAATGGAACTGAAAACTTTGATAACCCTTCTCCCTGTGTTTTTTGTGTTGCTAATATTCCACATAAAGTGTTCTAAGTCTCGAACCCAGAATATTATTAAAATTCTGAAAGAATTTTCTAATTCAGGGGAAATTGTCATATCACAACATATTCAACTGAAACAGAATTCAGAAGTGACTTGTTTTTATTTTTAATAGAAGGGAATAATTTATGTGATGGTTTTATTTGGAACATCTTATTTTCTTTAGGAGGATATTCGGAGTCAAGATTTATGTCTGTGGTCACATATTAGGAATCTGCATTCCCCTTGTTCATTTTTATATAACTTCTGCATTTTAGCTGATGTTTAAAAATGGTACACTTCTAAGTGGATCTGCATTACAATAAGTAATTGTTAATAAAAATACAATTATTTATGTTCAGTTACTGTGATTTAAAACCAAACCCTCTACATATTATAAAATTCATAAAATGACTTTAGGATGTAAAGAGGATATTTCCTGTACATAAATGATCTTTAAAACTGCAAAAAGGGATACGATTTAATATGTTAACTGAAAACTTTAAATGTTTCTCTCAGATAGAAATGTATATAGCATGATAGTATGGATTCTGGACTGTAGTTTGAAAGAAAGCAACAGTGAAAATGAATTTCATGCCAGTAGACACTTTAAAAACTAGATTTAGCAGCAGTCACATTAGCTTAGATAATGGGAGAATTTTTCTTCATTGAAAATGCTCTGTGTCTCTTAAGAAGGACTTACTGAGGCAGCCTGCCATCTAGCTTTTTCACAGAAAAACAGGCTTACAGACTGCAGATGAGAGAGTCTGGAGCAGCGACAATTTTAACTTAGCCATTCCTAATTTATCTCAAGCATATTCAATTCATCTTCACTGCTCTATGCACACAGGAACACCAGATTGCCTTCCCTGGGGAACAGAATGCAACCAGGGATCTAGAGAGCTGTCACATTCCAAGAAATATTTAAATTGTGCTGATTTTCTTCTGGAGAACTGAGCACAGGGAATGAAACTCTCCATCAAGTCATAGCTTTGCGGGCAATAGATCAGAGGATATTGCCAGTTTTCTAATGGATTGTTGTTATCGGGCAGGTTTTCTCTGAAGGTACGTTGTTATTTTCTCAATTCATTACCCTCTCCCTATTTATCAGGTAATGATCTAATGAGCTGGGGATCCAAACCTGTAAAAAAGAGAGATGTTAAGTAGTCGGTATTGACTAAAGAATGACACCTTATTGCTGCATGTTTATAGGTGAATAATCGGATTCCTTTACTAAAGATTATTAGGGTATAGTTTGAATTGCATTATCAGCAAAAATAGGCAAAAACAGAACCGTGCTGCAGGCATTATCATAAGTTCATATTAATTCTCTTGAGGATTTTCTTTTGTAGCTGCAATATATAATGAAGGGAAATACAGACTTTAGAAACTCACTTAACCTTATACATGTTTTAATCTTTTTACATAATCATGATATTTTCTCCGTATGTTCCCTAATACAAAACTTTGTCTCAAATGCTGTTATTAATTTTGGGGTCATTGATGCTTATGATATATGAATATATGAAGGACAAAAGTACTTAAAGAAACTCCAGTAGAGTCTTCAAGAGAATATTATATCAGTGTGCTTTGTTGGCTTTGCAGCTCTTTATTTTTGAGTTTGCAAGCATCTTACTAAAATAAATTGCTATAGTTTAAGTTAAAGGCACATACTATAAAGATGTATTATTCAACTTTGTTCTGTGAAGCAAAAACCTCAGTACAGCTATAGAAAACACAAAACTATTCAGCATTAAAATGTTAAAAGCTGACAAACTTATGAATATTAACTGAACCAATACAAATAGAGAAAGCCTTATCCTGACCTGGAATTTAGCTTATTATACCTGTGATATATTAGACAGGAAGGGGTGACTTCTGTGCATGTTTCTTAAAAGTTAAAGATATGTTTGTAGGGCATTGTTCTGTGTCAGAGTAAGTAGAGGTGTAGGACAGAAAGCAAGCACATAGTAGTCACAGTGAGTTTATGAAAACTGAAGAAATATTTTAAAATATGATATGAGGGCTTTTGATGCTTCTAAGTATTTTATTGTGTGAATTCACTCAGTGAAACCTACCGTGGATTAATATTTTTACATGTCAGAAATAACTACTAGGATAGGTAGAATAGCCGGTGCATGTGGCCTGGAGCATGGTGTCTCTGCTGCCGTATTTGGATTGTTACTCAGACTTTGTGGACCCATCAATGGGTTAATCACAGGCTTGGGAGAGGAAATGGTGGCTGAGCTTCATGAAAGCTCTGGTTAAATGTGCTCTAATTTCTTTGGAGCATTTGAGAGACTATTAGAAGAATAAGGGAGACGGAGAAGGACTGAGTCACCCAAATAGTAACTTTAAGTGCATTCTCTCTTATCCTCAGAGGGATTGTAAAAACGGAAAAGGAGGAGAACAGAGTCCTCAAAGAGTACTTTTAAGTGCTTCTTTTTTTCATGAATCTTACAAGAATTGAGGAACAGGGGCTTATATTAAGGTTTCCCTATGGATTCTTCCATTTTAAAAGCTTTTTCTCTCTTTTATGGAACATTTTCCCCTCCACTCACTTAAGAAAGAAGAGAGTGAGCTAGCTCCCAGCCTGATTTCTTCCCAATAACTTGTAGCTCTGATTTAAATCTACAGAAGTGTGCTTTTGAAACTGCATACACTCCTGAGAGTCTCAGTTTCACAATTCAGTGAGTTATGAATGCCAAAGGATAAAGTGATTTAACACCCTTTTTAAAATTATCACAATTAGCTCTTCTGAAAATCTCAGACTATGTGTAAAAGAGGGCATAAGTAGGAAAAAAAGAATAACTTCAGGGAACACACTTTATGTTCTTTCAGAGTAAGATACTACCAGTAGATAATGAAATAATATTCACTTCATGTTTGGGCATGGGGAAGAAATGACAGCAGCATAGAAATATATCCTTTAATTTACATTTTGGATGTTAGATGAACAGAACAAATATGAAAACCAGGAGAGGCAGTTTCAATTTTCAGATTGCAATGAAATTTTTTATTGCTCTAACCTCCTATTAACTTTTTCTACCACAGTCTTGTTAGTGTCTCTTACCTTCCTAGAGGGTTATTCACTTACGCCGCTATCTAAATCTGCTCAGCTTCCAGATCTAGTGCTAAAACTTGTTTTACTTCATCTTATGGTGAGTTCATTGTAAAATATATTACCATAATTTCATTTTTTAGTTGCTGTTAAATATTTAATATTTACTGAGTGCCCATGATATGTTTGTGCTTAAAAGCAATATGTAGGAAGAAAATACATAATGATATTTCTCCCAAATCAGCCAGTTTATTAATATTTCAAGATTTCTAATTGGTGCCCACAGAGGAAGGCAATTAAGTCTGACTCTTTAGTAGCTACTTAATGTGCATGTAAGGCATGAACAGTCCTATATTCAGTCAATAATTTGCATTCAGCTTTACTGAAGATCCCAGACTAATCATCCAGATGTTTTCAAATTCTCCCTTAACTGTTTTATATGTCAAAGTGTCATTGTAGACAGAACACTGGATTGGGGGTAAGAAAAACTAGGTTTAAATCTGTTAATCAAGTTTGCGTAGGTCAGTCATCTCCTCCATACCTCTATCTTGTCAGTGGTATAATTGTGATAATTCTTGTGGGTAGTAAAGATCATGCACATTAAGTAACAAACACATAGTTTGTGCACAACATATGCTCAATAAGCAGTATCTGTTTTTGAACGCATTTTATCATAGTTTCACATACAGTATGTTCTATTGGAAATCACCTTGACTCTTTCTTTAATGATGTGTATGTATACCTGTGTAATATCACAGATATATTTGTTTAACAGTTTTGGTAATAAAAATAATGTATTGATAATGTAGTTATTGCTTGGCACTAAAGTACTCTGTAGAATTACTAAAGCATTACCCATGCATAGATAAAATTGGAATTTAAGATTAGTTTGAGAAATTAGTTGGCATATTCCCTGTGGCTTTCAAATAGCAAAATTATCAACCATAACTTACCAGGGAATGAAGGTAGAACTATATCTCATTTTTCCACTTTTCCCTTCTCCCAAAGGATATGGAAATAGAAGACAAAACAGTAAATCCTCTTGCTCATTATAATGTGCCCTTTGCCCCTTTCATTTGCGTTTTATTTTGCTACAGTAACTTGTCTAGTGAGATGGCCTCAAAATTCCAACTGCACAGGGCTGTTCAAGCATACAAATCCACCCCTCAAGGAACAAAGCAAATATATGAAAACTTGTATTAAAATAAAAGACAGGTTTTGCTTTGAAAAATGCTAAACATTTTTTAATGAAAGTGAAACTGTCAAATGCGAATGTTAAATCCAACCAGATGTTGACCTTAATTGTGAGTTTGAATCTTTACAAAAAGAGTATGCAAATCCAAGCTAGAAGCTGCTTTCTTTAGGTGACAAGACTGCTGAAAAATACTTTGTCTGAATTTCTCAGATACATTTCATATTGAGTGAAGCGTGTACAGAAAACCTACTTTAATATTGTGAGTTATATGGGGAGGGAAATTAAGCATAATACGAGTCGGTCTTGTATATCTGTATATATCTGTATTTGTATTGGAATTTGGAAATAAATGTACAAAAGTCTTTTTTATAAAAGGGGACCACCAAGTAATTATTTTGAAAGGCATGACAGGAAAGTATCTTCCACATTATAACTAGATCAAAATGTGGACACAAAAGCAAGCACCTGCTGAAAAGCTCTTCTTTTTTTGGTCAGTGCCAATCCTGTTTTAAATCTATGAATTTACCTACTCATCAATAAGGAGAAGGTGAAGGTTTGGATATCTGACTTCGTTTTCCAAAAGATCCTTGAAGTCCTTGTTCTATTGTTTTTTGATCCCCAACTTTGGATATTTTGGCCCAGTACTTAAGGAGATTAAAATCTGTATTCTAATTCCAACTCAGTTTTCTAATTTGTACAAGTGTGTGTGTGTGTGTGTGTGTTGGTATAATATTCATATGGTGGTGTGGAATAAATGACAGAATGTTGCAAATTAGCTTTACAGGGGCTTGTTCTTATAAGTACAGTTGATCCTTGAATAACATGGGTTTGAACTGCACAGGCCCATTTATATGCAGAATTTTTTCAATAGTAAATACTACAGTACTACATGATCCATGGTTTGTTGAATCCAAGGAAGTGGAACTGAGGATATGGAGGAACCTTCCTCCATGTATTTGAAAGGCTTAACTATATGTTATATGCAGATTTTTGATTGCTTAGAGGGTTGGTGCCCCTAACCCCCAAATTATTCAAGGGTCAACTATGCTAAAAAATGTTAATAAGTATTATTGTTTTTCTTATGACATCACCTTCTCCATGCCCACTTCTGATATTAGGTTTCCTGTATTCAGTTTGATCTTCAGACCACCTTTCGAGGGGGATCCCAGATTTGTGCTCACCTACATACTTCTCCTACCTATGGTTTCCTCCAAATAAATTGTCTTATTTACTGAACCCTGCCCCTTTGACCTAACCTTAAACAGCTTAGCCATAGTCCTTTGAGGTGCATAAGCAAATTCTTAATGGGAAAGTATCTTTAAGCTTAGTAATTCTCTCCTTATGTCTGTTGTGTATTGACAAACTAATAGGAAAGGAGACACAAAGAAAATACTGGTTAACTTGTGGCAGATATAACCTCCTCAGCCTTCTAGAGCAGAGGCTTTCTTCTATGAAAGGCCTACCAATAAGAGTTATGAGCTGAATTGTCTCTCCCTAAAATTCATACGCTGAAGTCCTAACTCCTAGTAACTCAGAATGTGACTGTATATGGAGATAGATCTTTTAGAGAGGTAATTAAGTTAAAATGAGGTCATTAGGGTGAGTCCTAATCCAATATAACTGGTGTCCTTATAAGAAGAGGAAATTTGGACACAGATACGTACAAAGTGAAAACCATGTGAAGACCCTGGAAAAAGACGGCCATCTATAAGCCAAGGGGAGAAGCCCCAGAAGAAAGCAACCCCCCTGACAATTGATCTCAACTTCTAACCTCCAGAATAGTGAGAGAAAAAAGATTCTGCTCCTTTAGCCACTCAGGCTGTGGTACTCTGTTATAGCAGCCCTAGCAAATTAATACAGTTAAACATTTTAGATTTTGTGGACCCAATGAGGTTTCTGTCACATATTCTTCCTCCTCCTCCTTCCCTCCTTCTCCTTATTCACCCTTTAAAAATGTAAAACAAAACAAAACAACAACAAAAAACAAATAAAACAAATATTCTTAGGGGCCATATTTGTCCATAAGCATAGTTTTCCAACCCTTGTTCTAGAAAGGTCTTTCAAATCCTTCCAAAGTTTGGCCAGAAGATATTCCTAAACTTCCACATTCTTACATGAGATAGTCTTACTTTACAGATGGCACCACTGATTTTTAGCCTAAAAATATAACTTGGCCCTTTTTTTCCTGCTAAAATTCTTCCAAATACCTCAATTTAATGTAGAATATTTTGATTAGAGTATTTTACATTCACTCTGAAATGACCCTCTCAAGTCCTAACGTTAGAACAAAATCTGAAAAAATATATAATAATAATAGCAGCTTACACTTGTTGAGTACATTCTGTGGGCTAAAAATATTCTGAAAACTAAACATACATTTTCTCATGTTACCTACCAACTACCTTGCAAAGTATCTGCTGTTATAATCATTTTACTGATCAGGAAATTGGAGAATAGAGAGATGAAACAATTGCCCATGGTTATTTACCATAAGTAACTTAGGTGACTTGTAAAAGTTTGGATACAGGATCTTTGGCCCAGAGTCTGGCATGTAATCAATCTACCATAATGACTCTCAGGTCATGGTAGAGTTTCATGTTTACTGTAGAAACAGGTATGAAAATGTTGGAAAGTACGTATCAAGTAGCAATTCAGGTGAAAGAGAGAAGAAATGATATAGTGCTTATTTTAATCCTACATTTTATGTGAATGAAGTAGGTATGATAGTTTAGTTTTGTAATTTCTGTTTGTCTTTTCTTATATAGAATATAATTTAGGACGTTTTTTTCTCCTTAAAATATCATATAGTGAGAGAGTATGGATAAAGAAGGTAGTTTTATCATAGAAAACCAAAAGAACAAAATGGCATAATTTTGAAGCTCACAGGAATTTCATATTTAATTTCACCTATAAGCATGTTAATACTTAATTTAATAATTCCTATTAGATGGAGAAATCCATGAAAAACCAAACTGACAACTGGAGTATAAATACTCCATTATTTCTAGTCTTTTTTTTTTTTTTTTTTTTCTGTACGCGGGCCTCTCACTACTGTGGCCTCTCCCGTTGCGGTGCACAGCCTCTGGACACGCAGGCTCAGCGGCCATGGCTCACGGGCCCAGCTGCTCCGTGGCATGTGGGATCCTCCCGGACCGGGGCACGAACCCGTGTCCCCTGCATCGGAAGGCAGACTCTCAACCACTGTGCCACCAGGGAAGCCCTCTAGTCATTTTAATAGTATCAACAGGTAGTAGATTTGAATGTGCTTGTACAAGGACCTGTTTGAGTGAAAACTGCCAAGTGGCAATTCTGCTTTAATTCTAAGAAACATATGTTGTATACTGTGTGAATATCTAGGTTGTCCTTTTAAATTTCATCAATACATCTGATATGCCTTCAGTATTTTTGTAGAACTGAATCATATTTTCTAGCCAAATTTGAATTGGTAGAACATCTTTAAAAAGAAAAATAGGCCAGCACTCCCATATGATATAAGACAGTTGACCTACTTTATAAATTATTCTTACGTCACCTCATTTGCATAACTGAATCCTTGTGATGTTGTCAGATGTTTATATTTCTAATAAAGAAATATAATCATCATAAAGTGGAAGGTTGTCAGTCACCTGCCAAAGTCAATCAATGTGAAAAACCAGTCTTAGTAGTTCCAGCTTTTAATTATAATTTCTAGTAATTAAAATATATGCTTGCGTATATGAAGAACCTTAATAAAACACTATTATTGTTTAGGAATTTATTATAATGGGCCCTGTTATTTTAGGCTCTGGTAGGTTACTGTTCATTTAGAGCAAAACCAAAGTAAAATTTCTTTGTATATTTTCATTGGGACTGGTGGATAATATGGGCATTCTATTGTTTTGGAATTATTTTTTAATAGGAACTTAGATTTATTATCTCTAAAAATAGTTTTATTTATCTTTAAGAAGTATGTGCGTAGGCATGTGAATGTATGTGTGAAGGTATTTGTGTGCATGTCTATGAGTGTCATGTGTATTTGTGTTTTTTTTTCAAGAATTACCCACAGAAGACTTGAAACACAAATCTTTAGTTCACAGGCAGAATACTATTGAGAAGCATCTTCTCACTAGTAAATGGACCCTGAGATATATAGAAATTAGAGCATTAAACCCCACCCTGGTTTATCTTGCAACTCTCTCCCACCATACTTTTACTTAGTGTTATTCCTCACAAAATAATTCACGTGTTAGAAAATATTCTACCAGGGATTTTTTTTTTCTCCTTTGGATTATCCTTATGAAGTCAAAATTGGGAATATTCTAGGGAAAGGAAAATCTTTAGGAGAATTGGTGGAATTTACATGAAGGAATGAAGATTAGCATTGAAAAGAAGATACTGATTTCTAGGTTGTCAGTGGGGGTAGGGGTGGGCTAGATCTTGAGAATAATGTTGGGAACTGGGATATACACATAACAAGAATTCTCTGAAGAGTTTAAGTTTTTATGTATTCTCCTTTGATAGTGAGAGTAGTTGTATTTGTCATTAGCTTCAAGTCTTGTTTTCATTTTGTGACCTCTAACAGCTATCTCTGAACCTTTGGTAAACACCCACGTAGACCACAGGGTAGAGTGTAGACTAAATCTACACTAAAGGAAAAATCTTAATTTGCATATATGTACACATAGACAGATAGAGTCATGGATAGACAGACACATACCTACAGACCAATTCGTACAGCCCAACAGATATGCAAACAGTAACAGGCAGACAGACAAAAGACATGTAGAGAAAGATTGACAGATAGGAACTGGTAATGGGACAGGGATGGTAGACCAATATACAGGGACAGGCAAACTGACAGCCAGCCAGAAATATACTGCAGAGAGATATGGATGAATAGACAGAAAGGTAAGCACAGACAGGCAGTTACAGACACAGAGATACTGAACAGACAAGGAGTCTGAGACTCAGACCCACGCTCTAACATGGACAGGTAGGTCTGGCCACTGAAAGGCATAGATATAAATGTCGACATGTGTGTGTATACATACACTATACACTAAAGTGTTACCTTATACATTCATGAGGTAAAATTCAGTAATAAGCCATTTTTATTGCTTATTAAAGGATCATTTTTAAAATATATTCATCTATGCATTTTTTCCCACTACACAGATGCAGTATAAAGAACCATAGATATGTATGTCAACATGCTTTGTCATTCCCTTTATCTATTATTTCTGTCTTTGGGGAAGAGAAACAAAAAGTCAAGTTATTGTGAGGTTGCTATTGAAATGTTCCCTTAAGCTCTTTTCAAGCTTTGTAATGTAATAGACAAGTCAGAATTCAGACAAGAAAATGATCAGTTTTCTTTCTTCAGGAGAAATGACAACAATTATAAAACAAGCAAACAAAAGAACAAAACACTTGTGCCATGAAAACATTATTAATGTCAAAAAAATTATTGCAACCTCAGTCATTTGCTTTGGGTCACTGAAATTACTTCTAAGTTATAAATGCACTTGATAATTTTTCAGCAATAAATTGAGAAAAGCAAGGGGAAAATATAATGCTTCTGTGATTGAATGGAATGTTAACAGCTTGAATGGACATATATCAAACTTTTAAAGTCTTGTAGAAAGTTTTGATTGTTGCATTATATTTTACTGCTGATTTATTTGAAATCGTTCCTCAAAATGTTTTTTTAAATTGTAAGAATGTGTTTAAAGAATGGTAAAGTCTAGTAGTTATTTAAGAGCTGCTTTTAGAGGTTTGGAAGGTTATATAGACTATATAATTAAATGTATTTTTTAGATTATTAACATTAGATAAGTACTTTGCATGTAGTATCTTGCTGGTACTTGTAACCATCCTTATTTTTAGTGGTAGGTGGGCATAATCAACCAGCTCAACACTTTAAACAATCTTTCATATTATTTTAAAACTACTATTGTGCATCACATCTGGTACTTTTACAAATTAATACATACAAAATTGAGATTTGTATTTTCCTATCAGTTTACTCTTTTTGGAGAGGAGGTATTTTCCTTTTTATTTTAATCGCTGAAAAGCACACATAGTTATAGGATAAACCCTCCTTTTAAACATCTTTATTGAGGTAAATTTATATACCGTAAAATTCATAAGTTTTAAGTGTCTAGTTCAGTTACTTTTAGCACATTTACTGTTTGTGCAACTATCACCACAATCCAGTTTTAGAACATTTCCATCACCATAAAGAGACATCTTATTTCTACGCAGAGTCACTTTCATTTCTTACTTCAACCCAAGGGAACCTCTAATCTACTTTCCGCCTCTCTATATTTGCTTTTTCTGGACATTTCATATAAATGGAATCAGGCAATATGTAGTCTTCTGTGTCTGGCTTCTTTCACTTAGCATACTGTTTTTGAGGTTCATCCATCTTGCAGCTCCTTTTCATTACCAAATAATATCTCGCTCTCTGGACATACCAAATTTTGTTTATCCATTAACCAGGTAATGTGCCTATGGATTGTTTCTGAGTTTATTTTTTGGAGTTGTTCACTCTCAAAGAGTGAAGACTGTGTTTATTTTATAGATTCTCTATTCATAGCATGAATGTGTACTTGGAAACTAACGTTCAAATTAATTTACACTATGTTGAAGTTTACAGGACTCTTTTTCTAAAAACTATGAATGAAGCAAAGCTAATTCAAAGTAAATGTTTGTATGTAGAAGTATATTAAGGTAATGCATATTTATATATTCTCACCTGAAAAGCTTAGGGTACTTGTTTTAAATATAAATAATCTTATTTACTTGCTTTATATAAAATGTATCTCAAAACAGCAATATAAATGACAAATACACAGACTAATTTTTTTATTATATTGCTTGTTGTATTCCTATTGAAGATAAAAAAAAATTCTTGTAAAAGTTTTAATGTTTTCTGACTGAATAAACTATTTTAGAAATATATAGTCTACAGATAATAAGCTTTATTTAACCCTTTTGTTGGTAACAGATTTTACATTTAAAATGCATATATTTCTATTTCTAGAATTTTTTAGTGCTTAATCTTAACAACTACCATGAATTATTATGTGACAGCTGTTTAAGTTTTGATATTAAGAGTTTGCTAACATAATGAAAACGGGTTAGGTATCAATTTCTAAATCATATTGATGACTGAGGCCACCTGTGTGTTAGCCTGATTATCTCTATGGTTCCTGTCATTCTCTAAATTTACCAATGTCCCAGGCAGCTTGCAAACCTTTCTAGGAGGCTTATACTTCATGATGATCTTTCTACTTCATTTATTTGTGACTAATTGACATGGAACCCTGTCTTTATTCATGTCTTTTATTTTGAAATATGTAACTTGGATATGAAGCAAAATTTATTTGACTTTAAATGGATTTTATTTCTGCTATTCACAGTCAGAAAACCAAACATATGGTTTACTGCAACAATTTTTATTAGTTTAAGTGTGTGAAATGCACCTTTTCCCAAGATACTTTTCTTTTGTTCACCTTTTAAGTATAAAGTTTTATTGTTCACCTTCCTATTTTTGTTCTGTATTTGCTCAGTCTGGGTGGTTGCATCCATTGCTATACCTTCAACTCCATCTAAGTCTATTAGAACTCTGGTCATGGCTTCTTTCCTTTGATTCTGACATGGTACTTTAATGTTGAATATCCAGTAGAAACTTCTGTTTACATAAAACACTGTAAAATATTTATTCTATAAATTATAAAAAATAGTGCATATGTTATTTAAGAGAATACAGATATTTTCCTGTTTTATAATGTTTTGGACCATGTCCATGATTGCACCAGAAACACAGGTATTGGATTTCTGTTTTCCATCATTATTCTCATGGATGCTATAAATGCAACGTAATCTCTTTCTGCTATTAAAATGGCCCAGTCTTTACTATCAATTGAATGTGCTCTCATACTAAAGCAGTTTTCCAATAAACAAATAAATGTCTTGTATCTTTTAATTTATTACCATGAAATATTTTTGTTTTAATTCTATAAGTTATGTTATTCAATTTTGCCATCTATTAAAATTTGAACTGCTTTTCTAAAAAAAATTAAGTACCATATTCTCTCAGTTACCATAGAAATATAGAGGATTAGTAACAGAGATAACTAAGGAGTTTCTTTGCCTATCTTTGGAATTTTTCTTTTTGAACTGAAATAGTAATTTTATTGTACCTTATATTTTAGAAAAAGCAAACATTGGATAAAATTATAGAACTACAAAGTTAACATTTTACTTCAGATTTAGCAGAACATTCCCCATTCCTACTATGTTTCAATTTAACTCAGTTGCTGATTTCCAGAAACAAACTAGAAATGTTGTAATGCATCAGCCTAAGGAGAGCCCCACAAACTCTCACAGAAACTACCCCATTCTGACACATGCCCACTACCCACAAAACACTATTTCTGTGGAATTCTTTTCATTATGATCCCTATGTATCCATGGATGAAAAATGCAATGAACTGTTTTGGGTAAAAAGACATTGCCTGTTAGGTTTTACTCTGCAGGCATCATTTAAACAAAAATGATTGTGATGACATTATTGAAGGCATGGATCTATCAAGAAAACTTTGGGTATACTTTTTAACTTGCAGTTGAGTAAATATCTTAAATTACCACATGTGCAAAATGGGAGATACTTACAGTGGACTTTTGGGGTTCCTGAATTGCAGCCACTTTTTTAGCTGATCCTGCCCTGCATCCTACCAGATTAGTAGAGGATAACTATGACCTCATGACCTAAATTACAGCAACTAAATTCTCTTTCGCTAGAATCTAGAGTAGGGTTATACAAACTCTAATCAATCTTAATTTGGTGTCTAAACTGGGTAGTCAAGTACAGATGGAATTTGTCAGCCATTTGTTGGCTATGTGCAAATGGGAAAGAACAAGGCAGTTTGCAGAGAGCAATATGGGAGAATGAAGCATAGGGAAGTGGGGATGAGACACCCAATAGTCACAGTAGGAGATGTAGTGATAGTCTGAATAGCTTTTCTGGGTCCTGGTTGCACTCACTTTCTGCTCTTGGATTCTGGGAACCATCAAGTACCCCTGTATCATTCCAATTGACCTGAAGCAGGTTCTTAGCACTCTTGCCAATCATACTCACCTCCTCATTACTGCAGTCTGTTGCTCTTTCAGAAAATTATTTCAATAGTTTTTTTTTTTCTTAAACCTCCAACCCTCATTTTCTCATTTCTTGTTTTAATCAGAAGAGAGATTTTTTGTCTCCTCTTCAAGAGACACTTTAGTATCACAATGTAAGATGCTGGTAAGCAGCTTACTCTCTGGAACCAGTGATGATGTGTTTGAGACTCAGCTCCACCACTTATTAAAACTATTAAAATTAAATTAAATTAAATTAAAAAAATATAATTTCTATCTTTAAGTGTTCTCTGTCCCCTTGATATCTTAAAGGTTCAGAGAGTTGAAATTAAATATTCTCTAATGTATTTTCTTCTCCTTGTATTCCCTATATATTTGTTTATGCATTTTGAACTGCTTGTTTGATATGTAGATGATCATAATTATTTTATCCACAGTGTTACTTGTCCCCTTTAATGTTATAAAGACCCCTGATTTAGGTTGTTAATGCTTTTTGGCCTGAATTCGCCCTTGTTTATTACTGATATTGTAGACTCTGCTTCTTTATGTTTGAATTGCCTATGTCTTTGCACATTTAAAAAAATCTTTATGAATCATTTTGCTTCAGGTTTATCGTTTATATACAGCAGAGAGTTAGGATACTTTTGAAATCTAGTATGAAAATCTTTCTCTTTTAAAAATTTAGTTTAGCCAATTTAAATGTAATAATTTGAGAAATGTTTATGAGTTCCGTTTTTTTGTTGTAAGCTATTATCAGAAAGGTGAAGAATGAGCATAACTCCTGCTTTCTTTATTCTTTCCTCCAACTTTGGTGTTTATATCATTTCTTCATTGAGCATACCTTCTGTTCTTCACCCCAAACCCCACATTTGTTTTAATCTTACATCTATAGATAAATGTGTAAAATGCCTCCACAGTTGCTAACTCCATAGGGTTTTTCTGGTAGTCTTTTGATTGGCTGATTAGTACCTATATCAGAAACAGTTCATAGAAAAATATTTTATTGCTTTTGTTCTTGAAAAATTATTTGACTCAAATAAACTCTTTGATTCTTAGTTTCTTTCCTTATTTTTACATTTTATTCTCACATGAAGACTCTTCAGAACAATTCTGAGATTAGCCATTTTTCTGGCTTAATCTCAATTTAAAGGAGATTTATTTTGCCTGACTGCCTATAGCACCTTTTTTATGGCATTTTTATGTTTGATGTCAAGTAATTTTACTAGGGTGCGCTTCAGTGTTGACAATTTGGGATGATTTTTTTTCCCTGGGATATGATACCCTCTTTTAAATATGTAGTTTCAAGCCCTCTTTTGCATTATATATTAGCTTTTTTCCATTATTTCTATTTTTTTCAATGGGGATCCACTTGTACAAATGTTGACTCTCTTGTGTAAAAGCATCCTCTGTGTACACTATGTGTGCTGGACAGCTTTGGCAGAAAGGCTAGAACTGGAGTGGGTGCAAGTCAGGGAGTATCCTGGGGCACACGGAGTCAGGGCTGCATTTGTGGGATGGCTAGTGCTGGAGTGGGCATGGCCTGAGGTGATTTCAGGGTGTGCTGTGCCAGGGCCACCTTTTGGGGAGTGGCTACAGCTGGTGTAGGCCAGGGACTTCAAGGATCTCTGGCAGGCCAGCTAGAGTATTTGGGCCATATTTCTTACCTGTGCCATCAAGGTAGAGGGGGAACATACAAAATGGCCTACACACAAAATAGTGGAGAGAGTTCTACCACTTCCCCACTTGTTTGGCAGATGCTTTAGGGTTAGCACACGGATTCCCTTCACATATTGTTTAGGTGCCCTTTAAACCACTGCTTTTTTGTTGTGCCCCAGGGTGGGTAAGTTTGCACATAGGCCCCCTCAGTAATATGTCTCCCCACTGCAGGTCTCCATGTCAGGAGTGGGGTCTCTGTTGATATCATGGCTTCACCTCTCCTACGCATTTTTATGTGGTCCTTCTATGGTTGTACAAAAGCTGTTCAGTCAGATCTCAGTTCTTCTTCAGGAGGAATTGGTCTATATGTAGGTATAGATTCTGTGTGTCCATAGAGGAGGTGAGTTCAAGGTCTTCCATCTTGGCATATAAGTCTAAAATGGTTGTTATTATATTTTTTACTTTCTCCTTTACTCCAGTATAAGTTCCATGATAACAGTAATTTTTTTCTTCTTGTTACTGTTTAATGTTCACATCTAGAACAATATCTGACATTTATAGATATATTGTACATGTGTTGGGATTAAGAAATATTACTGGACTTTTTCTTAATATTTTTGTTGATTAAAATAGAATTTTTTCCTGACATAATAAATAATTAACAATTTATTTAATCGATACACTTCTAAGAATGTTAAAGGTATTTATTCAATTTTAAAGCACATCTGTTGGTTAAATAGTATAATTATGTTTATTTTACAGATGAAGGAATTGGGGAAAGAGAAATTAAGTACTGCTTATAAGTGATGGAGAATGATTTAATTTAGAATTGTGACTCTTAACCAGTTTGATATATATCTGTATATCTCTCTGTATAATCACAATTACTGATTTAAACATAGCCTGCCCTTTTCAACTTTTACCTTTTTGCTCATACTACTGGATACACCTAGAATGTCAAATTTTTGAAAAATCGCATTTCTTCAAAGATCTTTCAAAGTGCAAGTCAATGATACCTCTTCAATAAGCCGTGTTAGATTCTTCTCTGTCACAAAATTATATTCTTTTCCTCTGGTGCCAGTGTTGCTTCTTTTATTCATTTATTTTGAGTGATCTTCTTTTAAGCTGCATTACAAAAGCTGTATTATGATGTACAGGTTTTTAACAGTCTGCTCTAAACCTGTCCAAGATTCCATTTTTCTTCTACATAAATGACATATCAACTGCATGTTGTCTTGTAAATTCATCCCACTTTCTTTCCAATTAACTTGTTTTGTCTGTGCAGATTCATTCTTTTAGATATTCTTCCATCCATCTTACCACAATTACATTCCATTATATTGAAATATATAAACTCAACATCCCTATATATGTGTGTACACATGCACACACACACACACACACACACACACACACACACACACAATGGAATATTATTCAGCCATGAGAAAGAAGAAAATATTGACATTTGTGACAACATGGATGTACCTTAAGGGCATTATACTAAGTGAGAAAAGTCAGAGAAAGACAAATACTGCATGATATCACTTATGTGTGGAATCTTAAAAAGTCGAGTTCACAGAAATAGTAGAATCATGGTTACCAGAGAGAATTGGGGAGAAGCTTGTCAAAGGGTACAAACTTATAGTTGAAGGTGAGTAAGTTCTGGGGATCTAATATGTATATACCTCACATCTTCTTTCTCCATTCATCTGTTGATCAATGCTTAGGCTATTTCCATATCTTGGCTTGTGAATAATGCTTCAGTAAACGTGGAGTGCAGATATGTTTTTGATATCCTATTTTCATTTTCTGTGGATATACCCAGAAGTGAGATTGCTGGATCATATTGTAAGGTCTATTTTTAAGTTTTAAAGGAACCTCCATAGTATTTCTCATAATGACTGAACTATTTACATTTCCATCAACAGTGCACCAGGGTTCCCTTTCAATCCAGTTTAAAAATGGACAGAGAAACCAAACAGACATTTTTCCAAAGAAGACATACAAATGGCCAACAGGCACTTGAAAAGATGCTCAACATCACTAATCATCAGGGAAATGCAAATCAAAATCACAATAAGATATATCCTCACACTTGTTAGAATGTCTGTCATTAAAAAGACAACAGATAAAAAATGTTGGCAAAGATGTAGAAAAAAGGGAACCCTGGGTACCTACTCTTATTTGTAATAGATATGCAAATACATACGTTGCATCTGCTTAGGTACCAGAATCAGTGACAATGCTTATGTCAATAATCTGTTTTCCTTAATGTCTTAGTCAGCTTGGGCTGCCATAAGAAAATACAATAAACTAGATGGCTTAAACAACAGAAATTTATTTCTCTCAGTTCTGGAGCCTGAAAGCCCCAAATCAGGATGTCAGTATGGTTTGGGGGTCTGGTAAGAACTTTCTACCTGACTTGCAGGTGGTGTCCTTCTCACTGTGTCCTCATATGGCAGAAGAAGAGAAAGAAGGGAGACGCAAGGTGGAGGTGACTGGCTCCTCTCTGCTGTCTCTTCTTATAAAGGACTTAATCCCATGACGAAGGTCCCACCCCTACGGCCTCACCTAAACCTAATTACCTCCCAATCTCCATTTGCAAATGCCATCACATTGTGGGGTTAGGGCTTCAACATATGAATTCTGCCAAGACACAGTTCAGTACATAGCACCTAGATTTGGCCCGCCCAGACACACAAGTTTTAAGAAAGGCAATCAAAGGATCAAAAGTTTTTACGAAAATATATTACAAGAGATTAGGTTGTATCTATGTTTCTATAAGTAGGGTAGAATTCTATACTAGAAATTATATATAGAGAAATTCTGACTATAGTGATCCATGAATATTTATATTGTTCATGCTACTTATTACTTATATGATTTATTTATTTGTTTCTTCATGTCTATTTGATAAAGGAGTTAAAAATCTTGGGCTTCCCTGGTGGCACAGTGGTTGGGAGTCTGCCTGCCGATGCGGGGGACGTGGGTTCGTGCCCAGGTCCGGGGGGATCCTGCGTGCCACGGAGCGGCTGGGCCCGTGGGCCATGGCCACTGGGCCTGCACGTCTGGAGCCTGTGCTCCGCAACAGGAGAGGCCACGGCAGTGTGAGGCCCGCGTACCGCAAAAAAAAAAAAAAAAATCTTCCCAGTATGGGGTAGCTTCATATCAAGTATAGCCCGGAAAATCTTTAGAGCCCTACAGTATCCCACAACCATTCTGTAGCCCAAGTGTATTTGTAGTGATTCTGATACTTACGGATCTGTGTTATGTCTTTATATTCTGTCAGCAACAATCATGCAAATCAACAAATATTTATTAAAGACTAAGTAAGAAGAATACAGAATAGTATATAGTCCTTACACTTCTGGAAGCCTATGAAGAGTGACACATAATATACTAGATAGTAGTGCAGAAATATAAATTAGCATAGGCACAATCGGATCACATAGTAGGGACAAATAACTCAGCCTGGGAGAAGGTGAATTAGGGGAACTCTTCTTTTTTAAATGATGCCTGAGCTTAGGCCAGCTTCCTTTGAAATAGCAACTCCAGTTCTAAGATTTTTATCCTAAGGAGATATCACAGAAATATGGAAAGATATATGTCCAAGTAGCTTCCTTGCTATATTAACAAAAACTTTGGAATCAACCTAAGTGTTCATTAGCATAATGGAAGTTAAGTAAATTACATACTTAACATTAGCTCAAATAATATTCAGTCATTGAATGTAATACTATAAGCCTATATTAATTGAAAAGCAATAATTTTGCTTTTAGTTGGAGGTAAAAGATCACAGAATGAATGTGAGCTGCCTTTTATGTGAAATGGAATAATACAGTGTAGCTCCTCTGTGTGGTGTAGTTTCTAATTTTTTTTAAGTTTTCTTTTGTTGTGCTTACATTGTTCAGGTTTTAGTCATTTTGCAAATCTGAAACAGTTACTAAAAATGTATAGGAATAATGGATCCTTTAAGAAGACACATATTATCTAACATCCATTCTAGTAACTAAAAACAGAACTTGAAAGAATTTAAAAATCTTTGCTGATTATTGCAGATAAACTCAGTAAAGAAAACCTTTATTTTAGGATTTTAATTAATATCTGTTAATTATATATGAAAAATAATTATGATCATGATTCTATAAAAATAGAATTTTCTTACCAACACTACCAAAATAGGAATTAATCTTGCCAAAATGATCTAAAGTACTCAATATTTAAAGAATTAAAACCTCAAATTCTAATTTTTTATTATAAGTAATTTGATATTCATGTATTCATAAATAAGAATATCATGTCTATTTTATAATCTTACACATCATTTTGCAGTTGTGAAACTTCATGCAAATGAGTATATCATTAATAGATTGGTAGCTAATATATCATTGTATATTGTAATTTACTAGCATTTTAAAAATTATTTCATTAGTGTTAAAATAACTAATATTAAAATGCTTTGAAATTCACTTCGTGGTAAATGTTACGAAGCAACTTGGATCGATTTTTTATCAAAGAACATTTAAGGCAAATATAAATTTGAAATGTGGCTGTGTTCAGAGCGTTGACATTTCTGTGAGTTGAGATACATTGTTAAAACTTTATATATAATAAGTTAAATTTTAAATAGGGTATTCCTTGTACACTAAGAGATATCTAATTTTGTGATACTTAGAAGCTTTTTATTTGTTTCACACAAACAGTACTATCCTCAATTTGCAAATTGAAAACAATATATAATAGATGGTCATCTAGTTCTTTGATTCATTAATAAAAAAAGACTTTTTTCCTGTTCTGCTAGATTTGGAACTGTGGCATGAGAAATCGACAAGACCCATTTTCTCTTCTTAAGAAACTCAGTCTAAAAATGTTCTTTTTTTCTCTAATCCCTTTGTACCTTCTGCTGCACCTCAGGATGACCTGGGTAATTTCTAATTCTCTTCCAGTCTCAGCTCCAGCACCACCTTTGGTTTAAAGTGTTTCTTGACGTTCTTGCCTCGCTCCATATGCAAGACTGAGTTAGGGAATTCCTCCATGTGCAGCAAACATCAGGGGCCCCCATCTTCTGTAATAGTAATCTTTTTCATTTTAAGTGTAGCTTGTTGACTTATTTTACTCTACCTTCCCACTCCACATCTTCAGTACGAAGAACATTTGGCATAATATTAGTTTAATATTATCAAGAGCATTCTAATTCATACTAATTTGCTCAAAAGGGTCACCCATTCTTACAGATTCTAAGGGTGTCTACTTTTCTTTCTGCTGCCTTTTAGTTCTCTAACTTCCCATTCTTCCTTTTTGAAATCCCCTTTATTTAACTTAAGATGGAAGTCAGTCTTTCACAAGCTAAATCCTCATTGAATCCTTGAATGGCAATGAGGGAGGTTATAAGTAATTAGTAACTATCCCTTTTTTCTCTTTTACTTTTGCAGATTTTGAAAACTACAAAAATAGTAAAAATAAAAACAAGTACTCATATTCCAATTTCCCAGATTTATCCACGGTTAATATTTTGACATTTATTTCCTGTCTTTTTCCTTCATATGCATTTATATTGCATCAGTGGAATATGAGTGTATTTCCCTTTAAAAGGTACAATATTAAGAAGCTTAATTAGCCCATGTGCATAAAGAAGTCAGATTCTCTACCCCATTTGCAGATATAATGACTTTTATAGGTTTGAGGTGTAGACTTCTACTCCATTTTTAAACATTCATATTCATATAGGAGTGACAGTAGATCTTGTTTGGTATTACTTTGTGTGTTTTAATTTTTTTAGCTTTATTAAATAATATTATGAGACATGAACTATATTATATTTCTTTGTTTTCCATTTAGTATTTTCCCAGGGAGTCTTCTAAATTATTACACATAGATTTAGTTCCTTTGATTTCTATAGAGTATTTCAGTCAATAGATGTTCCATTATTTATTATTGCTTGCTTTATTTATGCACATTTAGGGTGTGTCCTGTTTTTCACTATTATAAACAATGTTTTACTAAAGTTCTTTTTAACATTTTGACATGTCTTAGTTTCCAGAAATGTTTTTCTGAGGATACTTAGAATTACAATTGTGAACATAGGGAATACGTGTTTTCAAATCACTGTTTCCCCCAAAGTTGTATCAGTTTATATTCCTGTTCGATGCTTGATCTAGTCAGATCTTTTTTCAAAACTTTCCTTTTTTCTTTATCTCCTAAAATAATTCATAAACTATAATTAAAGTTTCTTTTTCCTATAAAGTCACTTATATCAAATTGTAGTGCTCTTTATTTTAAGAAACTTTAAATGAGACCATATGAGAAAAGCTTTATAGAGAAGAAAATACCACAGTGTTCAGTATCATTCTCAAGGAGTATGTATGGGAAATTCCAGGAAATACAAGCTCTGTCTGCTTGGCAAAATGTGAGTTTACACACAAACTACTCCACACATTATTTTAGTAAATACTTATTCAACAAATATATTTTTATGTCTACTATAAGAAGAGCATCAGGCAGTGTGAGTAGGAGGGAACAGACAAGGTGTGAGAACAGTGGAGGGAGATAGATTTTGATCATCTGGAGCTTTATTTATCTTGCAGCTAATTCTGTTAGCAGTACTATGTAATTAATACCCAGGCAGAGGTCTGTCTTTTCTTGTAGCACCAAATATCCAGGCTAACACCTTGCCCTCTCTTTGCAGCTTAATTTGATCCTACCACAAATGTCTTATCTTCCCAGGACCTTGAGCATCGTCACTGAAATTTTCTGAGACTTAAAAATAGCATTGACTGAGCCAGTGGTCCCATGGTGAAAAATAATATATAGATAATTCAATCAGGTTTGTAGATTTCAAAGCCATTTTCATTTTCCTGATTGCTTTTCTCCACACGCATTATCAAAAATAATGAGGATTTCCTCACTAGCATGTAATTCTATTTGCCTCTCTTATCTATGTATAATATATTCCATTTTGCTCTTTATGTTTATACATGACAGCTGAAATGAGTGAGAAATGAGTAAATGATATGATGGCAAGAATGTATCAGTTGCCTTCTTCATTATATTTTAAAATCAAAGCCAGCAATTTAAAACTGTTTTTCAGTGCTTCTTTTTAACTTACCTCAAATATTTATTGGGCACTAAGGGCTAAATTAGCCACTAGGCTAAATGCCCAGTGACTCTAAACACTCACTCACATTGCAGTTTTCTACAACTACTGTAAACAGGAAGATAGCCTGAACCTATAATAAAATCTTCCCTACTGCATTTTAAAGTGATAGTTTATTTCATCTTCAGTGATTAACCCATTCCTTATTCATTCATCAGTGCAGCCCATATACATTTACAAAGTGCCTGGTCAGGCACTTTTATACTGGCTGAAGCTACATCATTGTAGAAGAACGAAGTCCAAACTCTTTGAGGGCCGATATTCTGTTGGGATTTTCCCAACCATTTAAAATTTCTTTTCATGTATTGCATATTTACTCATTTTTAATGACTAAGTTAATTATATTTTTTCTTGAATGCCTTATTTGTTTATATATTTTTTTTATTTATTTATTTTTTTGTGGTACGCGGGCCTCTCACTGTTGTGGCCTCTCCCGTCGCAGAGCAGAGGCTCCGGACGCTCAGGCCCACCGGCCATGGCTCACGGGCCCAGCTGCTCCGCGGCATGTGGGATCTTCGCAGACCAGAGCACGAACCCGTGTCCCTTGCATTGGCAGGCGAACTCACAACCACTGCGCCACCAGTGAAGGCCTTATTTGTTTATATTTAACTTCATTTAAGATTTACCAAAGAGGATACATGGCTTAAAGACTTCCCATATAGACTGAGATTTGCTTCTTGTTTCTAATCTCCTATAGAGCTCTAATGTAATTGAGGATACTCCACCATTGGATGCTTTCCATATTTTTATTCATTGAACCAGACATGGTGGAGCTCTATTTAATGTTCTATGAAAATATTCTAAATTAGCTCTAAGTTAGTCCTTGTAAGGTGGTTCTCCAAAAAAAAAAAATGTATTCTTTGTAGTAAAATACAAATAGGATTTGATGCTTACTATATGTTGTTTTAATAGTGTGCATTAATTGGCATGAGGAAAATTTTGGAAATCTTACAATAAAGAAATATCTTTTATGCTGTTTACCTTGGCTTTTCCTAAATATATTTGAGCACAGTACACTTTTTTCATACACTACCTATTGATAGCCTAAGAAACTAGTATTTTGCATTGGACAGTTTAAGAAATTTTAGTATTATATATTTATAGAGAAAGAATAAATTATGTATAATCTGTAGTGTAGTGAATTTTACGTATTTGGGTTCTTTGAAAGCTGAGAAAGTTGTGCAACTGTTGAAAATTTGATTAAATATAGAACTGTATGCCAAGTCACAGGTAAAAAAACAAAAAACCGAAAGGTCATATCATGTCTGTACCACTTACTTGACATAAGGACTTGGGAGTTATTTTAGCTGTAATTTTTTATTTTCTCCTTTAAATAGGAGTTGCTGTTGGTAATAATACATATTATTGATACCTTGAGTTAATAAATATTTGAGGTCTTTTGTGTAGCTCTTCTACCTGGATGACCTGTAGTAAGTCTGAAATACATATGTATTTCCTCATCTGTTTAGAAAAAGATAATAACCATGTAAATCTTAGTTTGCTGTTTTCCAAAGTCGTATCATTTTGCATTCACACCTGCAGTGTGTGACTTTACAGTTCCAACACATTCTTGCCAACACTATTTTCAGATGTTTTAGTTTCAGCTTTTCTAGTGGGTGTGTAGTTGGATCCAAGTGTGGTGTTAATTTGCATTTTCTCAGTGAGCATTTATTCATATGCTTATTTGCCATTCATATAATTATTTTGGTGTGGTGTCTTTTCAGATATTTTGTTCATTTTTAAGAGTTGTTTGGATTGATGTTATCATTATTGTATTGCAAGAGCTCATTATATATTATAGATTCAGGTCCTTTATCAGATCTGTGTTTTACTAATATTTTCTTTGTCATATTTTTCTCATTTTCTTCCATGATAACTTAGGTTTCAAATTCTAGAATGGGTCTTAGCTTCATTCAACTCCTTAAAATAATTATTTCATCTAGTTTGAATATTTGTTCTAGCATTTAATATGATTTCTGAAAATCCAATATGTTCTGCTCTTTTGGATATAGCATTTTTTTTCTCTTCAGAAGCTTTAAGACTTTTTATTTGTTTGAATTTTGCTTTTTCCTATCATGTGTCTAGCTGTAGATATATTCTACTCAGGAGCTGTTGTGTTTCTTAACTTGGCAAGAATTTTATCAATTCTGGCATATCCACAGTTGTTACCTGCATTAAAGTTACCTTGCCCCATTTTTTCTAATTCCTATTTTGTCAGGCCTTATTCTAGTTTCCATGCATTTTAACCACTCATTTTGATTTTTCATTTTTTATCCCTCTATGCTTTTTCATAACTATGTAGTTCACTAATTATCTTTTCATGCTGTGCTAAACTGTAGCTTTATCTGTAAATTATTTTTAATATGCCTTTTTAAATTTCCTTATAATACTTAAAAATTGTTAGCTTTGATTTGTTATTTTACAACTTGTTTATTTATAAAATATTTTCTATAGTCTTAATTATGGTTCTTTTATCAGTCTTGGGAATTCTGATTCTCTTCTTTGTGCTTTTGAAGATAATTCATGGTGGAAATTTTATTCTTGTTTTGGATAAAGAATGAATTTTTGGTGGTACGTTTTTCTCCTGTACAAAATTCATTCAGTCTCAGGTTTGCTAATACACTTTCAAAGCATCCAACAGATGTATGGTTAAACAAACTGATACATACATATAATGGAATAATAGAATAAAAGGGAGCAAACTGTCTGTACATAAAATGATTTGGATGAATCTTCAAGAAATTATACTATATGAAAAAGCCACATCTAAAAGATGACCAGTTGTAGAATTCCATTTAAACATTTGGAAATGACAAAATTTTAGAAACAGAGAAGAGATTAGTGCTTGCCACAAGTTAGTGTTTGAAGCAGATTGGAGGGGGTGAGGTGGGGGAAGAATGGCAAGAGGGAGATGGATATAGTTATAGAAAGGCAACATTATTGTTGTGATGGCACTTTTCAGTATTTTGACGGTGGTTGTGGATAAAAGAACAAGCACGTATGGCAAAATTGTGTAAAACTAAATAAACACACACATGTGTATAAACAAGTAAAACTGGAGAATATTGAGTAAGAGTTGTGAATTGTATCAATGTCAGTATTTGGTTGTGATATTATACTATAGTTTTGCAAAATATTACCATTATTACAAACTGAGTAATGTGTACACAGAACTTCTAGGTATTTCTTAAAAGTGCGTGTAAAGCTGCAATTATCTCAGTAAAAATTCCACTTAAATACAGAATATATAAAGAAAATATGCAGTCCACAATCTAGGAAAATATATTTGCAACCCATATAACAAATAAGGAATTAGTGGAGAGAATATATATAAAACTCCTGTAAATTGATAATGAAAAGAAAAAAATACTAACAGGAAAGCAAATCCAGGGGAAAATATTTTATAATATTTTTAAAGACAATTCAAGGGGAAGAAATCAGTATTCTTAATAAACATAGGGAAAGTTGTCCATCCTCACTAGTAAAAACTACTGAAAATTAAAGCAACATGACGTAATTCCATATTCCACAATTAGAAAAACACTGATATTCAACAAGATTTTTAGTATAGATACAAGAAAAGGAAAAATATATTTCTGGTAATACGACTGGCAACATTTTGCAGAGAAATTTGCCAACTCCTATGAGTGTTGAAATGTGTACACCATAGAGCTGATAATCTTACTTCTACAAAAGTAAATTTGATTCACATCTCACTAATTAAATCCTTGACCAAAATTTTTATTATGTCCAAAATGCCTAGGATGCCAGCACTTATATCACTTACCAAACTTTTACAAGCATTGGTTTTCTGAAAGACTTAAAATAGTAAATTTATTCACAAAATTTTTTCAAATGTGCAATAAGTTATAAGCATATGTTGTTACATGTGAAGCAACCAAACTGTTGGGGAATGTGCAGATTTCTTTGACGGCTTGTGTGATTTAAAAACCTGCCATTTATTTTCTACGTGACCCAGAGAAATCACTGTGAATGTATATACTTGAAATCAATATTGTCTATTCAATAAAAACATTCATTTATGCTTTGAAGTGTTATGGCAATAATTTAAGTGTTTGTGGATATGAGGTAACATTTTTTGTTTGTCATTCATGTCAAGTTTCATTTCAATTATAATGTTAGCACCATGAGAATTACCTGAAAAGGATAAGATAAGGTAGGCAAAAATTATAAATTTAAAAATAGGTATTTAAGAGCTAGAATAACATATTCTTATTTTGGGTATATTTATATATTATGGAATATCACTAAGGACGTAGGGTGCTTGAAAGAATTAGTGAATGAATTAATGATTTTCTTCCGACAAGAACTCTGTGGGCTTAATAATATGGATAGAATTTTTTAAAGTTTTAAAAACCATTATTAGAATACCTCATGGGCAAGAGAATATTTAATTCATCTTTAATTAACTTATTAAAATTTTTTTAATTTTATATTTTTTTACAGTTTTAAAAAGTTTACCTTTGTATCCAAAGTATCTAGCACAATATGCGTTCAGTAATCACATTTTGAATATAATGAATCAAACATAATCATGCCAGAGAAGTAAATCTAAACCTGCTTACTCAGGTACTGACAAAAGGATGGAAAATATAAAGTTTATAAAATACGTACCAATACACTAATATTCCAATAATTCTAAATATATGGTGGGGAGTCATCTTGCAAGAATGAGACTAAGTATAGATTTTACATAGGTATCAATCATGATTGTCAATCATAATATTTTAGAGAATGACTTATTGACCTGGTGCCACATGGATTCCAAGATGACAAGTCCCTATGTGTAGCTGGCAATGCCTAAGAGTGAAAAGAGGAAAAGAGATCAGGAAAACAAATAAAAGTTAGTGAACGGTAGAAAAGAAGGGACCAGTTTGATATTAACATGACATTTAATAACTTTCATCAGTGTCTTATAGATTTCTGCATACAGGTCTTTTGTCTCCTTAGGTAGGTTTATTCCTCGGTATTTTATTCTTTTTGTTGCAGTGGTAAATGGGAGTGTTTCTTTAATTTCTCTTTCAGATTTTTCATCATAAGTGTATAGGAATGCAAGAGATTTCTGTGCATTAATTTTGTATCCTGCTACTTTACCAAATTCATTGATTAGCTCCAGTAGTTTTCTGGTAACATCTTTAGGATTCTCTGTGTATAATGTCATCTGCAAACAGTGACAGTTTTACTTCTTGTTTTCTGATTTGGATTCCTTTTATTTCTTTTCTTCTCTGTTTGCTGTAGCTAAAATTATGAAACTGTGTTTAATAATAGTTGTGAGAGTGGCCACCTTAGTCTTGTACCTGATCTTAGTGGAAATGGTTTCAGTTTTTCACCATTGAGAATGATGTTGGCTATGGGTGTGTCATATATGGCCTTTATTAGGTTGAGGTAAGTTCCCTCTATGCCCACTTTCTGGAGGGGTTTTATCATAAATGGGTGTTGAATATTGTCATAAGCTTTTTCTGTATCTGTTGAGATAATCTTATGGTTTTTATCCTTCAGTTGGTTAATATGGTGTATCACATTGATTGTTTTGCATATATTGAAAAATCCTTGCATTCCTGGGATAAACCCCACTTGATCATGGTGTATGATCCTTTTAATGTGCTGTGGGTTTCTGTTTGCTAGGATTTTGTTGAGGATTTTTGCATCTATGTTCATCAGTGATATTGGCCTTTAGTTTTCTCTTCTTGTCACATATTTGTCTGGATTTGATATCAGGGTGATGGTGACCTCGTAGAATGAATTTGGGAGTTTTCCTTCCTCTGCTGTATTTTGGATGAGTTTGAGAAGGATAGGTGTTAGCTCTTCTCTAAATGTTTGATAGAATTCGCCTGTGAAGCCAACTGGTTCTGGGCTTTTGTTTGTTGGAAGATTTTTAATCACAGTTTCAATTTCAGTGCTTGTGATTGGTCTGTTTATATTTTCTATTTCTTCCTGATTCAGTCTCGGAAGGTTGTGTTTTTCTAAGAATTTGTCCATTTCTTCCAGGTTGTCCATTTTATTGGCATACAGTTGCCTGTAGTAATCTCTCATGATTGTTTGTATTTCTGCAGTGTCAGTTGTTACTTCTCCTTTTTCATTTCTAATTCTGTTGATTGGAGTCTTTTCCCTTTTTTTCTTGATTAGTCTGGCTAATGGTTTATCAATTTATTTATCTTCTCAAAGAATCAGCTTTTAGTTTTATTGACCTTTGTATCATTTCCTTCACTTCTTTTTCATTTATTTCTGATCTGATTTTTATGATTTTTCCTTCTGCTAACTTTGGGGTGTTTTTGTTCTTTAATTGGTTTAGGTGTAGGTTAGGTTGTTTATTTGAGATGTTTCTTGTTTCTTAAGGTAGGATTGTATTCCTATAAACATCCCTCTTAGAACTGCTTTTGCTGCATCCCATAAGTTTAGGGTCGTCATGTTTTCATTGTCATTTGTTTCTAAGTATTTTTTTATTTCCTCTTTGATTTCTTCAGTGATCTCTTGGTTATTTAGTAGCATTTTGTTTAGCCTCCATGTGTTTGTAGTTTTTACAGTTTTTTTCCTGTAATTGATATCAAGTCTCATAGTGTTCTGGTCAGAAAAGATACTTCATATGATTTCAGTTTTCCTAAATTCACTAAGGCTTGATTTGTGACCCAAGATATGATCTATCCTGGAGAATGCTCCATGAGCATTTGAGAAGAATGTGTATTCTGTTGTTTTTAGATGGAATGTCCTATAATTGTCAATTAAATCCATCTTATTTAATGTGTCATTTAAAACTTATGTTTCTTTATTTATTTTCATTTTGGATGATCTATCCATTGTTGAAAATGGGGTGTTAAAGTCCCCTACTATGATTGTGTTACTGTCGATTTCTCCTTTTATGGCTGTTAGTATTTGCCTTATGTATTGAGGTGCTCCTATGTTGGGTGCATAAATATTTACAATTGTTATATCTTCTTCTTGGATTGATCCCTTGACCATTATGTAGTTTTCTTCTTTGTCTCTTGTAATCTTCTTTTTTTTAGTCTGTTTTGTCTGATATGAGAATTGGTACTCCAGCTTTCTTTTGATTTACATCTGCATAGAATTTTTTTTTTCCATCCTCTCACTTTCAGTCTGTACGTGTCTCTAGGTCTGAAGTGGGTCTCTTGTAGACAGCATATGTACGGGTCTTGTTTTTATATCCATTCAGCCAATCTATGTCTTTTGGTTGGAGCATTTAATCCATTTACACTTAAGGTAAATATCTATATATATGTTCCTATTACCATTTTCTTAATTGTTTTGGGTTTGTTATTGTAGGTCTTTTCCTTCTCTTGTGTTTCCTGCCTAGAGAAATTCCTTTAACATTTGTTGTGAATCTGGTTTGGTGGTCCTGAATTCTCTTAGCTTTTGCTTTTGTGTAAAGGTTTTAATTTCTCTGTTGAATCTTAATGAGATCCTCCTCACTGGGTAGAGTCATCTTGGTTGTACGTTTTTCCCTTTCCTTACTTTAGAAATGTCCTGCCACTCCCTTGTGGTTTGCAGAGTTTCTGCTGAAAGATCAGCTGTTACCCTTATGGAGATTCCCTTGTATGTTATTTGTTGCTTTTCCCTTGCTGCTTTTAATATTTTTTCTTTGTATTTAATTTTTGATAGTTTGATTACTATGTGTCTTGGCGTGTTTCTCCTTGGATTTATCCTGTATGGGATACTCTGTGTTTCCTGGACTTGATTGACTATTTCCTTTCCCAATGGGATGATTCATTGTTCAGGTATTCCACAGACTCAGGGTACTTCAAATTGTCTGTGGAGATTTAGTCCACTGCTCCTGAGGCTGCACGGTGAAATTTCCCTTTCTCTTCTTTGTTCACACATATTCTGGGGTTCAGGTTTGGATTTGGCCCCGACTCTGCATGTAGGTTGCCCTCTGGCATCTTTCTTCACCCAGACAGGAGCGGGTTAAAGGAGAGACTGATTATGGGGCTCTGGCTCACTCATGCCGGGGTGAGACAGGGTTACAGAATGCGGGGCGAGCCTGCAGCGGCAGAGGCCAGCGTGACATTGCAACAGCCTGAGGTGTGTCGTGTGTTCTCCTGGGGAAGTTGTCCCTGGATCACAGGACCCTGGCAGTGGCGGGCTGCACAGGCTTCTGTGAGGGGAGGTATGGATAGTGACCTGTGCTTGCACACAGGCTTCTTGGTGGCAGCAGTAGCAGCCTTAGTGTTTCATGCCTGTCTCTGGTGTCTGTGCTGATAGCTGTGGCTCACGCCTGTCCCTGGAGCTCATTTAGGAAGTGCTCTGAATCCCCTCTCCTCACGTACCCCAAAACAGTGGTCTCTTGCCTCTTAGGCAGGTCCAGACTTTTTCCCAGACTCCCTCCCGGCTAGCTGCGGTGCACTAGCCCCCTTCAGGCTGTGTTCACGCAGCCAACCTCAGCTCTCTCCCTGGGATCTGACCTCTGAAGCCAGAGCCTCAGCTCCCAGCCCCCACCCTCCTCAGCGGGTGAGCAGACAAGCCTCTCAGGCTGGTGAGTGCTTATCAGCACTGATCCCCTGTGTGGGAATGTCTCCGCTTTGCCCTCTGTACCCCTGTTGCTGTGCTTTCTCTGTGGCTCCAAAGCTACCCCCCCTGCCAACCCTTGTTTCCACCAGTGAAAGGGCTTCCAAGTGTGTGGAAACTTTTCCTCCTTCACAGCTCCCTCCCAGAGGTACAGGTCCTGTCCCTATTGTTTTGTCTCTGCTTTTTCTTTCTTCTTTTGCCCTACCCAGGTACGTGAGTAGTTTCTTGCCTTTTGGGAAGTCTGAGGTCTTACTCCTCTGCCAGATTGATGCTCTTCCAGTCACTGGTTCTTTGAATAGGTTTACAAATTCTGCTAGGCAAATTGAATTATGTAAGCAAAGGTCTCTCCTATAAAATGACTCTGGTTTAATAGCTTGCGCTACTTCTGAATGAAACTTATTTTAAAAACAAGTGTTGCTAAGCTTTAGCAACACTTAGATTACTTGGTTCATATACCCTAAAAAATAAAACATTGTTATATTTAAGTTAATAAAATAACTTGACTTTTACAGAATATTCTATTTAATTCTTTAAGACTTTACATCCATAATCAATTGATAACGTAATGACCAACTGATACCAAAATAAGGTATACATTTTTTAAATGCCAATGAATAGACAGTATTTTAAGCTTCCACCACTCAGCATTTATTACAATGGTATACTTCATTCATTTTTTCACTTTCTCTGAAGGAAAGCAAAACAAATTGTGCCTGATTTTCTATACACATTGTTTAGATTTAGGAGCCCTGCTTATATTAAACAACTTCTGTGCAGGAAAGAACAGAAAGATAAATAATATTAAATCACTGCACTCAAAGGAGTTCAGAGTATACTACGAAATACTCTCATGAAATTATAAAATTTACAAGGGAATTATAAAAGAAATGCTCTTAATTAATCCTGGGGAATATCTAGGTTTATTTAGTCTGTCTGGCAGTGGGGAGGGTAGGAGCATGGGATAGCTTCTCAGGCAATGACACCTAGCCAGATTTTTTTTTTTTTTTTAAGATGTTGGGGGTAGGAGTTTATTAATTAATTAATTAATTTTTGCTGTGTTGGGTCTTCGTTTCTGTGTGAGGGCTTTCTCTAGTTGTGGCAAGCGGGGGCCACTCTTCATCATGGTGCGCGGGCCTCTCACTATTGCGGCCTTTCTTGTTGTGGAGCACAGGCTCCAGACGCTCAGGCTCAGTAGTTGTGGCTCACGGGCCTAGTCGCTCCGCGGCATGTGGGATCCTCCCAGACCAGGGCTCAAACCCATGTCCCCTGCATTAGCAGGCAGATTCTCAACCACTGCGCCACCAGGGAAGCCCCTACCTAGCCAGATTTTAATGTAGAACATTACCTAGAAAGTATGCTCATCAAAGGAGGTGGGAAGAAAATTCCTGGCAGAGAAAATAATGGAAACTAACGAGAGGATGGAATACAATCAGAAGTATGAATAAAAATTAAAAGATTAAATAATATATGAATTATGGTTAATGAAAGCAGTTTTGTGTTTCATAATAACATGTTAGCAGGGCTGGCTTCATGGGCATGTAATCTGTGATGGTTTTAAGTGTCATGGAAAGGATCTAGTCAGTTATTCTGACAGAGGAAGCCACTAAGTTGTTATTATATAGAGAAAGGATATTGTTATGGTCTAAATGTTTATATCCCCTCAAAATTCATGTGTTGAAACTTTAATTCCCAGTGTGTTGGCATTAGTAGGTGGGGCCTTTGGTAGGTGCTTAGGTCATGAGAGTGGAACCCTCATGAATGGAACTAGTGTTCTTATAGAAGAGACCCCACAGAGATCCGTCACCCCTTCTTTCATGTGAAGATATAAGAAAAAATCTGATATCCTAAAGAGGGTTCTCACCTGACCATGCTGGCACCCTGATCTCGGACTTCCAGCCTCAAGAACCTTGAAAAATAAATTTCTGTTGTTTGTAAGTCACACAGTCCCTGATATTTTTTTTTTATAGCAGTCCAAACAGACTAAGGTAGATATGATGTGATTTATACCTTGGCAGCAACTGGAGATATAATTATAGTTATGGGTAAGTTATGCACACATTTAGATGATAAAGAGAATATAAATAAATGCCATGGTAATAAAATGAAGAAATCTATTCAAGACTGTGCAAGAGATAAATATATGTGACTTTAGCACTCAATAGCTTGTAAGATTGAATAAAGATTTCAACAGATTGAAGCATCTTGATTCCCCAAGATGCCAGCTTCAGTGACTTGGTATCAGTAACTACAATGAAGAGCATCAGAGGATGAGAGGTTATACAAGGATCAAGGATCTCAAACTTGAACATTTTGCCAATGAAGTGCTTTATGTCATTGGACAGTATGTTATAGGCTTATTTTCATTAATCGAAATCAAGAGAACAGTTTAAATTTTCTAAAGAATTAGAAGAGAGTTAGAGGATATATTTACATACTGTGTAATTAAAGATAAATATTCAGAGAAAAGCAGGTAGACCAGGAAGTGATAAGAGCCTGCAGACTCCATGGCTGCAATGGGTGAATGAAAAATACATTTTAAAAAAACGTAGCCAGTGATTCTGGAATATTTAATAAGCTCAATTGAAAAGAGTATCTGTTGCATTTGGCAGTTGTTGACTTTCATATGTGTAGACATAATTATTATGATGAATATAGAAGCCAGAGGTAGTGAAATGAGAATTAAATGGATTGTAAGGAAGTAGAAACAGTAAGAAAACTTGTGAGAAAAATAGAAATAAAAGATTATATAATAGTTGTTGGGATTGCAGTATTATAGGGCAGCCTTTTATTTTATTTTTTTATTTTTTTCATTATGGAGGCACTTGGGAATACTCAGGGC
Source organism: Phocoena phocoena (assembly GCF_963924675.1). NCBI lineage: Eukaryota > Metazoa > Chordata > Mammalia > Artiodactyla > Phocoenidae > Phocoena > Phocoena phocoena. The sequence goes on from NC_089229.1 coordinate 33,044,568, forward strand.
CTGTGGGGAGAAGCCAATAGATAAGAGGGGACAAAACATATAGAAGAGAGGAGATAAAGCAGAGATGAGATGAATGATGGAGAAAGGGCAGCACCAGTTTCAATAGGTGTGGTTTTTCTCAAGCTATACTTTATTCACCTTGTACAAGAAGAGGGAAATCAGGCAATGATACTGATTCAGGATCGGGGTTTTCACTCACTTTATTAGTCAAAAAGAGAAGTCTCTTTTGCTTCCCAGAAGCATAACACCTCTTGATTTCCTTTCCACATTCTTCATGGTTAGGCCACGAATCCTGCTTCTGCAACCACTGTGAAGATGTGTTCCTTATTTATTTCTCACTCTAACATGACCGCTAAGTCTGGCAATTAGTATGTCCTCAGTAAGCATTAATGCAGAAAAGGAAGGGAAAGGAGGAAAGAAGATAATGAAAGCACAGGGTGACAGAGTTTACTAGCATATACAGCTGTAATTTAGTGTGGTTGATAGCACAGCAAGTATTAGACTGCAGGGATGGAGAAAATGAAAATTGCAGATCTTAAAGGTCAGGTTAGGTACCAAACACACTTTTCCTACATAAAAATGGTTGTACTTGGGCTTCCCTGGTGGCGCAGTGGTTAAGAGTCTGCCTGCCGATGCAGGGGACACGGGTTTGTGCCCCGGTCCGGGAAGATCCCACATGCTGTGGAGCGGCTGGGCCCGTGAGCCATGGCTGCTGAGCCTGTGCTCTGCAACGGGAGAGGCTGCAACAGTGAGAGGCCCGCGTACAGCAAAAAAAAAAGTTGTACTCATGACCAAAAAATTCAGCTTGCAAACTTGCACATTTACTTCTTTTTTTTCCCCATGCTCAGGGTCAGCAAATACTTTTTGAGCCAGCCTGTAAGTTTTTTTTAAAGTTCACATGAAAATCTGTTTTTTTCTTTTTTTTAAATGAATTTATTTAATTAATTTATTTATTTTTGGCTACGTTGGGTCTTCATTGCTGCACGCGGGCTTTCTCTAGTTGCGGTGAGTGGGGGCTACTCTTCATTGCGGTGCGCAGCTTTCTCATCGTGGTGGCTTCTCTTGTTGTGGAGCCCCGGCTCTAGGCGTGCAGGCAACTCTAGGCGAGTTGTGGCTCATGGGCTCTAGCGCGCAGGCTCAGTAGTTGTGGCCCACGAGCTTAGTTGCTCTGCGGCATGTGGAATCTTCCCAGACCAGGGAATGAATCTGTGTCCCCTACATTGGCAGGCGGATTCTTAACCACTGTGACACCAGGGAAGTCCCAAAAATCTCTTTTGATGCTCTTAAAAATCACAAGGTCTGGCATGATTCTGTTTATAATTTCCCATATGGCATTATATGATTCTGCTTTAAAACCTGATTTTGAAGAGTTTTGGAGGCTTCATGTAAAGATCTCCAAGAGACTGGGGTTTAAATGTAAGCCAGGGATACCTGTGCCATTCTATATAGCCCAAGTATTTAGAAGAAGCAGGCATCAAATTTTTCAAAACAAATGTAGGAATTCCTGGGAAAGGCTTGTTGGGCAGTGGAGAGATAGAAGCTGGCCTATATCAAGCAATAACTTAAAATAATCAGGGACAACTCAGCTGTATCCAGTCTCTTTCTTCCCTCCTCCCCAACTCCCTCTGTCCCTCTCTGTCTCTCACATCCTCAGTTCCTAAATCCATTGACTCCCTGCTATATTTAAGCTTGGGTCCACAAATTAGAAAATTTAAGTTGAATTTTAAAAATCAAATGTCAGTTGTATGGGCTACTATAATGCTAAGGATTAGATGAAAGAAGTTTTGTTATACTGTACGTGATATTGTAGATATAAGTTGGGTTACTTTTGTGGAGAAGACACTGGAATGTCATTGAGAAGTACTGTATCAGAATTTCACAAATTTAGGTCTAGCAGAAGTTTAACTGTTCAATGGCAAACAGTCTATTTCTCCTCCATCTTTTCTTAGTTACAGCACAGGACAAATTCATTATTGTTCCTATCATTAAGTGAGAACCGTAATGAACAAATCATAATTAGAAAATAATCAATGTGAAGTTTCTATTAGAAAATAATTCTCTAATTATAAAGGAAACACAGATTTTTAAAATTTAAGTGGTTTACATATTTTTAAAACAGTAATATGTTATTTTATTTGCACAAAATTCTATTATAACCCTAAATATCCAAATAAATAGTGACATTACTGTTGCAAATTTTTCACTTTATCATTTTTATGATGCCAAAGTAATGGCATAATTTCCATAGTTATTTATCTATATAAATGTATATACATTCTTTAATATTTGTTTGAATTTAGGGTGTTGTATTTATATGGAAATATAAACCCAAACATTTGTGCATCTCTTACTTGTCTATTCATTTAATTTTTTTTCACATTTTAAAATTTCAGTTATATGTGGAAGTTTTCCAACTCTGCAACATTTGCCAATTTTCATGTTTTAGTTTTCAATTCAGCTTAATCTATAAAAAATAATTGACAGCAACTAAGCTGAAAATTATGGTGGGGGAAGTGAATTATTTACATTATTAACAAGTTAATGAGTAGAGAACAGGAATTAATAAAATTATGACAGTTTTTATGTTATATCAACACAAATTTATTATATATTTAGAGCAAACATTGACAGGTACATAAATGTGTACTCAGAAATGTTTGTTAACTGAAAGTAAATGAGTGTATGTATAATTTTAAATCATTATTTTATTCATATTTTTAAAATCATCCAAGCTTTCTTCTGGTACTATGCCTAATTTCAGTGAAAATACCCACATTCATTTTTAGTATCTTACTTTTTCTTAGAATACAAATGTAAAATTAAAACTAAAGAAAATATCCACTAAAATCTAATGGTATTAGAAGTACTAATAGCAAAAAAATAAATAGTCTTTTACATTTGAAAAAGATTGCAGAGCTCAGACCAAGTTGGCATTCACTTATAATTTGCATTGAGTTGGTATAGATTTAGTTTGCCTTAATTACTCAATAAATCACTTCCTTTCTGAGTAATGATATACTCCTCTGAACAGCGTAGCATCTTTAGATAGCACTGAGCAAGATTAAACTAAAAAATGAACCTCTGAATAATTATCTTTAAAACAAGTGTTAATCAAATCCAAAATTGACTAGGCAATTAAATATGTCAGATTTCAACATTTGAAGACAAATATGAGATGTTATTTTCTATCAGATAAATGATAAGTGTGTTGTAAAATCTGAAGTAACTGTAAAGTTGGAGAAATGGAATGTCCGTAGAATGTCATTACTAATTAGATTTCCCAGGCAATTAAATTTTAATACTTTTTTGCCAGAAAAAAGTATTTCAACCATTTTTCTAAAATGCACAAACTAGTACTTTGTAGGAGTCTGTATATTTCCTCAAAATTTTTTTTTAATTGGAGCTTAGTATTCTGTTAATGATTTGAATTCTAGATGTGGATATATTAGGGGTAATATGTTTATGTGGATATACCAGCAGTATACATTTACTCTTTTCTGATGAAATCCATGATAGCAGCCCATTACCAAGCAAATTTGAACGTGCTCATCTTTCTGTACAAGTGTCTCATTCATCTCTCAAAATTTTGCTCAAGAATACATTTTATTATGTATTTAACATTTTAAACAATCAATGGTTATTGAAGATCTTAGTGAATTTTTATTCACTAAGATAATTAGTCCATCAATTTAAAGTTATATTTTGTGTAGTAGGTATGAATAGTACCTAGTTATATAATAAATGGAACTTTATTTTCTTTAAATTGACCTCATTTTAACTGGGCTTTTGATCCCACCAGACTGGAAGGAAATACTGCCTTGGTTGCTTATGGGACTTTCACTAGATCTAGAAAGAAACTTTATGCTATTTCCCTGTCAGCTGTGCACATAAGAATCTTAGCACTTGTAAGCACATGTTGCTATGGCTCAGTTTCTTTATAAGCACCATTCACTGACTCCATTTGGGTGTTTTTGGCCCCTCTTCACTGTGATGCTGAGTATCTCCAAAACTTAACCTCTCCCTTCCTTCTGTGCTCACAGTCCCTGCATACTCTTTCCCCAGTCTGGAGATTGGGCTCCTCTCCATCTATTAGGTAAATTCCCTCTTGATGTTTCGTTCAAAGGTGTTTCTCTCTCTTTATTGTTTTCTCAGAGGCACTTTGTAAAATTCCCTCAGTGGGCTTAGACTTCTGGCAATAATAGTGGAGAAAAGGATGGTTTATCTGCAAATTTGCTTTCTTTCTAGTTGCAAACCTATCCATAGGCAAGGAAGCATAGAAATCACTAACTGCTTCAATGGAGAAGAAAAGGTGAAAAATCCAGGGAGAATAAAAAAGAACCTCTAAAATTATTATAAATAAGACAAAATATGAGCACACTAACATTTAAATGTGCACAGGAAATAAAGTGATATTTCAAGCCTTGCACACTGCCTTCAATCTTCACATTCACCTCATATGTAAAAGAGAAAAAAAATAATGTATTAATTTAAAGTACTATTATTTAAGCTTAAACAAATTCTCATATATGTAAATGCTCAAATTCTTAACTTTCACGACCCTCTGTTCCTTTCAAGATTGTGTTGGATCTCAAGATGCATATGATGTTCTGGATATTTGTTGCAGAGTGGCTCCTCTGCTCTTGGGCCTGGGCTGGTGACCTTGGAAGAATACTTGTCTTTTCTGGCTTTTCAGAGTGATTTTTCCACACCTCTTGCTGGTTTCTATCTATGGTTCTAGTCATTTTTCTTATTTATAAAACCCCCATAGTCAGGGGTCTTTTATCCGCCACTCTTGACTTATTCTTTAGCCCTCCCAGCACCTAACTAGAACACACAGGGACTTCTGGATCCTTGTAGACTGGGTTTAGGCTAGAAAGTTAGAAGAGCTTCCTTGGACTCTTCCTTGGACTCTCTCCCTGGCAACTTCCCAATAGCCCAGTAATGCTATTGCCTACATGCAGTGGTAATTTGTTATGCAGTATCTTATTTTTTTTTTTTTCTAGAGCAGTGTTTTTCAACACTGACTTAACATTAAAAAAAAAAAAACAATGACTGTTTGAAAAATATGGATGTGTAGGACTCATTACTACATTACTTATTACTACTACTAAAAGATTGAATCTAATTAGTTTGTAGTAGAGTCTTTGTATTGACAGTATTGGGCTTACCGTTACCTCTTTCCCTGTGGCATGGGTTTCTCTAGATCATATGTAACTTCTCCTTCTGAGTCAGCATGAATGGTGTTGGGAGTTATTGTCAGTATTCATAATATCCCTTCAAAGTTATGGGACAAAATTGATGATTTATTCTGCAAGGATTGGCTCTTGATATGTGAATGGAAGCTGATGGAACATAAAACTTCAAAACTTTTTTAGCAAGGTCCATATTTCAAGATTATTGCCTTAGTGTACGTTTAAAAAGAAGCAAAACCAAAATAAAAGTACCCACTGAAACTTAAATCTAGCCAATGGCTGTTTTGTTCCAGGCAGCACTGTCCCTCTCTTATCCCTGGGTTGAGAGACTTATAATATAATAGTTCATAGACTATTAGGGAACATGATTAAGGGGAGAAATGAGCATTCATCAAGGTAATGAACTCCAAATTTCTGGTTACCTTAGCTATATACAAATATATTCAATAACAGTCATAACATGCATTTACATATTTCAGTAATTGGGGCTTCCAACTTTGCCATCAGATAGATCTAGTTTGAATTTTAGCTCAACTATTCATTGGTTAATTACTTCAGAGTAGTTATTTAATTTCTTTGTGCCTCAGTTTTCTTATCTTCTGGAATATGTCACCTCACATTTTCTATTATGACTACTTTCATCACATGTGATTAGCAAGGGAATGTCCTTGTTATCCTCCACTCAGAGGATATGAATGTACAATACAATGAATGACTGTACAGTACAATTGACCCTTGAGCAACACAGATTTGAACTGCACTAGTCAAGATTTTTTGAGTACTGTATACTACAGTATTTAGTACTACATGATACGGGTTAGTTGAAACCATGGATGAGGAATTGAGGATATGGAGAAGCAACACATACGGAGGACCATCAGTTATATGTGGATTTTAACTATGTGGAGGGTCAGCACCCTTAACCCCACATTGTTCAAGGGTCAATTGTATAATGGTTACTTTGTAGGCTTTAGAGCCTGACAACTTTTTATTGAAGTATAGTTGATTTACAATATTGTGTTACTTTCAAGTGTATAGCAAAGTGACTCAATTACATATATATTATTTTTTAGATAATTTTCCTTTGTAGTTTATTACAAGGCATTACATATTGTTCCCTGTGTTATACAGTAAATCCTTGTTGTTTATCTATTTTATATATGGTAGTATGTGTCTGTTAATCCCATACTCCTAATTTATCCCTTCACCACCTCCTTTTCCCCTTTGATAGCCATAAGTTTGTTTTCTATGTCTCTGAGTCTGTGTCTGTTTTGTAAATAGATTCATTTGTATTATTTTTTCAGATTCCACATATAGGTGATATCATACAATATTTGTCTTTCTCTGTCTGACTTACTTCACTTAGCATGATAGTCTCTAGGTCCATACATGTTACTGCAAATAGCAATACTTCATTCTTTTTTTGTCTGAGTAACATTCCATTGTATATATATATGTATACGCCACATGTTCTCTATCCATTCGTCTGTTGATAGACACTTAGGTTGCTTCCATGTCTTGGCGGTTGTAAATAGTGCTGCTGTGAACACTGGGGTACATGTATCTTTTCTAATTAGAGTTTTCATCTTTTCCAGATATATGCCCAGGAGTGGGATTTCTGGATCATATGGTAGTTCTAAAAATAAACTCAAAATAGTTTAAAGGCCTAAATATAAGACATGATGCCATAAAACTCCTAGAAGAGAACACAGGCAGAACATTCTCTGATATAAATCTTGGCAATATTTTCTTAGTCTCCCAAGGCAAAAGAAATAAAAGCAAAAATAAACAAGTGGGACCTAATCAAACTTGTAAGCTTTTGCGCAGCAAAGGAAACCATGAATAAAACGAAAAGACAACCTACAGACTGGAGAAAATATTTGCAAACAATGAGACTGACAAGGGCTTAATTTCCAAAATACACAAACAGCTCATATGATTCAATAACAGAAAAACAATCAACCCAATCAAAAAATGGGCAGAAGACCTAAGTAGACATTTTTCCAAAGAAGACATGCAGATGGCCAACAGGCACATGAAAAGATGGTCAACATCGCTAATTATTAGAGAAATGCAAATCAAAACAGTGAGGTATCACTTCACACCAGCAGAATGGTCATCATCAAAAAGTCTACAAATAATAAATGCTGGAGAAGGTGTGTAGAAAGGGAACCCTTCTATATTGTTAGTGGGAATGTAAATTGGTGCAACCATTGTGGAGAACAGTAGGAAAGTTCCTTAAAGAACTAAAAATAGAGCTACCATATGATCGAGGCTGACAATTTCTAATCAAACCCCAGATCTTCTACTTGACATCTGTCTGAATATTAAGTAAATTTGTAAAAATATTTACGTATTTGCTGCGTTGGGTCTTAGTTGCAGCATGTGAGATATTTCGTTGCAGTGTGTGGACTCTTCATTGCTGTGCTTGGGCTTCTCTTTAGTTGTGGCACATGGGCTCAGTAGTTGCAGCATGCGGGCTTAGTTGCTCCGTGGCATGTGGGATCTTAATTCCCCAACCAGCAATCAAACAGGCCTCACCTGCATTGCAAGACCAATTCTTAACCACTGGACCACCAGAGAAGTCCCTTGTCAAGTAAATTAATGTCTCTGTGCCTCAGTTTTCTCTTCAATATAATGTGGAATAGTAGTAGTGCATTATGTATTATGGTATTGTGAAGGTCTATAATCTATTCCAAGTTCTTAGAATTCTGAAAGTAAATACTATAAGTGTTCATTTCTATTATTACAATTATGATCTTTATTACTATACACACAATTTTTTTTGTTACAAATAGTGCACAAGTCAGTCAACATATATCTTCCTGATTGTGTCAGGAATGAGTACGATTCAGTTTAGACAATGATAATCAAGCCAAGATATTAACATGTTGAAGGATAAGAAATTTCTCTTTTCTTTAGACTTCAAGATGATAGAGTGGCCAGTTGGACTTCCATAACCATCCTATGATCATGACGGGTTAGACAGTGACAACTAATAAGATAGGAAAGATTCAAAGTGAGAGACTGAATCTATAAATTTTGTTTATAGCTTTTAAGCCCATGAATCTGCCTTTTAAGACAAACCTCTTCCAGAAAATTCTATATATGTGAGCCAATAAATGTCCTATTTGCTTAAGCGAATGTGGGTTGTGTTATCTGTTCCTATGTGATCTGAATCATAAGAACTATAGAGCCTGTCCCATAGCAGTCTTCTTAAACTTAAATGAGATAGTTCAAATAGTGTTCAGAATAGACTCTGCCACATAGCTCTAGATACTTTTCAACTATTATTAGTAGCAGTAGGTGTTGTAGTTTAATGTTAGCAAGAGTGTTAATGGATAGCTGACATATAAATCATATAACATTTTAATTTATGAAAATAAATTTCTTGCCTTATATTGCTTTTATCCTGAGTCCTGCTTTTAGTTTAATCTTAACCTTTTATTCTTTTACACAAAACTACCTGAAAGTGAATACATTTTTTTTGCCAGCTACACATTTTCAAGTAATTGAAAATATTTTCTTCAAGCTCTCCAAGGATAACCTAATCCTGGCTTTCTCAATATAAATTGTTGATTTTATGGACTGGGTACAATGGCATGGTAAACTTACTCTTTTCAAGAGCCCTTTCTAAGTTACAGTTACTTTGCACATGGATTTATAATTTCTTTCAATAGGTAGCACAATTTTCTGTATAATGATGTCTTGGAATAACATCAATACTACAAAAACTCTTTCACAGGACAGATCTTTTGATTTTTCATACTTTCTTTGAAAACTACATATGTGAAACAAAATATTGTTTTATTCAGACTCTTATCATCTATGTGAACATGTCATGTAATATAATTCTGTTGGTTTCTGAATAAAGGTATATTGCTTTTAAGTAACAGAAATCAACTCTAGCCTACTTGAGGGAAACAAGGAATTTACTGAAAGGATTCATGATAATTTAGAGGCCAAAAGGGAAAGCTAAACCACCAGCCCTTGCAACCGACAGGACACAAGGAGGTTTGCAGGAATGAGAGGATAATCTGTCCATGACACTGCAATTGGTGTGCTTCAGCTCCTCCCACTTACTGTCCTTGTGTCATTGATTAACATTCAAATTCCTGGGATGGAGGGTTACAAGTGGCCCTTTGTGAAAATGGATATTTTCAAAAGATAATTCAGCATCACTTTACAAAAAAGAAAATGTAAACAAGAATAAAATAAAATAAACTCAGGTAAGAGATCCCAAAACAAGAGATACCCACTCTAATACCTAACAAGTCTTCAACCTGATACTCAAATCTCCCTCCTTCATAACTCTAATCTTTCTTTTAAGCCTCATCTCATTTTATTTGTCTATCCATCACTCATTCTCAGGCCAAACTGCAGAACTTTCTTCATTCTAAACACAATACCACTTTCCTAACTTCGGTAGCTTTTATAGGATTTTCCTCTCCCTTGAGTGAGCTACATGATCTATTGAAATTCTTCCTATCAAGCTCCAGCTCTAATTCCTTTTTCTTCACAATTCTTTCCCATTATTACTTAAACTTCTTGAGAGCAGGATCTATATTTACCTAAAATTTTTCATAGTAAGTAGTATTGTGCCTAGAACAAATATAGTATTGAATGAATAGTGGATCAGTGGTTGAAATAATACTTGCCAAATCCTGGCAGCTCCTCCTTTACAAGCCCTCCTATATCTGTCTTCCCTGATTTTCCAGTCTTACTTTATCTGTTCACATTCTGTTATTATTTCTCCTATTAGTCTCCATGCACATAAATCTCCCCACTCTAGCCTTCATTAAATACATCAATACCCCACTCATAATTTTATCTTCCTCTTGCTTATTGATTGGGAAATTGATTTTAATCACACAAATTTCTAGAGTCTCCTGTTCTAATCACAGCCTGAATTTCTGGCCCTTTTTACTCAACTAATTCAACGAAGTTTTCATTTATAAATCCTTTCACTCATCTCTTATCTATTTTCTTTTATTAAGCCTACATTCCAGCATAGCAGAACTCCTTTCTCTCCCCTGTTATAAACCATGTTTTCCTACATTTTCAACTACACTTTGTTGTTTCCTGTTTCTAGAAAGCTTTTGAATCAGCACATTCAAATTATACCCATGTATGTCAAGGACTTTCTTGAAAGTATGTGTATTCATTTTTTAAGTCAAAGTGTAAGCATCCCTGCAAACTAACATTTAGGGATATAAAAATGAATAACTTCCTGTCTCTTTCCCCAGATTGAGATAAGAAAGTAAGGAGAGAATTACGGTATGGAATCTTAAGTGCCCTGATAGAGGTGTGTTATTAATACAGTTATATACAAACACTGAAGAGTGATATCTGATGGATGTTAGGGGATAAGGAGATTTATGGGAAGAAACAATGTCTAAATTAATTTTTGATAAACTCCTAGGACTGTGTCAGACTGTTGGAAGTCAGGGTATTGAGGGCTAGGATAGGAATATGTGCCATGATTTGGGGGGGGTGGTTGGGGAGAGAGAGACACACGCAGAGACAGACAGACACTTTGACAAGCACGTCGTTTGGTAGGTCTACAGTTTAGAGCTGAGAAGTATAATTCTAAGGTGAATTTACTGTTTATGAAAAAAAGAAAAATGACTTAAGTCAAATGCAAAAAAATTTATTTAGAACTCTGTGCATAGCATTTTACATAATATTTAAAAAATTATCAGTGCATGTACTGACTAATTAGGGAGATATGACAAGAGTAAATGCTCAGGAGTACGTGAACAGAGTTAATACAAATAATCCAGAGGACTACTGCTTAGAAGTTCAGAGAAGGAGAGAGCAATGGAGCTCAAACAAGAAGAGATGTCTTTAAAAGGCTACCAGGCCAGCATGTGTTTCTAGCCATTTTGGTTTGGATTTGAGAAAGATTTTTTTTAGGGATAATAAGTGGTATTTCAGAAAAAAAAAAAAAAAAAAGGTTTGTACAGAGGATTGAAGGTAAAAGAAAACCTAGTGTATTTTGTGAAAAATGAAACCCCTGACCAATCGGAACAAATGTTCTATCATACCAACATATTTACTTCCCTGGCATCTTTGCCTTGTTCTTTTTTCCAGAAGCAAAAAAAGAAAAAAGAAAAAAAGTAATATCAAAGCCCAATTCTTAAGTACCTCTTTTATTAGAAGCCATTCTTGACTATACAGTTCATTCCCTACAAAATCAATCACTTCCCTATCTGTTTTCATGGCACTTTATACATTACTTTTCATAGTATGTACCACATTGAATTTAGTCAAACATTTGACTGCCAGCCTTCACCTGCTGCGTTTTTGAATTTTCAGAATGCAAGGATAATGTTCTATTCATCTTTGTCCACCATAACATGTAACATTTGACTTCATATAGCAGTTATGAACACTGAGTGATTATAAATCTTAAGGGCTGTAAGGAGGGAAATTATAGTGCTACAGATAGAGCAAGCAGAGAAGCAAAGTTGTGTCAGAAGTTGGAGGTCTTGGCTAAATGATCTGAAAAGGCTGAAAAAATAAGAATTTAAGTTGCATACTGGTTCTTAACTGTTAATACTCCTCGGTCATTTTGTAATGTACTTTCAATCACCAGAGAAAAAGCGGAAAATTTGGAGTACTTCAAATATTCCAAGCTTTTTTCAATGCTATATTATAAAATGGTAATATAAAATTAGATAATTTTCTTGCATTAGTAGAAAATTTTAGTATCAAAATATTGAAATAACATCTTTAGTTAATATTGTGATAATAAAATAATGTTTTATATTATATCACCTCTGTCAGATTTTATTGAATATCAGACATTATTTTCACTAAGAACATAAAAATAAATTATCTTGATGGATTTTACATTTGATACTTCATATTCCAGAAAACTGTTTGTGTGACTTACTAACCTATATATAATTTTCATTAACATCTATACTTTTCTGCACAGAATTTGATTTTTCTCCAAGATTAGAAATTAATTCTTAAAAGTATTTATCTAATGTTCATGTATGAACTTACTGAACTTGTGTATACTCTAAGTGTTGTCTTAAGCAACTTGTGTTGCTGTAACAAATAGACTGGGTGGTTTAAACAACAAACATTTATTTCTCATAGTTCTAGCATCTGGGAAGTCCAAGATCGAGGCACTAGCATATCCAGTGTCTGGTGAGGGCCCTCTCTCTCGTTTGCAGAAGACCATCTTCTCATTGTATCCTCACCTGGCTGAGGGCGAGAAAGCAAGCAAGCTCTTTTCTGCCTCTTCTTACAAGGACACTAATTCCACCTTGAGGGCTCTAAACTTATAACCTAATTGCTTCCCATAGTCCCTATCTCCAAATACTACCACAATGGGGATTAGGGTTTCAACATATGAATTTTAGGGGGACACCAACATTCAATTCATAGCAATTGTATTAGTATTTTTTATAGATTTTGCTTTTTGAAATACTACAATGTTTCTTATTCAATTTGGTAGTTATTTAGTAACAGAGAAAATGCACAAAAATAAAGAACAACTATTTCAGTGTCAGAGTGAGGGAATATTGCTCTTCATTATCTTGGAATGAATATACTGCATTTATTTTTCCAGTAAATAGAGACAGACATTTATGATAGCTTAATTTTCTCATATTTAAATGATAAACAGTACATGAAATGGCTGTATAATTTAGCCACTGTATTTATAAAGTTATTCGTGGCAGCTAATACTGCCTTACAGGTAAAGAAAAAGGGTATAAAAAATTATTTTAGCATTTAACAAACAATTATTATTCCAAATCTGTGTCATGCATTGAGCAGAAAGCCCAGATCTGAGTAATTCCAAGTGCTTAACAGCTGTTTTACCATGTCCACCAAAGTCTCCCTACACTCATTTATCTTTCTCTGCAGCACTGCATGAATTATCTTTTCAAAATACAGATTTTATATTTCCCCTTCTCTGTTACACTTTAGAGTGTACACCTTACACTTTAAACTGTGTTGGCAGAGACGCTGACCTCCAACGTCTTTCCTTTTTTCTAAGGTTAAATTAGCAAGAACCTGTGTGGTAGACTCAGTCTCTGCTTCCTCTTGTAGCCTCCTGCAGGGCACTCTATTCAAACTGGACTAGCCTACTTTGAGTCTCTTTTACCCACTGTTTAATTCATTCACTCATTTAAAGAAAGTTTTTGCCCATGTTATTGCCTCTGTCATCATAAATGTTGTCATGGTTGCAATTTCACTTATATTTAGAAGTACGTGATCATTTTTTCCCCTTCCTGGTTAGAATGTGAACTTCATGAAACTGTTCGTGGCATCTCTTTGCTTACCAATTTTGTGTTCTTTGTGCCGAGCCCAGTTGTGGAAAAAATCTGTTTTAATTTTTGCATAAAAATTTTGATGAGTACTAGAATAACAGTCAAATGATTCTGTATAAAATAAATAATTTTGGTATAAAAGCATCCACATATTATGTGTGACTGATGAAATTACCAAACTGTAAAAAATAATTTTAAAATATTTTGTGGACAACTCTAGATTTGTTATCTCATAGGAAGAGAGGAATCTGGGATGGAAAATACTGAACACTGAGAAGATAACTGTGTAAAATTATATCATAAGAATGGGATTTCCATGAGGACAGGATTGTTGTCTGTTTTGTTGTGTGTATGTGTGTGGGGTTTTTTTTGACCACTGTATCTCAGAGCCTGGAACAATTCCTTGCTGAAAATAAGTGCTCTCAAACTGTTTGTCAAATGAATAAGTAGCACATCATTTAGTCAAATTAACTTAATTTCCTATAAGCACTTTACAATTCACCTGAATCCTTACCATAATATCATGAGGTAAAGAAAGATGTGATTTTGCAAACCTATTCAGTTTACTGAGCAGACACTTTTGTACTGTAATGGATTTTCTTTGTTGTTGTTCTAGGTTAAGAATGCTGTGTTATCATCTTAATACTCTGTCCACTTTTTAAAATTTATGATGTTGACCTAAGATTCAATATCCATGATTTCTTACTTAGAGAATTATGATTAGAGTTAATGTATCTTAACTTCAACTTTAAAGTTAACACTGAAGTCTTAGGCAACAAAAATGAACAAATTATGGTCTAATAAACATTTACTTAAAAGTTTTGAGGCCGTATATAATCAGGTAATCACAAAATAATTGGAGAATTGACATTTGTATTGTTAATCTGTTCTGTAAGAAAACTTTAGTCATTAATTTGGGCACACAATAAAAAAGACATTACCCTCTATTAAAACTATCATTTCTTATTTTGATGATCTGTATTTAAGGATGGTAAGTGTTATTAATTTTCACAAAATTCCTAAGAGAATTGAGGAATGCTTCAATTGTGATTTTTTTTTACTTTGCCTTTTATCATTTAAAAATTTTTCTTCTATATGAGGTAATTAAAATGTAGAATAATGTAGGGGAAAGAGCCTTGATTGTAGAATTAAGCATAGCTACACTGTAATCCCTGACAACTAAACTGCTTCCTAGCTGTGTGTCCTCTGGAAATTTATATTCCCTTTGTTTTCCTCTCCAGGGAATATTATGTATTTAATACCAGGAGAAATAAAAATGGCTCCTATTCTATTCTTTTAGCAGAGGTTTTGTTTGTTTTCTTTACATTTTTGTTTTGAAGCAGTAACTGTTTTATATTGAGCTGGTTATTTAAACATTTAAATATTTGTCTTTGTATTTTATTAAAATCAATTTAGTTTTCTTGATTGGCAAACTAGAAGTATGAGTGTATGTCTCTGTAAATAATACAATCAGTTGCATACTATGAGGAGAATTTTAAAAGTTTTGAAAATGTAAAAATAAAAGTTTTATATTTGGTAGGAAAGCCACCTCTTAGAGATCCTGTAATCAACATTGGTAAATGTGTAATTTCAAAACCAGGCTGACTCAAATCACATAAGGCTGTGACCTTTTCCTTGTTATTTGTCACTAACAAGCTGTGAGGATGTTAGTGACAAACATAAGAAAATAGGTCATCTTTGCTCATTTTGAATATAGAAGGTACCTCTTTCTTATCTGGTTGTCAGATTAATAACCCTGGGAATACTTTTCAGGTTGTCAGGTCTACATTGTTGAATTTCAATGTATGCATGTTTGGCTTTATTTTGATGCCAACAAAGTTAGTACTAGAATAGAATAAGTTTTTTGTTTCTAAAATTTGTTCAAGTCCGTGTTCCACCAGCTTATATTCTTCAATTAAATTTTAGAAAAGAGACATTTATTGAAGAAGAACATACCTGTATTCTTTGGTGTCTTTTGTAAATTACCTGCAAATGTGTTTTCTAAAATATGCATCTTTTCTATCTTTATACAGATTATCTTTTTTTTACTGTCTCAGCCTCTCTCATTGTCTCTCTCACACACACGTGCATGCACGCGCACACACATGCACACACACTCAGACTTGAGTGAGGATAGAAAATTGCAAATACTCTTCAACATTAGGATCTTTGAAATAGATCTTGATGCTGTACATACATTTTCTTTATCCTTCAACTTTTCTGTGAGGATGGGATTATCCTCATTTTAATATAAAGAAAGATATTTTGAGAGAGGAAGGAGTTTGATGCAAGCCTCTTGATGAGTAAGTTTTGGAGCTGAGATTTGAATCTTAGTTCATCAGGCCACGTTCATCTCATCTTCCTCCCTTTAGAGGGAAAGGAATAAGAAAAATATAATGAGATGATTTTAAAAGAAATTATTACTAGAGGCTGGTTGATAGGTATTATTTAAAATTTTGACTTACACATAGAGAATTTATTTAAAATATATTGGAGACTAACATCCCCATATAGCTGTTTTTTTCTGAATTTTATCAGTGTTTCTTTTATGACTTAAGGTAGTTCTTCTATTCCAAATACACAGAAATCATTTGAAGATATATTTCAAAGAACCTCTGGAGGGTACCAGTAATAGGGAGTCAACTCAAATTCTTTTATTTCCTCTTAGACTGAAATGCACAAGCTTCCTTCATTATATATTTCTCTTCCAATGGTCCCCAATCCCAGCTCCCTAGTTTTCCAAAACTAACACCCTTGATTAAGAGGACATCTGTGCCAAAGACTGCTCGGAACTTTTCCAACCACAAGATTCACAGGCTCTGGGTGCTTTTTTTTTTTTTTTTTTTAACATCTTTATTGGCATATAATTGCTTTACAATGGTGTATTAGTTTCTGCTTTATAACAAAGTGAATCAGTTATACATATACATATGTTCCCATATCTCTTTCCTCTGGGTGCTTTTAATTCATTATCTCCTACATATCCATCAGTGACTCAAGCCAGACACCAACCAGGCCAGGACACTTTTTGATCTGCCAAAGCAACCTGTGAAAGAGGTAAACCAGTCCAAGTCTGATAAATTATCTGTGAGCAAATAAGATATTCTTCTAGGAAGTGTAGACACTGTAACCAAGCAGAGATGACAGAATTCACAGTCTCATCATTGGCATATATCAGTGAGAACATTTTTGTAACCATGGTAAATGTACTAACAGTTTTTCCAGCATTATACCAACCTTATATTTGGATTTGATAAGAATGACCGGGCCACATCACTAAACACAAAGCAATATTGTGATTTGGCAACTTGCCATTGAATTTCACATATTAATTTTACTGAACTAGTTAAGTTCGTACTCTAAAATTATTTATGTGAAGACCCAGATAGCCTCTAATTATAATTTTAGTTGGCTACATTTTTTACTTAGCCAAATAAGCAATTTTAAAATATAATTTTGTGTTATGTGGATAATGACCTGTCAGAAATAAACTGAATCTTTTCATAATTGATAGTCTTATATGTGTCTTAATAATCATCTTTTTAAAAAGATATTCATGGGTCTCTCTTGATTTAGATACAAAAGAGGAATGGGAGGGAAGTAATGTAAAATGTTAAAACACTGTACTAGGAAGTCCATATATTTTTAGCTATTTAGTTCTTAAGCAACTGGAAAATAATTATTATTCATATTGTATAGATGGTAAAACTGAGGCTTATAAAAGTATAAGGTCACAAATTAGCAAATAGATATTATTCTATTCAGTAGTTTGAATTCTCTACCAGATCATATAAGGCTCTTTTAAAGATACTGATAAATGACTCTTTAGAAAACTTATTTAGATACTTTTTAAAAAGTTTTACTTCCCCTGTTAAGCTACAGACCACTTGGGGGTGCGGGTGAGATGATATCTTTTTTTTTTGCGGTACACGGGCCTCTCACTGTTGCAGCCTCTCCCGTTGCGGAGCACAGGCTCCAGACGCGCAGGCTCAGCGACCATGGCTCACGGGCCCAGCCGCTCCACGGCATGTGGGATCTCCCCGGACCAGGGCACGAACCCGTGTCCCCTGCATCGGCAGGCGGACTCTCAACCACTGCGCCACCAAGGAAGCCCGAGATGATATCTTAAATAAATATATCCTCCACACCAGCATACCTGGAAATAGTTATCTGAATATAAACTAAAAGTAAATTATAAGTGTTATTACACATCCATAACTTTTAGTAACATTAAATTAGTATTACGTTTTATAAATAGCCACTTAAATGCAATATATCGAAAATTGAATTTTTTTTTTTATGTTCCCTATTTCTGTCCTCTGAAACTGACTCTTCCCAATATTTCCAACTGTGGTGACTATTTCTATTATCTACTTAATCCCTGTGCTAAAAAACCTTTAATTATTACTACACTTACTCCTTTTGCTCAACTCCTATATGTAATCAGTCATCAAATTCTATAGATTCTACCCTATTAATATTTCCCAAATCTATCTTGCATTCTCATATTTATAGCAGACACTCAACAAATATAATTTGTATTAAATCGTTAAATAAATATATATGCGAATTTTTGGATATATATAGATCGATTTTATGTCATATTGCTATATCTCATATATGAATTACTTATATAATTTGAATAATTGTTGTATATGTTAATTATACGTATGAATGAAAAAAACGAATGGATGCATTTACCTTTATGCACATGGCTTTGTGTTAAATTACATAGTTTTTGCTATGTTTGGTAGGTTAGTAAGTTCATTCTAAACACTTCCACATTAGGGAAAGAGAGATGTGACTGACCAGTTTTCTAATCCACAGGAGGAAATTTTGTCTGTGCAAACCGTTTTAGAGAGTCATTTGCAACTCTTCACTAAATAGAAACATCTATTTGTGCTAAAGGCCTGCTGCCTTTCATAATAAAATGTATGAATTTTTATAAGTTAAGGTTTTGGTATATTCATAAAATTAACCACCAAACAATTATTTCTGCTTAAGTTTACTTGACATACAGATAATCCATTACATGGATTCTTTTCTCATCAATAGTTCTCTCTTATTTCCCAGAACTGGTTGTCCTTCAGGTGTTACTTTATTACATAGTAATGTACTCATGAGACCTCATTATATACCCAACTCTATTTTCAGTCATCAAATTAGTGTTCTTATTAAGATAAAGCATGAAACTGCGTGAATAGTTGCTTTCTTTAAAATGTTTCTTGAAATATTTAAAACCTTTAGAATAAAAATGAAACATTTTTGTAGTAATAAAGAATGATATTTTTAGGTTAAGGAAAGCTAATTGGAATTAAATTGATATATGTAGTGAATTATTTTATATACAAACTGAATTGATGCAAACATGATTTCTTTTCAAAAGGAGAAAAATATAATAGCATAATTATAATCATTTGACAATATAGTCAGGCCCAACTGTGAGACATAAATTTTCAAGGAAATATATCAAATATCTCTGTATTTGCTCGTTTCCCTTCACTTATGTTATTTGCATGAATAGCAGTTTAAAGAAAAAGCACTTTAGAAGTTACTTTTATTTAACTTGGACATGTTGAACTGTTATGTTTTGGCCAAATAGAGTTAACCATCTAATGTAAATTAAATAATATATATTTAATTAGTTATTTTATTCAAACATGAAATACCATATATGCATATTATTGTAATATGCTATATTATGTATAAATATAAAATCTTTCCCTGAAGGAGCTCAAAATCTATTTATAAGGATAGATAGATAGAAAGATAGATAGATATGGAGCTATGTATATACCATTTCCATTGTAAACAAGTAGTTAAAAGATATGAATAAAAATGATTAGATTTATTATACTATAGAATCAAAAGGCCCACAGTGCCAATAAATGACCAAATTTTCTATTTCTTTTTCCTACTCAATAATAGGGAAAATTTTAAGAAGTGTTTTAGTCAGTTATCTTCTCTGTTTTCTGGTGCTGCCATAACAAAATATAATAGACTGAGTGGATTAAACAACAGAAATTTATTTTATTGTAGTTCCAGAGCTTCAAACACAAGATCAAAATGTCAACTGGGTTGGTTCTTTCTGAGGGGCAAAAGGGAAGGCTTGTATTCCAGGCATCTCTCCTTGTCTTGTAGATGGCTGTCTTCTCCCTGTGTCTTCACATCATCTTCTCTCTGTACAAGTCTTTGTTCAAATTTCCTCTTCCTATAAGGACACCAGTCATGCTGAATTAGAGCTCACCGAAATGCCCTCATTTTAACTTCACTACTTCTGTAAAGTGTCTTCAAATATGGTCACATTCTGAGGCATTAGAAGTTAGAACTTCAACATAGGAATTTTGGAGGGACACAATTAAGCCCACGGTACTCCACTGTTTGGCACCCTGAATGTTATGTCTTTCTCATATGCCAAACACATTTACCTCATCCCAACAGACCCCAAAGTATTAACCTATTCCAGCAACAAATCTAAGTCCACAATCTCCTCTGAATATCATGTACGTCAGGTATGGGTGAGATTTGAGGTATGATTCATCCTGAAGGAAAATTTCTCTTCAGCTGTGATCCTGTGAAAACAGATAAGGTCTATATTATTAAAATACAATGGTGAGACAGGCAAAAGATAGACATTTTAACTTCAAATTGGAGAAATCAGAAAGAAAAAACGGGTTAAGGATCCCAAGTAAGTCCTAAACTATCAGGGAAAACGCCACTAGATTTTAAGGTTCTGGAATAACCTTCTTTGGCTCAACACTGTGTCCCCTCAGCCCACTGGGTGGCAGTCATGTCTTTTAGCCCACTGGGGTGGTGGCCTCACCTCCTTGCCCTTGGGTGGCCGTGGCCTGGACTTCTGAAACTGAGGCAATAAGCACACCCTCTGGATCTTATAAAGAGGCCTCACTCTTTGGAACTGATGAGGTCACAGACCTACTCTTCCCCTTCTCCCCCTGGGCCTGTTCTCTCTGGACCTGGGTGGCAGGAATGGCCCTGCTGACCTCTGAACTCCCTTTAGGGTCATTCTTCCCTTTTATTGAAGGGTAACACACATTCACAGCCAGATAGCTCTTTTGGACCATCCTTTAGAATTCTAGAAATGAGCCTTCCCTCATTTCTCATTTTGTCCTATCTCTGCCCAGTTCAGTCTAAGTTTGCAGTGTTTCATCTGGTATAAAATTCTCAACTTTGTTGGCCTCCTATGCAATTCATGAAGGTCCAGTCCATCAGACAAGAGGATCTTCCACAGAACTTTCCTGAAAACCCAACTCTTTATTTCTGGTTTCTGTTGAGGTGGTTGAATGCATCCATAAGTCACATGTATAATCTTTTTAGCAAATGGTTATTCTGCATGCTCTCAGTGTTCTCTCCAGAACACACATTCTAATTTTTGTGGTATGGATCAGCTGAGAATTTTCCAAATCTTCAATTCTAGTTTCTTTTTGCTCAATGATTTCTTCTTAAGTTTCTCTCTCCCCTCTCACATTTTACTATAAGCAGCAAGGAGAAACAAGGCCACACCTTCAGCACCTTCCATAGACATTTCTGCAGCTAAATATCCAAGTTCATCACATACAATTTCTACTTCCCACAAAATACTACAACACCTTTCACCCAGGTTCTCTGCCACTTTATAGGAAGGATCACCTTTCCTCCAGTTCCCAATAATCTGTTCCTCATTTCCATCAGAAACCTCATCAGAAGAATTTTTAACATTATTGTATCTAACAATACCTTATACATGATGCTATATGTATTCTCTAGATGATAGAAGCTTTCTCTATAGCACTCCTCTTTCTCTGTGAACTGTCCCTAGGATTGCCTGTAACATTCATATTTCCATCAGAAATCTTTTAAAGGCAATTTAGGCCTTTTGTAACTCACACCTCAAAATTCTCTCAGCCTCTATTCATTGCCCAATTCCAAAGCTATTTCCATATTTTTAGATATTTGTTAGAGCAACAACCCACTTCCCAATACCAAATCTGTATTAGTTTGCTAAGGCTATTATAACAAGTTACCACACACTAGGTGGCTTAAATAATAGAAATTTATTTCCTCACAGTTCTAGAGGATAGAAGTCCAATGACATAGTGTTAGCAGAGTTGGTTTCTTCTGAGAACTCTCTCCTTGGCTTATAGACAGCCACCATTTTCTTCCTGTGTCTTTGTATCATCTTCCTTCTGTACATATCTATGTCCAAATTTCACCTTCTTATAAGAATGCCAGTCATAATTGGATTAAGACCCATGCTAATAACCTAATTTTAATTTAATTGCCTCTATAAAGACCCTATCTCCAAATATGGTCAATTTTGAGGTACTGAGGTTAACATTTCAACGTATAAATTTGGAGGCAGGGCTAATTCAGTCCATAATATTTCCTTTAAACTAATGTCATATTTATAATACTATACCTTATAACTAAAGATTTCTAGAGAAACCACTAAAATTTTTACTCTTAAATAATTTTTTTTTCTGATTTAGGACATAACTTTCTAACAGTGCAGATTAAGGCCATTAACTATTTTCAAGACTGAATCTTTGGTCTTAATGTTGACAGCATTCATATATAAATTGATGCCTCAGGTGTTTACCATATGTTACTGAATTATCTGGAATTTATTTTCACAACCTATAACAAGCACATGATCTATATAAAAACAAAACTGACAATTATTATTAATTGTTTTTAAGCTGTCTTCCGCAATCCCAGTCCCATGCATCATATGCAATTTTTGATATGGCTTTGAGAAGCCTAAAAATAAATATAAAGCAAAGTGTAAATTATTTACAATTTTAAATATAAATGCACTATTGTATTTATGACATATATTTAAAAATATCATATAAATTAAATATAAACTATAAACTACTGTATTTATAATTTTAGGAAAATATAAAGCAAAAATGGTAGGGAACCATTATAGATCATTTCTTCAAGAACTTGAATAGTCAACAAATAACAATAAAACATTAACTAGATATAAGTATATAATAGACACTATTTTTCAGAATTGAACTAATACTGGGAAATAAAATATTTAATTATTGTAAACCATACATATTTTCTCAGAGTTTAAAATTTGTATCAATAGATATTTGTCGTAAAGGTACATAAATGCAGTTACTTTTCAATGCACACACTCTTGTTATCACCAGAAGTTGCAATTTATAATGAAACTGCTTTTTTCTTTTCTCTACTCACTTACGAAAGACCAATGTTCTATGAAAACTTTGCTCTGTTCTGGAATACAGGTTAAGTTATTCTCTTTAGATCATAAACATGAACACCAACTGCTGAACACAATTTCTAATAGGATGGAGTGAATAATGGCATTATTCTTACTATGTTCTAGATATAGAAAGCTAGGTGAGTTGATCTATAAATGTAGTTATAGTTGCCAGTTATACAGCAATTACTGTGTGTCAGGCATTTTGCAGGTACACCATATACAACATGTATACACACATACAAACATATTTATGTGTATTATTGATTACAAGTTGGTATCTGTCCCTCTGTCAATGACAATATTTGCCTAGATTATAGGATGTGAAATAATGTAATCAAATTTATTGAAATCATCTACAGAATCATTATAAATTATTTTTGGTAATATTCAAAGCATATATATGGACACTAGTGAAAAAACAAATATAAAATAATTTCTGCCCTTTAGTTCATAATTTACTTTGACATGTAATATATATGCAAAATATTAATTAAAATCAAGTAGAGCATATTAACGAGATATCAGATAAGCACTATATTCAATCAGTTTAGATTTAGATATGGTTGTGATAAAATAATTCTATACATGAATGTAATTCTGAAAGGAATGTAGAGTTATTATCCTACCTAGCTTCCAATAAACCCTTGTAAAGGCAAAACTTAATTAAAAATGGTGGAATAGATTCATCATTTTGTTTAGCAGCCAGAGAGATAGATATCACTTTTGGGGGGTTTTTCCTCCCTTGTTATTTATATACAAGTGTGTGTTTTGAATCACATTTAATGTTTTTTCTCTTGATAATTTCTCATTGTAGTTTTACTTAAATCAAACATGAACATGAGGTTGTATTTCATTATGCTCTTTTTAAACCAATGACAAAGACCTATGATATATTATTTTATTATATTTTGTTCCATTCTTCTCAAAGTATTAGAAAAGTCAATAATGTACATTTTGTAACAAAATATCCTGAAGAAGAATAAATTCTAGAAACAGCAGAGATATATGTCATAACTCAGTATCTGATTTATATTGAATACCTGCAGACTAGAATTTTTCTATTTGCTTTTCATTTGGAAATGGGAGAATAGAGCACTGAGCGTCATCAATGTGATTGTCTGCTTTGAACCTGCTACTGCTTTATGCTGACATGCTTTTCTACTTTGGAAATATTTTCATTTTTTATTTGTTAGTGTATGTGTTAGGTGGAGACTTTAAACAAGATAAAACATATTTAAATGTCAAAAGTACCTTACAAAAGGCTTCTGACTTCCTAAAATATATAATGAAAATATTCAAAGGGTTTTTCATAACTTACTTAACTGAGGGAAAATGCTGAGTACCACAGAACTAAGTTTATGTAAGTCATCAACCATCATAATAACAGGAAAAGTTTTCTCTTGCTGGTTTCAAAAAGTGAACTGCATGATATGAGAGGGTCATGCCACTAGGTCATGAGGATGGCCGCTAGCCACTAAGAAAGCCAGTAAGAAATCCTAGTCTTAATTTTGTCAACAACCTGAATGAGGTTGGAACAAGACCTCTGACATAGTAGAAGAGTGAAGCCCTAGCCATCACCATGATTTCAGCCTGTTCAGACCTATGCACAGGACCCAGCAACTCCGTCGTGGTAGGCTGAATGGTATCCATGGTGGTAGGCTCCCCAGAGATATCCATGTGTTTACTCGCTAGAATGTGTGATATTACCTTAAATTCAAAGAGACTTTGCAGGAGTGATTCAGTTAAGGATCTTAAGAGGAGAGATTAGCCTAAATTATCCCAGTGGGAGCTATCTATTGTCAGATGCATGGCTGAATAAACAAATCAATGATGAAATGGTCTCATATCATACAAAAAACATTTTCAGATGGGTGAGTTAAGAGTCCCAAATGCCTCATTTAGTTGAAAATCTGCATGTAGTAGGGAAAAAAATTGAAAAAAAATAAAGAACACCATAAGGTAAGTTCACTATCAGAAGTATGTGAGCAGAAGCTCTTAAAGAGCAGTGAAAATAGGCAGCAGTCTCAGCATTGGTAAATGATGACTTCTTCTATCAGCAAGAAACAGCAACCCCAGGGGCAGACAGCGTGTCCTGTGTGAAATCTTTTCACAATATCCTACTGACTTCAAGTTTATTTTGCATTTTGGAGAGAGAGTGATATTCTATAAATACTCAATAAACAAGGAAAAATGTTTAAAAAAATTATCCCAGTGGGCACTAGATACAAAGGTTCTTAGGAGACAGAGGCAAGAAAATCAAGAGGTTAGAAGACAACGTGAAAGTGTAAACAGAGAGTGGAGTGATACAGTTTGAAAATGGAGGAAGGGGCCAGAAACCAAGGCATAGAGGAGGCCAGCAGAAGCTGAAACAGGAAAGGTAATGGAATATCCCCGGAGAGCATCCTGAAGGAAACAGCATTGCTGACACCTGACATGTCAGCTTTAGTTCAGTGAAATTGATTTCAGATTTTCGATCTCCAGAAATATAACAAATATAAATTTGTATTATTTTAAGCAAGTGAGTTAGCAATAGTAGGAAACTAATAAACTCATGCTGATTCCTGACCCGTGGAAACTGAAATAATAAATTTGCATTGTTTTAAGCACTAGATTTGTGATAATTTGTATGCAGCAATAGAAAACACAATGTCCGTAGATAATTGCAGTTATCCCACAATAATATTTAATCTCAAACTCCTTCTGTTCTCTCTCTCTCATATGACCCAAATTAACTAATATTCAAGCCAAATTATTCAAGTTACAGACCTCTAAAACCAATATACTGCTACTCTGCTTGCACCCTTCACCAAGCAGAGCATAGCCTTTCCTTTTATTTTCATTTATTAAATGCCATCATTCAATGAAGACTGTCTTAATCAGTTTAGATTGCTATAACAAATTACCATAGATTGAATGAATTAAACAACAAACATTTATTTCTCACTGTTCTGGAGGCTGGAGGTTCAAGATTGGCATGCCAGCATGGTTCGATTCTGGTGAAGGCTCTCTTCCTGATTTATAGGTGGCTGTCTTCTGGCTGTATCCTCACATGGAGATGAAAGAGAGAGGCAAAACTCTTTTTTTCTTATAAGGACACTAACCCCATAATGGAGCTTCATCCTCATAATCTAATTACTTCCCAAAGGTTCCATTTTCCTATTAGGGGTTAGGGTTTCAACACATGAATTTTGAGGCAACACAAACACATCCTTAGCAAGGACCAATTCTAAAATCCAACTTTCCTAAAACATTATGCTCACACCAGAAATTTTTTCATAGTTTTCCTGAGATATAGTTGAATACAATAAATTGCACATATTTCGAGTATACAATTTGATAAGTTGTGACATATTTATACACCTGTGAAAACATCACTAAAATTAAGATAGTGAATATATCCATCACCCCCAAAAGTTTCCTCATGCTGTTGTGTAATCCTTCCCTATAAATCTCTTTGCACTGAACCTCCCCAGGTAATCACTGGTCTGCTGTCAAAATGTTTGCATATTCCAGAATTTTATGTCAGTGAAATTATATACTATGCTCTTTTGTCTGGCTTCCTTCACTCCATATAATTATTTTGAGATTCATTCCATGTTGTTGTATTGCGGTTCTCTCCCCTAAACTCAGAACTTTCAACAAAATGTCCCCAATTCAGGGAAACTTTGCAACTCCAACTGGATCCCCTTTCCTTTGCTGTGGCCTGGCATACTCTCAATAAGCTGGAGCAGTGTGGGACTCAGCACTTGTTTTTCATTTCCAGTGTGAAACTCACCAGTTTGTCCCTCTTTTCTCAGGGATCACTATCCTTCCTTGCCTGTTGTCTTGAAAACTGTGTGTCATATATTTTGTGTAGGATTTTTTTTCTTTGTTTCAGGCAAGAGAATCATTATTACTCCATTGTGGATGGAAGTGGAAGCCCCAAAAAGTTCTGAATTCTCATAGAATTTATTACCATAATCACTCATGTTTGCCAGTTGCTTTTTTGAAAAGATGCTTACCTTTTCATCTATAAGCTAAGAAATATAAATAAGTTCTTATATTTTATTCTAAATCTGTCACCAGTTTTGTGATAGGTTTGTGTTCAGGAAGACTCAGACCATGGTATCAGAAACATAAAGGCAGTGCAAGGAAAATGAGCTCTTGTGGAGATTTATGATGTGGTTCTTAGAGTTACCAGTTTTGGCTAATAAAATATCTACCATTTATGATTCATTTGAATTTGAAAGTTATAGCAGCATGTAAATGTGATTACACGGAGAAATCTCCAGAACTAGAGGGCCTCTATTTGAATTTTGATTTTGTCACTTACCATCTGAATGAATTTTAAAAATTTACTAAGTCTATCTGTGCCTCAGTTTCCTTATCTGATGCAGAGATGGTTAATAAATGAACTTAGCTCAAAAAGTTGTGCAAGGATTTGATGAGTTAACCAAAAAGTAAATGAAGTAATAACAATTGTACCTAAGAGTTGTGCTAAGTAAAAGTTAGTTATTTTTTTAAAAAGCACTTAGAAATGAAAAAGTGCACTAGCTTTGTTTTCTAAGGGTTTGTGGCATATCAAAATTTCTGATTCATCTTTATCCAAATGTGTTTCTGTGATAACCTGCCAAATTGGTCTAGCAAATCCTTTAGTATTATATAATTGCAAAGTTTCATAGTAATCTATTTTGTGACACCAATGTAAGAACCAAAGGAACCTTGGGTAATTAAAATGCAGTTTGTTGAACATCAATAGAAACTCAAAATGTAAGATCTTAATCAACAGCTCTGCCACCTATCATAAGAAAAATGTAAAAAGTCTCATAAATTGTGCTCAATATAAAATGTTCTTTGGAAATTTTGAAAAGAAGACATTTGAGGAAGGTATGTTCTCACTTACTTTTCAGTTCACCCTGGGGGTCCTGTATGTGATATCCATTGGTTCCATAGTAACTGAATTTAAGAGGTTTTAAAAGTGACCAGATATGACCCATACAGGACGTAAGAATTCCAGCTGTTAAAATTGAGGTGAAGCTATGGTTTTAGCTGAATTGGAAACTGAATTACTACTTACTGTTAGAACAGTTATTTTTAGTGCCTTGGGGTTAAAGTCATTGGGAAGGCAAGAATCAGGGGGTTGTATTATATCGTAGGGAGCTACCTTGATTGTAGCAAGTGTACAATTCAATTTGTGACTATCCTTTACATTTTTAAAGCAAAATACATACTCTAAGAAGAACAGTAATCCTGATATTAAAAATTTTAAACTGTATGCAGGTATCAAATCTGTAGGCAGCATTTTCAAATCATTCTAATAGCATGTGGCAACAGAGGGTTCCAATGATATACTTTGAGTAGAAGTGGATGGAATAGATTCAGATCCTGATCCTTGCACTTACACCCATGCATACCACTGAAATTAGAGGCACCTCTTCAATATATGTAGCCCATTGGATTTCATTGCATGCATTTATTTAAAAAAAGGATTTTCTTGTTTAAGTTTCAAATTCTCTGCATTACAGCATTTCTTTCTCCCTTACCTGGGGAAAATATGTATTAGTACAATGTACAAAATACATTTTACAGTATTTTTGCATGTATTTCATACAGATTTTTTGAGAACTATTCCAGTCATAACTTTTAGATAAATAGATCAACATCAATTTTAATATAATTTATTTCAGCTTGACAAAGTCTTATTACCATTACTTTATTATAAAATTGAAGTGAAGCTAACACTGGTTCACTGGTAACCTAATTACTGCTGAGTTTTTATAACAACTATCTTTCAGTGCTTTGAGGGTAAATCAGTAGAAATGCCAGAACTAAAGGGTTTTTATTGCAGCTGTCCCTATTCTCTGAATTCCATACCAATATATAGCTCTTTCTTTCATGGATTTGAAAATATGTTGTAGCAATATGGTATAACAAAGTTATAATGGTGTGACAAATTATAGCAAATAGTTTTTGTTTCTGCTGACAGTATTTGATGAGAAGCATTTAGCTTTTTTAGTTTTAGTTTTTTTTTTTTAATTTTCTTCCTATGAAAAACAGTGATACAGTACTTAGTCTATATACTTGATATAATGGCTGTTAAAATCAAATGAAACAAAATATGTGCTAATATTTAAAGGGGTATAGAATTCCAAGGAAGATAGGTAATTAGTATGCTTTGGAGTAGGGGGTGTTTATTTATTACTATGAACTGAATTGTCTCCTCCCCTAAATTCATATGTTGAAGCTCTAACCCCCAATGTGATGGTGTTTGGAGATGGGGCATTTGGGAGGTAATCAGGTTTAAATGAGGTCTTGAGGTTGGGTCCCTCATGATGGGATTAGCACTAGTGCCCTTGTAAGAAGAGACCAGAGAGCTTACTATTGTTCCCTCTCTGACTGCACATGCCGAGGAAAGACCATGTGTGCTGCGGCAAGAAGGCAGCCTTCTGCAAGGCAGAAAGAGGTCTCTCATCAGAAACCTAATCTTGATCTTGGACTTCCTAGCTTCCAGAACTATGAGAAATAATTTTAATAAAAAATAATTTTCATCACCTAGACTTTTGATGGTGAGCATGCTCTAGTGTATTCAGAAGTCAAACTGTAATGTTGTACACATGAAACTTATATAATGTTATAAACCAATGTTACCTCAAGAAGAAGAAAGTAATTTTAATAATAAGATGACCAGTCTTATGGGCTGAAGTAGCCTCGTTGAGACTGGGACCTCTATGATAAAAGTGCTTTGCAGTTATAGCTTTTTCAACTGAGCTGTTACTTTCTTGGGAGATATGTTCCTTTCCTATGAGGCTCTACTTCAACTCTTGTATAAGGATTGACTGCATTTGTATAGAGTTACTAGAACCTTACTTATACAAAATTATTATTCCTATTTCTGAATAGATGCTTCTCAAAGAGGCTACTTCTCATTTTATCAAGTTTTGACAATATATACTTCATCTCAATTTACTCACATGAGAACCAAGGGTATAAAATCAACAATCCAACAAATATGGTGATTCCTACTATGCTCAAACTGTATGCTAGGAAGTCTGTGGGGTTCAAGATGACCAAACTGTTCCTATAATTGAACTGAATAAACCTTGATCATCAATATTAAACCCAGATAAATTTATATTCTCAGTGGCTCTTAACATACATGTGGTGCAATGGTACTGACTTCATTTTGAATCTCTGCTCCAGTTGAATAGGGCTCTCATTACTGAAGGAAAATCTTTCCTCAAATGGGTAGATGTCTTTAGATTTTATGCCAGGAGAGTCATGGGTTTTGAGTTTCACACTGTGTAACCTCCGAAAGTGACATGAAAGTCTGCCATGCAACACAGTGTTTCCCCAGCCTACTTAACCAAGGTGTTTAATATAGAAAGAAGCCATGTTTGTTTTGCATTATTTAGTTAATTTAAAAAGACTTAAGGATGCCACTTTTTAAATATCAGGAAACATTTTTGAAATCTGATACACTGAACTATTTTTGCTTCATTATTTTTCTTACTAATTTTATGATCCTTGGAGGATCAAACAATTAGGTTTGTCTTTAAAAAGGAAAAATCACATCAGGAAAGCTAGTACTTTGCATTCAATGACAGCTACTGTTTTTTTAAATAAAATAATTGAATGAAGATATAGGTTTTACACTAGAAAACTTACCAAAGTGAAAGTATCTATATATTTTGTGCTAATATAATAAAAATTATAATTAACCGGACAAAAGTCAGATTGTTAAAGTGCTTAGGAGGTTGTATGTTGTCTTAGGGTATTGCAAGTCTATTACTTAGAAGAGAGGATAAGGAGAGAAGTATCTAAATATTGAGAAAAGCTGCCATCCAAAGATATCTGATTGCTCTTAACATTACTCTAAACATGTTTGTTTGCAGCTAATTTTGATGACTAGCTCATCTAACCTGAGAGAAGAGAGTTGAGGCAGTGTTATTATGTATAAAACCAGATTGAATGAGTTCCCTAATGAGAGGGTAGAAGGAAAAGAAAATAGTGTCAGTAGCTTTTTCAAGAAATTTGGTTGTAATCAAAGAAGAAAAGGTTGAAGGAAAATGCGTATTCCTTCAACTTAAAATTTATAATTAAATGCTCAAAACTTTAAATTATTAATAAATTAATGTGAACAACTGATAGCTTGCTTTGGCTGACTTTTTTACTGATAGCATTAAAAGATTTAATTTCCTCCATTTCTTATTTTGTAAGATATGGCTTTGTTAATGTTAAGAAAAATATTCTGACCCTAGCAACACATTAAAATTCACATCTTACACCCCTTGGAGTCTCTGCAGATACTCAATGATTGATTACCATTTCCTTTGATTTTCTTCTTTGGTTTACATGTAATTATACAATATATTTCTGACCCTGACTATGCCTTCCCCTACTCTGATTTCCATTCTTTCTCAGAACCCCTCTCTCTTCTTTCTATACATTACTCCTCAGTACTCACATTCAGTCATAGCTTCATTTAGTATCTTCACTCATGTGATTCCCAAATCTTAAAGTCAATTAACCTTGAAGAGATTGGCATGTTAGGAACATGAACCAAATCCCCAGTGATTCAGCGTTCACTGAAGAATATAGACCTGAAAATAAATGTTAAATTCCTGGCTCTTTGTTATTCTTCTGGTTTCCATAATGATAAATTATTGATATTATGCAGAGGCCATAGCCCCTGTTTAAGGCAATTCTACAATTAGAACTATTTGTAACATTTCTAACTGCCTGTATTATCTGAAAATTAGCTGATGACAGTGTCTAGATGAGTGTGCTGGATAGTTATCCATTTAATATTACTATTTAGCATATTAATAAATCAAAGTAACACTCTCTTATAAGCTACAAAATGCATGGTCAAAGGAATTTTGTTTGTATTTATATCTCCTTAACCAAATATCCACTGTTAAATTGATAAATGAAATAGCAGTGAGTAATATAGGATGTGGGTCCTGTTTTTTGTTAAATCTACATAAGAATTGATGCTAATCAAATTAAAAATCTTGGCCTTAATTATGATGGGTAACTTATGTGTTATAGAGCTTATTATTAAAGATTTCAGAATTCCCAATTCATTGTGTGGATAGGGGTTTTCTTCCAGATTGTCACAGTGTTTTGTGCCATACCTTCACTATGTAAGTGACCCACGTCTGTGATCTTTCAAATTGAACATATCAGCCATTTATTACCAGCTCCATTTTAATTTCCTTTCCAGCTACCACTGAAAGTAAAAGACTGCTGGTGGTTTTTAATTTCACTTTAGACAACAAAAGACATATCTGCATGATTAAAATGCCAGATTTCTGTGTAACTGTTATCAATTATATTAATTAAGAGAAAATTGTAGCGAAATTTGTTCTGAGGAAGAAAAAATATATTGCCCTAAAACCTTTCTTAATACACAGCTGTCCACAGGCTATTGTGTTTCTCATAGTATAGCCATGTTTTGTCCAATTTTAAAACAAAAATGTTAGAAGACTTGGAAAAAATGTAGTCTTAAGGAGAAATAATTGTGAAATTGGCACCTGTGAGCATCATGAGTAACTACTTTAATGTGAATTAAAACAACCTCCACACAAGTACAGGCTGATTAAATAGTTGAATTGACTAATTATTTTAAAATATATGACTAGTTGGACAGCCATTTAAATTCTCTAACAAGCTCCATAGTTCAGAAAATTTTTAAGCCATTTAGGAAAATAAACCTTATGGTTCAATAGCATTTTTACTAACATTTAAAAAATTATAGTTTGAATTTAAAATATTCATAGCTGTAAATCAGCATTTAAAGAAATTTTACATACATTTCCTCACTTAACCCTCACTGAAGTCCTGCAGGGTAGGGAATATCAGAGGATGCTATGAAATTAGGGCAGCTTGTCCATGATCACACAAATGGTATTGGAGTACAGATTCAAAATCAGGTCGTCTAGTTCCAAGTTTAGTGCCACCCTCATCAATTCACTTATGTTTAAGTACCTAGTATGTGCCAGTACCTGGTAAGTACATCATAGCTTGGGAATGGAGGGTACAATTCTGAATAGGTCAGTTTCTTTTTTGCTTTCAAGTAGCTTTGAATGTAGCAGATGAAACAAATAATTAGGTCATGTGATATTTTTAAAGTGTCATATTCAGGATAAGTATAAGGTGTTTTGATAGAACATAGAAAGGATATCTGCATTTTGAAGGGGACACAGAGAAGAAGATATCTAAAGTGCTATTTGTTGGTCCTCCTGAAATTAGATCTATGGAGATAAAAGACAGTTCCAGAAGAATGAGGAGCATGTAGACGTGTCTGAGGTAAGAGAAAGTTGCTTACTAAGTGAACTGTGAGTAGTTCACTGTTGATGGGAGTTCAGTACTTCAAGTGAGAAGTAGTCTAAACTGAAGAGGTTTTCCAGCCTTCCCATGGACATTTTCAAATCTGTGGAAATATTTTTGTAAGAATGACTGAGGAGCAGCATTACCAAGATCTAGTGGGTGCGGGACAGGATTTCATGACAGGGAGAGTCCAGTACTGTAGGTAATTTTCTCACCTTAACATGATAATTGTGGTCTCCTCAGAAACACAGAGGACAAATCAACAGCCTTGTGGGATGTACTGAGACATTTGGGCTCTCTTCTGAGGCACTATTCTGGCCCACTAAAGGATTTTAAACAAAGGGTGTACATGGTAAGATTTCTTCTTCAAAAAAATCCCTCTGGTTGCCTTGTGGAAAGTGAGTTAGAGGGTGCACAAATAGATACTGACACCATAAGTGCATGTTCCACCTTGGATGGGCAAGTCTAAGGGAGCAAGAAAAATTTGGTCAGCACTGAGAGGATTTTACTGCCTTGACTCTTACCACTGGAAAATGTAGATATTAGCTTCCCTTGAGCAGAGTGAATGAGAAAGGGGGAAGTGAACTAGAAGTAACTCCAATAATAGTCCCTATAGAAGGCTAGAGCAAAAACCACTTTTAAGAACAGTGGTATTCTCTTCCTCAGGAATAGACAGCTGTGCAATTCTGCCTCATTAAAATAAATTAAAAAATAAAAGATACCTCAAATCTTTGTTTAGTTTAACTTCCTGAAGTTGGATTTCTGTTTCTGCAATGGAAAAAAACATCCCAATTTATTCACATGGGTATAATCAATCATGGCATATCTTGATTCTGAAACATTACCAGAGACAGTGGCTCTCAGCTTATATTTTGTATTTTTATGAAAAAGAAGATGCTTTTTAGGGAGCCAGATTTATTAATTAGTTCATTAGTTCATCCATGCATGCAGGCATCCATCCATCCATCATCATTTCAAACATATGTGTTGTAGGCATTGGTTAAGCCCTGGAGAGAAACAAATGCTGTTCAAAGTTTGGTCTTATAGACAAATATCTCAGGAATTCACCTATTTTTCTTCATATTTCCAAGGATAATGTATCAATGTGTTGTTCCTACTTCCTTTGAAACTTATCCACACCGTAAGAACTCATGTCTACTATGTTGTGAAGTTTGGACACCAAAATCAGAAGTAGAAATTCTTATTCTGAATTTCTATGTGAAGTTTGTGAATATCTTCTCTAGTTGGTACTTCATTTCTATCAAATATCTCTTTAGTTCTTCAAAATACTTTGGTTCCACAGAAATAGGAAATTTCTTCATTCTCCAGATGTAAACTGCTTCATTTGCATGACTATTTGAATATGAATATATATATGCTTTTCTTTGTACAATTTAGTTATTCTGGACCTTCTGTGCTATTTTAAAAGATGGAATGTCTTCAGTAGTTTGTGAAGAGCCTGTTAAAAACATTTTTATTTTACACAGGTGTAACACAGGTGGTACGCCCTTTCCTCTCTGCCCCATAGGGTGTAGCTCTAACTGCCCTCTAGGGAAGAGAAGGTTGGGTGAACAGCCTTACTATTTCTCCAGCTCAGTAATTACCTGCAGGTACATTCTCTTCACTGCCCAGGAGTTCTTAAGGGAAGTGCAGGCTGGTGCATACAGAATGCACTTGCATCACGGTTGAGTATGAGTAACTTCAGCCCCTTCCCCAAACCTTATAAGTATTTATGGATGATTGTTTCCTATCTTTTTTATTTTAATTGAAGGATTCATGTCACTGTCATGAAGTTGTTCATATTCTGGTGGAGGGGCCTCAGATGTGGTGCTCTGACTTTGTTCTGAAAGACACATGTGGAGGCAAATGTTCATACATAGGAGCTCAGAGCGTTCCTGCAAAGATATACCATCATCCATAATACAGATTAATAACTGGTTTTGTTATGCTCAGAAAGTCCTAGGTTTCATAATAGAGCAACCTCAAAATAGTCAAAAATAAATGATAAGATGTCTAAATCACTTCTGGTTTTTCACCTCATTTTAAGAAACAGTGGTAGCTCTTGGGTAATTCACCACCAGTGGTTACTTCAGTCCATTGTACCATCCCATGAAGAGGCAGAATTCCTTTTGAGTTTTAAATGAACCAAAATGTCTTTTGAATCTGGGTGGGATTAAAAAGAGAGAGAGATTTAGAAAGATTCTTGTTTCTGTCTTGAAACACTGGATTAATATGTTAGGGACACTTTGTCCCTCCAGGTCTACTTTTCACCCTCACCACCCAACTCTGTCGCCAGAAGACCAACTTTTATTAACTTAATCAATGGCCTTTCCTTTTCCCCTGGCTTCCTGTGGAGTCTGGTTAATGGAAGGCGTCATGGGAAAGGGTATGTCAGGTGGACAGTGAAGTAGGGCTACTTAGTTCTGTGGTTCTTTCCCTACCTCGTCGTGGATTGCCCATTTTTGAGTTTCTCTACAAAAGTCCAAAGTTTCTGTTGAGCAATACTCTCTTGTAGTAGCTACAGCCCTCTCTGTTTCATAAGTTCTTCCTTCCCTTGCCTCTTTAGGCCAAGTAATGTTGAGGACTCCCTGTTTTTACTCAACTCGGGGTACTTCAGTATGCCTTGTTAACTTTCTTTGACTCTGTCCTGATATTTATTAACTGTACTTGCATTAAAGTCTCTTAAACTACTACATTTGAATGTGCCATCATTTCCTGTTGTGATACTTGCTGATACTTATGTTCATACTACTTAATATTTAACCACTATTTAATAGAGCAAAAATTAAAAGAGTTCCACACTTAGCTGGGGAAGGTAGAGGTGAATTCACTTTTAGACCTATCAAGTTTTATATGTCTGACAAGTATCCCAGAAGTCACATGTCTGACTAGTATTTCTGTAGAGATGTAAGTGAAAAGAAGTATTTGGGATAGATATTTGATTTGGAGACATAATGAAATTTTTGAACTTGGAAGAATCTGAGCTTCATTTAACAATCCATAAAATTAAGGGAATGTATTGGTTATTTTCTTTGTGCTTCTATCCTTGTGACCCTTTATTTTTTTATTCTATAGAGGTAACTAGAAAAACAGGAACTTAAGAGACTCAGAAATATATTGAAGCCAGAAAACTTATGTGAAAGCTGAAATGTCTTATTTTGTGCTAAAACTACTATTTACATCAAGGGTGTAAAATAATCTCTTCAAGGGAAAGCTCATCTTCCCCTGAGACATATTAACTCTTCAAACATGGAATGTATACACTCCATAAATTATTAAATCACTGAAATATGTGATACATTTTAGGCAGCATATAATTGAGTAATACATTTTCTTTATTTATAACACATTTCTAATATTAAAATTTTAAAAACATAATATGACTATTTCTCGGTTTCTTTGTGTATTAAATCTATAGTACTCAGTGGTATCTGAATGGAAACCAGAGAGTGATCTGAAAATGACACCTAAATGAAATACACACATACACACATACGTATGTATGTATGTGTGTATGTACATATTATGTGTGTATGTATATATATATATTTTTCTGTATAATTGAGCTTTTCCCTTAGGTGATTAACTATCTACAGGTAAAATGTTATACCTAGCAATCTTTGAGATATTCTTAAAATATCTTAAAGATTCACAGCCTTGACTTCGAGAATAACTCATCATATATGCACACTATTTAGTCAAGATGGAAGATTTACGATATGATGCTATTTTTATTAATAACATTCTAGAGTGGTTACTATCTTTCTGTATTTGTTTTTATACTTTTATAAAAAGGTCTGAATAAGTCTCCATTTTCTGTGCTAGGGAGTATTAGTCCTTTATCTGCTGGAATAATCCTGCATAACAAACAGCTGCCCCAGAAACTCAATGGCTTAGTTATTTAAATCTCATTGGACTGCAGGTCAGCTAATCTCAACTGGGATATGCTGTGCTAAACTGGACCACAGGTTTTTGGTCCACGTGTTTTCATTCTGGTATTCTGGCTGAAGCAACAAAGGATAATTATGGCATGGCATTTTCAGGGAACAAGGTGGAAGTAGAAATGCATAGTGCTACTCTGTTAAGGTGTCAACTCAATAATGACAGCCTGTTACTTTTCCATTGGTTAAATCAAGTCACATGGTTATGCCTAACATTAATTATTTATGGAAGTTGTTAACCTAAAACAAGTAGAATGCCAGATATTTCTCCAGCAAAGATGAGTTTACTTGGTATTAGCAGAGAGTTGCAATTTAGGGTCTACAACTATGGAAAGCCACATGCCAATGGCCAGGGAAGGAGAACACTTTTAGAAAGGGGAAAAGGAAGTTGGGAGGGCTAAGGTGAACAAAGAGTCCATGGCTTTTCCTTGGCTGAGTCCTTGCCAGGAAAGAAGAGGAGTCTTCTCCTTGTTGGTCTCTGCTCTCATGGTAGGTTGTGAGAGCTCTGCCTTCTGGTCTCCTGACTTTATTTAATTGAGGTTTCTGTTTATTAATTTTTTTGAATAAAGTACATTATAAATACTAAGCCTTGGCAGTCACTTGGGGAAAAGGAAGAATTTATTGGTGAATAATACAATCTGCCAATAAGGTTTGCAAAGAGGTATGTGTTCTTAGTTTTAGCTAATCAATCAGTATTTATTATGCTTTTTTTAGTCTTCTGAAAATTCGTACAAGGGAGTGTACAGTTTGAGGTAAATAGTGTGTGAATTCTTTATAACCTTAAGCCTAAAAGGAGACACAAGAACACAACACAGATAAGAATAAATTCAGGATAAGTAAATGGAATGAATAAAGAGAAGAATAGAGTAACTTCACTGATTAATTACCATAATAAATAAACGGATAAATCTTAGAAAAGATAAATATTCAAAGATGTGGAGAATATTTTGTTGAAATTAAACATAGGAAAAAAATTTGGAAGCTATTATACTGGTTTGCTTTTAAATATATAGTTGAAACACTATGAAAGAATAAATCAACCCTTTTGTTCATGATTGGTTCCCTATTTAGTAATCTGATGGGGCTTTTTATTGAAAAGTCAAATCTCAGGATTGTAAGAGTCCTTAAAGGACATGAGAACATCAGGAGGTTCTGTAGAAATAAAGCAACATGACTCATTGTGTATAAGTAAAGCCATTCTTGTGAATGTAAAATTTCTGAAATCTTCAGGGATACTTTCTCTGCCTGGGTTCAGGTACTGTTCCTGGGTGGTCATGTTGTATTCTGAGTTAAAAGTAAGTTTTATTTTGCCTTTTGCCAATTGTATAACACAATGTTCAAACATCGTTTACTCTTTAGATATTCTAAATGGCACCAAATAAAGCACATTGGTTTCCCAGTTTTTAACTCGGCATTTCTAAGACATCACTTTAGAACAAGAAGAGAAATTTGACACTTAAATCCTTGGGAAACCCATTGAGGGAAAGGTTTTTTTTTTTAATCTATTCAATATTTTCTTTAGTTACTGCTATGTAAAAAGGGAGCAAATTATTGCATTCAATGTATTTTTTTTTTTTTTTTTCTTTTTAGGATTTGGGGACAGGTTACGGTATGGCTTCGGGTAAGGGTTAGGGTTAAGGTTAAGGTTGGGTTAGGATTAGGGGACGGGGACGATTTAGGGGACAGTTTAGAGTACGACCACGGTTTAGGGTGAGCGTACGTGTTAGGGTACAAATTTGTGTTAGCGTAAGGGTTAGGATTAGGGGACGGGTTAGGGTAAAGCTTCGGGTAAGGATTAGGGATATGGTTAGGGTTAGGGGACGGGGAAGGTTTAGGGGAGAGGTTAGGGTACGAAAATGGTTTAGGGTGAGCGTACGTGTTAGGGTACGGGTTAGTGTTATCGTACGGGTTAGGATTAGGGGCCGGCTTAGGGTAAGGCTTCGGGTAAGGGTTATTGTTAGGGTTAGGGTAGGGTTAGGGGACTTGGACGGGGACGATTTAGTGGTCAGGTTAGGGTACGACAATGATTTAGGGTGAGCGTACGTGTTAGGGTACGGGTTAGTGTTAGCGTACGGTTTAGGTTTTGGGGACGGGTTAGGGTAAAGCTTCGGGTAAGGGTTAGGGTTAGGGTTAGGGTTAGAGGACGGGGACAGTTTAGGGGACAGTTTAGGGTACGACAATGATTTAGGATGAGCGTAGGTGTCAGGGTACTTGTTTTTTTTTTTTTTTTTTTTTTTTTAAACATCTTTATTGGGGTATAATTGCTTTACAATGGTGTGTTAGTTTCTGCTTTACAACAAAGTGAATCAGCTATACATATACATATGTTCCCATATGTCTTCCCTCTTGCGTCTCCCTCCCTCCCACTCTCCCCATCCCACCCTTCCAGGCTGTCACAAAGCACCGAGCTAATATCCCTGTGTCTTGCGGCTGCTTCCCCCCAGCTATCTACCTTACTACGTTTGTTAGTGTGTATATGTCCATGACTCTCTCTCGCCCTGTCAAAACTCACCCTTCCCCCTCCCCATATCCTTAAGTCCGTTCTCCAGTAGGTCTGCGTCTTTATTCCTATCTTACCCCTAGGTTCTTCATGACATTTTTTTCCCTTAAATTCCATATATATGTGTTAGCATACGGTATTTGTCTTTTTCTTTCTGACTTACTTCACTCTGTATGACAGATTCTAGGTCTATCCATCTCATTACAAATAGCTCAATTTCATTTCTTTTTAAGGCTGAGTAATATTCCATTGTGTATATGTGCCACATCTTCTTTATCCATTCATCCGATGATGGGCGCTTAGGTTGTTTCCATGTCCTGGCTATTGTAAATAGAGCTGCAATGAACATTTTGGTACATGACTCTCTTTGAATTTTGGTTTTCTCAGGGTATATGCCAAGTAGTGGGATTGCTGGGTCATATGGTAATTCTATTTGTAGTTTTTTAAGGAACCTCCATACTGTTCTCCACAGTGGCTGAACCAATTCACATTCCCACCAGCAGTGCAAGAGTGTCCCCTTTTCTCCACACCCTCTCCAGCATTTATTGTTTCTTGATTTTTTGATGATGGCCATTCTGACTGGTGTGAGATGATATCTCATTGTAGTTTTGATTTGCATTTCTCTAATGATTAATGATGTTGAGCATTCTTTCATGTGTTTGTTGGCATTCTGTATATCTTCTTTGGAGAAATGTCTATTTAGGTCTTCTGCCCATTTTTGGATGGGGTTGTTTGTTTTTTTGTTATGGAGCTGCATGAGCTGCTTGTAAATTTTGGAGATTAATCCTTTGTCAGTTGCTTCATTTGCAAATGTTTTCTCCCATTCTGAGGGTTGTCTTTTGGTCTTGGTTATGGTTTCCTTTGCTGTGCAAAAGCTTTGAAGTTTCATTAGGTCCCATTTGTTTATTTTTGTTTTTATTTCCATTACTCTAGGAGGTGGGTCAGAAAGGATCTTGCTGTGATTTATGTCATAGAGTGTTCTTCCTATGTTTTCTTCTAAGAGTTTGATAGTTTCTGGCCTTACATTTAGGTCTTTAATCCATTTTGAGCTTATTTTTGTGTATGGTGTTAGGGAGTGATCTAATCTCATACTTTTACATGTACCTGTCCAGTTTTCCCAGCACCATTTATTGAAGAGGCTGTCCTTTCTACACTGTACATTCCTGCCTCCTTTATCAAAGATGAGGTGTCCATATGTGCGTGGGTTTATCTCTGGGCTTTCTATCCTGTTCCACTGATCTATCTTTCTGTTTTTGTGCCAGTACCATACTGTCTTGATGACTGTTGCTTTGTAATATAGTCTGAAGTCAGGGAGCCTGATTCCTCCAGCTCCTTTTTTCGTTCTCAAGATTGCTTTGGCTATTCGGGGTCTTTTGTGTTTCCATACAAATTGCGAAATTTTTTGTTCTAGTTCTGTGAAAAATGCCAGTGGTAGTTTGATAGGGATTGCATTGAATCTGTAGATTGCTTTGGGTAGTAGAGTCATTTTCACAATGTTGATTCTTCCCATCCAAGAACATGGTATATCTCTCCATCTATTTGTATCATCTTTAATTTCTTTCATCAGTGTCTTATAATTTTCTGCATAAAGGTCTTTCGTATCCTTAGGTAGGTTTATTCCTAGATATTTTATTCTTTTTGTTGCAATGGTAAATGGGAGTGTTTTCTTGATTTCACTTTCAGATTTTTCATCATTAGTATATAGGAATGCCAGAGATTTCTGTGCATTAATTTTGTATCCTGCTACTTTACCAAATTCATTGATTAGCTCTAGTAGTTTTCTGGTAGCATCTTTAGGATTCTCTATGTATAATATCATGTTATCTGCAAACAGTGACAGCTTTACTTCTTCTTTTCCGATTTGGATTCCTTTTATTTCCTTTTCTTCTCTGATTGCTGTGGCTAAAACTTCCAAAACTATGTTGAATAAGAGTGGTGAGAGTGGGCAACCTTGTCTTGTTCCTGATCTTAGTGGAAATGCTTTCAGTTTTTCACCATTGAGGATGATGTTTGCTGTGGGCTTGTCATATATGGCTTTTATTATGTTTAGGAAAGTTCCCTCTATGCCTACTTTCTGGAGGGTTTTTATCATAAATGGGTGTTGAATTTTGTCGAAAGCTTTCTCTGCATCTATTGAGATGATCATATGGTTTTTCTCCTTCAATTTGTTAATATGGTTTATCACATTGATAGATTTGCGTATATTGAAGAATCCTTGCATTCCTGGAATAAACCCCACTTGATCATGGTGTATGATCCTTTTAATGTGCTGTTGGATTCTGTTTGCTAGTATTTTGTTGAGGATTTTTGCATCTATGTTCATCAGTGATATTGGCCTGTAGTTTTCTTTCTTTGTGACATCCTTGTCTGGTTTTGGTATCAAGGTGATGGTGGCTTCGTAGAAGGAATTTGGGAGTGTTCCTCCCTCTGCTATATTTTGGAAGAGTTTGAGAAGGATAGGTGTTAGCTCTTCTCTAAACGTTTGATAGAATTCACCTGTGAAGCCATCTGGTCCTGGGCTTTTGTTTGTTGGAAGGTTTTAAATCACAGTTTCAATTTCAGTGCTTGTGATTGGTCTGTTCATATTTTCTATTTCTTCCTGATTCAGTCTTGGCAGGTTGTGCATTTCTAAGAATTTGTCCATTTCTTCCAGATTGTCCATTTTATTGGCATAGAGTTGCTTGTAGTAATCTCTCATGATTTTTTTTATATCTGCAGTGT
Organism: Phocoena phocoena; assembly: GCF_963924675.1. Classification (NCBI taxonomy): domain Eukaryota; kingdom Metazoa; phylum Chordata; class Mammalia; order Artiodactyla; family Phocoenidae; genus Phocoena; species Phocoena phocoena. Next base: position 33,086,759 of record NC_089229.1, read on the forward strand.
CAGTTGTTACTTCTCCTTTTTCATTTCTAATTCTATTGATTTGAGTCTTCTCCCTTTTTTTCTTGATGAGTCTGGCTAGTGGTTTATCTATTTTGTTTATCTTCTCAAAGAACCAGCTTTTAGTTTTATTGATCTTTGCTATTGTTTCCTTCATTTCTTTTTCATTTATTTCTGATCTGATTTTTATGATTTCTTTCCTTCTGCTAGCTTTGGGGTTTTTTTGTTCTTCTTTCTCTAATTGCTTGAGGTGCAAGGTTAGGTTGTTTATTCGAGATGTTTCCTGCTTCTTAAGGTGGGCTTGTATTGCTATAAACTTCCCCCTTAGGACTGCTTTTGCTGCATCCCATAGGTTTTGGGTCGTTGTGTCTCCATTGTCATTTGTTTCTAGGTATTTTTTTATTTCCTCTTTGATTTCTTCAGTGATCACTTCATTATTAAGTAGTGTATTGTTTAGCCTCCATGTGTTTGTATTTTTTACAGATCTTTTCCTGTAATTGATATCTAGTCTCATGGCGTTGTGGTCGGAAAAGATACTTGATACAATTTCAGTTTTCTTAAATTTACCAAGGCTTGATTTGTGACCCAAGATATGATCTATCCTGGAGAATGTTCCATGAGCACTTGAGAACAATGTGTATTCTGTTGTTTTTGGATGGAGTGTCCTATAAATATCAATTAAGTCCATCTTGTTTAATGTATCATTTAAAGCTTGTGTTTCCTTATTTATTTTCATTTTGGATGATCTGTCCATGGGTGAAAGTGGGGTGTTAAAGTCCCCTACTATGAATGTGTTACTGTTGATCTCCCCTTTTATGGTTGTTAGTATTTGCCTTATGTATTGAGGTGCTCCTATGTTGGGTGCATAAATATTTACAATTGTTATATCTTCTTCTTGGATCGATCCCTTGATCATTATGTAGTGTCCTTCTTTGTCCCTTTTAATAGTCCTTATTTTAAAGTCTATTTTGTCTGATATGAGAATTGCTACTCCAGCTTTCTTTTGGTTTCCATTTGCATGGAATATCTTTTTCCATCCCCTTACTTTCAGTCTGTATGTGTCTCTAGTTCTGAAGTGGGTCTCTTGTAGACAGCATATATAAGGGTCTTGTTTTTGTATCCATTCAGCCAATCTGTGTCTTTTGGTGGGAGCATTTAGTCCATTTACATTTAAGGTAATTATTGATATGTATGTTCCTATTTCCATTTTATATATTGTTTTGGGTTCGCTACTATAGGTCGTTTCCTTCTCTTGTGTTTCGTGTCTAGAGAAGTTCCTTTAGCATTTGTTGTAAAGCTGGTTTGGTGGTGCTGAACCCTCTCAGCTTTTGCTTGTCTGTAAAGGTTTTAATTTCTCCATCAAATGTGAATGAGATCCTTGCTGGGTAGAGTAGTCTTGGTTGCAGGCTATTCTCCTTCATCACTTTCAGTATGTCCTGCCACTCCCTTCTGGCTTGTAGGGTTTCTGCTGAGAGATCAGCTGTTAACCTTATGGGGATTCCCTTGTGTGTTATTTGTTGTTTTTCCCTTGCTGCTTTTAATATGCTTTCTTTGTATTTAATTTTTGACAGTTTGATTAATATGTGTCTTGGCGTGTTTCTCCTTGTATTTATCCTGTATGGGACCCTCTGTGCTTCCTGGACTTGATTAACTATTTCCTTTCCCATATTAGGGAAGTTTTCAACTATAATCTCTTCAAATATTTTCTCAGTCCCTTTCTTTCTTTCTTCTTCTTCTGGAACCCCTATAATTCGAATGTTGGTGCGCTTCATGTTGACCCAGAGGTCTCTGAGACTGTCCTCAGTTCTTTTCATTCTTTTTTCTTTATTCTGCTCTGCAGTAGTTATTTCCACTACTTTATCTTCCAGGTCACTTATCCGTTCTTCTGCCTCAGTTATTCTGCTATTGATCCTATCTAGAGTGATTTTAATTTCATTTATTGCATTGTTCATCGTTGCTTGTTTCATCTTTAGTTCTTGTAGGTCCTTGTTAACTGTTTCTTGCATTTTGTCCATTCTACTTCCAAGATTTCGGATCATCCTTACTATCATTATTCTGAATTCTTTTTCAGGTAGATTGCCTATTTCCTCTTCATTTGTTAGGTCTGGTGGGTTTTTATCTTGCTCCTTCATCTGCTGTGTGTTTTTCTGTCTTCTCATTTTGCTTATCTTACTGTGTTTGGGGTCTCCTTTTTGCAGCCTGCAGGTTCGTAGTTCCCGTTGTTTTTGATGTCTGTCTCCAGTGGCTAAGGTTGTTTCAGTGGGTTGTGTAGGCTTCCTGGTGGAGGGGACTAGTGCCTGTGTTGTGCTGGATGAGGCTGGATCTTGTCTCTCTAGTGGGCAGGTTCACGTCTGGTGGTGTGTTTTGGGGTGTCTGTGGCCTTATTATGATTTTAGGCAGCCTCTCTGCTAATGGGTGGGGTTGTGTTCCTGTTTTGCTAGTTGTTTGGCATAGGTTGTCCAGCACTGTGGCTTGCTGGTCGTTGAGTGAAGCTGGGTGCTGGTGTTAAGATGGAGGTCTCTGGGATATTTCCACCGTTTAATATTATGTGGAGCTGGGAGGTCTCTTGTTGACCAGTGTCCTGAAGTTGGCTCTCCTACCTCAGAGGCAGAGCCCTGACTCCTGGCTGGAGCACCAAGAGCCTTTCATCCACACAGCTCAGAATAAAAGGGAGAAAAAGTAGGGAGAATTAGTAGAAGTATGAGTAAAGAAAGAGGGAAAGGAGGAAAGGAAGGAAGGAAGAAAGAAGCAAAGAAGGAAAGAAAGGAGGGAGGGAGGGAGGGAGGAAGGAAGGAAGGAGGGAAAGAAGGAAAAAAAGACAGAAAGAAAGATGATACAGTAAAAATAAAATAAAGTATAATATAGTTATTGAATTAAAAAATATTTAGAAAAAAAAAAGGGACGGATAGAACCTTAGGACAAATGTTGGAAGCAAAGCTATACAGAGAAAATCTTACACAGAAGCATACACATACACCTTCACAAAAAGAGGTAAAGGGGGAAAAATCATAAATCCTGCTCCCTGAGACCACCTCCTCAATTTGGGGTGATTCGTTGTCTAAAGGAGGGAGGGAAGGAAGGAAAGAAAGAAAGAACGAAGGTAAAGTATAATAAAGTTATTACAATTAAACTTAATTATTAAGAAAAAGAATTTTTTAAAAAAAAGTCATGGACGGATAGAGCCCTAGGACAAATGGTGGAAGCTAGAGTATACAGACTAGATGTCACATAGAAGCATACACGTACACATTCACAAAAAGAGGAAAAGGGAAAAAAATCATAGATCTCGCTCCTAAATTCCACCTCTTCAATTTGGGATCATTCCTTGTCTATTCAGGTATTTCACAGATGCAGGGTATATCAAGTTGATTGTGGAGCTTTAATCCGCTGCTTCTGTGGCTGCTGGGAGAGATTTCGCGCTTTTAGCCGCGGCTCGCGCCCGTCTCTGGAGTTCCTTTAAGCAGCGCTCTTAAACCCCTCTCCTCGCGCACCAGGAAACAAAGAGGGAAGAAAAAGTCTCTTGTCTCTTCGGCCGGTGCAGGCTTTTCCCCGAACTCCCTCCCGGCTAGTCGTGGCGCACCAACCCCTTCAGGCTATGCTCAAGCCGCCAACCCCAGTCCTCTCCCTGAGCTCCGTCCAAAACCAAAACCCGAGCCTCAGCTCGCAGCCCCGCCCGCCCCGGTGGGTGAGCAGCAAGCCTCTCGGGTTGGTGAGTGCTGGTCGGCACGGATCGTCTGTGCAGGAATCTCCCCGCTTTGCCCTCCGCACCCGTCGCTGTGCACTACTCCGCGGTCCCGAAACTCCCCCCTCTGCCTCCCGCAGTCTCCGCCCGCGGAGGGGCTTCCTAGTGTGTGGAAACTTTTCCTCCTTCACAGCTCCCTCCCACTGGTGCAGGTGCCGTCCTTATTCTTTTGTCTCTGTTTTTTATTTTGCCCTACCCAGTTACGTGGGGAGTTTCTTGCCTTTTGGGAGGTCTGAGGTCTTCTGCCAGCCTTCAGTAGGAGTTCTGTAGGAGTTGTTCCACTTGTGGATGTATTTCTGGTGTATCCGTGGGGAGGAAGGCGATCTCCGCGTCTTACTCTTCCGCCATCTTCAAGGTCCCCCCCTCAATGTATTTTTTATCATAAAAAGGAATATGTCTTATAACTTCAAAAGACAAAAGAAGATCATACAACACTTTTATAATATTTTATGTATGATAACTTAGAATAACCTAAAATAAAATCAAATATTAAAATATGAAACAATTTTAAAAATCATTTATATTAAATGGTTTTTGGAGGCAGTAATCTTTGCTTAAAAAATCTTGGATCCAAATAACAAATCCCAAGTATATGGGTCAAAGTTACTTGTTTTGACTTAATGTAATTAAGAATAAAGTCATATTGATATTTACTTTCAAGAGAAAATTGCTTTATGGAAGACCATCAATACATTGAGGTTTTTCTGAAAACTTCCAAAAGCTAAGAAGCCTAATATATAAATGTTAATAAAACATTAATTGGCATTTCATTGTAAAGACAAAATAGTCTAGGAGATATACTGTACAGATATACTTATGTACACAAGGAAATTAGGGTAGAAGTTACTGCAATTTTAAATTATAGGTTTTTTTTTTAGTTTGTTTTAATTTGAATCTAATAAGTACGTCATCTATTTTCTTCCTGACTAATAAAAGCTTCCATGTGGTCTTCCATTATTTTTCAGTGTTATAAAGTCATTTTTACAGAATCTCTTTCTTCAATTTGGCTTTAAAATTTTATGCTGGAAGTTTAAATTATCTTACCAATCTGTCCTTATTTCCCCACTCCCCAGTCCCTGGTAATCAGGTAACAAGCATTCTACGCTCTGCTTCTATGAGCTGGACTTTTTTTTTTTTTTAAAGATTCCACATATAAGTGATACCATGCAATATATTTCTTTCTTTGTTTTATTTCACTCACCATAATGTCCTCCAGTTTCATTCATGTCAGAAATGGCAGGATTTACTTCTTTTTAAAGGATGAATAATATTACATTATACATATTATATATATATATATATATATATATATATATATATATATGCCACATATTCTTTACCTATTCATTCATCCATTGACACTTAGGTTATTTGAATCCTGTAATCATGGATCATGATGATCTTACAGCTTTTGAAATACCACAAAAGTAGTATTTCTTTTCTCAAAAGAAAAGAAATAAGATTTTAAAAATCCAGGGGATCAAGATGGCAGTGGGGTAGGAAACAGAGTTCGCCTCCCTACACAGAAACATTGAAAATACACCTACAAATGGAACGATTCACACAGAACAGCTACTGAGTGTGAACAGAAGACCGCAGACACCCCAAAAGACAAGAAAACTTCCACGTAACCTTAGGACAAAAGGAAAAAGAAAAGAAGGAATCAGGATGGGCCCTGAGCCCCAGCGAGGGAGCTGTGAAAGAGGAAAGGTTCCTGCACCTTGGGAAGGCTCCTTGCCAGCAGAGAAATTAGACTGGACTAAGGGGGAGTTTTGGAGCCTAAGAGGGGAGAGAGCAGCTGGTTTGTGGAAGGCAAAATGGAGAGTAACCTGCACAGAGGGTCAGCACCACAACCCTGTACATCCCAACCTGAGATACTTCTCTGTCGGTGAGGGTGGGGGTCAGGTGTTCAGTCCTAGGGAGAGGACCAGGGTTAGGTGAGGAAACAGCCTGAAGAGATCAGCCATGGCAACTGAGGATATACTAGGAAGGAGCCTGGGCCCACCACAGAGACAAGGCACCATTATTGGGAGGCAAACAAGGAGAGGGGTGGGACCACCATAACAACTTCTATCCCTGTGAATACTCCCAGGCAACAGGACACTGCCTACAGGAGCTCTGGGGACAAGGGTGAGTCACCACCACCATCTTGGGCTCCAGAGGCTGGCACTGGCTGCCTCTTCCATACCTGTGGGCAGATGCCAGTTCCCGCCCCTGCTGACCCAGAAGGACACAGACAGATCCAGCTACTAGTAATTCTGCCAGCAGGCCTCAGGACCTGCCCATGTTATCCTGGGAAGGCACAGATAGTTTCTGCCACTAGGAAATCTGTCAGTGGATGCCGGAACCTGCCATGCTGTTCCAAGAGCATGCGGATAGCTCTCACTACTAGGAAGTCCACCAGTGTGTGCTGAGACCTGCTCCACTGTCCTAGGAGGGTGCAGATAACTCACCCCACTAGGAAATATGCCCAGAAGAGGGGCTGAAATCACAGCTGAGCCCCAGGGGCTGTGTGACTAAGGAAGAAGGTGTGAAATCTCTCCTCATGGCTGCACAAAGTGTGGAGTTACACCTCTACTGATGGCTTCTTAAATTCAGTGCCTGTGAAATATCCAAAAGGAAAACAAGTGCTCTTGCAGCTATGATGGGTCTAGCTTTAGCAGCTGTTGGCTCTGGGGACATGTACAGACGGGGGTTTGGCCAGACCAGAGTTTGAGCTGTCTCCATAGCTCCCCCAGGTGCATGACTACTGCACGACTACTACAGTCCTGGGCCTGACATCAGTACAGCTGTGCCAGTGGCTGGGTGAAAATAACACATGAGAGTCACCAGGGCCAATTGCCAGAATACCCACCGTTAAGGCAGGATGAAGAGCAGTGCCAACAACAGTATACTCTGTGAGCCTGCACAATGGGTGAAAGGGGACACAACAGAGCACATGCACAGGTGAACAGCTCCAGAAGAGTAATACTCAGTGGCTTCTCTCCAAGTGGGAGTGCTCCAATCCCATCTACCTCACGCCACAAATCAGAATCACAGCTAAGAAACAGATCTGGGGACCTCTACTCCAAAAACTAGGGAGCAGACCCTGCCCTGGACAGGGCAGTGACAACCACAGAGCAAAGGTGGGGGCCCACTCAATAACTAGGGTAGGCTCTGATCACCACTACACCAGTCAAACCCCCCATCAAGGGGATAACGGCACAAGCCTCTGGACCAATGTCACCCACCAGGGGGCAGACACCAGAGCAAGAGGAACTATAATCCTGGAAAGGAGACAAACACAGTAAGATTGACAAAATGAGATGACAAAGAAATATGTTGCAGATGAAGGAGCAAGGTAAAAACCTACAAGAACAACTAAATGAAAAGGAGATAAGTAATGTATCAGAGAAAGAATTCAGAGTAATGATAGTAAAAATGATCCGAGATCTCAGAAAAACAATGGAGGCATGGATCGAGAATATACAAGAAAAGTTTAACAAAGACTTAGAAGAACTAAAGAACAAACAAACAGAGATAAACAAGACAATAATTGAAATGAAAAAATACACTAGAAGGAATCAATAGCAGAATAACTGAGACAGAAGAATATAAGTGACCTGGAAGACAGAATGGTGGAAATCTGTGCTTCAGAACAGAAAAAGAATAAAGAATGAAAAGAAATGAGGACAGTCTCAGAGACCTCTGGAACAATATTAAATGCACCAACATTCAAATTATAGGGGTCCCAGAAGAAGAAGAAAAAGAAAAAGGGCCTGAGAAAATATTTGAAGAGATTATAGACAAAAACTTCCCTAACGAGAAAGGAAACAGTCACCCAAGTCCAGGAAGCGTAGAGTCCCATACAAGATAAATCCAAGGAGGAGCATGCTGAGACACATTTTAATCAAACTAACAAAAATTAAATACAAAGAAAAAGTATTAAAAGTAACAAGGGAAAAGCAACAAATAACATACAAGGCAATCCCCATAAAGTTATCAGCTTATTTTTCAGCAGAAACTCTGCAGGCCAGAAGGGAGTGGTAAGATATATTTAAAGTGATGAAAAGGAAAAACCTACAACCAAGAATACTCTACCCAGCAAGGCTGTCATTCAGATTCGATGGAGAAATTGAAAGCTTTATAGACAAGCAAAAGCGAAGAGAATTCAGCACCAACAAATGAGCTTTACGACAAATTCTAAGGGGAATTCTCTAGGTGAGAAACAAGAGAAGAGAACAAAAGGAAGGGAAGAAAAAAGACCTATAAAAACAAACCCAAAACAATTAAGAAAATGGCAATAGGAACATTCACACTGATAATTACCTTGAATGTAAGTGGATTAAATGTTCCAACCAAAAGGCATAGACTGGCTGAATGGATACAGAAATAAGACTCATATATATGCTGTCTATAAGAGACACACTATTGACTGAAAGTGAAGGGATGAAAAAAGATATTCCATGCAAATGGAAACGAAAAGAAAGCTGTAGTAGCAAAACTCATATCAGATAAAATAGACTTTAAAATAAAGACTATTACAAGAGGCAAGGAAGGACACTACATAATGATCAAGGTATCAATCCAGAAAGAAGATACAGCAATTGTAGATATTTGTACAACCAACATAGGAGCACCTCAATACATAAGTCCAATACTAACAGCCATAAAAAGGGAAATTGACAGTAACACAATAAGAGCAGGGGACTTTAACATCCCACTTACACCAATGAACAGATCATCCAGACAGAAAATTAATAAGGAAACACAAGCCTTAAATGATAAATTAGACCAGATAGACTTAATTGATAGTTATAGGATATTCTAACCAAAAGCAGCAGAATACAGTCTTCACAAATGCACACTGAACATTTTCCAGGATAGATCACATCTAGGGTCACAAATCAAGCCTTGGTAAATTTAATAAAATTGAAATCATCTCAAGCATCTTTTCCAACCACAACATGAGATTAGAAATCAATTACAGGAAAAAAAAACCTGTTAAAAACCACAAACACAGGAAAGCTAAACAGAATGTTACTAAATAACCAACGGATCACTGAAAAAATCAAAGAAGAAATCAAAAATTACCTAGAAACAACAATGAAAACATGATGACCCAAACCTATGGTATGCAGCAAAAGCAGTTCTAAGAGGGAAGTTTATAGCAGTACAGTCTTTCCTCAAGAAAAAACAAAAATGTCAAATAACCTAACCTTATACCTAAAGCAGCTAGAGAAAGAAGAACAAACAGAACCCAAAGTTAGTAAAAGGAAAGAAATCATAAAGATCACAGCAGAAATAAATGAAGAAAACCATATTGTAGCAAAGATCAATGAAACTAAAAGCTGGTTCTTTAGGAAGATAAAATAGGTAAACCTTTAGCCAGATTCTTGAAAAAAAAAGGATAAAATTAGAAATGAAAAAGGAGAAGTTACAACTGACACTACTGACATACAAAGGATCATAAGAGACTGTTACAAGCAACTATATGCCACTAAAATGGACAACCTGGAAGAAATGGACAGATTCTTAGCAAGGTACAACTTCCCAAGACTGAACCAGGAAGAATCAGAAAATATAAACAGACCAATCACAAGTAATGAAGTTGAAACTGTGAATAAAAATTTTCCAACAAACAAAAGTCCAGGACCAGATGGCTTCACAGGCAAATTCTATCAAACATTTAGAGAAGAGCTAACACCTATCCTTCTCAAACTCTTCCAAAAAATTTCAGAGGAAGGAACACCCCCAGCTCATTTTATGAGGCCACCATCACCCTGGTACCAAAACCAGACAAAGATATTACAAAAAAAGAAAATTGTAGGCCAATATCACTGTTGAACATAGATGCAAAAATCTTTAACAAAATACTAGCAAACAGAATCCAACAACAGATTAAACTGATCATACACCATGATCAAGTGGGATTTGTCTCAGGGATGCAAGGATTCTTCAATATATGCAAATCAATCAGTGTGATACAGCATATTATCAGACTGAAGAATAAAGACCATATGATCATCTCAATAGATGCAGAAAAAGCTTTGACAAAGTTCAACACCCATTTATGATAAAAACTCTCCAGAAAGTTGACATAGAAGGAACCTCTCTCAATATAAAAAAGCCTATATACAACAAACCCACAGGAAACATCATTTTCAATGGTGAAAAACTGAAAGCATTTCCTCTAAGATCAGGAACATCACAAGGATGTTGACTTTCACCACTGTTATTCAACATAGTTTTGGAAGTCCTAACCACAGTAATCAGAGAAGAAAAAGAAATAAAAGGTATCCAAATTGGAAAATAAGAAATAAAACTGTCACCATTCGCAGATGACATGATACTATACATAGTAAATCCTAAACATGCTACCAGAAAACTAGAGCTCCTCAATGAATTTGGTAAAGTTGCATGATACAAAATTAATACAACAAAATCTCTTGCATTTCTATATGCTAATAACAAAAGATCAGAAAGAGAAATTAAGGAAACAATCCCATTTACCATCACAACAAAAAAAAATAAGATACCTAGGAATAAACCTACCTAAGGAGGCAAAAGACCTGTACTTAGAAAGCTATAAGATACTGATGAAAGAAATCAAAGATGACAGAAACAGATGGAGAGATATACCATGTTCCTGGATTGGAAGAATCAATGTTGAGAAAAATGGCTATACTACCCAAAGTAATCTACAAATTCAATGCAATCTATATGAAACTACCACTGACATTTTTCACAGAAGTAGAACAAAATATTTTAAATTTTGTATGGACACACAAAAGACCCCAAATAGCCAAAGCAATCTTGAGAACGAAAACTGGAGCTGGAGGAATCAGGCTCCCTGACTTCAGAGTATACTACAAAGCTGTAGTCATCAAAACAGCATGGTGCTGGCACAAAAATAGAAATATAGATCAGTGGAACAGGCTAGAAAGCCTAGAGATAAACCAACACACCTATGGTCACCTAAGCTGTGACAAAAGAGGCAAGAATATACAATGGAGAAAAGACAGTCTCTTCAATAAGTGGTGCTGGGAAAACTGGACAGCTACATGTAAAAGAATGAAATTAGAACACTCCCTAACCCGATACACAAAAATAAACTCAAAACAGAGTAAAGACCTAAATGTAAGGCCAGACACTATAAAACTCTTAGAGGAAAACATAGGCAGAACACTCTGACATAAATCACAGCAAGATATTTTTTGATTCACCTCCTAGAGTAATGAAAATAAAAACAAAAATAAACAAATGGGACCTAGTTAAACTTAAAAGTTTTTGCACAGCAAAGGGAACCATAGACAAAATGAAAAGACAATCCTCAGAATGGGAGAAAATATTTGCAAATGAAGTGACTGACAAGGCATTAGTCTCTAAAATATACAAACAGCTCATAGAGCTCAGTATCAAAAAAAAAAAAAACCCAATTAAAACATGGGTGGAAGATCTACATAGACATTTCTCCAAAGAAGATATACAGATGGCGAAAAAGCACATGAAAAGATGCTCAACATCACTAATTATTAGAGAAATGTAAATCAAACTACAATGAGATATCACCTCACACCAGTCAGAATGGCCATCATCAAAAAATCTACAAACAATAAATACTGGAGAGGGTATAGAGAAAAGGGAACACTCCTACACTATTGGTGGGAATGTAAATCAGTACAGCCACTATGGAGAACAGTATGGAGGTTCCTTAAGAAACTAAAAATAGAACTACCATATGACACAGCAATCCCACTCCTGGGCAACCTGTAGAAAGCCATAATTCAAAAAGATACATCCCCCCCAATATTCATCGCAGCACTATTTACAATAGCCAGGACATGGAAGCAACCTAAGTGTCCATCAACAGAGGAATGGATAAAGAAGACGTGGTACATATATACAATGGAATATTACTCAGCCAGAAAAAAAATGAAATAATGCCATTTGCAGCAACATGGGTTGACCTAGAGATTGTCATATTTATTGAAGTAAGTCAGACATAGAAAGACAAATATCATATGATATTGCTTATATGTGGAATCTAAAAAAATGCATACAAATGAACTTTTTTACAAAACAGAAGTAGAGTCACTGATGTAGAAAACAAATTTATGGTTACCAGCGGATATTGGGGGGAGGGAGGGGGGATAAATTAGGAGATTGGGACTGGCATATACACACTGCTATATATAAAATAGATAACTAATAAGAACCTGCTGTATAGCACAGGAAACTCTACTTAATACTCTGTAATGGCCTAATGGGAAAAGAATCTAAAAAAAAAAAAAGAGTGGATACATGTACATGTATAACTGATTTACTTTGCTGTATACGTGAGACTAACAACATTGTAAATCAACTATACTCTAATAAAAATATTTAAAAACATCCACATGTTCTTATAATAAATAACCTGAAATAAAATTAACTCTATTTTCCTTATAAAAGAAAGTATAGTTTTCAACATTGTCCAAAAAATTGAAAAGGGACTTTAATAATGAAGGGCTTTTACTAAAATGAAAATGAACATTTTGTTACAAATATTTTTGCAATTTCAAAAACAAATATTGTAAATCAGTAAAAATTTTGGATTTGGAGTAAAATGTGGTACTTCCTAGTGTTTTTAGTTATGGATAGTTTATAAGGATGACCACTCTCATCTCAGGGTGAGACCCCACCTTTGGTCCCTTCTCTTACCCAGAGTAAGGCTCTTCCTCTGAGGGACTAGGGGTTCAAGGACACTGTGTCCTGGCCCCCATCTCCCACTTCAGGCTGAGATATGTTGTGGTTCTGGGTGTTCGGCCCACTGGCCAGCAGTGCCATCTCTGCCCACCCTCGAGGCTCCCCTGGCCCAAGTCCCTGCTGGGCCACCCTAGAAGTCCTATGCTGGTGGAGTTTAGGGGTGAGGGGTCAAGTTGCCTTCTCTCTCTGTCTCCCCTGGTCCTATTTGCTGTCTGGATGGTGCTTCCCTCCCCCACCCCATGTCTTTGGGGTCCATTTGTCTGTCTTTTGTTGTTGTTGTTGTTTTATATTAACATGCCTGGACCAGTCCCTTACCCTCTATCTACCCACTGTAGTTAATTTATCTGTCATTAAATGTGGCTGCTCTGCTTCCAGCCTCTGCTTCTGCCATATCCCTAATAAAACATGGAGCCCTCCCCCACAAAAAAATGAATAGACTCTTTAAATTCAAATACAGTAAGTGCCCTACGTACAAACATTCAAGTTGCGAACTTTCAGAGATGTGAATGTGTGTCCACATGTCCAGTCACATGTCCAGTCATCTAAGTTAGCTTATGTGTCTGGCGTACATTGTCAAGTTCATGTGTCCTCTACAAGTCATTGTGCTTTTGTGTACTTTACTGTACAGTACTATGTAGAGTACAGTAGTACAGTATCTTTATTTCAGTATATAGGGGTCTTACTGTATATATACTTCATACAATTTGAATGTTATTGAAAGCATAATTGTTTTAAAAGTTTCATGTCTGAAAATATAATTTTTAATTCAAAGTTTGGTACAAAAATATTTATTTGAATTTGGAAGTTTACTCTTTAGCCATGGATAAAATATATACTTGTAGTTATGCTATCATATTCTGAAAAAGAGTATGACAATTTGCAAATGTTTGCTTTGTACTTAGGTTTATCTCAGTTACAGGTTTTGTTTGTTTTCCAAAAGATTTTTGTCTTGATCATAAGATTTTCTTTTTACATAGAGAGCTTAGCTGAATTAAAACTTATTTTTATCCATCTTAAGAAGAGTAATAGGACAGATGACAATAAATGAAAGTGACTACCCTAAGGGTACCTAATAACTGACATTTATTTAATGTTTATTAGGTACCAAGTATCTCCCTTTACAATTTATACATATAAACTTTTATTTAGTACAAAATTGAGCACAATTTTTAAATTTTCTCTTTTCCCCTATGCTTTAGATATGGATAGACATTTAATAGAATTTTGGGATGAAAGAGCTTCCACAATTGTTTATATTAACCTCTTCACTTTTAGAGGCAAGAACTCTAAGGATCAGCTAATTTTGTGGTAGGCTGGAAATTCAACTCCAAAGTCCTAATGAATAAGTTCAGCCTTGTATCACTAATTTGTTTTACAAATGAGATGCTTAAAAGTAGATATCATATTCTTAACACTAGTTCTGTTAGTAATCAAACCTGAAATTTTATTGGTACTTTTAAAAGCAATAACATAGTTGAAAAATATATAATATACTTTTTGTAGGAGTTTGATTAATGTAAACTAAATTTCATATTTGAGACTGATTATAAAATGGAACAAGTGGCATTATTCATTCATTTATTCATTCAACAGATATTTATTGAGCATCTGCCGTATGTATAGGCTCTATGATCCATGAGTGAACAAGACAGGCAAAAGTCTCTGCCTTCATGAAGACATTTACTCTAGTGGGGAAACGGAAAATAAACAAGAAGCAGTGTAAACTATGCCTCATATTAAAATGTGATAAGTGCTTTAAAAAGGGGGGCAGGGTAGAGTGATATTAAATGTAAGAGATGGGGTAAAATTTCTAGTTAGGTAGGCTGGAATGTGTCACTGAAAATGGGATTTTTAAAAATAAAAATCTTCAGGAAATTCAGATGTGTGTGGGTAGGGCATCCCAGGCAAAGGGAGCAGTACAGGCAAAGACCTGATGTTGGGTGTGTAGTGGGCAGGTTTGAAAATTATGGAGGAGGAATAAAGGAAGACTGAAGAGAAGTGTTGTGGTAGATGAGGTCTGTGAGGGAGCCAGGAATTAGATCAGACATGGTTTTACAGATCATATTAAAGATTTCAACATTCAATTTAAGAGGTAAAACAATGATCAATTCAAGGCTTTTAGGTAAAGTGGAGTACAAATCTAACAAGTTTTTCTGGGATCACTCTGGCTTCTCGTTTAAAATGGACTGAAAGGTCGGGGAGGAGAAGGCAAAAGCAGGGAAATAGGAAGAAGGTTTTTCCAGAATATAGGCAAGAAATGATGGTAGCTTGTACTAGGATGAAGCAAGAATTGCTGAGAAACATTTTGAAAGAAGTGCAGATAGGAGTTGCTAATGACAGGGGTGTTTTGTCAGAGAATTAAAAAGACTAAATGAAGGCTCCTTGGTTTTTTAAGTAGGCAACTGGAAGTCATTGACTGTTGGGTGAAGACACAGGAGGAGCAGATTTAAGGGAGAATGTAAGGTTCTCAGTTTTTGACGTGTTAAATTTGATATGCATAGATTTTGTGGTTTGATAAATCTGAAGTTTAGGAAGAGTTACAACTTTGGAATGCATCAAAATTGACATGGGATTTAAGTCTTTGAAAACGAATGAAATCATTTCGGGGAATCAATATAGAGATATTGTTCAAAGACTGAATCTTAGGGTAACTTACTATTTAGGTGTTTGTTAGATAATTAAAACAAAAAAGAGTAGATTGAGGAAAAAGAGCCAGGAAAGTAGAAGGAAAATCAGGCGTGTGTGTAATTAGGAAAGGGGCCAAGTGAAGAAAGTATTTTAAGTTGTAGAGAATAATCAACGGTACCAATTGCTTCTAAAGGTCAAAAGAAAAAAAACGTGAGGGCAGAGAATTGACCATTAGACTTAGTAATATGGAGATCAATAGTGACAACAAAATGAGCAGTTTTGGAGGAGTTGTGATGATAAAAATTTGAAGGTGGTGTGCTTGACAGAAAGTGGGAGAAAGACGTTCAAAGAATCAAGCATAGAGAGATATTTCAAGGAGTTTTTTACTTTATAGCTGGAAGAAAAATAAGGTGGTAGCTTGAAGGGGAAGCAGGTAAAGATATTTTATAAGAAGGGCAACATAACTGCATGTTATTTTGATGCTGATGGGTATGATTCATTTGATGGGGAATATCTGATAGAAAAGGGAAAATTGCTAGAGCAGTGTCCTTAAGAAAGAAAAAGGGGATGAGATTGAGTACACAGTGGAAAAACTCTATTTACTTGGAGTGCGGTCCATCCTGATAACAGAAGTGAGAATATTCAAGCACAAATGCAAGAAAATAGGTGTGAAGGGGCAGGTGGTAAATGGAATTTCTTTTTTTTTACTGTTTTATTTTCTTTAGGGACATAGGAAGAATGATCACAAGTTAAGAGTGGGAGAAGAGGAGAAGTTTGAGGCAAAATGACATAGTATAAAATAGTCCTAGAGCACAGAAAAGAGTGAAGAGACTAGGGAAGTACAGTATGAGTTACTGCTCATGAATTTAAATTGATGCCCATGTAGATGATTTGGAATTTCCTCTAGGCTGGTACAGTGGGGCAGGTGCAGGTGTGCAGAAGATGGAGAGTTGGATTTAACGATGGTTGTAGTTTAGCCTAGAAAGTAAATGAATATGATAGGAAGAAAAGAGTTGATGCTGCATTTAAGTGAGTGATTTTGTAATGATTAGCAATGAAACTTAAGCTTGATAATAAGAAGTGCAGGTGTTGGTTGAGGGGTAAGAGATAAGGAAAAATGGTAATGTCTCACTGGCTACAAACTATTGTTGGAATTTGACTGTTTGAGGTGGTGAGCTGGAAAGATAGAAAATTGTAGTAAGACATGTTTGAAATTGAGGTTTGGGGAGAGTGGTAGTGATTAGTAACAACAAAGTCATAGGTGCGATCATAGAAGGGAGTTCTGCAATTAGGGTGGGAACCAAGATGATTGCGAAGAATGGAGAGGCTAGGCCTTGGAGTTTGAATTCACCACTACAGAAGTGGTGTTGGAGATAGTTGAAGTGAGCCAGGAGCTATCTTCAGTAAAGAAAAGAAAAGGAGATGACATAGGGAATTTTTAGATGATAGCAACAAAGGGAGGTGTTTTATAGAGGAAGGATATATAGTTGTCTAGAATAGGATGATGAATACAAAAAGGACACTTACCCTAATTTAAGGCCCAGACTTACAATGTCTATAGAAGAAGCAGTATCATCAGGAAATAATCAGGTTTAAGTTAGAACTTAAACATGCTAGGGAGAAACATTCTAGGAAGATTTTGAGGATATAGTCAATTTTGCTAATGATTGAACTTGAGAGAAAAAGAAAATATGAATGGCGGATGTATAAACATTCAAATTCAGAAGAGATCTTGGAGTAGGAAGAAACTTCAGAAATGATATAATCTAAATGTTTGATATGTTGAAGCCTCTTGACAATGTAACTGATATTCATCCAATCTCTATTTGAATATTTCCTGTGACTGGCTCCTTACAGGCAGCCCATTCCAAAAATGAGATACTTTTTAATGTTCAAAGATACATCCATTTGCTTGAAACTTAAATAAAATTTATACAGCATAGTTTTCTTATAATTAGGACTCATCTCTGCTTCCTGTTGCTGCTCCCAGACTATTATCTCTGCTCCCTATTTTGATCATCCCATTTGAACTCTCTGGTTTGCCTGTTCTTTTCCCTTTTCCCTTTCTGAGGCTGGACATTTACAGACCTCCTAGTTACTTGTTTACAACCACCGATAATTTCATCAGCTGACCACCTTAACAGTTACCACCATTGCAAGCAACTTTAATGAGGAGGTGCCCAATTCACTGATCTCCAGTTGTTTTCACTACTGTTCAGTTGCCTTCTACTTTCACATTATTCTTCCACACCTGGATTCTCTTTATAGCTGTATCATATTTACTTCTTGACTCCCTTGCTCTAATTTCATACATACCTGTCAAGACTGTAACTATGGACAAATCCATCTCTGTGCCTTTACCCCAATAACGAAACATCAAACAGCATATTGGAGGCACTATAGTTTCATGTTCACCAAACTCAAATGGACTTTCCACAATTCACTCAAGAAACAATGTAAATATCTTCAGAAAGTTTACTCTGCTTATTTCCACAATGAAATCTTTTATCCACTCTACTTAAATCTTTAACTACTTCTTTTTTCTCTCCACTAATCACAGCGTATGGTTCACTTTTTTCCAGAGAGAAAGCTTCAGACAGCAACTACTTAATATTTTTGCTACCATATCTAAAAACTGACCTGCTGCCTCCTGTTCCCATTACAATGAAGAAAACATTGCTCCAGTATAAATCCAGTCCCTTCACATGTGCTTCTTTGCTCCCATTGAACTCTTAGCTCTGTCTGCTGCATCTTCAACATCTTGATTTTTACCACGTATTCCCTCTGATCAATCAAACATGATCTAATATCTGTAATCTTAAATAGAGCAAAACAAGCCTTGCCTTGACCTCATATACCCTTTTAGATATTACTTTTACCTGTTTTTTGTTTCCTATTTCCCTTCATAACCAGTTTTTCAAGAGTTTGTGTTTATGTGTGTGTGTGTGTGTGTGTGTGTGTGTGTGTGTGTGTGTGTGTTTTACATATATCACTTCAATTTTTTTTTTTTTTACCTTCCAGCTATTTTTTTACCCCTGTCATTCTAGGGTTCTTCTTGCAGGGTCACCAGTTAGTAACTTATTGCTAAATTCGACATGTTTCCATCCTAGTTTGGTTGTCAGCAGTATTTTACACAATGGACCACTTCTTTCTTCCTGAGATCTTTGTGGAGATCAAGAGGATGTGTTGTGGATACATATTCTCAGGCTCTAAAATTCAAGTGATGATAGTATGTAATTATTTTAATTTTTTTTTATCATAACCAGAGTTAGCTTGAATTCCTGTTCTGCTTGGTAGGAAAAAAAAAACTTAACTGAATTAATTCTAAGTAAATTTAATTGCTTCAAAGTATTCTCGGAGTCAGGTTTTAATTCCATCAAATCAGAATTGCCCCTCCCTTTCCTTCCTTTCTTCCTGAATTGGTTTAATTTCTCAAAAGTTTATATAATACAATATCAGATGGTGAGGCATCTGGGCTTCAGCCTTCCTTTGTCCTACACTGACATCTGTTGCAATGTACAATCACATCCGCTATCCCCACCACACTGACATCTGCTGAGGTTTCTGTATACCCACCTGGATTTTTGACATACATCCTACAGTGCTCTTTGTTATAATTTACTCTCATCATGACTACAAATCCCTTTAACATCTGCCAGTTTTCTCATTCTCAGCCAAGTGTCTTGTCAGAGGTAAAGGAAATCTTGTTTCTTTCTCTTGTCACCCAGGGACCACAGGAGACTTGCTGTGGCTGCCTTGTGTCTTCTTTAGCAGCAAAGAGACATCTCAACCCTCTTACTCCTATTTTCATTGGGTTACTAGGGAATACTAAAAGTGTGTTTTTCTCACATCATTTCAGAAAAGCTTAAGAGCAAATGCATCCTTTATTCCTGGAACTTCAAACTGTTTAGTACTTTCTGTAAATATCCCTTTTACTTTTTACTGACTTAAGAGCAGATAAGATAGTCATAAAATTCACCTTAGGCCTAAACCAGGGTGTAAATGTTTCTCTCTAACACATTGTTCAACTTTTCTCTGTACCAAGGGAGCAATTGTTTTTTTTATTCTAATAAAGAGGAAGAGGGATTTAATGTTTCTATTCTTTCTTTGTCTATTATATCAGTAAGATGGCTTTCATTAAAATAAAACCCAAGGATTTAGCATATCTGCTTTTAGGTCTCTATTTTCACTTCATCCCATCTGGTTGTGCTGAGAAAAAAAGGACCACCTGTTAAAGGTCAAGATATCTGATGGAGATTAGAGGGAGAGACTTGCATTTCTGTAGTATGGCAGAATGGGTAATCTGCCTATCTTTGGCTTGGGGAAAATATTATAAACGCTGAATAGATTAACACATTTAAATGCATTGATGAGCTGAGTGGAAAGTAAAGAATACTTTCAGGCAAAACTAAATGAAAAGAGAAAAAGTGTTAAGTAGAATGCTAGCTTCCACTTTGAATACAACTGCAAATTTTAGTGAATTTGAGTTTTAGTTTTCATAGATTTACCGAACATAGAGAACACAGAGATAAGTCCAGTAGTTGCTTAAATTAGGAATGCTAAAAGAATATAATCCCATCATAAAGCTGGATCCACCAAGTTGGCCAGTCCCTTGATGTAAGTGTAAAATAGATATAAATGTACATTTCTGGAGGGTGTTACAAGAAGACATTTCTATCTTGAATTGTGCCGAATGACTGGGAAAAATAATCATTCTAGCTAAAAATAACCGAAGTATTGGATTGTATGTAGCCTGAATTATGTGATGTGAAAAACTTTAATGCAATACTATAGTTTAAAGCGGTCCTAGGCTGGTATAGCCCCCAGTCACCTGGCAGAAACAATTGTGAATTTTCTTTGGAAGAATCTGTTTTCAGTCTAAGCCACAAACAATTACCACAAATAAAATTTTAAGAAACATAAATTTATAATAAAAACATAAAACACCCAAAGAAACAAGCTACTACAAGCTAGAGTCTCCAGAAATTAGAGACGGAATATCAAAACTGAACAATATAAAATAAATATGCTTTATGGGATGCATAGAGTACTGAGAAAAAGAAATCAACAAAAAAATGTTAAAAAGGCCGAGAAGATTTAACAAAAGACTCAAGAGAATGGTTTGAGATTGAAACTATTGTTTTAGATCAGGGTCCCTAGAATCAGTTTCTGAGATATACACTTGAATGCAGGAGGTTTAATTGGGTGTGTTCTTCAAGGAGTGGGCACCTGTAGGGCAGTACAAAAAAGCCTGACTGAGTGATGCAGTTGTAACAGGAGCCTTAACTGATCCTATAAACTCTGGACCCAATCACTCCTAAAATTACTATTTAAAAACAGACATATTTTAGTGTTTCTGTCTATTATACAGAACAGTGACCATCCCCCAGATTGAATATAATGGTCATAAGCGGGAAATGAGATCATAATCATGAAAATTCTTTAAGGACTCTAAAAGTTCTATGCAAATGGGTTATCATGACCATCTATCCAGGAATCAAAAGCACAGCCACTGTAGTCAGATAATCTCAATTCACTTCTGACTGACACTCACTAGCTAGTGAACCAAAAGCAAATTACTTTCTCTCTATGCCTTAGTTTTCTCACATCTAGAGTAAAATAAATAAAAATTACTTTGTAGCATTGCTGTGGAGGACTAAATAAGATGAACTTACCTGGAGAATAAGTATAGCACCTATTATATAACTATAGTTTATTAAATATTATCTGATGTAGCAAAAGTACTTTTATTATTTATTTTTGGTTGTGATGGGTCTTTGTTGCTGTGCGCGGGCTTTTTCTGTTTGTGGCGAGCGTGGGCTACTCTTTGTTGTGGTGCGCGTGCTTCTCACTGTGGTGGCTTCTCTTGTTGCGGAGCACGGGGTCTAGGCGCGCAGGCTTCAGTAGTTGCAGCACACAGGCTCAGTAGTTGCAGCAAGTGGGCCCTAGAAAAGCAGTCCCTAACCTTTTTGGCACTAGGTACCAGCTTCGTGTAAGACAATTTTTCCACGGACTGGGGGGTTGGGGGGGTGGGAGTAGGGTTCGTTCAGGCGGTAATGCGAGCGATGGTTCAGGTGGTAATGTGAGTGATGGGGGGAATATTTCAGGTGGTAATGTGAGCGATGGGGAGCAACAGATGAAGCTTCGATCACCTGCTGCTCATCTCCTGCTGTGCAACCTGGTTCCTAACAGGCCTTGGACCCATACTGGTCTGAGACCCGGTGGTTGGGGACCCCTGCCCTAGAGCGTGAGGGCTTCAGTAGTTGCGGTGTGCAGGTTCTAGGGTGCGTGGGCTTCAGTAGTTATGGTGCACGGGCTCATTAGTTGTGGCTCACAGGCTGTAGAACACAGGCTCAGTAGTGTGGTTCAGGGGCTTAGTTGCTCCGTGACCTGTGAGATCTTCCCAGACCAGGTATCGAACCTGTGTCTCTTGCAATGGCAGGAGGATTCCCAACCACTGTGCCACCAAGGAAGTCCCCAAAGTACTTTTAAAAAGAAAGAGGAGTATCA
Organism: Phocoena phocoena; assembly: GCF_963924675.1. Classification (NCBI taxonomy): domain Eukaryota; kingdom Metazoa; phylum Chordata; class Mammalia; order Artiodactyla; family Phocoenidae; genus Phocoena; species Phocoena phocoena. The sequence goes on from NC_089229.1 coordinate 33,108,363, forward strand.
TAATTATAACCCCTAACTTAGCATCTGCCTCACTTTTCCTATATTTATGATATGCTATTTTATCCCCTGTCCCCAAGACATTTTCTGATCATGGCACATGCAGAGCCTAACTCCCATGCCAGAAGCAAAATAATAGTTTACTGAAGTTTGCCTTTACTGGAATATATGTATTCTGCAACAGCAAGAGGTCCTTGACTTTTTCTCTGACTCTTTATATACAGTTATAGGAGAATATAAATGCCCATCCTACCCTTGTTATGGCAGCATATCACATATTTGCATGGTGATACTATTCCTTAGACTAAGTATTTTAGGATATGTTTGGGTTGATTCCTTTCACTTTACTACTACATTTACAAAGCAAGTATAATTATAGTATTGAGATTTTTATTGGCAGAAGCATTCACTGTTAACCAAATAACATTGAAAAATATGTTTTGTATCTGTGCCCTGAAAAGACTATATTGACTTTCTTCTTGTGTGTGTTTGTTTTCCTACACTTAGAACAAGCCCAGTTTCCATTGTTTCTTTGAATAAAGTCCCTTTATCTTGGCCCCTAGAAAAGAGCAAAATTACTGCTAATTTTTATGGTTCAACTTTTCAATCTATCCAGTTGCAGTTGAAATAAATCCCATATAGAATCTGATCCACAAGTTGATTCCTTTACATCAATAAACAAGTCTTTGTTTCATTCTCTATGTTTGACCAGATTTAACCTGTTCTTCTTTAAAGAAAAAAATCTGGGGCAACTTGACCCCTACCATAAGCTGTCAAGATGAAAAATCCACACTGTAATGTCAATTTGCAATGCTTGTGGTTCAAAGAAGATTAGTGGCACATGTGATTTATTTTCAATCACCTAAGATTTAACAAAGAAACTATACTGTGATTAATCTCAAAAAAATCGAGAGGTAATTTATTTTTACAAATTTTAGTTGAACAGCAAAAGCATGTCATTTCTAAAGATGCTATTAGGAAAAACAATAACACAACAGCGATTGAAGTGTGTATAGAGTGAATATTTTTAAATCACAAAGAAAAAAAAGCAACACCTGAGGAAAAACTAATACAGATCTCTACATTTTGTTATGATGATTTCATGATGTTAAATAAAATGATTTAACATCATTTAAAAATGATTTTAAATGATTTCATGGATGTTAAATAGATGGAAGTGATGTATAACATCTTTTCAGGGCTTTTATTATGCGATTAAGCTCCTTTTTCAAATGCATGTATGTCATCCTATTGAGTCCTTCTAATAGAGGATAATTTTAACGCAGGTTTTGGTTATCTCAGTAATGAACTTAACAAAAGTAAATTAGTTGAAGTGAAAATTCAGCGATGTTGGGATGACTCTTATGTTTCAAATGCTCTGACGCTCAACTTCAGCAAGTGATTTCTTGCAATTTTCAGCATCTCTAGGAAAATCTACTTTAGAATTAATCTCCTAATATTCACTTTTCAGCTGTATTCTATTCAGAATCAAACCTGTTAGACCTGCCTTCTGCTGAGTAAGTCCTTTGCTTCCTTACTTACACAATTTTATTTTCTTAATGATAACATCTATGATTGCAAATTGCACCTGACAAATTCTTCTTAAGGCCTTTTCCCTTGTTTTCCTGCAAAACCAATTTAGTCTTGTTTTAACTATAAAACCTAACTTATTAATCAACAATTCTTGTTAAGTGCAGAAATATTCTATTACCAAAAATCCATGTTTGAATTAATTATTTTTACTCTTTTATCGCAAGTATATAATCATTAAATAGTTGGATGTGTTTTAACTGGTATTGAAAGATCTAAGATACAATGTTAAGACAAAAAGTGCGTTAGAAAATAGTGTGTTTTTATACTTACAGCCATATGTATAAATATATTTGAACATGAGCGAATAATGTTAAAATATGTTAGTACATACATGGAAAAAATCTGCCATAAAATGCAGAAAACTTAATAATATTCCTTTCTTAAGTGGGATCGTAGTGAACATTCATTTCTTATATCTGTATGTGTTATTTTTGGCAAACGAGGTTTTATTTTGTTTTGATTTCTTAAAATAAAACATGGGAAAAAACCAGAAGCATGTAAATCCACATATTAACAATGACTAGCTTCAGGAGATATGATTATAGGCAATCTTAATTTTCTTCTTGGCTGTGTTTAATATACATGTTAATGAATAAGAGTTAACAGTTTAGGCAATGCAAGGTAGAATCATATTAATGGACTAAAATTTTAAAACTCCCTCATTTATGGTACTTATAAAAACATCTCATTCTTCATACACTTTTTCTTTGTAAATATGATTTTACATATATGGTTAATTTTATTTTAATGAAATTTATTTATTAATAAACTGCCTTAAATGTGTGAACATTGTTAAATCACCAAACCAAAGGTAATACATCACGGCTAAGTTATTGCTTGACTTTCTCAAAAACTTCTCTGGTTGATTGCCTGGAGATTAGCAATTAAGTAAGATTTTTTTTAAATTATATTTTGGTTCTTTATTTTCCTTACCCTTTGTCCTTGTGGTTATGCCATTTTTTTTTTTATATAGGGTCACAGGTAATGACAGTAAAATAACAATATACTGCCTTTCATATACAACAGGGAAAAGACATTAGGAAGATTAGTTTCTATTTATAAGAAACATTGAAACCATAAAAGAATAAAAAATCATATTCAGTAAGCCCTTGTTTTAGATACGTCTTTCCCTACATTGCAATGTGCTGAATCACTCTTTCTTATGAACCACATGAATATTTAGGTTTCATTAATTTATTTTAAAATTCCCTGTTTTGTTCCTAATTATCCTCTTAATTTTTCTTACTATTATTGTCTCTTTTTGCTTCTTCAGTCATTGCCAGCAATATTTAAGGTTTCTGATAGTTAATGGTAATGTCAGAGGACATTTTCTGGATCCAAGCCAATCATAACATCTTTCAGTAATGTTCATATATACCAAGCTTGCCAGCTACTTACCAGTGCATAACAGAAGATAAATGTACACTACTGTACTACCAAGGATAAAAGAATCCAAGCCATCTGACTGCTAGCAGCCTAATTTTTACATAGCTGTTTACAATTCTCATCATGTTATAGCAACAGGATTTATTAATCCTTCTGACATTTTTCTCTTTGACAGCTTCTCAGCTTCTGTTATATCCTTCTTGGATGGGTAAGTACTATATGCTATTCTGAAACTGTGAGTCAAGTTTTGTATGTTGAGACTGTTTTAGACACTTAGTCTACTAAAGTGTAACAACTTGGATTTAACCCTATCAAAGATAAAAAAAATAGGGCTCAAGGGTTCAAGAAAAGTGAAATGAAGAAAAGTGAATTCAGAGATGTCATTGCAATGGAGCCTTTCAATATTTTTAACTCAGAGTGGGTTAAACTATAACTTACATTATAGTTTCTATGGGCAGGCCTTAGCATTTTACTCCAAATGGAAAACATACTTTTAAGACAGCTACATTCTTTCAAGAATATTCAAATGGTTTGATTTAGGAATATTTTTGCTATAATATTTTGAATTTTACATCTTTTTAACTCTACATTTTCAAATTAATTTCAAATCATTAATAATTAGTTAAAACCACCAATTCAAGGTGGTATTTGTCTCTTTATTGTGTATTACATTTTATTTAATTACTATTAAATAAGATTTGATAATATATATTATATACGTTAAATACAAACAGTAAAAACAGAACAAAATTATTCAAAGGATGTGTGTGTGTGTGTGTGTGTGTGTGTGTGTGTGTGTGTAGATCCACATACTAACAATGACTAATTCCAGGAGATAGAATTATAAGCCATCTTAATTTTCTTACTTCTTATATATAATACTTTTATTTATATATACAAACACCTGAATTTATCATTTATTACAGCCAAGCTCTAAACAAGGTTATGCTGCTAGAATCTATAGCAAAAAGGAGAGAAAATATTTAAATTCTGTTATGCCCTTTGTCCAGTAAAAGAAATCAAGTATTTTGTTTAATGTGGACAGATACATTTCTTTATGCCAGTGAATCCAGAAGCAATTCAGGCATATAAAATATATTAGTTAGATTCATGTTGTCAACCATAAATTTACCCAGAAATTTTATTCAGATGGGTAATTTATATTACCCATCTGATGGGATCTTTGTCTGATCTGTTGCTTGAAAATTGAAATCCTATCTTTGTTTTGTCTTAAGTTAGTCTCTTAAGTTAATGAAAATTTTGCTATAGAAAATAAAGATGATATGGTTTCATGTTACTTCCTCATGATCTAATTTGATACATTTAGTTTAAAATTTTAAAAGGAAAATATAGTTATGAGATGATCTCACTCAAATTTCAGGTGTTTCACACTTTTGTCAAGTGATAAATGCTGTTTCTGTTATGATTATTTAAAATTTTGAGATGAACAACTAAAGCAATATACTCTCGTATTATTAGAGAAGGATCCATGATCTTTAGACATTGACATTCTTCTGTGAAAGTTTTGGAGTATGATTATATGTTTCCTCAACTATTCAGATGTTTTCTATCATATTTCTTCATAGATGTAAAACAAAGTGTTAATTCCTACACATGTAGGAAAAATTCAAACATGTTATGCATTTTGTACATTTGATGCAACTTAGAATCTGTTTTAACCTTAGAAAGGAACTTGTTTGAGATAGTATAATTCTTCACCATCTTATTAGAAAGTCATAGTATTTGTCTAAAGTATTTTGAACACAGGTGTGGCAGTTGCACAGGGTTACACAGGATAAGAAGGGAGTGTTGGTGATTTTCATCTCTGTGTCTATCCGATTTCTTGTGGAGTCTTTTGTCTGATGTAGTTTAACTCAAAATCATTGCTATATATAGCCAAATTGTGTAATTTCCCAGAGATTCAGAAAACTGGTAAGTAACCAATGGAGAACCAATTAACTAATGATTAATTTTCACATATGTTCTTATTCATTAAAAAAATGGGGGAAGAAAAGAAAAATATGGTATACTCTAGATTCATCAGTTTCAATCTCTTTTCATGGTATACAGTAAAGTTCTAGAAAATGTCACAAGGTTAAAAAAAATTGATTTTTATGTCACTAGTCTTTATTACTGACTATCAGAGATCCTTTTAAAGTCAGTGTTTATTTTAAATTTTCAGTAATTTACAAAATAATTTTTTATATTCATGTTATTAAAATGACATTTCACCAAGAGCAACTCCATTTCCCCAAATTAGCACATCCTCGTATTTTCTTTCTGAAGTCACATAAATGAATTAAATAGTTTGTAACTGTTGTTATCTCATGCATGGTAGAAAAGTTTGGACCATTACTAATAATAATTATTAGTAATTTTATATACATATATAAATCTATGTATAAAATTTATGTAAAAAATTACTGCTTGATTATTCCTCGTAAGATGTTAGACCAGAGAAAGTACAGGCCGCAAAAGATAGCTCTGGAAGTGACAGTAACAGATTTAAAGCATTGGATTACCTGGTTTTGTAACACTTTAATAAATAAAGATTAATTTCAGAATATTATTAGGATATCTATAATTCTTTCAAAATTCAACTACATAGAGCTTCACAGTTTGAGAAGGGTCAGTGGTGTCGAAGAGGTCATAAAAAGGTTGTTGCATCTCACTCTTCACACATCACGAATTTACGATTTTAAGAGAATGATTAATTGTTGGGGTGCTAATTTTCCATTAACTATTTTAAATTGTAATTAATGACAAAGTGTATATTTTGAATCATAATGGAAATATTTCATATTTTTAAAAAATCCTATATATGATGAAAATCTATGAAAATTTATTGAGGTTTGGATTTTTTCAGCATCTTATAAAAGTCAAATTTATAACGTATGGGTGCTTTGTAGAACAAGTACATCTCCAGATAAAGGAAAAACTTACATATACTTACACAGAGGCCTCACTTCCCTAAAACCCCAAAGCATCTTGACTCTCTTTTGTATTACTCTTTTAATTTTTAACTAGATCATTTAAGATATACAATACACAATTTGCAGACATGCAATTTCATAAATACTTTCAGAGATGAGAAATTGAATTACATGCTGTTTACATATTTACCAGGGAACTTTACTGCAGTCATTATATTTTATTTTTTTATTCTCTGGATGATTTTAAAAGATTATAATAGTATTTTTAAGTATTTAATTGTGAATTTCTAAAGAGCAGTGATAAACATGGCAACATTAGTTTTCTGATATTCTCAAAATTCAAAGAATAATAAAAGCCAATTTCCTTAGTCAATTGTTATATAAATTACTGAATAAGTATTGTGTGATGAGGCTATCAGTGTATAAAATTGTTTTAAAGACCTGGAACATGAATTCAACCTCAATGCAGTATATATGTCTCCATATTCTTCTCAAGAAGCAGAACCTGCCTATTATCAGCATATACAGAATATGGTGGACGTATGTTTTTCATATGAACACCATATCTCTTCCACTAAAATAACCCAGTTCATTCCACGTATGTCAATAGGCAGGGGCCCAGATTGCATCCCTTCATAACCCCCCACACCATAATGAGAGACATATAATTCAGGTCTCATATATAATTGAAGCTCACTGTACTGTTGGTCAGACAGATTGGTTTAGGGATGTGTGAATAATCTGAGTTAGGTTACTGCCTTTGTCCCTATTTGCTACTCTGAAGGAACAAAGTAAAGGAAAGCTGAGATATGAATAGAAACAGTGTCACTATGTCATTGTTTGTGACCTAAAATCTTTTCAGTAACATCTGCCAGTATATTCACCTTTTTAAAAAACGCATTCTTATTTTGAGAATGATTCTTGATAAATGCATTAAGAAATATTGACTTAGTGGGATATATTTTGGGATTTCCAGGTCATTCATTCTCTGTGATGGCCTTGATAATAGTATGTTGGCTGAATCCAAATTTTGTTGTGTGACCAGGATCTAGACTTTCCACAAAATTTGTTAAATTAGGGGAAAACGAGGCATTTACATACATATTTTTTTACAGTGTGAGTGTGTATTTGTGTGTGTGCACACATGTTTAATTTTTTGGGAGATAAGTTAATTACTAAGAAAAGACTCTATAGCAGAATTATGTTTTCAATCTTTTATTGACATCTAGAGAATAGACCTCAGCTTCAGACGTTTAACTATTCTAAGGACTCTGGATCTGTTTTTCATTGTCTTTTAGGATCTTTGGAGAAGCTGCGTGCATAGAGTCTTATATGACCTGCAGCAGTGCTCCTTTCCCCAATGAAAATGAATAGTTTTCATTCTATATACTGCTTGTTTCATTCTATATACTGCTGGTATGCATAGCTAAGTATGCCCTGTCTCCTGCTGCCATCCTTATTTCTTCAGTTCTTGAGATCACTGATGGGAGAAAAGGACAATTACTAAATGACATCTACAAAATGCTAAAGTGCTCACCCATCCATAAGATTCTTCTATTTACTGTCATTATTTACGTTGATATTTACTTAATCTAGGATGTACACTCTTAACATATGGGGTGATTTAATAAGACCATGGAAATAAATATTATCCACTGTTCTTTCTTTCATTGAATTACATGAGATTAAGAATATCTGGGCTAATGTTTCCACATAAAATGCTATAACATCTTTCGATGTACTCTTTTAAAATATACAGTAGAAGATGCCACTGAAGCATGGTATGCTGTATATTACCAGTGGAATGGACTTGTGCAATTGAGGATATGGTTTGAACCGTCTGGCAAGCACCATGCTTTTTTTTTTTTTCAATCAATTTTATGTTATCAAATGTCTTGTGGTCACTTTAAGACAAAAACACTATCCCGATATGGTAAAATTTAAATGACTAACCCCATGTTAAAGTCAAATGCTGAACCTAATTTAAAGTTATTTCCCCTTCCTTCTTAGGGAACTTGAAATGAAAGGCAGAGCAGTGATTCTTCACCTTTTCCAGCTAGCAGTCCCTCAGCTTTTTAGCCAAGAACTCTTGAGTCTCCCTGATCAAAGTAGAAGGATGAGGAGAGAAAAGCAGATAAGAGCATTTTAATGATGAATTCAGTCCTTCTGGGCCAGATTCATTGCTCTTGTCAAACTTTTTTTTCTTATGGACCATTTCTGTGGCTCTCATTGCTGGCCCCCTTTCCTTGGTATGGTCAGGGTCTCTCTTCATTTGTTTGTTCTAACTCAACCTCCAATGCTGACATAATGCATATCGGCCGCTTTGGCTAAGGCCCTAGAAGGTCATCCTTTTGGACAAGATGCGTTATTATGTGAGTACAGGCCAGTCCTCCTATTGCTAGATCCACACTTAGTACATCAGCTTCTTACATTTTTGACCCACCATCAGGGCACATGATGTGATTTTGCACCTGCGACCTTCTGCTATTTCCCTTTTAGCTTTCTCAAGCATGGGTCAAGAACCGTTCTCAGTGTCACACCCCCTTCAGTGACACATGTAAGATTCCTTGACTGGTCTGTTGAAGTTTCTCTCACCAACTCAGGATTAGTTTTATCCTCCACTTTTTGAAGTATGGGTGTAGGAGGGATTATGGGAGAGGACAGAGTGTACGATTCAGTATTCCGCTCTCTCCAAAGAAATCTTCTTCAAATATTCTGTCTTTATTTTCCAACTCTCAACCATTTGTGTCATTGATGTAACTGAGGGAACTCATTTTAATTATCAACTTGAATTTCTATAAATGATCCATCTATTTTGTATTGGTGACTAGGCAAAAACTTTCTTTTTAACATGCTGTTATATTAATTTATATTCTAGAATTTTGTTTCATATTTTAGAATTTCCTTCAACTAACTAATGCGTGTCCTAAGGTCATGAACTGTGACTTTTATTCCTTTTATTTTTCATATTGGTCCTGACACAGATAAGTCATCATTAACTCTTTTTGGATGGATAATTGAATCAGACTTTAAAAAGAGAAAAAAGAAAGTTGGGAGCTAGATCCTGAATGGGGAAAACCTAAATCATAGATAGAAAATACAAATGTTGATATCAATAGAGCCTAATTGGAGTAGTACTTCAGAGGAAAGATAATATATAAAGCACTTTCATATTTAAAACATGTCACAAATTCTTCGACACACCTCCCATCAGGCCAAGTCTACGTCCACTCCCCTTGAGCCTAGAGATGGTCTTTGTGACCACCTCAATGAATACACTACAAAAGTGATAGTGCCTTACTCTGTCTGAGGCTTGATTTTAAAAGTTCATGTAGCTTTTGTAGGTCTCTCTTGGGACACTTGCTTTGGGAGGCTTTAGCAACCAAAAAATCTAGCAATTCTGAGGACACCAGGTAGAGAGAGAAATCAAGGCAGTTGGAATGGAAATATTTCATTTTAAGCCAAATTTGGAGGAAATATGAAGCAGTTGGGATTTGCTTTGTTCACCAAACAAAAGAAAAGTATCTCATTCCAGACTCTGTACACTGCAAAGTACTTTCAAATAAGGTTACAGATTCCAGTCAAAGATCAAATTCAAGATTGGCCTTTGTTAAGAATCAAGAAAGATCTAAGTTCATGTTTTACAAGCCCTCTTGAAGAGACAAAAAGCCTTCTAAGCATGCCAAGACTGTGCTTCACAGATACTGTCTGTAAACAATAGGACATCAAGGAATTTTAAGTATTTTCCCCACAGCAGCTTTAAAAGGATCCCAAGATAGAAAAGAGCTTTCCCAAAAGATATTTCTGATGGTGTATTTTCTCTAATAGGAAGAACTATAAATCAATTCACAAAAAACCCACATAATTTTAAAGAAAATTTATCAGATGAGACTAAAAGGACAGAGACAATATAAAACTAAAAGAAGACTTAGACTCGAAAATTTCCATGGGCTGGAATCAGGCTGAGAAAATATTCAGATTCAAACACCAATTATTTCTCTAAAAAAAGAAGGGTGACTCAGAAACCAAAATCAGGACCCAGAAGGCAGAGTTGTAGAAAAAACATTTCTAGGCAATAAAACTAAGCCATTATTAAGAAACTGGCAACAGATACCCAGCTGGATTTCAGAAATACTATGAATCAGTGACTCTGTTTGTCTCCCATTTGATATATTTTGAATGTGAGTATATAGAGCAGTCATCCCATACCTGAGCCACCAGTATATGTTGGCTTTATGGTGGGGAGATAACTTGTCTATTCAGTTCACAGGTCTTAAGACTGAGAGAAACAGTAATGAAGAAGCTGTACTGAAAGAACAGCAACCAGAGAGCCTCATATGTGCCCAAATCTGATTTAGACAAGTTGCTGCAACTTGGACCTGAGTCTGATGCTATAGTATAGGATATGAGATATGTGGGGGTCTTGGGAGTGAGTGGGTGTGTTTTACATGTAAAAAGTGTAAATACTTTGTGGAAAGAAGGTGGACTGTGCCTCCAAGTTCTTTGACACTCAGCAGTTCAAGAAGTGGGGGCCCGTATGCCTGCTCTCCCAGAACCTGGACAGGATGTTGTAACTGCCTCGTAAGATAGAATATAGTAGAAGGAATGCTGTGTGACTTTGGATAAAAATCCGTGCAGCTTCTGCCAGTTTTTCTAGGGACACTTGCTGCAGAAGACCATCAGCCACCATATAAAAAACCCAGCTACCTTGAGGCTACCACATGGAGATATCAGGTGGAGAAACCATATTTAAAGAGAAGTGATGACCAACCAGCAACCCCAGTTGTCTGGCACTCACTGTTTGAGTCTTTCAAGCTACTCAAGTGTTGAAGTCTTCAAGATAACCCCATCCCTGACACAAGACACTGTGCAACTACTGCATGGGAAACTCAAGTCAGGGGAGAACTGACTGAGCCCACTGAAGTGCTGGATTCATGAACAAATAAATGATGCTGCTGTTTTCGGCCACTATCTTGGGCTGTTACACAGCAACAGATAGTCAGAACAAGAACTATAAAATACTGAGAACTTTTTTTCCTTTAGAAAATACATGAAAAATTAACTAGTTGTAGACTTTATTTTACCAATATGATTTAGATCAAGATTTCTGATAGCAGCACTATGGACATTTGAGGCCAAATAATTTTTGTTACTGGGTGCTTCCCTGTGTTTTATTGAATGTTTAGCAGCATCTCTGCCCTGTTCTCACTAGATGCCAATGGCACATAATCCTTCTAGTTGTGACTACTAAAAATGTCTCCAGACATTTCCAGGAGAGGCAAAATCACTCTTGGTTGAGAATCACTAGTTTAGATAAATTTAAGGGAAGAATGGTAGGAGGAAAATAAATCCTGGGAAAGAAAAGAGTATGGAAAAAAAAGAGTATGAAACTTTCTAGCCTAAATAGCAAATAATTTATATCAAGTCCTCTAATAATAAACCATAAAGTAGAGACACTATTGAAACAAGCGTATTCTAGAATCAGATGTTCTGTTTGCAAAATCTTCAAAATATCCATGTTGTCCATACTTTTGTAACTACATAGGATTAGAGGCCCATTAAGTTATGGGGTTATTGAGGTTCACCTTGACTAATTGTTTTATTTGTTTCTGGCAATTTTGTATCTCTTATTTCAGGTTTCAGCTGACTTTTCATGTTATTTTCTATTGTTTCAGTAAAAAAGTACTTTTAGAAACTAATGGCTTTCCAAGAGATGAATTTTGTCCCTCAGATAACCCCATAATTTAGCATTTCAAGCTTTTAAAATACTTATCAAGAAACAGTTGCTAATTGAAACCAATGAGCTATGCTGTACATTTCTGACAGCATAATGTACCTCTTCAAATTTTGGTAATAATAATTGCATGGCAACTTACAATTCAGAAAGGAAACACTATCAGAATTTTTAGCCATGAAAAAAAAAGGGTTAAGGTTTGGAGTGAGGGGACATTAGATTTTAGTAAGAATCCTTGTTTTCTCCTGTAGTGTGAATATTTTAAACTATTAACATATTTCTGGTTTTTCACTTTTATAGAATCCATATTCTTATATAAGCCATTTAAGAATGGGTGTTAGTTACAAAGCAGAAACTAACACAACATTGTAAAACAATTATACTCCAATAAAGATGTTAAAAAGAAAAAGAATGGGCTCTTTGTAGTCTGTTGTAATTTATTAGATTTGTTTCAAACTTTTCTTTCTGAACTAGGGTTATTACGATAATTATAATTTCTAGTTTTCCTTTTTTTTTTCTAATTGTTTAATCATCCAGAAGGAGGTTGGTTGGCCAAGAAGACAGTGAATGCATTCATTTTGTTTCCATCTTGGGACCAATAATACTGCCATTGTTTCCTAATGATTCTGTTTCTAGTGTTGATTGTCATAAGCAGTAAGAAACCATGAGAAAGTTAGTGGAAATTCAGTTTTACAATTGGACAGTGAAAATCTATCACCAGAACAATGAAGACAGCTCAGGGTGTAGTTTATAGTGCTAGGAGGTGAGAAGCATTAACTACATGTTTAATGGGCAAGGGATTTTCCTATGCTCCCAATGTAGCATCATGTTTCTACTGGAAGTCAAAGTAAGCTAGTGCCTCATAATATTCTGGACTTAACTTTCAAATATACAAGACATTATCTTTTTCTTGGTAATTGGCATGTCACTATTATAAGACATATGTCTGTCATCAGTTGACAGCTACCACTTATCAGAGGGATAGGACATTCATTGCACAGAGCATTCAAATAGATTAAATAAATTTTCTTCTTTTTACAAAACTTTACATGGTGCGATGACATATAAATTGATTTGTAAACTATTCATAACTTCTAGATGGGTTTACCTCTTTCATTTTTCAGGAAGGAAGGACTTGTCAAGTTGGATTGATCTGGCATGCCAGTACATTAGCCCTTCTATAACTGATTTTCATTTTAATGTTACTCTCTTTTTTGCAAGGGCAAGATGCTAAATGAGATGAGATCATTTACATTTTGTCACATTTGCTTTCAAAGATTAATGTACACCAACAAGAGGAATCAAAAAGATAATATTAGGCAGAGCAAAGTTATGAAGCAAAGGCAGTAAGTTACTATTGAAAAGCAAAATTAGATGGTATGTTGTTTATTAAAATGGTTTCTTATCATTTATTCAAAATAAATGAACAGAGCAGTAATACCTAAGAGCTTACATTTTGAAATGTGGCAGATTTGAGAATGAAACCTAGATCTGCAGTCTTATGGTCCTGTGATATTCATTTACTTCTCCAGTGCTTTTATGTTCACACATACACCAAAAGGAACAAGGGCAACTCTTTAAAAGGTTTTGTGTATGAATGAGCATCCCTAAATCAATTTAAATATTATTATTAATATTATTGTTATACTTTTTAAAATAAAGGGACAATTTATATATTGATTATTATATATAATCGATAAGGTTCAACTCATATAATGACATAAATTATCATGTGACTTATGGTGGAATTCTTACAACTTCACGGTTATTTCTCAAATATGTCATATGATTGGAAATGATACTGATAATTTTTTGTTCACTTTTGCTTACAGCTGTCTTATTCTGACTCATAACATACCTATATTATTTTAATAGATTCTCAAATGATGCCTTTCTATTTCTCCTTCCTTTTCTTCTCTCCCTCCTTCCATTCTTCCTTTCTTCCTTTCTCCCTCTCTCCCTCCCTTACTCCTTCCCATTCACCCTGTATATTTACTGAAGATTTAATATGTGTCAGATACAGAGATAGACACTGCAAACATAACACTGAGAACACTGGAGCATTTGTTCCCAAGGTACAACCCCTCTAATAGAAGCAGAAAAGTCATGACAAATAAGAAGAATTAAATACTAACCTGTGTGTGGCAAACGAACAAAAAAATATCACAAAGGAACAAGACATTGATTATGTTTTCTTTCTGTGTTTACTTCATTCCCCAACTTGTCCATACCTGGAATATATATTGTTGCACCGTTTAATGGATGTCTATAAGGTGTTCTTTCTAACAGAAATTTAGTTCTGTTGTTTCAAATATGAAATTTCTATAATGGTTATGATGACTCACAGATACAGTATAACCTAGTCACTGTGTGTACTCACTATGTGTATCTTCCATAGTCTGCTTCTACCGTAACTGTCTAAAGTTATTTTGTATGCAAAATATCGAAAAATCTTTATTTTTATTTAATTCTGTTTGGCTTATATTTTGTTCTCACCTCCTGTCATAGATCACAGTAGATCACAGTACTTTTGACAAAGTAGGGCTCAATACCTTAATAGATCAGTCAATAAATGATGAAATGAATGAATAAACACGATTGATGAACTGAATGATTGGCTGACTGAATGAGAACCATATGGCATATTTCCCTTGGTGTTCTCTCTGCCTAGAATATCTTTTCTTATGTATGTACGTATCCCAGGCTTCAGTTTCCTGCTATTTCATTCTCCTTTGATCAAATCAGTTGATAATGCCATCCTAATAAGTTATTGTTTATGTTAAACATTTTTCTATTAAATCCTTTTTGACATACCTTATGACAATGTTTTCTTGTTTCATTTCCATGCCTTCTCAGGTAGCTAACATGTAGAGAATCATCCATTGCATGCCTTCATCAATATTTTGATAAAACTCTTTTTCTAAAGCCTAGAGTCTTCCAAAATTTACATATATATGTATATACACAAGTATATAGATATATATATTTATCTCTCTCTATATATATATACATATATGTGTGTGTGTGTGTATATATATATATATATATATATATATATATATATATCTACCTAAGCTCATGTGTGTGTGTGTTTTTGTATACACGCATCCCTTTATAGTGGAGGTACATGATCTTAAAATCCCATAAATACTAATATATTTAATAGGTGTTCCCCCTTATAAGCCTGTGGCTATAACAAATGTATGTTTTATTATGTGATAACCTAAGAATATGAATTAAAATTTTCAAAATAAGATGATATATCCTCAGAGAGTAGGGTCAACCTAATGCTTGTTGGTTTAAATATTTGACAGCTGTTCGAACATATTGTCATTTGGAAGGGGAAAAATGAACCAGTTCTTCAAAATCAACAATATTCACAGAGGAAGTTGTATAGTGTCAGAGCTACCTTTAAATTAAATGTAGCCTTACAGAAAAAAAATCATTTAAACCATCTATTGTACAAAAGAAGACACTAGTTAATGGCAACACGTTTATCTTCACCAGAAGCAGAACTGCTGAATGTAATACCATGCATGTAATTTTGTGTGTGTGTTTGTGTGTGTGTGTGTGTGTATATTGTGTAGCTTTATATATTTTAGTGGAGCATTTCACAGTAATTAACTCGAATGAAAACTTGTTCTACACAGATTTTCAGAATAAATAGTTGGCAATTACATATGGACTAAACTGTTGCACTGCTAACCTTTTAACAAAATCTCTTTCCATGAAACAATTTTATTAATGCTCATTATTACTCTCATGGTGGGACGGTGCCTTTTCATTTTTCGATTTAATGACTGTAGATCAATATGTATTGGGTCGTGGAAACATACAGACTCTGTTGGGGATGGGGATCAAAGTAGGAAAATATTGTCTACAGCTGGCAGCTACCATTTATGTGAAAACTCAAGGGAGTTTTTCCTTCTTGATACCTGGATAGAACTGGTATACTCCATCCACATTTCTCTCAAAATTAATTTTGTTTATGTTGTGGCTAAAAGGTGAAAATCTGAAAAACACTATGTTCTATTTCCAGTTTTAATGATTAATGCTTAAAGAAAAATCCAATTGTCAAAAATAGTAATTTTGCCATGAGTCACAGTGACACCAGATGACAAAGAAAGCTTTATCAAACTGGAATTTTAACTCATGAAGTGTTGGACACAACTGCATCCTCCAATGGCTCATTTATTCTGTGCTGATAATATATAGCCTAGAACATTGAATTCACTCAGGTTTAATGAGTTTTTGCTTTTGGCATACACACTATGAAGATTTTTTTATTTATTGTGGTCAAGTATTGATTGCATTTTTCATGGATCAGGAACTGGTAAACATCTTAATTTTGAAAAACACTGTTTTGTTTTTCCTCTGCCATAATTTTATTTTTTCTTAAATTAGGGTATTATATTTTATTGATACAAGGTGAATAAGAATAAATTTCATACTTATACATTTCAAAAATATTTAAACTTTAAAAAACTTTGGATATCTTTTCAATATATAATGCATTTTTATTTTTTTATTTTCCAAACGTTTTTTCCTACTAAAATTTCAAATCTGTTTTTTAAAAAATTTTATAAGTGGATGAAGTAGGGAACTGCCACAAATTTGCAGTCTAAAGAACTTTATTTTATAAATGGGTACTTATACAATATGAGAAGCTATCTCTAGTTTATGACAATATATCAAAATAGAAAACTTCTTCATTTAAAACTGTAGTATCCATTCCCAGGGCTGGGCAGGCTTCATGGGCATGTGACCTATGAATTTGAACAGGGTCCCACACTTAGAAGGACGCCGTTCTTGGTTTATGCCTCTGCTATTGCTATCTCGAAATTCTTAAAAATGTTTAACAAGGAGCCTCACATTTTCATTTTGCGCTGGGCCATTGAAATTATTCACTGTGCCCCAACACAGAGTAACATGGAAAATATCAAACTATCCATGTTTGTATAATTTGATATATTAGCAATTTTAATATGAAAATACTAATTTAAATAACTAAATTTGTGAGGTGACAGACAATCTAGTTTCCATTTTTTGCCTTCTCCTGTTTTTTATTCCAAATTAAAAGGTATCTTCTACAATTGGACAAAAATTTGTACTACTGAAATGAAAAGTAATAACCAATAACCGTATTTTCATGCGTATGACAGTGCAGTGACCATCTACGCACAAAATTTTGAGTTCACATTTTTGACTACAGTTGACCCTTGAACAATGTGGGGTTGAACTGTCTGGGTCCACTTACACACCAATTTTTTTCAATAGTAAATACTACAGTATTTACCAAGGTTGGCTGAATCTGAGAATACTGAAACAAGGTTGGTTGAATCTGAGGCGCTGATGAAACTGCAGGTACAGAGAAACCTTGGATAAAGAAGGCTGAGGACCAACTATAAGTTATGTTTGAGCATGGAGGGTTGGTGCCCCTAACCCTCTTGTTGTTCAAGCATCAACAGTATTTCCAAATTCTGTGATAGACCTGCTTTGATACCTTTCCCATTTTCTCTTTATTAGGCCAGTATTTCTATCTCCCAGTTATTTTGAGTGGTGAATGAAGCTGATTTAAGACAGAACGCTTTTCCTGGAAGTGGAGCCAGAGACAGTGATTATGAATACGTTTTGAGAAATTGCTTTCTAGAAAGATTACATAATGTCGTATTGTCCATAGTAGATGTACAAGATTATTTATCACAACTTTATCAGCAGAGAGTTAATGTGAAAAGGGGGATCCAATCACTGGTGTCCAATTTGATTGTGAAAAGCAGCAGCTCGTTTTTAATTTAATTTACTGTATCAGCGATTAATGAAGTTGCAAGTTTTTTCATTTGTATGTTGGCTGTTCTTATGCCTGTTTTGCTTTTTCCATTGTAGTGTAAGTTGGAATTACTATTGTTTATTGTCTATAAAAAACAATGATATCATAACCATAACCTTTATTTGAAGTAAAGTTTTACCAAGGTCAGTGATTAATAATTCTCAGTTGTCACTAAGATCAGAAAAAAAAAATTGGACTCAACTTGCAGAATTAGGACCTTTTTGTCCATATGTATAAGAACTTTACACCAAATGAGAATATTAACACAGAAATAGATAAAGTGAGATTCTAAAATTTCTGTCTCTACTGATGTGTATATATGTATACACACACACACACACACACACACATATACATACATACCTGTCTCTTTGACAGTGTTTATAAGTAGATCTGTGAAACTCTCAAAGTCTCTTTAAAGATCCAGGACCTGTAATCATGAATAACTCTTAAAAATATTCAGAATATAGTTTAATCATAAATCTTCTATGGCTGCTTGTGATAAAATAACCATCTCTTAGGGTTTATAAATACCAAGCTTTTTTAGTACCTCTGCCTGCAGGTATAAAAGTGACCCAATTCTCATACTTATTATTATCAATATGTACATATGCCGGATATGTAAAATATAATGACCAAAGGATGTTTCTGTCAAACAGAGACTTCAAAAGAAAAATATGGTCTGGTGCTTTTTTTCTTCCCACTTGTCATTTGGAGAGTCCAGTATGTTTCATGCTTTGGGAAATGTGCCAGTCCCTGAAACAGGAGACATATTGAGGTCCTTGCCTTATTTCCCTAGCTGCTATAGAACATATTATAAATGGAAAATTCATATCTTATTAGAAATAGCATAAAATAATCAAAGTTATTTTCTTAAGTGCTGAACAGTTGCCCATAGAAAACTCTCCAAAACCCAATCTGTAAAACCCTATCCATTTTTCAGAAGTCCAATAGGTTTCCAATTCCCTTATGAAAACTTCCTTACTTCTCACTTTCCTTTGAGGTATGACAATTCTTAATAGTGTACATCATAAAGTGTAGCATTTAATTATGTACCATCACTTGACTAATACAGCTGCTTAGTGGCAAATAGAACAATGCACTGTAGCTAGTTTAAGCAGAAACAGAGAGAGAGAGTTTATATAGTTTACAGAATCTTACAGGACACAAATATTGGTGTTGGAAGTTTATGTTGGCAGGAACAATGCTTCAGATACAGACAGCTCTGGAAAAGGCAACATTTTCCTTCCTCAGCCTCCAACAAACCCCAGAACCAAATTAAAATTCTCTCTGTTTGAATATGATTAGATGGGTCTGGAGGACATGCCAGCACTTTTCTATAAGAAAGGTTTCAAATTCTAATTCTGCTTAAAATTTGAGAAAGTGAGGCAATAACACAGGAAGTTACCTAAAACAAGAGGCTGCTCAGTGTAAATGAGGGAACACAAAATATGAAACATACTATCTCCCATGATATGATTGTTACAGTATGTGTTTTTTTTTTTGTTATTCCTTAAAAGCATTTAAATCTTAGAAGTGTTAAGTCGTGTGCCATGCTTCTTCGTACAGACCTGGTGTCCTCTTTACCTGGATTCAAAACTCTGTTCCATTAGTGTGACTTTGAAAGAAAGAAAATTGATTTTGCTATTACCAATTAAATTAACTCATCAACAAATATTGGATAATAAAATCTGTCTCATAGGGTGATTGTTAGAACTGAAGGAAACAGCTTAAGTTCCCAGGACAAATACTAGGTACTTTATAACCTTTGTTTCTTGTCTTTCTCCCTTATACATTATTCTATAAGCATTTATCAATACAGTGATGAGCACATCAAATTTACTGAAACAATTGCTCTATTTTCTGCTATGTAGGCTCATTAATAAAAATTACAGAAGAATTTGGAACTTAGTTGTAGTAAACATGTTTTATCACCCATCATACAAAAACTCATTTCTACTGGTATTCAGCCTTCCCAATTCGTGTAGGAACCATAATAGGAACCAGAGGGGTCATTCCTACCTTTTTAGCCCAGCACAGCCAGAGGGCTGACCCATAACAAGTCAGGAAAGATGTTTTCTCCAAGCAGGGTGACACTTGTTCTCTAGGAATACAGAGAAGTTATTCAATGGGAGAATAACAATAATAAATTTTTAATAGTTTCTCTAAAAAAGTGAAATGAAGTAATTCAAGCAGAGCACTTATAAAAGAGCCTTGAATCCACTCAAAACTCAATAAAATTTAACTCTTATCATTATTGTTACTTATGGAAGGCCATATTTACTGTAAAAGTCATACTGACCTTGGGGTGGTTTGACCAAACCATTGTCTCAAACATTTGCTTCTAGAGCTTCCTTGCTACTTGTTTTTTCTAAGTCTGTCATAAATTCTGAGAACTCTTGATATCCTTGCAATACTTAAATCCTTCATCTTAAATTAGTCTGTTGCTTAAAAAACAACTATGACTGATAAATATACCAAAAAATTTGCCTTTGAAATTTTAGTAATGAAGAGGCTTGAATTTCTTAATTAACTAGTTGAACTGTTTGGATTTTGTCTTTTAAAACAGTTAATCTGTCCATGACCAAAATGGAGAGAAGACACTGAAGAATACAATAGCAAAGCCTGGCCTCTATTTAAAATCCTGAAACAATAGAAACAATATATCATATTGAAATTCCTTACTTTATTTAAATTTTATTAAATCCCTTGAAAGACTTTCTATTGTATATTAATAAATTTAGTTTTGTTATTTTCTACTTGTACATTACTGAAGAAGTTTCCTAATGTCAATAAAGCTAAATTTTCTCACTTGTCAAAAAGGAAAATAATACTATTTTTATAAGATTTTTCTTTGGTAAGGATTGCATTAGATATTATATACAGTGCACTAAGTAATATTAGTTTTATATACAGTGCACTAAGTAATATTAGTTTTTTTAACCAAAAAGTTGAATGAACATTTACAATAACAAGGAAAGTCTTAGCTTTTTTATTTATTGAATCAGGCCAAACTAAAGTTGTAGTCATATAGTTTCTAGTTTAATCAAAACATCCCTTTCACTTCTGTCACTGTGGATGTAGATGTAGCTTTCTCCATATTAATGTTACTGAACCAAACTTGGGTCCACTTGCCCACATCAGTAAAGCCAGTCTACTGACACTGGGTTGAGGTAAAGAGAAGTGCAGCGTTTATCGTAAGGCACCAGACGAGGCGTCCGGAGCAGCTAATGCTCATAAAGCCCAAACTCCCTCCTGGGTCTCCAGGAAGCATTTTGAAAAGCAAAGTGAGGGAAGGGTGTTGCAGGGTGTGTGATCAGCTTGTGCACAGTTCTCTGGTGGTGTCACAGGGGTTAACATTATCAATCCTCAGGCTTCAGTAGACCTGGGGGCAATGTGCTCATGGTCATCAAGTACTTAAATTCTTCCACTTGGTGGCGGTTTTAGCCTCTGTAAAATAACTCAGGAAATATGCATCAGATACTGTTATCTAGGTACAGTAAGTCCCCTACATATGAATGAGTTCCTTTCCGAGAGCACGTTTGTTAAGTCCTATTTGTTTGTTAAGTCCAACAAAGTTAGCCTAGGTACCCAACTAACAAAATCGGCTATACAGTACTGTACCACAATAGGTTTATAATACTTTTCACACAAATAATACATAAAAACCAAACAAACACAAAATATAAGGAAAACATTTTTAATCTTACAGTACAGTAACTTTACAGACCCGTTAACTAATTTATGTGATTGGACATGCAAATGTACATTCGCATCTTTGAAAGTTTGCCACTTGAATGTTCATATGTAGGGGACTTACTGTACTTCAGAGAGGAGCTAAATATTCAGTGACTACCATATGGCTGATTCACTGTTTAAATTCTTACCAGTCCACCAGGCCCAGCTGCTATTGTTGTCACTACATGTTTACATCCTTTCAATCATTAATTTTTGAGCCAGGCTTTTGTGACTCAGGCTAGGCCTGGGAAATTACAGTTCTACTGAGACAGGTAGTGAGACAGGTAGAGGATGTGGGAGGAAGGGTCTGTCCTGGGAAGGCCCCATAGGGTCCTGCTCTGTTACCTTAACCTATTTTTATGCCTTTGTCAGTGTTTATTTTAAGTTCTACCTAGGAACAATAATACTAAGAATGCCATCTCATTTAAATACTGTCAATTATTTTCTTTGAGAGGTATGAGGTTAAGGTATAGTGACATGGTTGTGAAAAGCTTCATTTTTCTTTACCTGAAGTCTCTATGTATATATTTACCTTACATTTAGTGGCCCAATATGCAAAGAATAATATTTGTCAATAATTTAACTCCTATATGTTTAGGTTTGTTTGTTGCTGCTCTGGAAATTGTTGCTTTGATTGTTGTTCTTTTTTTTTTAATTTGGGAGAATTGTAAGAGTGGTTTGGCTATTTATCATAAAAAAATTTGACTCTTCTAGAAACAATTTGCTTTTTCCTTGAGAAAAAATTTTGATGTGCTCTAATACTTTATACACCTGTACTAGATATGTGTATAAATATTTATATGATGCACAGTTTTCTAAATATTAAATTGACTTTACTTAATTACATGCCTGTCAGATACTACTCATCTGCCACCAATATGGGCACATTTATACAGGCGTACTTTAACTCTGCATTTTGTGTTTTTTATCTGTTTTTTGGCTCTCTTCAGTGTTTCTTCACAGTTATTAGTAGACATAAGAGAAAAATAGTAGTTTGATCGTGAATAAATAGCAAAGCAGAAAGCATATACATGGAACATATATATTAGTATACATATAAAATGAACTCTGCATTGGTAAATGTAATATGTTTTGTGACTTCAAACATATATATATATATATATATATATATATACACACTCTGATGATCCAAGTTGATATATAAATTATATACCCATTTATGGTGAAATTCTAATCAGAAATAGAGTGAGTAGATGGAAAAATACATTTTCTTTTCCTTCTTGAAAAACATGGAAATAATACTCTCTGGTATATAAGAAACAATCTTAAGTGCTTATATTACTGCAGCATATTGATTTTCTGACTGTAGGATCCATCATAATTGAACAGTAAACTATCATATTTCCTTTGTGGCAGTGTTGTCTGAAGTATATAATTTAGAATTATGTATTAAATGAATTTAAATAAGTCCCTTGGATTTATTTATTTATCTATCTTATTTGAATTAAATTGACCTTCTGTATGCTAATGGGAATATATAGAATCCCTACTTAATGTTGAAGAATGATTAGAATTTTAACTTTTTTTTGGAATATAAATTAATCCTCTAGTTAGTAAAAATGGAGAAGAATGTGCCTTGTTGCTCTGAAGAACTTAACAAAGAACGCTATCTTGCCCATTAACTGTGAGCTTACTGCCTCTTTTTCCTTGCATGTTTTTCTAATCAAGGACATACTTTCTCCCCTGAGGCACATGGGAGTTTAGCAATTACTTGCAGCTCTAACACTAGGCAATCTCTTCCTGGACTGCAATCTGTTAGAGTTCAATTTTCTCAACCACAGACAAAATGATGAGAATGAATTCATTCCTTCAGAATGAAACCAAGTAAATAAACTAAATGTGATTGAAATGAGCTTAGGTGGCACTCATACATAAATCAACAGACAACCCTGGCACATAACCCAACTGTACATACTTATGGCATGTGTTTCATGTTCCAGCAAGTTTTTAAAGTTTTTTTTAATCTTCCAAAGAACATTTTTTAAAGTCCCAGTAAAGTTCAATATTAATGTATAATTGTAATTATGTATAGATATCGCCATATAACTCTGCAAAGAGGTTGTATTACATTATGTGTGCTTCAACACTATAAGAGAGCCACTGTGACCACATGACTTCACCAATACTCAGTGATAACAAATGTTTTTGTCAATCTGTTAAGTAAAAAAGCAAAATAAAAAAAAAACAACAGAAAACACTGATTCCAGGATGAGTGAGGTTAAATAATTTTCACAGTTTTATTATAAATTTTTATGAATCTATTCATACTAGTTTTACATTTTTCAAGTGGATTCTTTTCCTTTTTTCTTTGTAAAAACTCATCTCCATGTAAAGAATTGTCTTTTGCTGCATGTGTTGCAGATTTATTCCACCAGGTTTAACTATTACACACATATATCACTCATAGGAATTTATCCAATAAACATATTGGACAAATTTATAAAGCTATATTTATTTTTGTACTATTAGTAAAGAACTAAGGCTAGAAGTCACATAAATATGGTAAATAAAGGATGGATTTATATAAATTTTGATACACCCCTTCAATAGAATATAAAGTCAAAGAATGAAACAGACCTATTTGTGATATCTAAGGTTTACCATGGGAGAAAGGCAATACAGAAAAGTGATTTTAGTTAACAAATAGAATTTAGAGGCAGGGTTGAGAGTTTTATATCATATATAGCCTTTTGTATTAATTTAATTTATTGTCATGAATTTGCTTTATCTTTTTTTTTTTTACATCTTTATTGGAGTATAATTGCTTTACAATGGTATGTTAGTTTCTGCTTTATAACAAAGTGAATCAGTTATACATATACATATGTTCCCATATCTCTTCCCTCTTGCGTCTCCCTCCCTCCCACACTCCCTATCCCACCCCTTCAGGTGATCACAAAGCACCTAGCTGATCTCCCTGTGCTATGCGGCTGCTTCCCAATAGCTATCTACCTTACGTTTGGTAGTGTATATATGTCCATGCCTCTCTCTCACTTTGTCACAGCTTACCCTTCCCCCTCCCCATATCCTCAAGTCCATTCTCTAGTAGGTCTGTGTCTTTATTCCTGTCTTACCCCTAGGTTCTTCATGACATTTTTTTTTTCTTAAATTCCATATATATGTGTTAGCATATGGTATTTGTCTTTCTCTTTCTGACTTACTTCACTCTGTATGACAAACTCAAGGTGTATCCACCTCATTACAAATAGCTCAATTTCGTTTCTTTTTATGGCTGAGTAATATTCCATTGTACATATGTACCACATCTTCTTTATCCATTCATCTGATGATGGACACTTAGGTTGTTTCCATCTCTGGGCTATTGTAAATAGAGCTGCAATGAACATTTTGGTACATGACTCTTTTTGAATTATGGTTTTCTCAGGGTATATGCCCAGCAGTGGGATTGCTGGGTCATATGGTAGTTCTATTTTTAGTTTTTTAAGGAACCTCCATACTGTTCTCCATAGTGGCTGTACCAATTCACATTCCCACCAGCAGTGCAAGAGTGTTCCCTTTTCTCCACACCCTCTCCAGCATTTATTGTTTCTAGATTTTTTGATGACGGGCATTCTGACTGGTGTGAGATGATATCTCATTGTAGTTTTGATTTGCATTTCTCTAATGATTAATGATGTTGAGCATTCTTTCATGTGTTTGTTGGCAATCTGTATATCTTCTTTGGAGAAATGTCTATTTAGGTCTTCTGCCCATTTTTGGATTGGGTTGTTTGTTTTTTTGTTATTGAGCTGCATGAGCTGCTTATAAATTTTGGAGATTAATCCTTTGTCAGTTGCTTCATTTGCAGAATTTGCTTTATCTTTATCATCACCATCATCATTGTAGTTGTCATTGTCATCATAATCATTCGAGTACAGAATCATTCTTGTTCAGCTTTTAGTAACCAATTTATATTTACATTAAATTTATCATGTAATTTTAAAATTTTTTTGGTGGGGGTGGGTGGGTTGTTTGTTTTTTGTTTTCATAGAGGAAAATATCTGCATTGGCAATAAGTATTGAAAGGTAAGGATGAGTGGGAGACAGTTTGGATGATGACACCTAATTTGTGCAGCTCCTTGGAGGATATAATCTCATTCTGATTTTTCTAGGTACAGCTTTATCTCATGCCACAGGAATCTGGAAATATGATTTCTATTCCCAAGGGTCCCAATCATGCTACAGCTATAAAATAAGAAGTTTGGAGTTAGTAAACTTTAGCATACCATTCTCTCCAACTATCTATGATTCCTGGCTCTTCCACTTTAATATCATCATATTGTCAACATTGTAGAAACACTCAGCATATATGAATGGTAAAATGCCAAGATCACAAAGGTAAACTGCATGAAGAGATCATGAGACTACAAACAGGGGGAAAAGTTGCTGATAGTCTCTGGTTAATACATGTGGAAAATTCTAACCCATACTGCACATCAGGTCATGATCTTTATGTTCCTAGTCACTTATGTAGAGTGCATGGAACTTCCCAGAGGACTGGTTGAATTGCCCACAAAAAGATACTCCGTTTTGTATATAGGAATTACTACATTAATCCTTGTACTATTTTAATTCAGTACAATAAGGGTTTATCAACTACCTTCTGTAAAATCTGAGGAAATTAAATAATGAGCCAGAGAGAAAGAGAAAGTTAGTTACAAGTTGTCTCCTAACATTTGTTTGATGACTATATCACAGTTCAGAATTTAGTCTTTTCCTTAGTCTCAAAATCTGATTTGTTCTGCACAGTGAAAAAAGCTTTCTCTTTGTATAGTGCATTCATGATGTTATTTAATCAGAACACCACATGACCAGTTGTATTTTGATCTCAGCAGACCCATAGGGGAAGCCAAATAAAAATTGGAAGGTTGTATGGAGACTACAGCTTTGGAATATAGAAAGTGAATTTAGGTTTAATGCATTAACTAAAATACCCTGTTGCATTCCTTTCTCACAAATGGTATGGTTGCACAGATCGCACAGGAATTAGCAAAGTCCTTTCACTGATTCTTTTGTATCCACCTTCAGAAAGGGATGACTTGCTACCAGAATACTGTTTCCAAAGATCTTTGCTTAAAAAAACTTACTTATGGTAGGTTAGTACTTGACAGGGCCACTCTGAATTTTACTTAATCACTCTAATTATCTTGTAGAATTTTGGTCAACCAAATCTCATATTTTGATTAACAGCTTTTTGATATGTAAATACTCTTAAGAATTCAAATCTTACTGGATTGGGAACACTGCAATCACTTCTGAAAGTGACCCCGGCTTTACATGCTTTGATTGCTTATGTACTGATATTAAAAGAGGTATCTCATTTGATTTATCATCAATCTACAGAAAAATCATCAAACCATTCAAATACTGGTAAGGTACTATCAGGGAAGCAGCAGCATAGCACAGGGAGATTGGCTTGGCACTTTGCGAAGACCTAGATGGGTGGGATAGGGAGGATGGGAGAGAGGCTCAAGAGGGAGGGGATACGGGGACATGTGTGTGTATATGGCTGATTCGCTTTGTTGTGCAACAGAAACTGACACAGTATTGTGAAGCAATTATACTCCAATAAAGATCTATTTTAAAAAAAGTAAGATGTGATTCCCACTTTCTAATAACTCATTCTAAATATTTTTGCAGCTCTGATTACCTCATGTTGAGACAAGCGTACTCATTTGAAAATTCCAAAGGAAAGTTATGTTAAGGAATCTACAGTTTTAATGATATTCTTCCATTTTTGTCATGTTCAAAATCTATTTTAAATGTATAAGAAAAGCCATTTATAAGAAGTATGACGGAAGCAGAGAAAATGACTAGCTTGCAAAGAGTAATTGAAGTAGAGGTAGTACCTAAGATCAGGGAAAAGGAAATTGAAATATCTGATTTAACATTCACTGAGAAAAAGATAGAAAGGTAGAACAACAGAGAGATCTTCAGTCAATTTATTTGGAAATTCAGAAACACTAAATTTGGCAGAAGAATCTAGAAGGTACATGTTAAAAGTGTTCTCCTCCCTCACAGTGCTCAGGGCTTCCCTGTGGCGCAGTGGTTGAGAGTCCGCCTGCCGATGCAGGGGACATGGGTTCGTGCCCCGGTCCGGGAAGATCCCACATGCTGCGGAGCAGCTGGGCCCGTGAGTCATGGCCGCTGAGCCTGCACGTCTGGAGCCTGTGCTCTGCAACGGGAGAGGCCACAGCAGTGAGAGGCCCGCGAACCGGAAAAAAAAGAAGAAAAAAACAAAACAGTGCCCAGAAAAAAAGCCTATTTTTTTAAATTCTAAGTTTCAGAAAAGAAGCTGAAGATAATGGATGCCATTACTAGCTAAGGCTGTCAGACATTAGCATTTGTTGGCAAACGAGAAACTAACTGAAGAGTTTTCAAAACAGAATGAACAGGACTTCCCAGGACTTCATGTCAGACACAAGATTCCTGGATGAGACAACTAGAAGTATCTTATGGTAGAAATAAGCCAAAATCTAAAATATCTCCCCATATTTAGAATGTGAGATTAAATATGATCAATTAGGGATTGATGGCAGAATACAATTATTTACCTTTCTTTAATAATAATTGTAACATTTTCTTTGCTGCTAATTATTATAACTGTTATGTAAATGTTTTACGAGGATACTTTATTTTTTTATCTCTACACCAAATCAAGTATTTTAACCAAAGAGATTATCTATGAGCCCAGGGTCAATTAGCTAATAAGGTTGACCCTTGAATAACATAGGTTTGAACGGAGCAGATCCACTTACACATGAATTTTTTTCCAATAGTCAATACTACAGTACTACACAATCTGAGGTTGGTTGCTGCCCCTAACACCTGGGTTGTTTAAGGGTCAATTGCACATATCAGAACTGGAGATTAAATCTAAGTCAGCCGGAAATCAAAGAGGGCAGAATTAGATACAACATATTTTTTTAACAATACTTATATATCATAGCTTGGTCTCTAATTTTTCAGCCTCATTCATCATCTAAAAAATGTTTATCGAGCACCAGTTTTTGACACAGTTATTATTAGAGAGTGACCAAGAGATGAATTCCTTGCCCTCATTAAGTTAATCAATCAATCAGTGACTCAATCAAAGTATAAATGACAGATACGAACAAATCATATGGAAAAATAAAGCATACTGAAGTAGACCCTGTGAAAAAACTGCCAGGTCTCTCTGCTGGACATGTTTCATCTGCTAGGAACATTATCACAGAAGCCTTCAGTTGTCAGTTCCTTCAGGGATTAGCTCAACTGCAGAGTTCCACCACACACTAAATTACACCTCTGCTTGGATTACAGGTCCAAACAGGGTAAAGACTCGGCCACCTTGGCATAATGGAGGTTCACTCTAAAGGTGCTATAGAATATCATGGAATAGGGTCATTTGAGGTTCTTATTGGATCTACATCATGGTTCCATTTTTCCCTTTGAACAATCCTGTTTCATGTCCTTCCCTGCCTTACATGTTGCTTTCAAGCACACTCCTTAACAAATACTTTGCATACTGCACCTATTCTCAGATGAAAAATTAATCCAGAACTCTTTTTTTTCCCACAACTTTTATTTTATTGTAACATCTTTATTAGAGTATAATTGCTTTACAGTGTTGTATTAGTTTCTGCTGTTTAACAAAGTGAATCAGCTATATGTATGCATATATCCCCCTATCCCCTCCCTCTTGCATGCCCCTCCCAACCTCCCTACCCAAGCATCTAGGTGCTCACAAAGCACCGAGCTGATCTCCCTATGCTATGTGGCTGCTTCCCATTAGCTATCTGTTTTACACTTGGTACTGTATATATGTCAATGCCACTCTCTCACTTTGTCCCAGCTTACCCTTCCCCCCCCCATGTCCTTAAGTCCACTCTCTATGTCTGTGTCGTTATTCCTGTCCTGCCCATAGGTACTTAAGAACCTTTTTTTTTTATTCCATATATATGTGTTAGCATATGGTATTTGTTTTTCCTTTTCTGACTTACTTCACTCTGTATGACAAATTCTAGGTCCATCCACCTCACTACAAATAATTTAATTTTGTTTCTTTTATGGCTGAGTAATATTCCATTGTATATATGTGTCACATCTTCTTTATCCATTCATCTGTTGATGGACACTTAGGTTGTTTCCATGTCCTGGCTATTGTAAATAGTGCTGCAATGAACATTGTGGTACATGACTCTTTCTGAGTTATGGTTTTCTCAGGGTATATGCCCAGGAGTGGGATTGCTGGGTCTTATGGTAGTTCTATTTTTAGTTTGTTAAGGAAACTCCATACTGTTCCCAATAGTGGCTGTATCAATTTACATTCCCACCAACAATGCAAGAGTGTTCCATTTTCTCCACACCCTCTCCAGCATTCATTGTTTGTAGATTATTTGATGATGGCCATTCTGACAGGTGTGATGTAATACCTCATTGTAGTTTTATTTATTTATTTTTTTTGCGGTACGCGGGCCTCTCACCGCTGCGGCCCCTCCCATTGCGGAGCACAGGCACTGGACGCGCAGGCTGAGCAGCCATGGCTCACGGGCCCAGCCGCTCCGCGGCATGAACCCGTGTCCCCTGCATCGGCAGGTGGACTCTCAACTACTGCGCCAACAGGGAAGCCCCTCATTGTAGTTTTGATTTGAATTTCTATAATGATTAGTGATGATGAGCATCCTTTCATGTGTTTGTTGGCAATCTGTATATCTTCTTTGGAGAAATTTCTATTTAGGTCTTCTGCCCATTTTTTGATTGGGTGGTTTGTTTTTTTGATATTGAGCTGCATGAGCTGCTTGTATAATTTGGAGATTAATCCTTTGTCAGTTGCTTCATTTGCAAATATTTTCTCCCATTCTGAGGGTTGTATTTTCTTCCTTTTTATAGTTTCCTTTGCTGTGCAAAAGTTTGTAAGTTTCATTAGGTTCCATTTGCTTATTTGTGTT
Organism: Phocoena phocoena; assembly: GCF_963924675.1. Taxonomy (NCBI): domain Eukaryota; kingdom Metazoa; phylum Chordata; class Mammalia; order Artiodactyla; family Phocoenidae; genus Phocoena; species Phocoena phocoena. The sequence continues at coordinate 33,138,522 of NC_089229.1, forward strand.
TTTATTTCCATTTCCCTAGGAGGTGGTTCAAAAAGAATTTTGCTGTGATTTCTGTCATAGAGTGTTCTGCCTATGTTTTCCTCTAAGAGTTTTATAGTGTCTGGCCTTACATTTAGGTCTTGAATACATTTTGAGTTTATTTCTGTGTATGGTGTTAGAGAATGTTCTAATTTCATTCTTTTACATGTAGCTGTCCAGTTTCCCCAGCACCACTTGTGAAAGAGGCTGTCTTTTCTCCGTTTTATATTCTTGCCTCCTTTATCAAAGATAAGGTGACCATATGTGCGTGGGTTTATCTCTGGACTTTCTATCATGTTCCATTGATTTATATTTCTGTTTTTGTGCCAGTACCATGCTATCTTGATTACTGTAGCTTTGTAGTATAGTCTGAAATCAGGAAGCCTCATTCCACCAGCTCTGTTTTTCTTTCTCAAGATTTCTTTAGCTATTCAGGGTCTTTTGTGTTTCCATAAAAATTGTGAAATTTTTGTTTTAGTTCTGTTAAAAATGCCATTGGTAGTTTGATAGGGATGGCATTAAATCTGTAGATTGCTTTGGGTAGTAGAGTCATTTTCAAAATGTTGATTCTTCCAATCCAAGAACATGGCATATCTCTCCATCTGCTTGTTTCATCTTTAGTTTCTTTCATTAGTGTCTTATAGTTTCTGCATACAGAAACTTTTGTCCCCTTAGGTAGGTTTATTCCTAGGTATTTTATTCTTTTTGTTGCAATGGTAATTGGGAGTGTTTCCTTAATTTCTCTTTCAGATTTTTCATCATTAGTGTATAGGAATGCAAGAGAGTTCTGTGCAATAATTTTGTATCCTGCTACTTTACCAAAGTCATTGATTACCTCTAGTAGTTTTCCGGTAGCATCTTTAGGTTTCTCTATGTATAGTATCATGTCACCTGCAAACAGTGACAGTTTTACTTCTTTTCCATTTGGGTTCCTTTTATTTCTTTTTCTTCTCTGAATGCTGTGGCTAAAACTTCCAAAACTATGCTGAATAATAGTGGTGAGAGTGGGCAGCCTAGTCTTCTTCCTGATCTTAGTGGAAATGTTTTCAGTATTTTACCATTGAATACAATGTTGGCTGTAAATTTGTCTTACCTGGCCTTTATTATGTTGAGGTAAGTTCCCTCTATGCCCACTTTCTGCAGAGTTTTTATTATAAATGGGTGTTGAATTTTGTCAAAAGCTTTCTCTGCATATTGAGATGATCATATGGTTTTTATCCTTCAATTTGTTAATATGGTGTATCACATTGATTGATTTACGTATACTGAAGAATCCTTGCATTCCTGGGATAAACCTCACTTGATCATGGGGTATGATCCTTTTAATGTGCTGTTGGATTGTGTTTGCCAGTAGTTTTTTGAGGATTTTTGCATCTATATTCATAAGTGATATTGGCTTGTAGTTTTCTTTTCTTGTGACATCTTTGTCTGGTTTTGGTATCAGAGTGATGGTGGCCCATAGAATGAGTTTGGGAGTGTTCCTCCCTCGCTTATATTTTGGAATAGTTTGAGAAGGATGGGTGTTAGCTCTTCTCTAAATATTTGATAGAATTCGCCTGTGAAGCCATCTAGTCCTGGGCTTTTGTTAGTTGGAAGACTTTTCATCACAATTTCAATTTCAGTGCTTGTGATTGGTCTTTTTATATTTTCTACTTCTTCCTGGTTCAATCTTGGAAGGTTGTGCTTTTCTAAGAATGTGTCCATTTCTTCCAGGTTGTGCATTTTATTGGCATAGAGTTGCTTGTAGTAATCTCTCATGATCCTTTGTATTTCTGCAGTGTCAGTTGTTACTTCTCCTTTTTCATTTCTAATTCTGTTGGTTTGCATCTTTTCCCTTTTTCTCTTGATGAGTCTGGCTAATGGTTTATCAATTTTGTTTATCTTCTCAAGGAACCAGCTTTTAGTTTTAATGATCTTTGCTATTGTTTCCTTCATTTCTTTTTCATTTATTTCTGATCTGGTCTTTATGATTTCTTTCCTTCTGCTAACTTTGGGGTGTTTTGTTCTTCTTTCTCTAATTGCTTTAGATGTAGGTTAAGTTGTTTATTTGAGATGTTTCTTGTTTCTTAAGGTAGGATTGTACTGCTATAAACTTCCCTCCTAACACTGCTTTTGCTGTATCTCATAAGTTTTAGATCATCGTGTTTTCATTGTCATATTTTCTAGGTATTTTTTTATTTCCACTTTGATTTCTTCAGTGATCTTTTGGTTATTAAATAGTGTATTGTTTAGCCTCCATGTTTTTGTATTTTTTACAGATTTTTTCCTGTAATTGATATCAAGTTTCATAGCATTGTGGTCAGAAAAGATACTTGATATGATTTCAATTTTCTTAAATTTACCAAGGCTTGATTTGATACCCAAGGTGTGATCTATCCTGGAGAATGTTCCTTGAGCACTTGAGAAGAAAGTATTCTTTTGTTTTTGGATGGAATGTACTGTAAATATCAATTAAATCTATCTTGTTTAATGTGTCATTTAAAGCTTGTGTTTCCTTATTTATTTTCATTTTGTTTGATCTGTCCATTGGTGAAAGTGGGGTGTTAAAGTCCCCTACTATTATTGCGTTATCGTCCATTTCATCTTTTATGGCTGTTAGCATTTGCCTATGTATTGAGGTGCTCTTATGTTGGGTGCATAAATATTTACAATTGTTATATCTTCTTCTTAGATTAATCCCTTTATCATTATGTAGTTTTCTTCTTTGTCTCTTGTAATCATCTTTATTTTAAAGTCTGTTTTGTCTGATATGAGAATTGGTACTCCAGCTTTCTTTTGATTTCCATTTGCATGGAATATGGTGTTTTCATCCCCTCACTTTCAGTCTGTATGTGTCCCTAGGTCTGAAGTTGGTCTCTTTTAGACAGCGTATTTAGCATTCAATATGCTAAAATGGCATATTTTGGATTGGCATATTCTGTTCTCTTTCACCAGTAAATGGAGCTAGTTATACCAGTAGATGAACTGAATATGGAGTGGAACAGTAGGTAAAGTGATCAAGAGGCCTCTAAGGTTTAGGGCTTGAATGACTGTGGAAGAATATTTTCATTTATCACAGTAAAAATACTGAATGAACAATGGGTTTAGTAGTTGTCAAAGACCAAAGTATTTTGTGAATATATTAATCTTGAAATACAGTGTAGATACTTGTATATAGAAGTCTAGAATTTATGAGAATTACATGGGTTAAAATGTATTTCAGAATTATTAATATAAATGATAATAAAAAGCCAGTAACTAGATGAGACCAAGGACTGTTATAGGTAGAAAAAGGAAGTGATGACGAGATTGAGGTCTGGGAACTCCAGTGTTTAGAGGTTGAGATCAAATCAAAAACAAGAAAAGAGAATGAAAAGCTATGTCCAGAGATGTAAGTGGATGTGTAAAAGTGTGGGATGTCTCAGAAACCATTTAAAGTGTCAATAAGAAATTAATATGGAAATATCAAGTAACGATCTGTTTTAAATTGTAAAGTATATAGATTGAGAAATGTCTATGGGATTTGGTGATGTGTTAATCATAGGGGACTTTGAAAAAGTATTTACAGACAAAGGATGGGAAGGAAATCATGAATTAAAAAATTCAAGAAAGAAGGGAAAAGAAGAAATGCCGACAAATTGATACAACCACTATGGAGAACAGTATGGAGGTTCCTTAAAAAACTAAAAATAGATTTACCATATGACCCAGCAATCCCACTACTGAGCATATATCCAGAGAAAACCATAATTCAAAAAGAGTCGTGTACCCCAATGTTCATTGCAGCACTATTTACAATAGCCAGGTCATGGACGCAACCTAAATGCCCATCGACAGATGAATGGGTAAAGAAGAAGTGGTACATATATACAATGGAATATTACTCAGCCATAAAAAGGAATGAAATTGGGTCATTTGTAGTGATGTGGATGGACCTAGAGACTGTCATACAGAGTGGAGTAAGTCAGAAAGAGAAAAACAAATATCATATATTAACGAATATATGTGGAATCTAGAAAAATGGTAGAAATGGAGACATAGATGTAGAGAACAAACGTGTGGACACCAAGGGGGGAAAGCAGGAAATGGTGGTGGGGTGAATTGGGAGTTTGGGATTGACATATATACACTGATATGTATAAAATGGATAACTAATAAAAGCCTGCTGTATAAAAAAATAATAAAATTTTTAAAAAAGAAATGCAGGCAGCAAAATACAGGCAATATAGTTGAGCCATTTGCTATAATAGAGCAGACAATTGGGGAGTAGCTGGAAGGATATAAAGAGTTTTCTTTTTAATTAAGTTGGGAAATTTTAAAAAAATAATTCTGCTCCGGGGCTTCCCTGGTGGCGCAGTGGTTGAGAGTCTGCCTGCCGATGCAGGGGACGCGGGTTCGTGCCCCGGTCCGAGAGGATCCCACGTGCCGCGGAGTTGCTGGGCGCGTGAGCCATGGCCGCTGGTCCTGCGCGTCCGGAGCCTGTGCTCCGCAACGGGAGAGGCCACAGCAGTGAGAGGCCCGCGTACCACACACACACACACACACAAAATAATGATAATAATAATAATAATAATTCTGCTCAGAGGGAAAATCTGATAATGTCAGAAAGACGGAAATTTTACAGAAGGATATTCCATGACTAAAAATAGGATACAAAATGCAGGGCACGAGTGGAGCCTGACATTAGATAAGATAGTGGATAAGTCACCAGCTGCAACAAGAAGAAAGGGAGCATCTTGGTACAGATGCAGGAGTTATTGGTGCTGTGGTTTTGTGAGTTTTTAAGGACACAAAACTTTACTACTTTTGGTTTTTCCCCTAATCACCAAAGAAGCAAGGTTATCAGAGCATGAGAAAAAGGGAAGATTATAAGTTTGAAGAAAAGAGAATGTGCAGAAAAGTACTCAAATGAATGGAAGAGGGGGTAACTAGGAAAATGTGTTGGGAAAAATCATAGCAGGGCGAGGGTCTCACTCCACATCTGTGATTATAGATTTAACATGAGGAAAGTTAGCATAGTGGTGAGTATTTCTCCAGCCTCATTCATCTTCACAGAGGCACATGATTCAGCTTGGATCTAATAAGTGTTGAGTTTTTGATAGAAGAGTAGGAACAATAGGTATAGTTAGTGGAGGTGGGAAGAAGTACCTAAAAGGATGGATAATATGATTTAAACTAAGCAAGTATAGAGTTGAAGATTTGAGGATACTGATAGACTATGTAAATGTCAGAATCTCTGGAAAATTTCCTGGGACTTGCTTTATGATTTGGAAAACTTAAAGATAATTGCACATAGAGAGATGAACAAATAAACAAGTAAGTATTTTTTATTGGATCCTTCCTCTGTGCTAGCACAGAGCTCTAAGTGGGTTTTTTTTCATATTTTTAATTCATTTAATCCTTATAACTCTATGAAGTATAGATATTATCGAATTTACCCTAAGTTACACAGCCACCATTTCCAGAGTCAAGTCTCAAATGCAGCCTGTCATGATCCTGCAGTCTACTTTCTTAAAATTCACACTGTTCTTCCAACCCAGCAAAATGGGAAACATTGGAGCAATCTCTCTAAGTTGCTAGACCTATATAATAAAGAGAATTGGTTAAATGTCAGTGTTTTAAATGTGGGAGGTACTGGTAGTGGAGTTCGGACAAGCTCGTTCTTCCTGATATCTCTTAAATTTGTAACCAGAGAGAACATTTGATCCAAGTCCAACCTTCTTTAACTGGAAATAACTCTGTTGTAAGATGTTTGATAATCTTTCTCTTTGCCAGCCATGGGCCATGGGCTCATTCTCTATGATGTGTGCAAATGCATTTTATACTAATTCATTTCATATTGAGCTCAGAAATTTTGAATTTGTTGAAATGGAAGCATAGCATTTCACATTGTAATAGGACCAGCAACCTTTTTTTTTGGCCTCCCACATCTAGTTGTCATAGTAGTAGCTGATAAAGACAGCTTGAATTACCACTGTTCAATTATGAAAAACATAGCTAGAGCCAAATATACAACCCATCAGTGAAAATGTTCAAGATTGCTTTTAAATATAGATCTTATTTAATGGCTCAGAAAAGAGAATAATAGTTTTATAGCTTTCTCATTGCTATAGCTTGAACGTTTGTTTATAGATTTTACACAAAATCCACATTTTGAAATACCCCCAATGTGATAGTATTAACCAGTGGAACCTTTGGGCTGGTGATTAGCTCATGAGGATGGAACCCTCATGAGTGGGTTTAGTGACCCTATAAGAGACCCCAAGAGCTCTCTTGCCCCTTCTGCCATGTGAGAATGCAGGGAGATGATGACCATCTGTGAACTGAGAAGTGGATTTTCTCTAGACACCGAATATGCTGGAGCCTTGATCTTGGGCTTCTCAGACTCCAGAAGTGTGAGAAATAAATTTATGTTGTTTATAAGCCACCCAGTTTATGATCATTTGTTATAGAAGCACGAACTAAGATGCCCATTAATTATCTAAGATGTATACTGTGGCTAAAACAAGTACACTTCCTTGAACTTCCCTGAAAATATTCCAAAATCTCCCTAAAATGCAAGGTCTTGAGTCATAGAAAATATTGGGCAAAATGTTTTGTCCTGTTATGATGATTTTCCTAAGTACGTATTAAGGCTGCTGCTTCTTGCTTCTACATAAGATCAATGGATACCTATTTAAGAACTTTGACATTAGAAACATATCATTGCTGTAAGTTAATTATCTCTGTAACCTCAGAAATTTATCATTCAAATATTTATATTTAAGTTGGTCTACAAGGCACTGGAAATACAAAGAAAAGGAAGAACCAGGTCTTTCTCTCATTAAACTTATTATATCAATAAATAAAAGGTTGGACTTCCCTGGCGGTCCAGTGGTTAAGTCTCCATGCTTCCAATGAACGGGGTGTGGGTTCAATCCCTGGTTGGGAAACTAAGACCCTACATGCCACGTGGTGCGGCCAAAAAAAATAAGATAAAAATAAATGTTGAATCTCTTAGCTTTTTTTCTTGAACAAATTTCCTCTTTATTCTAAGCCTCAGCTAATAATTTTTTAAGATTAAATGAAATAGTGCATTTAAAATAAAAATCAGATTCTATGCCATTTAACAATGCTAGTTCCTTTCTATTGCCAGGTTTTACCCCTAATAAAATTTAATCATTGGAACTATATTTCCAACAACTAATATTTTTCATTCTCTTTTACATGCACACTTAAATTCAGACTTAAATGTAAAAATTTGAAATCTGTGTTTACAATCTACTGAGGATTATTTTGCGGTACTCTACCATTTGTGCACTCTCCCATTTTGAACTATATCATATATACATGTTGATTGTGCTCCTTAAAGAAGATGATGTGGAATAACAGCATTAGAGGGAAAATTGCCTGGATTTTAAGAGTCATCTTTCTTCAGTAGATTTCCACTTTCCAGGTTCTAGAACTCAGCTGTGAAAGGTCAGAAATTTGACTTTTTTCTTTAAACTAAGAGGGAATCAGTCTTTCATGCTTGAATCATGTTAACTTCAAAAAAGTTTTATAGATCAGATTTCTAAGGTATTAATTTATGATAAAAACTATAATTATTTAATGAACCAGAATATACCTGTATTCTCAGCAGATATGGAAAACCATACCACATGAAAATTGTTGATTTCTTTGCTTGTCCTATTAGGCTATAGTTTTCACTACAGAATTGATCATTTACTATTCATCTTTTTATTCCTAGCAACTAACATAGTATTCAGTAAGCATGCAAGTGTTGATGAATGAGTGGATGAGTGAGTTTTGATAGTATCTTCAACCATTATTTACAATTAAAAGAAAATCTAACTAATTGAATTCTCAGGGCACAATATATGTAAGCTTTCAATGTAAATATACTATGCAGAAAGGAAAATCTCATATAACAAGATTGAAAATGTCATAGCCTGTAAAGTAATTGTCATAAGAGATCTGTCTTCTTTAAATCAAACTATAATTCACACCTTTCCTGATATATAGTGCGTATTTTTAAATCACATCAATGGCAATCTAGTTAGTCCTGACATGGTTATTATAGAGGCTGTTACTACTGAATTCACAATGAAATCTAAATTTTAAAAGATATGATGCTAAGATATTGCATGGATAATAAGTACAGTATCTGTACATAGAGAGAACCACATATATCACAGGACTTTCTAAGTAGTATATATTTTCTTATTGATAAGAAATAGGTCCTTTCTCATAATTTTTATTTAAATAAGTATGCTAAAGAGATTTGAAATAAATTACCAACATCTCGGAAACAGAATGCACAAATAATCCCATGAGCATGATGTATCACACACCAGAAAAACAGTACTTGCAGATGTATAACAAATAAGGTTGCTTTCTTTTCCTGTTTCTTCCTGAAGTCTTAGATTCAAGCAGCTCTAAATTCACAGCCATTGAAAGAAGAAATGAAAAGAAACATAATACAGATTCTTAAAATTCATAAGTTATTCATAATGATTTTCCTACCACATTCAGTAATATCAATCTCATTCTAGCTCAAATGCATGGTCATTCATTTACTTTCAGCACACCCTAGAAATGGATATAACTTTTCTTCTACACCAGGAAAATTAGGTAAGCTAATTGCTATTTTGTCTCTAAGTCATTGTTTACTTAGAGGGTAAGTTATTTGAAGAACTTGCTTTTAAAAAATGCAGTTTTGTCTGGGAAACTATTTAACCATATGGCTAAGAATTACACTCTATGTTTCTTTTATATTGCAATGAACACAAAACATTTACATCAGTCTGGAGGCTCAGTCGGATAGGAGGTAGTATTACATCAAGCAATCCATTGGATCTGGGATTCCTCCTCCCTGGCCCCAACAATTGACTAGATGTGGGTGCTGGGAAAAGTTCCTTTACCTCTTTTAGCCCCATTCTCCTCATTTGTGAAGTGAGGATACTTAAATCTATTTAAACTATGGATGATCATATGAGATAACCTATGAAAATACTTTGTGAAATGCAATGCATTATACAATTTCCAGTTGTTAATTTTAGGTACTGTAATCCAACCCCCTAGATGTTATTAAGAGTAGGTTAGCAACCTTCAAATGCAGTGTGCCTGCATGAACTCATTCTTCCAACAAGCTTTACAGATCCCCTATAGCATGTCAAATAATTTTCAGCATACTAGGTATTTGGTCAAATTCTCTGCCTTTATGAAGCTTTATGTTTAGGAGGGGAGATGGTCAAGAACAAGAACAGTATATATAATTGAAGACTCAGTGTATAGCAAGAGACAGCAAGAGCTAGCAAGAAGGAAGAACCATCTGAATCAGTGACATTTTATCAAATCCCTGAATGAGGTGAGGATATTCTACACAAAAGAAGCATTCATTTCAAAGGCCCAAAGAAGGAATAATCTTATCATATTTTAAGAACCGTGAAAAGGTCAGAGAGTCCAGCCTTGTAGGTCAAAGTTGAGTGTTTAGATTTTATGCTAAGTACTTTTGGAAGCAACTGGAGAATTTTGAATAAGAAGACATATGTTTTGTGTTAGAAAAAATCATGCTGGCTACTATGCTTAGAAAAGCCTTAAGGGAAGCAAAAGAGGAAACAGGGAGTCTTGGGGGTTGTTGAATTAGGTAGATGATAAATGACGCCACCGGAACCAGGTAATGATGGTAGAAGTGATGACAGTAGGCTCAGAGAGCCATTGCATGTGGGTGTAGGGTAAGTAAACTGAGGAGTAAAGCAGAGTCTGATGATTTTGGCCAAGCATTTGTGAAGATGGCAGTACCATTTACTGAAATGGATAAACTAAAGGGAGGAATAGGTTGTTTCACTTTGTTTCTTCTTCTGTGTGGGGTAGAAATCAAGGGTTCTGTTCTTGATATTTGAGATTTTCATCAGGTATCTAAACAGAACAGTCGAGTGCGCTGAAGTACGAGCAGTTCTGGAACTCAGGGTGAGTTCAGAACTGGTGATATAAATTTAAGAGTCATCAGCATACATTTAGTATTTAAAGCCATGGGACAGGATTCTGCTTCTGAGAAAGAGAATGCAAAGACAGAAGAAACAGGTCCAAGAGCTGAACAATGGAGAGCTGCAATATTTAGACATTATGGAGAAGAGGACCAATTTTCTTATGTTTAATAGTTCTAATCATTTACTTCCTAAAGCATGAGGAGGGGTTTATTGAAAATTAGCATGAATAAATTAATAGCTGCATTGGCATTGCATCTACCCTATTTAGTGTTTTTACTTTTGACCAATATGCACATCAGCTATTTAATCACAAGAAAATTAAATTTATGTGAAATCCATTAACTTGTACCCCAATATATTTATAGAAGATTAAGAATACTTCAAGGATTTTTATTCTTTAATCTTTTGAATACTGAGAATAATGTATTAAATTTTCAATATTTCTAAGTAAATTCTCTACAAACAGAATATATTCCTATATTTAGGAAGTTGCACAGTGTTTCCAAAGGCTTACAATATCAATGATTTTAAAAACTGTTGTTCCAAATGGCATGGAATCAAGAGAATTTGACATCACTCCTGACTCCTTAACTAAACAGAAGAGTAAATCTAACAAGAATTTTTTTAGTAGCCGTTTTGTAAAAGCTCTATAGCTATTGATTGGGATTTTGCAAAGAAAATGAGAGAAGTAGTTAGTACTAACTCCCAAAGTGGGTATTTGCAATCCAATAACAAGCAGGATATTGGTGACTTAACAGGAGGTATATTGAAATTTCCTTGAGATAGGTGGGGTTAAATGATATCAAAGATTCATGGAAGCAGAAAGTAACTGTTTTTATTTAATTCAAGAAGGCCATTACAGTGACTACATAGTTACTCAAATAAGAAATTATGTAATTAAGTATCAGTTGAACAACCTATGACTAAGTACATGTAGAACATTTCTTTTAAGGAAGAAAAAACACTACCTCACTTTCTGTTTATTCCTCAACTCTCAACATTCTGGCTGCTAACCTCAGCCATGTCACTATAAACAGTCCCTCCACTGTTCTACAACATTTGACCTTCCTCACTACACACAATCTGGAAACATTATCCAATTGGAGATTACCTAATATTGGTCTCCCTTGGTTTTTCTCTTCCCTTTCTAGTTATTTCTTCTCCACCTCCTTATAGAGCCCTGTTCCTTCACCTGCCTATTAAATATTTATGCTTCTGAGAGTTATGTTCCTTAATCTCAATCTCTATGTTCACTTTATGAAACTATAGTATCAAATACCCTGTAGACTTGTTTCTCCATGTTTATATGCTCTCTTTCTCTCTTGGGTTCAGGTCCTTCATATACACATATGGAATGTGTTTAATTGACTATCTCATTGTCAACATTGACAACTTGAAATGAAAGTTATCTTTTTTCATCCTCACTTTGATTCCTCTACTCCATGCCTCAGTGATCATAAATGACAAATCTGTCTACATAGATTCTCCAAAAAGATAAATGCTCATTGATTATTAATGATTATTACGTTGACTTCTAAACTATCAATCTCTAACCAGGGTATATCATTATTTTCTTCAAACTCATAAATAGCAATAGTGCTAAATGATAATCACATTTTAATGTTTTAGTCGTGAACGTGAAATGTGGATTACTTATATGTTTGGTTTGCACATTAAGTTTCTTCCTCTTGTGATTATAGTAAAAATGTGACATCTTTGGCAGGACATTTAGGTTCCTCCATAAACTACCTCCAAGCTGATTATTTGACTCAGCTTTCTATACTTCTATTTTTTTCTACCTAACACTCATATTAAACTCATACTTGAAATCCCCCAGAGTATTCTACACTGTTAAATCTTTTTAAAGAGGCTCATATTTTTCTCCTGATAGTGTCTTTCCTCTGACCCTTTCCTTCTTTACTTAGGTGAGTTTTTCAAGATTAAATTGAACCTTGACTTCCTCTAGGAATCCTATCCTCCCCAGGTTGGTTTAGTTGCACCCAATCTGCACTATTACAGGAATCTACAATATCTCTAGCACATAGATTACAACTGTCTGCTCACTTGTTAGTTTTTCCGCATTCACCTATGAACTCCATTGAAGTGGAGGGTTTTTTGTTTTGTTTTGTTTTCCTGTCTCTGTCAATAGCAAACACATAGCAATAGAAATAAAAGTTGCAGAAGGAAGGAAGGAAGCAAAGATAATAATAATTTGTTACAATGTTAAAGATATAAAATTATATATATGGGGTCATTTTTAAAATGCTAGATTGCTGCATTCATTATTTAAGTTTTTGAAACCTAATATAAGAATTTAGCTGGAGAATTGTAGAGGGGAATTTAAAAAATTAGAGAGGAAATACCGAGTAGGTTTGATGAAAATAGGAAGCCTTTACCTTACTATGCAAAACTGTACACTAGTTTCAAATGATGACTTGAGGAAGAATATGTGTGTGTGTGTGTCTGTATGCAGATATATATATGTGTGTGTGTGTATATATATATATATATTCTACTTAGCTAGAAACTAGAGTATAGAATTTAGACCTTCATTTAGAGATTTACTGATTCTTTTAACTGTGAAAACAATATATTTCAGATTTAAAGATATTTTATACATCATCTAATACTATCACAAATCTGGCTGAAAAACAAAATAAAGCAAAACACAACACTTTAGGAGCATTTTGAAAATACCAGTGGTGAATCTTCATTTCAGACCAATTAAACCAGAATCTGCAGTGGAACCTGAGCAATATTTGTTTAAAAAGAAAACCAAAAACGGTCCCCAAGTAATTCAAATATGCAGCCAGGATTGAGAACTATGGATCTGGTATAGCAATCTCATTTTCTAGTTAAGGAAACTGAGGGTCTTTACCTATAATCTTTAAAAGGCTTGGTCGTCTGGTTCCCTGACCCAAAGTCACTGAGAGGAATTGGAGCAGAAGGTTGTTAGAGGCAAGTAGGATGATGGCAGACCATGACAGCTGACAGCTTGACAGGCAAGGCATTACCACAGGGTATGGTAATGGATGTTCAAGATGGAGGCTGTGAATGATGAAGATAAGAGCAAATTTCCTTCAGTGGCCTCTTTTTAAGAATACAGGGAAGTATTAATAGTTTTTCAGAAGGTTTCTATCAAAAAATGATTAAAATAAATGTTTCTCTGGGACCCAAAAGTCAATTACTACTTCTGAAAAATTCAGTCCGTGTATTCCCCAATCGTGTCAGAAAAATATGGCATCATCAGATTATGCTGTAGTGTAATTTAATATATGTCATCTCTTGTGTAGTGGGAAGAGACTTGGACTAGTAATTAAAATCTTGCCTTCAAATTCTAACTACGACCTGTATTTGCAACACAATCTTAAGCTTTAAGTTCTTTTAAATCTTTTAAGTTCTTTTAAATAAGTTCTGTCACTTAAGGACAGGAAGAGTAACAGATACCTAATAGGTTACAATAAAGATAAAATTAGGTTAAGTGTGTTTTGTGTAAATATTTATAACTGTTCCTGTCCTGAAAAGGATATAAGGAAGCTAGACAAAAGAATGTGCATCATATATATATATATATATATATACACACACACACACACACACACACACACATATATTTGCATTTTACAGATTACCTGGAGTTTTACTGCATTTTGTTTTTGTGGTTGCTTCATTGGTTTATCTCAAAAATTGGGTTTTGTATGATGTTAAACTTGTAAGCATTCATTTTAGAATTTATTTTTAAAAAGGTCATGAAGACAAGGTGATAGAATGTTTTATACTTTAGTGGTAATGCTGTCAATTACCATATATAAATATTTTAATGTGAAAACTACGACCAGATTGTTGAAATACCTTACCATAAGACTAATTCATAAGTATGGAAGTTAGGGAGCCGTTGCTTGTATTCATAACCTCTCTTACTGAATTTCAATGTAGAATGAATACAAATATTGTGCTAAAATTAGAAATGCACATATAATGTTCAATTAGACTACTGAGTCATTTAAATAAGAGGAAGAGTAACCTGTCAATGGGATAAAATTATCCTAATCCTTTCAGGCAAAATTTTCAGTATAATTAAGGGTAACTGATAATGTTCTTTTTGCTCAAATCCATATACTTGAACTAACCATTTAACTGTCTATTTAGTGTAAGATATGACTTTCATCTCTTCTTATACCTTCTAAAGATGAAATATTATTTTATATTTTAAAATAAGTTCTGTTTTTCATATTGAAATGAAGAGTCTAACTAGGAAATTACTGTTATAGTGAAAGTTGATCAAGATAAGCGTTAAATTTCACCTAAAGGAAGTTTATCTGGATCACCTAATTTTTCATGCCAACCAAAATTATGAGTCTGTGTGTGTGTTGGGGGGGTATATTATTTGACTACTCAAAAGGAGTTTCTAAGAATGAGGAAATAAGACATGAGAGGGTGCTTCTGATAATGATAACAAGAACTTTATAAGTCTTACTTTGTGTCAGTTCCTTTTCTAAGTATTTTACATAGATTAACTCAAAACAACCCTATGGAATCTCTCCATTTTGTAGGTGAATAAACCGAGGCACAAAGTTTATGAAAGTAACCTGTTCAAAGTCATACAGTAATAAGTGATAGAACTTTGATTTATGTCCAGGCAATCTGTTTCTATAAAACATTCCCTTAACCACTGTACATACTACCTTAAAAATGTAAATGTCCTCTTTAAAGTTAGATATGCTACTTTCATCTTGGCACTACAGCCTGAGATTCAAGTAACTACCATATGATAAGATACATAGTTTTCCATATATTTAGACATGCATTATATCTTTGTGTATATCATAGAAAAAGACGTAGCTAATTATTTTAAAATATCCATCTAGTCTCTAAGATAGTTTTATAATTGTAGTTGTAGTAGTTGGATCAAGATACAAAGAAATAGAAATAGTGCTAGGCACAATCTGCCAAATCTATTTAAGTTTTTTTTTTTTTGTCACTAAATTAAGTCATAGGCTTTTGAGTTAGAAAAACTGAAGTAGACTACCTCAAGTTGCTGATGCTATTAATTCTTGGAAATAAATTTCAGAGTAGAAAATTCCTACAAAAACAACTCAGATTTTGTATATTCCCAGCATTCAACATGATCACTTATTACATAGGTTTTATTTCTCTAGATTATGAGCCATCAAACTACAGCCCACAGATCAAAGCTGGCCAGTGCCTGCCTTTGTGCATTCTGAGAACTAAAAAAAAAAGTTTTTAACGTGGTTTTAAATGGTTGAAAAAAAATAAAAAGAATATTTTGTATCATATGAATATTCAAATTTGTGCCTATAAATAAATTTTACTGGAACACAGCCATGTTCATTTGTTTATGTATTGTTTATGGTTGTATTCACACTGCAAGGACAAATATTTGAATAGTAGTAATAGAAACTGAAAGGCCTGTAAAGCCTAAAATATTTATTATCTGAACCTTTATGGAAAACATCTACTGACACCAGCTTTAGACATTGAAATCTTCTTTCTTTAGGTTAAGCTGTGATCAGGTTTGCTTGATTATTCAAAAAGAAAAAGAGTATGAATTCTAATGATTTGCAAGATTTTTCAATCTAGGTCTTTGTATTCTAACCAGTTGTCCTACTGGATCAAAATTAAAGCTCAGTCGTTTACACAGTGGCCTGATTTTTCCCTTGGCTACTGTGTTGATTCTACAAATCTAGCTTTTCTGCTACATGACAGATGTGTTCCATTATCCCATTCTCCTACTACAAGCCTTTCCTGTGATTTCACAGTGATTCTGCTCTTAGCTCTTAAACCTTATTTTGCTCTTAGGTCATACACTCCTTTCCCTCTTAAGATTTTCCTTTGTATTTTGCAAAAAAAAAAAAAAAAAGTCTCTGCTGTGTGCATTTTATAGACTATACTTAAATGGCTATACTTGATCTCTTTTGTACTATGGAAGTTTAATAAAATATAAGAAGTAGACATCAGTAGTGCTATAGATCAGTTTCCACATTTTTCATGATCAAAATGCTTCCCAACTGCATATAGCGTATATTCCTTTACCGCTAGGTAACCAATCATTCAATACAAGCTACTGTTGATTCTGATGACAGCTGTGTCTAGTAGGAGAAATGGACTTCAGGACTGTGAAAGTGAATTTGAATGGAGATAATATATATATATATATATATATATATTTTTTTTTTTTTTTTTTTTTTTTTTTTCTGCGGTACGCAGGCCTCTCACTGTTGTGGCCTCTCCCGTCGCGGAGCACAGGCTCCGGACGCGCAGGCTCAGCGGCCATGGCTCATGGGCCCAGCCGCTCCGCGGCATGTGGGATCTTCACGGACCAGGGCACGATCCCGTTTCTCCTGCATCGACAGGCGAACTCTCAACCATCAACCACTGCTCCACCAGGGAAGCCCGAGATACTATAATTTTAAGAGCTGGGTTTTCTTTTTTTTTTTTTTTTTCTTTTTGGCGGTACGCGGGCCTCTCACTGTTGTGGCTTCTCCCGTTGCGGAGCACAGGCTCCAGATGCGCAGGCTCAGCGGCCGTGGTTCACGGGCCCCTCCGCGGCATGTGGGATCTTCCCGGACCGGGGCACAAACCCGCGTCCCCTACATCGGCAGGCAGACTCTCAACCACTGCGCCACCAGGGAAACCCAAGAGCTGCCTTGTCTTAAATACATATGATCTGGTTAATGTTTATTAGATTGATAAATGCTTACCAAATGTCAGTTTGGGGGGAAAACTACTGCTTCACTGCTTAGGGATATCTGATTCAAAGTGTGTCAGGAAGACTGGTCCGTGTGCTAAAGTCATGACAGCTCAGAAAAAATACTTGAAACATTTTCCTCAGAGGTATTCTTAGAGAACAAAGCTGTCTTCATGTTTCTAGTTACCAAAACACTTGTGGAGAAACAAAGGTGTTTCTTGTTATGATTCTTGTTCCTTTACATAAAATAATAATTTTGTTGATGAATCATGTCAGAGAAGATGAGAGACTCTGGAAAATGAAGATTTATAAAGTAATAATTCTCAGTAAAGTTAGATCCTATTTTTCCGCAATTTTTCTTTTGAAAAGGAGCAAGGAACGAAATGCCAGAAGATGTTAAGGAAAAAAAAGTATTGTGGAAAAATAGAATGCTTTGTAAGTGTGGCATGCCACATCAATATTTTAAGGCTGAATGGATTACCTGCTTGCTTTAGAAGAGGATTTATGTGGTTGAAGATTTGAGGATTTAACAAAGGTCCATTCTTAGATATGAGGCTTTTTGAGGATAAATACTATTATATTTGTGTGTTATTTTAATTGAAATGACACTGCTGATCTTGGAGCTATAAAAAGGAATTAGGCTAATGGTGCCAGAGTGCAGGTTTTCATTAGAAGAGCTAAAAATTGGAAGTTTGTAACTGGTTGTGATCTAATGGTCTGCTTTAGAGGCCTTCTTTGATGTGCAGTACCTTTGTGACATTGTCAGCAAAAGCAGAAGCACAAAGTGAGAAAGAAAGTCTGATTTTTTTCCCTAATGCTTGAATCCAAAATTGCCTCAAGCTTGTCTGAAGAGCCACAGTTTTGATTGTCACTTCTCCGGTTTTATTGGTCAAGTAAAAAAAAGAAGGCAATTTTGTATAGTATGCCTTTAAAAATGTATTTGTTGGGCTTCCCTGGTGGCGCAGTGGTTGAGAGTCCGCCTGCCAATGCAGGGGACACGCGTTCGTGCTCCGGTCCGGGAAGATCCCTATATGCCGCAGAGCGGCTGGGCCCGTGAGCCATGGCCACTGAGCCTGCGGGTCCGGAGCCTGTGCTCCACAGCGGGAGAGGCCACAACAGTGAGAGGCCCGCGTACCGCAAAAAAAAAAAAAAAAAAAAAAAAAAATTGTTTCTTTGAATGTGAAGACTGCAGAAGACTAAAGGAAATAAGCAGAGAAATAAAGAATTATTACTCTTTTTGAACTACTTATTTTTGGAACTACTCCTAATAGTTTGTTTTTAAATCAAGATATAAGTACAAATAAATTCAACCTTAGGCAATATAATTAATAATCTTCAATTTTGCTTGAGGAAAATCAGTTCTTTGAACATCACTCTTTGACATTCTCTTATCCTTCCCCCACCATGATTCCAAACAGAAAAATCAAACTTGTATAAAATTTCTGACATAATCATTTCTCTATAATAGGTTTTAAGTTGTTTCGTCTTTTCCCCAGACTTAGGCAGAAGGAAGTTGTAGAGGAACAGTCCATTAAAATTTTGTCATCTCACCTGAGGCGGGCCTCACACTGACTACTGTATTCCACAGACAACTACTACTTGTACTGGAAGCTGATCTCATTGCCTAACTTTGCTACTTACCTCTTACTTAAAATAAACCAATTCTGTGTACCGTCTTCTTGAAGACAGTATATCCAATTTTTAAAAATTAAAGGACAACACAGACTGATAGAGGAAAGGAACTAGATTATGCCTGTTTGACCACAGGATTTACATTGTCTCAATGATCATCAAGCATAAAATGAGGGCTACTATACAACTACTTAAATGGCCAACAATATTTGAATAATAGGTGTCTGATTTTATGTAAAACATCAGTTTGTATAAATGATACTATTTAGTTAACTAAAATGTTAATGCAGAAACCTGGGATTTTTCTTCTATAGGAATATATTTTATGGGATTCCTTAAACTTCATAGTTAAAAATTTTTAATATTATGAATGATAATAAATTCAATGCTCTATAGGTTAATAACTTGTCCAGTTATTAGGTGCTTTTTTGTTCTTGTAACCTTTTCCTCTTTCAGGCAGTAATCAATGTCTGGAAAAACAATAATGTAGCACTCTTAACTAAAAGACTCTAAATGAATCTGAAAATTCCTAGAGCACTTAAGTGCATTTGCTTAACAAGTGATTGTTTCATGGTACAAAAACTAAAATCATAAACTGTTGAGATAAAGGGTAGTATCTATTATCATGTTAATGAAATTGTCTTCTTTGCAATTTCATTCTATTCTGTTCAAAATCTGGTACAAGGAATAAACTTTGTTTCTTGAAAACCCTTTTTCACAAATATTGAACTTTTAAGTAAATTATTTGGAGCTTTCAAATTTGAATGAAAAAAGAAGAAACTCAGAAAAGAGGAAGGAAGTAAGGGAGAAAAGAGAGGACAGAGCAACGGAGAAGGAAGAAAGGAAAGGAAGGAGAAAGTAGAGAAAGAGAGGTAAGAAAGAAAAGTAAGAAAGATGCACTGAGAAAGGAAATAAAAAGGAAAATAAAGGCATTGTCTACAGAGGCTACTCCTGGGTAGCCCTGTAGAAGTAGGTTCTTTGAAGCACAAAGAATATTGACTGTGCAATGCCAAATGATAAGCAATGTTCTTCAGAATTCCAACAGTTTTGTTGTTGTTGTTTGTTTCTTACACTGACTGAATAAATACATTTCCAAATGCTTGAATGCCAAGTCTCAAAAGGTAATAAAATAGAGCCAACTAATTACAGCTGGGAGAAAAAATCCTGATAAAAAGAAATGCGGAAATTCAAACAACCAACTCCTCCAAATAATTGAACTTAATTTTTGGCAGAAACCCAGGAATTCTTTACCCGAAAGCATAGATGCGTTGAAACAGCAAATTCAGTCGCTTACTTTTTAAACTTGCCACATGGTTTCAAAAAGCTAAGAAATTCGTTTTCCACTTCAGAAGTAAGTAGCGCTTTGAAGTACAATCACGTGTGTGTGTGTGTGTGTGTGTCAGAGGGAGCTCTTTTAGGTAGTTTTTCTTAAAACCTCACTTTACACTTTCCCTGCCTGAATCATCCCATTTTTGCTCTTGATTTTCCATTGGTCGTCATTATAGACAAGAATCGTGCATTAAAAGCCATAGTTACAGGTCTAGATGGAAAAATCAATAGGACACATTTTCCAAGTAAAAATCAATAATACTTAAAACAACTTTTCTTACCTTAAAGGCAAATCCTATTGTGCTAAATAACTAAGTTCCACATGTGCTATGACCCTGTTCTGTCTGACTTACCATGTCTCCTTATCTTTTTATGAATGGTCATCTGACCAATTTTATGACAACACTAGCTACTAAATAAGAATGCACTAATGTGAAAGACACTTGGATAAATGAATTAGTACAGAAATTATTTTAACGGCAATGATCAATTATGTATTTTGTTATATGACTACAATATAAAAGGAAAGTCACTGGAATTTTTAAAAAGCAGTGTTCATTTGTGACACCAATTAATGAAGTTAATTGGCTTGCTTGTGGCCTTTCAAAACCTTGTTAGTGATCAAGTTAGTTTATGATTGAAGATTAATGCTGATTCAGAGCAGTGCTAACTCAGTGGCTGTAAGTCTAACAACACAAATGAGGGGTACAATTCACTCTCTGCCATACATTGTGCTAGATGTTTGTTTGCATTATTTTTAATCTTCAACAGCCTTACAAGATGCATTCTACCCTCACTTACACATTGAATCCTATGGGCTCTGATATATTAGGGGGTAAAACTCATAAACAGCTTAAAGCAGAATTAAGATTCAAACCCACAACTTTATAATGTCAAAACGTTTTGTTTCACTCTACATTGCAAATACGCTTGTGATTTATTAAATCATGGCGGAAGCATGAGCCAAGAACTGAAATTGCACAATGCCTAAACTGCTTATAATTTTCATAGGGAAATTACCCTTCAAGTCATTCTGAGGTAAGTATGTAATACACAGACAGGAATTTTCCACCATAAGCTATGTCATGACTATCTGCCAAGTTTCCATTTATTTCATTCTTTGTTTTCATTTTTCTTTTCCACCAATATAATCCTGTGATTATGCTTAATATACACTAATGACTTACGGTATGTATGAGTAAATCTGTTTTTCTGATTTTCTGAGACTGTTGGGGTTTCTGAGAGCACTGAATTCATCAGTGTCTGGGTCTTCGTAGGTGATTGTGGGTCTTCATATTTCTCTGATTTGAAATGAAAGCTGAAGGAAAAGCAAGATCATATGCCTGCAGGCCATTTTTCAGAGTGATTAGGCTAGGTTAGTTCAAGGTGGTGGACCATATAACAGAAACTAGAAACACAGAAGACATTAGTAAGAATTCAAATCCCTGCCCTATTTATGTTTGATTTCATCATTTCTACCCTGTCAACCTCCCATTCAAACATACTTCATTAACTCACCTTGAACTTTCCTCTGTATCTTTAGTATTATATTTATTTCATCAACTAGCATTTTCCCCTTTTAAAGAAATATTTTTTTAATTTTCCTAACTTTAAAGACACATAGTTTTATACTTTATAATTATTAAGTTATTAATTTGGTATGTTCATATTACTATTTTGCCTGAGGATTTTAAGATTTTTCATTTCTTTCACACTAACATGAGCATCACTTTTGTTATAATCCTTATTAAAACTCATTGCTTTAACTTTTAACTTTGATTATGTGTTTTATTTTTTATTTATGCTTACTTGTTTACCATTAATTCTTAATATTTTTCTTGTATTTTACTCTGAAAAATCAGTTTTACTTTTATCTAATTTTTAAATTAATTTTCATTTGGCATTTCTCCTATTCCTCTCTTCTTTTTTTTTTTTTACAATATTTGTTTTTATAATTACTGACAGGACTATGACTACAGTGATGTTAATAAGGAAGGAGTGCAAACCATCAAGGGGAAACCATGGGCCGGCTTGCCCATAGGCTTTCCAACACCACTGACTTCCCCAGGGGATCTTCTAACTCATTTAGGAATGGTTCCCCAAGAAACTTCACTGTGGGAGAGCTAGTTAATTCTACCCAGGGCTATAAATCACTCTGCAGGTATCACTCTTGATTTATTAAGATGATGTTGCTTCCTGATAGCTCACATCATTCAGTCATTGTATGAGAAATTGTTGTAAATGTCCATTGTCTAGAATGTGGATAACTATTGGGTTTAGGTGCCGGAGCACACATTATAGTTTGCCATATTTTTAAAAAAGAAGATATAAAAATATATGGAATGTCTCAATTGGGATAAACTCTCCATGTGCTACATAGGGCCTGACATTGTAAAGAAAATACTTGGTACTAAACATCCTAACTGGCAGAAGCCAAAAGAACCAAAGGGCATTAAATACTAGTGTTCTTTAGGGTCCCTGTCTTTGGCAGCCTTCTCTTTTCATTCTTTTCACTCTCGGTTGCTATAATCCAATTCGTATTACATTACCTACCAACTCTCTGATATCTATATCAAGTATTTAGTAATTATTTTTTATAGGAAATGTAAAATCTATTTATGTTTGTAACTTTCTCCTAAGCTCCAGATCTTTGTATTCAATTACCCATAGACCACTTCCATCTAGATATTTAATACATATCTTTAATTCAATGTGTCTATGACTTTACTTACTTCCCCACCAGTCTTCTTGATGAATCTCCAAGGATCATTTCTTCTTGAATTATACATCTTAGGGAACCAATCATCCCTGGTGGAATTGGGGGATTCTTTATTTCTCTTTCTTCTTCAAATCTACATTCAACCTATTATCAAATCCTGCTAAATCTACTTTGTTAATGGCTCTATACCTGTCAAAGATACTATACCCTCTTTTCCATTCTCTTGGAATGATCACCAAAACCTCTTACCTGACATATCAGTTATCAATTTATTGCCTCTCAACTCCACATTCATCCTGCATTGTCTGATCTGTGAAAATTATCCAAGGCCTTTAATTATTTTTTCAAGTTGGAATGATTTTAAGCTTTGCCAGTAGAGGATGTTGGACAGATATTGCAAGAGGAAAGGAGTTTTGCTTCCTTGTTCTGATGTGCTAGCATAGATGGCTTCTTCATCACCCAATCTTGCAGTTCATCGCAACCAGAATTTCCCTTGGCACACTTCCTTAGGTATTTTTGTAGCAGAGTGCCTCAGTAAGACACTGCCAAGCCAACAGCTTTCTCAGCATCTTAGAGAACATATTTCCAGCCAGTTCCACAGGTGTGGTACCATAGCAACTTCTCTGCCATACAGTGAGTCAGAACCATGGCCACAAATGAAGTCTGTGTCTCAGCCCAGGATGGAAGGTGGGAGAGTGGGGGGAAGGAGCTGGGTCTCTTCCTTGGGACTGTTATGTTGGTGCTAGTGCTGTTTTTTATATTTGTAGCTGCTCCTTATATCTGCTATTCCTATATTCTTCACAGTTCTCTTTAACTTTTACTAGGTTATTTCCCATCACTCTACTCCTATATTACAGTTAATACTTCTGTATATTACATTAAACTTCCCCTGTTCAAATTGCTGTATGATTTTACTCTCCTGATTATGTCCAGACTTCATGGATAATCATAATAACCTAGTCCTCCAATTTCCTTTCCTCCCCACTTTGATTCATTTTCTCCCTCCTGCTGGAAAAGCTAAGTAAAGTTGATACAATTCAGCAGCTTATATCTCTCCTCTGACATTTTGGGAAGAGTCCCACCTTAGCTTGAAATGCCCTTCGTCTTTTCATGTACCTTCCATCTGACTAATAATTACCACAGTCACTAAACAAGGTGCTGAGATTCAATAATGAAAAGAATAAAGTCCCTGCCCTCATGAAGCTTGTATTCTTATGGATGAAAACAGACAATAAACAAATATGGACTTATATGTTGAAGGGCAAAGAAATGCTATGGAAAAAAATGAAACAGACTGGAGGAGGTGTACCTGCTGCTTGTATGAGGTGGTGTGTCCCTGAAAACAGGGTAAGTTATACTGTGATATCAATCAACCTGCAAATTTCCGAGGTTTACTACACTAACAGTTTAATTATAGCCAGTGCTGCATGTCAGTCACGGCTCTTTTCCATGTAGTCTTTCCTCTGGGGCCCAGGTTGACAGAGCAGCTTCTAGAAAGATCGTTGCAGTCATCAAGGCAGAGAGAAATGAGATGGGAGCAACAATGTGAAGATGCCTAGAAAAACATGTGTCACTTATCTTCACATGTTATTGGACAAAGCAAGTCATGACCAAACCTGAAACCAACTGGGAAAGAATGTCTAATCCTCCTGGGAGAGTAGGTAATTGTAAACAAAAATGCAGCCTAACACAGGTGAAAAAGAAAATCTTTTATGAGAAAGTGATATTTGATCAGCAAGAACTGAAAGAAGTGAAAGAGGGAGCTGTGAAGATATTTAGGGGCAGATCACTCCATAATAGGCACATAATGACTACTTTTATTCTTGTTGTTTTAAGAGAAAACACTTTAAGTACAGGGAAAATGATTCTTTTAATAGTAATTCTCTTGACAGTAATTGCTGTGGTATGCCATGCCATGTATAGTTAGCATGTGAAGAAAATGAATCAGGCATATTTCCTAATATAATTATTCTAGTGAATGATGATTCCAATAGACAAGAGGATAGCAGCTTCCTTAAGTGATTCTCTCTCTTGAAACTTAATGAAAGTTTTGTGTCTTAAACAAAATATCCTCAAGGTAGGTTTTTTGGGGAAACACTTTTTTCAGATTTGATTTTGCCACTAAGAAAGTCTTATTCAAACCTTTGTTATTTAATTGATCCGTTTGTAAAATGATTTCTTCTGATTATGTAGAGACAGAATTTATGAATCAATATAAATTGAATTTGATATTATACAAACATTAAACTTTGTATAACTACTTTAATGAAAAATGTGTAGCTACATAATCTCATGTTGGACATATTAATATTCTGCTTTGTTTTATGAGTAAATGTGATCTTTCATTAATCTAAATATTCTACCTTCTAAGCTTTTCCATGGCAGAAATTATTTTTAATGTTTTATTCCTGATTCTAAAAGTAGGCTATGTATTTTATAGAATATTTTTAAAGCAATGAATAGGTTATACAAGATCACCTGCAGTTGTAGCAATCTACAAATCTGGAGAACCACTGTTTATAAGTTATTAAGTGCTCTTATTTTTATGAAAATCTTGATCATGGTGCTCTTTTAGTAATAATATTTCACTACATTTTAATTTTCTTTGTTGTATTAGAATTTTTATAAGACTATGCCTTTCAGCTGTATTTTCCTATAAAATCATCCAGTAAATTTACTAGTGTAGCATTGTTCGTAACATTCTTGTATTTTTTAATTGCTCCCATTCTGGTTATAATTGCTTTCACTCCAAATTTCATAAATATGTTTTCTCTCTTGATTAGAGTTGTCAGCAACTTATCAATTTAATAGATTTTAAAGAATAAAACCTTTGTTTTATTTGTCAATTTGATAGTTATTCAGGTTTCTGAGCACTTAATTTCTGCTTTAACTTTTTCCTAATTTTCTGGTTGGTTCCCATTTATTTCTTTTCTATATCCTTAGGTTAGATGCTTGGGAGTGCTACCTGAGGCTTGCAAGGACTCTTCATTACTCCTTCCTTCCTTTCACTATTTTATCCCTTTCTATATATGGTATTGAGAAGGTAGTATTTATTCTTTAAACTCAAAATTTCATCTCTTTGTTTCATAGAGATTCCTTCTAGTCTTGTTCAATGCATTGACTTGTATGCCCAGATTTCCTGTTTGCTTAATGTTTGCCCCCCTTTAGTTCATGAATTCTCAAAATGAAAATATAGCAGAAGATAAAGGAAGTGTTCTAGCTGTCCATACCTCAATTTCCATAAAGAGTCAGTAGATGGTACTTTTTTCTCATCTGTTTCGTTCTCCTTTTCCTATTGTTTATGCATTTTTGATTAATCGAGGATTTTTATAATTCTATTTTGCTTTCAATATTGGCTTAATATACATAATTTCTGTTGTATTATTTTGGGTCACTGCTTTAGGATTTCAGATATAGTACATGAACCTGAAAATATCTTTATTTATCTACCTTGCCAGACTTTGCATTATTGTTGTGTAATTTATTTCTCTCTGTATTGTGAACCATACAACACATTCATTTTTTTTTTTTGTCTGCTTTGAACCTTTAAAAGATATTTTAGAATTAAAAAAAAAATTCTCGTGCTTCCCTGGTGGCGCAGTAGTTGAGAGTCCGCCTGCCGATGCAGGGGACACGGGTGCGTGTCCCGGTCCGGGAAGATCCCACATGCCGCGAAGCGGCTGGGCCCGTGAGCCATGGCCGATGAGCCTGCGCATCCGGAGCCTGTGCTCTGCAATGGGAGAGGCCACAACAGTGAGAGGCCCATGTGCCGAAAAAAAAAAAAAAAAATTCTCTATTTACTCACATATTTACTACTGGTGGTGTTCTTCATTTCTTTGTATAAATCCAGATTTCCATGTGGTGTCATTTTTCTTCTCCCTGAATGATATAATTTAATATTCATTTATATATGCAGGTCTGCTTGTGGTAAATTCTTTCAGCTTTTGGATATCTGGAAAATCCTTTATTTCACATTTTTTGGAGGGAATGGAGAGAATTTTTATGACAATTCTATTTTATTTTTAATTTTATCTTTTTTGGCTGCCTTGGGTCCTCATTGCTGCACAAGGGATTTCTCTAGTTGAGGTGAGCGGGGGCTACTGTTTGTTGTGGTGTGTGAGCTACTGTTTGTTGTGGTGTGTGAGCTTCTCATTGTGGTGGCTTTTCTTGTGGAGCGTGGGTTCTAGGCACGTGGGCTTCAGTAGTTGTGGTGTGTGGTCTCAGCAGTTGTGGCACGCGGGCTCTAGGGTGCGCAGGCTTCAGTAGTTGTGGTGCATGAGCTTAGTTGCTCCGCGGCACGTGGGATCTTCCCGGACGAGGAATCGAACCTGTGTCCCCTGCATTGGCAGGCAGATTCTTAACCACTGCGCCACCAAGTAAGTCCCTATGAGTTTTATTGAGGTATGATTCACGTATGATAAAAGTTACCCTTTTAAAGTGTACAATTTGGTAGTTTTTACGATATTGAGTTGTGCATCACAACTGATGTTAGAATATTTTCATTACTGCAAAAAGAAACTCCATACTCAAGCAGTCAGAACAGAGACTCTTCTCACTCTGACCCATGACAACCACTAATCTACTTTTTGTCTCTATAGGCTTCCTTATTAAGGATACATTGCATAAATTGTATCATGTGTGGTCTTTTGTGATTGGCTTCTTTCAGTGGGCATAATGTTTTTAAGCTTCATCCATGTTACAGTATTTATCACTATGTTACTCCTTTTAGTTAAAAATAATATCCTATTTTATGGATATGTTCCATTTTGTTTATCCATTCACCTATTGACGAATATTTAGGTTATGTCCTATTTTTGGCTACTGTGAATAATATCGCTATGAATAGCCACATACAAGTTTTTCTGTGGACATATGGATTCTCTCTTTTTTTGTTTATTGGGGAATGCCTAATTTCCCGTTCATGTTAGTATGATAGTTTGGCTGAATTAAGATCTCAGTTGAAAATCTTTTTCCTTCAGTACTTTGAATGTCTCATCCTTCTGTCTCTATGGCTTCTGATAAGAGACCAGCAGTTAATCTTACTGAGGATTCATTCTATGTGATTGTTTCTCTGTTGCTATTTTTAAGACTCTATTTTTGACTTAGGCTTTCCACTATGATATGTCTAGATGTGACTTTCTTGGAGTTTCCTAAGCTTCCTGGATGTGAAGATACTGTTTATCATCGAATTTAGAAAGTGTTCAGCCATTATATCTTTTCCGTGGACTGAATGTGTGTCCCCCAAAATTCATGTGTTGAAACCTAATCCCCAATGTGATGGTATTTTGAGCTGGGGGTCTTTGGAAGGTGATTAGATCATGAGGGCAGAGCCTTCATGAACGGGATTAGTGCCCTTATAAGAGACCCCAGATAGTCCGCTTGTCCATTCTACCAATTGAAGGTACAGTGAGAAGATGAATGTCTATGAACTAGGAAAAATTCTCACCAGACATGGAATCTGCCAGTGCCTTGACCTTGAAGTTTTCAGCCTCCAGAACTGTGAGAAAATTAATTTCTTTTGTTTATAAGCCACCTAGTCTGTGGTATTTTTGTTATAGCAGCCCAGGCTAAGACAATTTTTATATATTTTTATTTCTCCTTTCTCTCTTCTCCTTCATGGACCCTCATTATGTCTATATTGGTATGTTTATAGTGTTCCACAGGTTTCATGCTCTGTTCACTTTTCTTTGTTCTTTTTTATTTCTGTTCCTCAGTCTGAGTTATCTCAATTGGCCTATCTTCAAGTATACTGATCTTTTTTTCTGCCAGCTCATGCCTGTACTTGAACTCCTACTGAACTTTAAAAAAATTTCTATAGTTTTCCTTCTTAATTGCAGAATTTTTACCTGGTTTATTTTTGTAATTTTTATCTCTTTATTGATATTCTCCATTTGGTACAATATTGTTTTCATATATTCCTTTAATTCTTTAGATATGGTCTCCTTTCATTCTTTGAACATATTTATAATACTTGATTTACATCATTTTGAAAAATTAAATCCAACATATGTGCTTCTGTTTATGGGCAGCTTCTACAGAGTATTTTTCTTTTTTTCACTGTGTATAAGTCATATTTTCCTCTTCCTATGCATGACTCATAACTTTGCTTATTGTTGAAAACTGGAAATTTAAAAAATAAAATGTGGTAACTCTGGAACTTAGATTCTTCCCACCTCCCTTCTTCCCCATCAATGTCCTTATTAGTTTTATTGTTTTGTTTTCTGTGTGTTGCTGCTATTGATTATTTAGTGACCTTTCCAGCCTAATTCTTTAAAAGTCTGTATTCTTTTGTTGCCTGTGGCCACCAAAGTCTCACCTTGATTTGCTCTAGTGTTCAGGTAATGATTTTTCTGAGATTTTATTAAATGCCTTAAACCACAGGGTCTCCCACTCTTTGCCAAAAGGCTCTGCTTGTTTGTTAGGGAATGCTTTCAATAGTCTGGTAGTTTACATCTCTGCCTTAGCCTTCACTTTCTGCTCGTACAGAGCCTCAGGATCAGCCCGAGGTGAGGGGGTAAGGCTCCTCAGGTCTTCTTTAGATACAAACACAGCCCTGCTCCATGTGTTTAGCCTTTAGATCCTCGGAAATATTTTGGAGTACTCAAAGCCACCAATGAATGTCTCATTTTTCAAGTCATAATTTTAAGTTTGTGACCAGGCTGTTGTTTGCATCAGCTGGTATCACTGCCTCAGAGAGCTGCTATTTTAAACAATTATCACAGATTATTTTCAACATATGTCAAGGTTTAGTGCTCTTAACCCTAAGTGAGCTCTGAGTCAAGTTAAATAAAGACAAGTCCTCAAAATGGGACTTTTATAGGGAGCTGCCAGACGGGTCAAATAGGGAAAATTCTCTGGTGATGAAATTTTGGGGAGAGGTGTAAACTCATTTTGGTGCCTTCATCAGCTGCGAGGTTGCTTGTATTCACAGTTACCATGAATGCAAGGCTTCAAGGTTTTCAAGGTTTCACAGAGGTTTGGAAAGAGAGGGATGAGGAGGGACTAAATCAAGACACCACAAACTTCAGTGTGCTTATCAGTCTTATCTAACCCTGGATTACTGTGTTAGCAATGTCATTATTGATAGTCAGGACATGAAGAAAATACTAACTGTCTTTCAGAGTTTGCTTGGACCTCAGATTTACTGTCAGGTGTTAACCAACTAAGCCAATCTGGTTCAGTCCATGAGGAGAAGCAGGTTCTTTAAGTTAAATGGTTATTAAATATTTTTAAATATGGTTCATCAGCATAGTTATTTAATCAATGAATTTTGTTTTGTTTTTCGCTAAAATTATTATTTCTTGCTGGATTATATTTTCTCCGGTGACATATTGCTAATAGTTGAGCACAAGATTACATGTTGGAAGTAAGCTTTGTATAGGTGACCTAGAAGTGAAAGACTAGTGTCTCTCTGCTAGTCTTCTAAACGTCTATTCCCCTGCTTGAATGGTTTTTAATATCAAAAGATTGATAGATGTATATATATTCCTATGTTTACTTTTCTCTCCCTGAGGTTTTGTATGTCCAAAGGTTGTGACAAACATTTTGAGAGAAAACTGTTTTCATTGAACTTGAGGGAGAAAAAAAGTAAGCCCTGTCAATTTATAAAGCCCGTTCACACAAATGGCATGCAGCAATAAACTAGTCGATGTTCGGTATAAAATCTCATTTTTGAACAGCATTTTTATGGTTTTTAGTATTCCAACAAGATCAAAACTGAAATAGTACATTTTCTGATCATCAAACAGTAACTCATATATGAACTAAATTTGTGAAATGTCCACACAAATGTCAAAAGTTGCTCTTCCCCATTCTCCTCGCTCTCATTGTTACAAGGATTTTAATTCAATAGTTATCTATATTTATAGATGTTTAATATATTTATGCTGCTTTTACTTTTAACAAAAGTTTTATTATAAGAAATGTTCTAATAAAGTATGGGTATTTGTAATTCAGAATCATTCTTTTGCAAAGGACAGATATCTACTCAACAATCCCAAATGTAAATGAAAGGTAGCAATTTGTTTCAAGTATAGCAGGAGTTCTTACGACTAGACCTAGAAATTATAAATCAGGCACCTAAGTCTCCCATGCTGGTAGTAACAAACACTGATACTCTGCTTTAAATTATATCAAATCGTTACCCTAGTCCTCTATGAATACTAGTTTCAGGTCTACATTATTACCAGCTAAGGTATTTTGTGCATATCTTTATTCGTGAAGTACATAAGGACTATGAGCTTAAATGATATAAGTAGCCAGAATTTCTTAAACATTTTACAAGTTTCTTACTGGAAAATGGCTTAAAAGATCAAGCTAAATAAAATATTTCAGGCGTATTTTATACTTCTAGAATTGTGCAAGAATCTCTCTCAATAGTGCATTTTATCATTCACTATTTTTTATGTTTATTCATTCTCCAGCTCTGTTTCTCTCTAACCACACTGAGTCTGATCTATTCTAGCTTAAACGATAGTGTTTTGCATGGATTTTTAAAAATACTGAGGTTATATATTGATACATTTGGAAAAATACTAAAATTTCATTCCTCCAGTAATTTCACAGAGCCATGGATTTGATAATGTGACTTGTGATTCTCCAGTTTTTCATGTCGCACAACTGCATAATATCTCACAGGATTAGTGTTCTTTGAAGCATGGTTTGGTCCATGATGCTCCATTTCTGTTTAAAACAGAGTCAACTTTTTTCTTCCAAATCCTAATGTTAGTTTATTGAACATCCCTTCAACACTCAGAAATGTCAAGCTAATTTCCTCTTAAAAAATGCAAAGCGGGGCTTCTTAGGAAAATATGAGATGAGACGAGAAACTGGGCTTTAGTACTCTTTTTCCACGTTCTTATCTTTTCAAGGAAATGGTGCAAGATGACAAAGTTTTCAGTGATATCTGTTCAGAACTAGACTTAGAAAAAGGAATTGTTTGTGGACTAAATTGCACTAGTCCATTATAAACACCTCATCTATTGATACTTTTATAAGTGTTGCACATTAATTTATTATTATTATTATTATTATATATAAATAGTTCTTTCACAAATTGGATACTTTTGAGGGTGGTAAAACAGGAAAATTTTAGACTCCTTCTTTTATGTTTTTTGTTACTCCCTTTTTACTTTGATTCCATCTTAGAGGATGCTTACCACAACAGTGCCCTTTTAGGTATGCTCTAGAAGATTTATCAAACCATTACAGAATGCCTAACATAATAACCCACTGGCATTGTTTCTGTGAGAATTGAGGAAATATTGCCTGGCTTCTAGCAACCTGGTCTAGATTTTACATCATGGGCAATGTAAATATTTGATCTGATTATTCTTCTCTCTATTGTCTATTAGGAAGTTCAAAGCTTAATTTGCAGTTGATTTTTAGCAATTAGAGAGGACGTTGCGGCATACATTTTGTGTACTAAAGTCATTTTGATTTCTGTTCATTATTGTACTCATTTATCCCTTTGCACCAATCTCTTCATGTGTCTTTTTATGTTGTATTGCTATATGTCTTTCACTTTACGTCTAAACTATGGGTGATGGTTGTGAAAGAAGGTTTAAAAAATAAACATTCCTTACTATGTTTTAAATTTATTTCTTTTTTGATTGATCCTTAGTTTTTTCTTCGTTAGACTGCATATCTATAAATTTGCAAGCTTGCTTTATATGCTTTGTTTTATATACATACATACACATAAGGCTGTGTAATACCCACTGAATCTAGAATACAGAATTTTTTCTTCTACTGAAAGTCATATAAAAGGTTTTATTGGCTAATTTCCTCTTTAAGGTGCTTCTAGTTATGATATTTGTAGGATCTCTGAAATATTCTTAGTTAAAATGTTGAAAAAGCTTTTTAAGTATATACTTTAAAAAGTCACAATTCACGACTATGCTTTTTGACAACTGTGAAATAACAGTATAATTGCACCATAACTGTGAAATACAACTTTTTCTTGCTTATAGAATGTGGATATTTTGCCAATTCTGACACGTATACAACAGCTTCAGGGCATCTCATATTGCCTGATTAATTAAGCCCCACTATCCACCTTGTCAGATTCATTGCCACCTTATCCAAAAATTGAGATAAGCAGATTCAATACATAAAATAAAAGTAGGTGGTTTGAAAAATACAAGTGTAATTTCTTTTGTAATTACGCATTTGGAGACACCATATATATAAAAATGTACATTAAATTTTATAGTAAGCCATTTTAATAATTTTTTCATCAACAATTGTAATAGACAGCAGAGATTTCATATGAATTGGTAGAATCATCCTCAAATATTAGTTTAAAACCATTCAATTATCCCAAAGTGATTCTTTTAATTTAGAAATATTACTGTGGAGGTTCACATCATTAACTTATATATCAGTTACAGGGAAAAAGATTATATAATTAATCCTTTTCGAGAAAAATGAACTTTAGTTACAAATCATGCAGTAATGTTTGGTCATGTTATCATGAAAGAAATATAAATGCATTGATTCATAAACTCTAATTCATTTGATAAGCACTTTAGATTGAAATGAGAACATTAGTTACAGAACATTTTACAGTTACATAAGATATTTGTAGAACTGTAACACAATAAGAGATAGTGATTTTTGTGAGCAGAATTTATTTTATAATTAAACTTCTCTTCTCAAAAAAAAAGTTTGATTTTTTTCCTGGTGTGGCACATCTACCTTTTTGATTCAGTCTTTGTCTTCTTTAGAACATAAGTCTTTGTTCTTGACTTCCAAAGCCAAGGAATAAGATAGATATATAGCGGGCATCCCTAGAGCATGAAGAACAGAGGAGAATGTGCAGCCAACTAGGAGAAATGATAGTTAAGCCAAGTGTTTGAGTATGTGTGTGATTTAACCAGGTTGAGGAAGATGGAGGCTAATGGGAGCACTCTAGTCATGGAGACCAGCATAACTAAAGAAATGCAAATCTGAAGTATAATAAGGCATTCAGGTAACTGCAAGCTATTCAGTATTGCTATGGGATAAAATATGAGATATGAAATAGTAAATCAGGTTAATTGGAGAAGTGGGTATAGGCTTTAAGATGAGATGTTCAGGAGTTTGAAATATATCCTGAAGTCAAAAGTCCCTAAAACTTAAGAGATACTCCAAGTTGCCTAAGACCTTTAAACAAATAATAACAGCATTTTTTTCCTGACAATTTCCCATGTAAGTCCAAAATACCAAATGAATTTTTTAATTAAAAATATCTATATATGTATCAAACTATCAAAATAAGACAAAGAACTTAAAATATTGCTTTCTGATCACTGAATAATTAATATGGTCATTAAAATTTGCATGCAAAATACTACAACTTATACATGATGCTGTAATATAAAATTTACATTAAAAATAAATACCATAAATAGAACATAACAATAAATAAGTTTATTGAGAGGATTCAGAAAATAAAATTGAAAGCAATTTCCTATATTGAACCATTAGTAGTTGAGATTGATAGTGAAGAAAAATGTGGTAGAAAGAGACAAGGAATGTTGAAGCAGTTAGTGGATGGATTGCTGAAAGTGACATGCAGAGGAGGTAGGTGATGGAGGTAGGTAAATATCAAACCCAGAAGAACTGACATAGTTCCCCTATATATGTTACTGCTATGGAGATACCAGAACAGCAAGCTTCAAGCTGCTTCTCACCCATGAGTGTGCACAGCAAGGGTACTTACCAGAGTCAGCCATTTCTGACCCATATCTAATGCCTCCAACAGAAAATCTCTGCTCTGGGTCTCCTCTCCCCTTTTATTTTATTAGAAAAATAAAAGAGTCTGAGACTCTTCCTACACAATCTTTCTTCTGTTCCTTTTTCCTCCTCATCACACATATCAGACCTGCATTGTGTTCTCAAAGTAATAACCATCTAATCATACTTCTTTGTCCCTTAACTTCCATAGGTGTTTCAATAAATCTGTTTCCATTTTAATTATTCCCTGGTGTTTGCTTCCTGGAAAATCTGAACTATCATGGTAAGAGACATCATACAATATTTAAAAGAGAACTTTTCGTTATTTAGCTGACACATTGAAGGGTTATTGTTTACCATTATATTTGTATGACCCATATATTCCTTCAAAGTACAAATATGGCACCCGTGATTTGACTGTGTGACTTTTAAAGTTGTCATCATCTCCATCTTCTTCAAATAAGTATCATATACCTTCCTGAACAAGTGTGATTATTAATTTCCCTGCATGAGATTTCAAGAGCTATCTAGCATCATTTTCATCAACTTCTTCAAAGTTAACATCCCTCTTCAGGAACAATAATTTTCACTCTGTCCTCAACCACCTTTACAAAACCTTTTAAATCAACCACAAATTGTGGAGTTAGTTTTTTATTATATCTCTTGGTGTTGATGTAGAAAAAAATTTTTTTGCCATACCTGGTTGGTAAATTCCAAAGCCTTTTTTTTTGTGTTAAAATGTTTCCAAAAAATTTTAGTAAAGATTCTTGTTTGACGTCTGCACCCTGGACCATGTTTTGCATAAATTATTGAGAATAATAAATTTTGATAACTGTGATAACCTCATGGATAATAAACATATGGTCCATGGGTTAAAAATGCAATGTCATATTTGGAGGGGAGATAATCATGTGGATGGTAGGGCTGCATTCCACATTCCTGGCTGAATGTTAAGAGGTCAAAAATGTCTAGAGCTTTATTTGCAAGATTTTTTTAAAATTAAGGGTCAGAGATAAGATTGTACATAATTCTGAAAGACCCTCCCTTGTCAAGTAGGCATTGGGAATTTACAAACGACTTTCAATTTTCCTTTGGTCATTCCTTTGAGTAAGTGTATTTTTCAAAATATATTATAGACCGATTTAGGTTTAACATAATATTAGTAGCACAAGTACCTGGATAAGTAGCGTCAGCCAGCTAGAAGACTTCATAACTTTATGAAGATGGTTACCTTCTCCTGAAAGATAAACCTACCAGAGAATATTGCTTCCAAAACAATTCTGTCTCATCAACAACAAAATTTTCTTTGGCCAGTAGGGCCATCTTTGATTTTTTTTTTTTTTTTTATAGTTAGGGCAGGAAAATAACAATTTCTTCACAGAGAGTTATCATAGCTTCCACAATTATTTTGATGATATGGGCTGTCTTAGTCTACTCAGGCAGCTATAACACAATACCATAGACTGGATGGCTTAAAAACAGGCATTTATTTCTCACAAATCTGGAGGATGCGAAGTCCAAGTCCAAGACCAAAATCCCAGCAGATTTGGTTTTTGCTGATGGCCTTCTTCCTGGCTTACAGATAGCCTACATCTCACATGACCTCCTCTTCGTACATAAGGAGAGGGAGAGAGAATTCTGATCTCTCATCCTCTTCTTATAAGGGCACTAATCCCATCATGAAGGCACCACCCTCATGTCCTCATCTAAACCTAATTACCTCCCTAAGGCTCCAACTCCAAAAACTGTCACGTTGGGGCTTAAGCCTTCAACATATGAAATTTGGGCAGATACAAAGAGTCCATACATAACATGAGTATAGCATCTTGATTCTGTGGAACTTCTCAGGCTTGCTTTGAAAGACAACTTTTTTTGCCAACTCATTTTCTCTGCCATTTCCTTCATCTTGAACTTCTCTGACATTGTTATTGTCATCCTAATCAACAAGGCTAAAGAATCTGAGCCCTTGAGTAACCTGTCTCTCTATCAATTTTGCCAATTATTTTGCATGCTTTTCCAATGAAGAATGCTGTATTCTTGTCACTTCATACATATAAATGCTAATTCATAAATTTTGTTGTATTATTTTATTGTTATCATTATAGTGCAAACCCTGACAATGTGTTCTAAAGCATACATGCAATTTCTTTAGCATGCTCTTCTTCGTCAAAACATCTTAGCTTTATTTCATTGAAATAAAATTTTCTCACTTGCTTTGTTTTCATTTCCACATTTTTCTTCATAACATTTTCAACTGGTTTATGATTCATCGTGTAACAGTAGACAAAAACAAAAGCTAAAAATAAAAGACACTATGGAAAAGTATTTGAGACAAGTGCAGAAAGGCCAGGAAGTCTCATACCAAGGGCAACATTGTGATGACTTTCTTATTTCCTTCAACATCAGAACAATTAAAGCACATTTCAAATAATCTCCAGGTAATTCTGAAATTCTTCCAATTGTACTGGGAATATAACTCAAGTTGGTTTTCTTTCTCCACAAATTGTTTTATTAAAAATATTGCGTTGAGTTTAGAGAAAGTAAAATTTTTTCCTATATGAAGTTTAGCAAGAGTTTTGAGAGAGGTGTATGTTCTGTAATATACAAGCATATTTTGATAGATTAGAAGTTAATTCTTATTTATTCTTGTAATTTTTCCTGTAATATTAGATTAGATATTATAGAATTCCCTTACCTCATACATCCCTTTTGCATCTCTTTCCATTATTGACTTCATCATATGACATGATAATTAGGTTCCCATATTTGTCTTTTCATCAATTATTAACAAATTGAAGGCAGGGTCTATGTTATTTTTCATTGTATTCTCAGTTTTCATCATAGTAAATCATGGAAGACATACTAATGTCTCCTGAACTGAATGTAGAATGCACAGTAAAGTATTGATGGTTTACGGGTATAGAATAGGTGCCACGACTCTTAGTCTACTTTAGTAAGCTTTGATATCAGGCAAAATTCACAGACTGAGAAAGAGTACCTAAGGAGAAGCTAGAATTATGGGTCCTGTCAAATAAAAATAACCCCTCTTAAGTAGATTTTCAAAAGCTAGCCCTTTCTCTAGTTTAACCCTTATATGTTTATTTTTCTCTCTAAATGTATCATTTACATAATAGAGGATATAGATGTTAATAAATTTCATTTAGCATAACTCAAGGCACCACCATTCACATTGTTTTCTGAACATGAAGTAAAAGTGTGTGGTTAAGAATAATGTCTCTCTAGTGTACATTTTGTTACTGACATGACAAAGGGAGGCACAAACACCAGAGGCAAGAGATATTTGCCATATTTTTGAAAACAAGGCTGAATTTAATTCAGTATGTCATATATACTTTAAAAGGAATTTTTACTGATAAGAGATAATTCAACTTCAAACACTAAACAGTGTTTTAATGTTTATTTATTTATTATTATTTTATTTATTTATTTTTTTGCGGTACGCGGGCCTCTCACTGTTGCAGCCTCTCCCGCTGCGGAGCACAGGCTCTGGACGCGCAGGCTCAGCGGCCATGGCTCACGGGCCCAGCCCTCCGCGGCATGTGAGATCTTTCCGGACCGGGGCACGAACCCGTGTCCCCTGCATCGGCAGGCGGACTCTCAACCACTGTGCCACCAGGGAAGCCCTTAATATTTATTTTTATAATCATTGCCTAATATTTACTGGGCCAAAATTAGTTCAAAAAAGTAATGATGAAAACAGTTAAAAAATACTAGCTGCTGAGGGGTGGGGAGGAGCATGAATAGGTGGAGCACAGAGCAGTGAAAATATACCATGTGTTAGTACAGTGATAAAAACATGTCATTATACATTTGTCCAAACTCAGACTATACAAAGGCAAGAGTGAACCCTAATGTAAACTATAGACTTTGTGTGTCAATGTAGGTTCATACTTGATAAAAAATGTACCATTCGGAAAAGGGATGCTGGCTATTCATGTGTGGGGGCAGGAGGTATATGAAATATCTCAGTATCTTTCTCTCAGTTTTGCTGTGAACTTTTTTATCTGCTCTAAAAAGAAATAAAGACTTTTAAAAAACCCCACCAAAACATTGTATAACTGGTAGAAGAAAATATAAGAGAATATTTTTATAATCTTGTGGTACAGAAGATCTTCTTAACCAAGTAGGTCAGGAGCTATAAATGAAAAGACTAACAGAATTGACTGTATAAAAATTTCAAACTTCTGAAATGGCAAAAATCCAGACTGGCAAAGCAAAGAAAATCGAAAAGAAAAAAACTGGTAAACATTATTGCACATGTAATATGTCTACATAATTTAAAGAACAATCTAAAATATTAAAAATAATCATAAATATTAATAATAAAATAGAGCCCTGTGTATCCATAATTCAGTTTATGGAATAGACTTTTAAGATTCCTGTATATTCCACCCCAAACTTACCTACTTTTCTCCCCTACAGAGGTAACTATTATCCTGAATTTCTTTATTTTTGTTATAGTGTTACCAAAATGAATTTTCCCCAAAAAATATTTTATCATTTAAAACTATTAAATTAAAAAATAATTTCTATGTAAAAAATAATATCATTTTTTATAAAGCCATATATACATCATAAGTGAGGAAATCTGTATAGAAACCATGTGTCAGAGTGATCTTCAAGTGAATAGAGATTCAAGGCCAAAACATTTGCTTTATATAAGGCAGTGTAATATTTTTCTTTCTGGAAATCCTGGTAGTTGTTAGCTTTTATCATGTAACACTGAATTCCAGTGAGGACAGTGACTTAAAAATGCATCTTTTTTGATGCATTTTAAAAATGCATCTTTTTTGAGGTGGGCATTCAGAGGTAACACGCACAGCTGTGTTTTCTGAGTGAGTTAACAGGTACTGAGCTATGAAATTCTCCATCAGTGGGGCAAGCTGCTTATGCTCTGCTCTAGCTCGTGAGGGAGCCACACAAGCCAAATGAAGTCCCAGATACCTGGTACTCTATGTAGTTCATTTCTAATTACAAAGGAGTGACAGAAGAGTATGGGAATCTATATTTTTGTTATTTTACAGATTTGCATACCATATGGCATTTAAGATGATATGAACACAAAATAATGACTTAAAGTTTAAAAAAATGGAAGTATGTTTTCTCTGTGCCACAGTGTACTAATTACAGTGGTGCAGAAATGCAAGAGATTAGAGACACAGTAAATATTCAAAGTTCATATTTCACTAGTGTCTACATGTAGTATGTAGTTGCCTTGCTTTCACTCACAAGGACTTTCTTCAAGCGGTCAGAGCTTCCAGAGGTACTTATCATTGTCCAGTTTTCCTGCATGGGTAGAGGCCCTAATGCAAGAACTACATTACATTCAGGATAACAATTGTTAAATGTGAATGACTTGTTAGTGAGATAGTTCAAATTAAAAATTAAGAGTCAGCTCTGGAAATGGACTTCTCAAAAAAACCCAGAGACTATAAATATTTTTGATTGATTCAGAATATTTTTGAAGATTATCATTAATATCAACAATCTTATGGTCAGGATAATGTATTCAGTAAATGCCTGTGATCATGTATACTTATCAAAAAATTAAGTACTTATTAAATGGGTGAAAAATATTGATCATAATTTTAGAGATGAAGGAAAATTGCAGTTTTAATAGCACAGAACTCCCATCCCTAAAACTGACCAAGATATGTGACTAAAAAAATGAGGAACCAGGGCTTCCCTTGTGGCGCAGTGGTTGAGAGTCCGCCTGCCGATGCAGGGGACACGGGTTCGTGCCCCGGTCCGGGAGGATCCCACATGCCGCAGAGTGGCTGGGCCCGTGTGCCATGGCCGCTGAGCCTGCATGTCTGAAGCCTGTGCTCCGCAACAGGAGAGGCCACAACAGTGAGAGGCCTGCATACCGCAAAAAAAAAAAAAAAAAAAAATGAGGAACCAGCTATATAAGTACCCACTATTCTTACCAACCACATTTAATCCAGAAGCATCTGACCTTATATAACAATAGAATGACATATTGAAAATTCAGCTAGATGGTCAGTTAAAAGCAAACCACACCTTGTGAGGATTGGCAGATAGTTTTCAGGATTCAGAATATTCTCTGAAAAAATGTCCTTTAATCAAAATAAATGGACCAGAATCTATGTAGTAACATTTATTAGCATCACACCTAATAGTCCATAAACTAATTCTTATTCTGATGCTATACACTTAGCTAGTGGTCTTAGAAAGGAATCCCCAAAAGAGCAATGCTTCTACCCCAGTCAGCTAGAATAAGAACTGAAGGCAAAGAAATTGAGAAGAGAAGAGATATATGCTCTTAGAGTT
Organism: Phocoena phocoena; assembly: GCF_963924675.1. Taxonomy (NCBI): domain Eukaryota; kingdom Metazoa; phylum Chordata; class Mammalia; order Artiodactyla; family Phocoenidae; genus Phocoena; species Phocoena phocoena. The sequence goes on from NC_089229.1 coordinate 33,178,909, forward strand.
TTGTGACACTTGCAAATATTAAGACCAAAATGTTTCTTGTTTGCTCAATGGAATAATTTTCCCATTTTTAAAATTTTGAATAAAAGAATATGTATTTTATGCATTTCTTCTTTTTTATTATATAATATAGGAAAGGTGTTAAATTTTCATTTCTAAAGTTTTTGAATGTTGCAATGGAATTTGAGGACAATTGGCTCTACTGGACACTTTAAGCATGCATTATGTCATCTCTAAATTGATTAGCTGGCTGTTGACTTCCAGTTACCTCCTCTGGGGAAGAAGAGTAGCTGTGTAGTATGGCTGGATTGTGTTAGGCAGGTACATTTTGGATAGAGGAGAATAACATGGGATGTGTGTGTGTGCATGTGTGACCAACATCTATATGGTAGCATGTAGGAGATGCCAATTGGGTTGAACTTCTGGCCTATAGAAACTCCCCATTCCCTGAAAAGGATAGTTCAAAGACTTAGGCCGTTTTTGGAGTCTTACATTTCCAGCCCTAGCTGAATGATCCAGTGTTAGACCAAAGCCAGGCCATTAGATCATCTCTCCTGAGAATTTTAAACCTTGAATAGAGAGACCTAGAAACTGGAAAGAATTAGAATTGAGCTTCGATAAAGGCAGCACTGAAGGGAGAAGGTCTCCCACCCCCAGCTCCTGGTTCCTTCAGCTAGTCATCATTTCTACTCATCCACCTGGAGTGTATTTTCTTAGCTGTTCCTGGGATTCTGTGAATAGCCAGGCTATTTTTCCAGTAAAGTCCCTTTTTCATTAAGTTGCGCAGAGTCAGGTTCTGTTGCTTATAACTACTGCAATCTTAATTAAATCAATTCATCACAAGTAGTAAAACAATACCAAAGAACCATTTCTCTTGATTAAGAACTCTAAGAGGCTTTTCTTGTACTGAAAACTACATTTGCTCCCCACAAATGTGAGTAGGAGGATTGTTAGAGCGACCTAAGATTAGAGGTTCAAAAGATGTGAAAAAATATGTCCAATAGAATTTGAATAATTTGGGGGGCTGGAAGGTGCCCTTGAGATTTTTTTAAAACAAAATATTTACTGACATATTAACGATTTTCTTATGTCAGACTTATGGTTTCATCAAGCCAGGTGTCTATCCTTAGATGTAAAACAAGATCATTTTTAAGGATGACATTTTGCTCTTTGTTATGATATCCAATGCTTAGAAGCACACCTCAGAATGTGCAGACCATATTCTTTGTGTGTATCTTCTAACACTTTAGGAGGGTAATTTTCATTTTTAAATAAGAAGCAACACCTTATGATAAAAATAATTCCTGTGAGGGGCCATAATATTTACTGGTTAAGAGTTCAGGGGCCAGAGATGGGCTGCTGGAGATAGCTTCACTAGCTTTGTGACCTGTGCAAGTCACTTTATTTCTCTTCCCCAGTATTCTCATCTGCAAAATGTCTATAAAAACAGTGAGATTTAGGGAGAAGTACATTAATGAATATTTAAATAAAGTATCATCTTGGAAGGAAGTGCTTCATCATTATTGGCTATTATTCTTTCTTTTCACCTATTTATATTACTTATCTCTAGGATGACAATCCTAGTTTGTGCCAATTGTCCTGCAGTAATTATTGAAAGCCCCTTCTATCACTCTCAAAATTATGCCTGTTTGGATGATAAATTATATATGGCCTTTGCCATCTCAGTTTAAGTCCTCTTCATGCCATTAATCTGTTTTTTTACCATCTGCCCCAATCAATAAGTGGCATTATCTTCAAATTTTAAAAGAAAGTAGTCATCATTCATTCTTCCCCTTTCCTTATTCCATAACTCCAATCCGTGGAGATAGTCTGTTAATTGTTCCTCCTAAATATATGTCTATTTTATTTACTTCTTTCCACTGTATCTCACCTCACCCAATCCCAGTCCAGGCCAGATAAGAATCTAACCCTCAAATAACTACAAAGCCTCCTAAATTAATTTCCCTGCTAACATTCTTTTATAGCTCAAGTAGCTTCTCTTCAAAAGAGGGAGGGGATCTATGTATACATATAGCTGATTCACTTCATTGTACAGCAGAAACTAACACAACATTGTAAAGCAACTATAATAAAAAAAATGACCTTTTATAATGTAAATGAGATCATGCCATTGTCCTGTTTAAAACCATTAACTGGCCTCCATCAAATTGAAAATAAAATCTAAATTTCTCACTGTGATTGACCTGCTTGCTATACCTCCAACCTGCTCCCCCAGGCTCAACTTGGGCTCCTCTCTCCAGTCTCATTATGTTCCAGCCATGCTAACAGGCTTTCAGTTGTTCGAATCTGGCCAGTATATATCCCAACACAAAGCACTTGTAATAACTGTCTGTCTTTGTCTGAAATGTTCTCCTTGCTTGCCCTTCTTTGTCGCCTTCTCATCCTTCATATCTTAGCTTAAATTTCACCGCTAGCAGGTAACATTCCCTTATAGTCCTTTCTAGAGTAACTTCCACTCACCACAACTGTGCTGCGTTTCTCTTGGCAACCTGTTTGCTGCTTTGTTTAAACCTATCACATGCAGAATCAATTTATTTTTTGCTTTATTTTCTATCTCCTGCACTACTGCAGAGAGGAAAGAAACCCTGTCTGTGTTGTTCACAGAGAGAGCTGAGTCTGTGGGAAAGTGTCCAGGCTTTGATAAATATTTTTGAATGAATATATTTAGTAGACATTATATGACTATTCATTTTTCTTTATTTCTTTTCAAAGTTACCTTCTGATATTTTTAATTCTGTTTTTCCAAGATTGTTTAACAATATTCTATAATAGAAAGAACCAGTTTCTATCTCTGTGAACTTAGAAGGTAATATAACTTCTTTTTGTCCCAATTTCCTCAGTTTTAAAATGAGAAAATATCCACCCCATCCACCCTGCCTTGAGCTGAGTAAGACACTAAACTTTAAACTTTAAAGCACTATAACAATATAAATTCACACAGTTTGGCAAATAGCAACAATTAGCAACCAGGCTTATTTCTTACTTATCATTATTAATTTTTCAAGCTCACTCAAGTTAAGTACAATATTCATAATGTTTAAAAATATTTGAAAAGTTTGATCTCAGTTTGATTGGGTTATTGTACATTTGTAGACAGGTGTTTATTTCTGCAAATGAGTTACGTTTCCATTGAAGAGCTAAAACTGAAATTATATATAATGTTCACATATAGGAAAATGAAAATCATAATAATAGTTGGCATTTTTGAACGCATATAATGTGCCAGGCACTATGTGAATAAATTTACATATCTACTGCCTTTAATCAGCTACCTGGGAAATACATACTTTTATTATTCATATCTTAAGGTGAGAAAATAGGCTGACAGAATCTGTGGGTCTTGCCCAAGTTTCTAAGGCTAGGAAGTATAAGAATTTGATTTCAAGTCTAGGTATATTCACAAAAACACAGAGATAACACTCTCCCCTTGCTACTTTTAACCGTTTATATGCAGTAAAGAAGGAAAAGTATATTTATACTATTTTTATACATTGTATATTCCTCAAGGGAAACATATCTGCTTTCTCCTCCATTCATAGATTCTTTCATCTGTCAGAAAGTATTTACTTGCTTCAGTGTGTCTGGTATTCCTTGGCTAAACAAAATTCTGTAAACAAAATATATAGCATTTATTTTATTGTGTGAATATATTTGAACATCACAACAAAAAGAAGAAATAATCAGTAGGCCTTTCCCCACAGGGAATTTAAGCTTTATCCACTACACACCATGGAGGCATTGAATCAAACAAGGCACTAAACAAGAGTTTTAGTCTTATTAGGAACACTGTTAAATTTGTATTTTGGAAAAATCACTATAGTAATACTATGTATGGTGGTTTGGGGAGAATTAAAGAAAATGAATTTTCTTGATAAGCTTATATGATACTCATGGGAACATACATGTAAATAATTATAATACAACCTATTTAAATTTTGTGATAAAAGAATTTTGGGGCGATTTTTTACCTGCATAATTAAAAAGAGGAGTAGCTTTTTTTTTTTTTAGTCTTAAAGACTAGATCTTTCTAGTTTTATCAGGATATAAGGAACTACAATTCATGACTAATTTATAACAAATATACTTTGCATTTATACATTATCGACTTGAAATGAATAGACTGCCAGTTATTTCTCTGGCAAAGGTGGGTTTATTCGGGATAAGCAGAGAATTGCCATTTGGGGTCTGCAACCATGATGAGCCATGTGCAAGTTCTCAAGCAGCAAGGGAAGGAGAACACTTTATTTTTCTTAATTTTATTTTTATTTATTTATTTTTGACTGCGTTGGGTCTTTGTTGCTGTACGCAGGCTTTCTCTAGTTGCGGCGAGCAGGGGCTACTCTTCATTGTGGTACGTGGACTTCTCACTGAGGTGGCTTCTTTTGTGGTGGAGCACGGGCTCTAGGCACGTGGGCTTCAGTAGTTGTGGCACGCGGCTCAGTAGTTGTGGCTCACGAGCTCTAGAGCGCAGGCTCAGTAGTTGTGGTGCATGGGCTTAGTTGCTCCACGGCATGTGGGATCTTCCTGGACCAGGGATTGAACCCGTGTCCCCTGCATTAGCATGCAAATTCTTAACCACTGCGCCACCAGGGAAGTCCCGGAGAACACTTTTATAGAGAAAAAAGAGTAAGTTAGGAGGGCTGTAGCAAACAAATAGTTTATGGCTTTTCATTGGCTGATTCCTTGCCAGGAAAGAAGGGGACACTTTCTTCTTCCTGTTGGACTCTTCTATTATGGCAGGGTATGAGAATTCCCTGTTCTAGTCTCCCAACTCTATATAATTGAGCTTTCTGTTTATTAATTTTTATAATATATATACTTACATATATATGGTATTAAATATTTTCCCAATGAGTAAGTATACCTTGAATTCTTTTTATGATTTTCTAAAAATAATATATAAATTATACATTGTTAATCACTATTAAAGAACATATAGAAGACTTTTAAAATAACTTGCATAGAAATAAGTAAAAAAAATAAGGAAAATAATTATCAACAACCATGTATAAATATATAATTATCATAAGGACTCAGAATTATCATAGTTACTTGACTTTATATCAAATAATTGCATGTAGAAATTTTCTTTAAAATATTAAAGTCCTTTGGAATTACATAACCATTTAGATTACATATGCTTTTAAAATGCATAATGCAGACCATTTTGGTAGCAAAACAAATACTCAGTTCCTTTAGAGTCCATGTATTGAAAGAATTTCTTTTTGATAGTATTGTAAATGGCATTATTTTCTTAACTTCTCTTTCAGATAGTTCACTGTTAGTGTACAGAAATGCAACTGATTTTTGTATGTTGATTTTGCATCCTGTAACTATACTGAATTTGTTTATTCGTTCTAACAGTTGTGTTTTGTTTTGGTGGAGTCTTTAAGGTTTTCTATATGTAAGATAACAGTCGGCTACAAATAGACAATTTAACTTATTTTCTAATTTGAATGCCTTTTTTATCTTTTCCTTGCCTAATTACTCCGATAAGGACTCCTAGTACTGTGTTGAATAGGAGTGGCTACAGTGTGTATCCTTGTCTTCTTCCTAATGTTAGAGGAAAATTTTAGCATTTCACCATTGAGTATGATGTTAGCTGTGAGCTTGCTATATACAACATTAGTTATGTTGAGGTATATTTCTTCTGTACCTAATTTGTTGAGAGATTTATCATGAAAGGATGCAGAATTTTGTTAAATGGTTTTTTTTTTACATATCTGTTGAGACGACCATATGACTTATATCCTTTATTCTGTTAAAATGGTCCATCACATTAACTGACTTGGGTCTTTTGAACCATCTTTGCATCTCATGGATAAACCTCACTTGGTCACGATGTGTGATCTTTTTAATGTGCTGTTGAATGTAGTTTGCTGGTATTTTGTTGAGGATTTTTGCATCTATGTTCATCAGGGATATTCCCTGTAATTTTCTTTTCTTTTACTGTTTTGTGATCTTTTTTTGTAGCGTCTTCTCTGGTTTTGTTATTATTGTAACTCTGACCTTCTAAAATGAGGTTGGAAGTATTTTTTCCTTTTCAATGTTTTTGTACACTTTAGTAAGGATTGACATTAATTCTTCTTTAAATGTTTGGTAGAATTCACCAGTGAAGCCAACTGCTTCTGGGCTTTTCTTTGTTGGGAGAATTTTTTAAATTACTGATTCAATCATCTTACCATTTATAGGTCTATTTAGATTTTCTATTTCGTTATGATTCAGTTTTAGTGGGTTGTATGTTTCTAGGAATGTAAACATTTCTTCTATTTTGTCCTGTTTGTTGGTGTATAATTGTTCATAGTAATCTTTTACAGAACTTTGTCTGTGCCATCAGTTGTAGTGTCTCTTTTATTTCTGATTTGATTTATTTGAACCCTCTATTTTCTTTCTTAGTCAAATTAATAGTTTGTCAATTTTGTTTATCTTTTCAAAAAACCATCATTTAAAAACAAAAAATTTTTAAACATCTTTATTGGAGTATAATTGCTTCACAATGGTGTGCTAATTCCTGCTTTATAACAAAATGAATCAGCTGTACATATACATATATCCCCATATCTCTTCCCTCTTGTGTCTCCCTCCCACCCTCCCTATCCCACCCCTCTAGGTGGTCACAAAGCACCAAGCTGATTTCCCTGTGCTATGTGGCTGCTTCCCACTAGCTATCTATTTAACATTTGATTGTATATATTAGTCCATCCCACTCTCTCACTTTGTCACAGCTTACCCTCCCCCCACCCTGTGTCCTCAGGTTCATTCTCTACATCTACGTCTTTATTCCTGTCCTGTCCCTAGGTTCTTCATAACCATTTTTTTAAAATTCCATATATATGTGTTAGCATATGGTATTCGTTTTTCTCTTTCTCTTTCTGACTTCCTTCACTCTGTATGACAGACTCTAGGTCCATCCACCTCACTACAAATAACTCAATATCGTTTCTTTTTATGGCTGAGTAATATTCCATTGGATATATGTGCCACATCTTCTTTATCCATTCAACTGTTGATGGACACTTAGGTTGCTTCCAAGTCCTGGCTACTGTAAATACAGCTGCAATGAACATTGTGGTACATGACTCTTTTTGAATTATGGTTTTCTCAGGGTATATGCCCAGTAGTGGGATTGCTGGGTCATATGGTAGTTCTATTTTTACTTTTTTAAGGAACCTCCATACAGTTTTCCATAGTGGCTGTATCAATTTATATTCCCACCAACAGTGCTAGAGGGTTCCCTTTTCTCCACACCATCACCAGCATCTATTGTTTGTAAATTTTTTGATGATGATCATTCTGACTAGTGTGAGGTGATACCTCATCGTAGTTTTGATTTGCATTTCTCTAATGATTAGTGATATTGAGCATTCTTTCATGATTTGTTGGCTATCTGTATATCTTCTTTAGAGAAATGTCTATTTAGGTCTTCTGCCCATTTTTGCATTGGGTTGTTTGCTTCTTTGATATTGAGCTGCACGAGTTGCTTGTAAACTTTGGAGATTAATCCTTTGTTAGTTGCTTCATTTGCAAATATTTTCTCCCATTCTGAGGGCTGTCTTTTCATCCTCTTTATGGTATTCTTTGCTGTGCAAAAGCTTTTAAGTTTCATTAGGTCCCATTTGTTTATTTTTGTTTTTATTTCCATTTCTCTAGGACGTGGGTCACAAAGGATCTTGCTGTGATTTACATCAGAGAGTGTTCTGCCTATGTTTTCCTCAAAGAGTTTTATAGTGTCTGGTCTTATATTTAGGTCTTTAATCCATTTTGAATTTATTTTTGTGTATAGTGTTAGGGAGTGTTCTAATTTCATTCTTTTACATGTGGCTGTCCAGTTTTCCCAGCACCACTTATTGAAGAGGCTGTCTTTTCTCCATTGTATATTCTAGCCTCCTTTATGAAAAATAAGGTGGCCATATGTGCATGGATTTACTCTGGGCTTTCTATCCTGTTCCATTGATCTATATTTCTGTTTTTGTGCCAGTACCATGCTATGTTGATTACTGTAGCTTTGTAATATAGTCTGAAGTCCAGGACCTGATTCCTCCAGCTCCGTTTTTCTTTCTCAAGATTGCTTAGGCTATTTGGGGTCTATTGTTTTTCAATTCAAATTGTGAAACCTTTTTTTCTAGTTCTGTGAAAAATGCCATTGGTAGTTTGACAGGGATTGCAATGAATCTGTAGATTGCTTTGGGTAATATAGTCATTTTCACAGTGCTGATTCTTCCAATCCAAGAATATGTTATATCTCTCCCTCTGCTTGTTTCATCTTTAGTTTCTTTCATTAGTGTCCTATAGTTTTTGCATACAGAAACTTTTGTCCCCTTAGGTGGGTTTATTCCTAGGTATTTTATTCTTTTTGTTGCAGTGGTAAATGGGAGTGTTTCCTTAATTTCTCTTTCAGATTTTTCATCATTAATGTGTAAGAATGCAAGAGATTTCTGTGCAATTATTTTGTATCCTGCTACTCTACCAAATTCATTGATTACCTCTAGTAGTTTTATGGTAGCATCTTTACAATTCTTTATGTATAGTATCATGTCATCTGCAAACAGTGACAGTTTTACTTCTTTTCCATTTATGTTCCTTTTATTTTTTTTTCTTCTCTGATTGCTGCGGTTAAAACTTCCAAAACTATGCTGAATAATAGTGGTGAGAGTGGGCAACCTAGTCTTCTTCCTGATCTTAGTGGAAATGTTTTCAGTTTTTTACCATTGAGAATGATGTTGGCTGTGGGTTTGTTATGTATGGCCTTTATTATGTTGAGGTAAGTTCCCTCTATGCCTACTTTCTGGAGAATTTTTATCATAAATTGGTGTTGAATTTTGTCAAAAGTTTTTTCTGCATCTATTGAGATTATCATATGCTTTTTATCCTTCAGTTTGTTAATATGGTGTATCACATTGATTGATTTACGTATATTGAAGAATCCTTGCATTCCTGGGATAAACCACACTTGATCATGGTGTATGATCCTTTTAATGTGCTGTTGGATTCTGTTTGCTAGTATTTTTTGAGGATTTTTGCATCTATATTCATCAGTGACATTGGCTTTTAGTTTTCTTTTTTTGTGACATCTTTGTCTGATTTTGGTATCAGGGTGACGCTGGCCTCGTAGAATATGTTTGGGAGTGTTCCTCCCTCTGCTATAGTTTGGAAGAGTTTGAGAATGATAGGTGTCAGCTCTTCTCTAAATGTTTGATAGAATTCGCCTGTGAAGCCATCTGGTCCTGGGCTTTTGTTTGTTGGAAGATTTTTCATCACAGTTTCAATTTCAGTGCTTGTGATTGGTCTGTTTATATTTTCTATTTCTTCCTGGTTCAGTCTCGGAAGGTTGTGCTTTCCTAAGAATGTATCCCTTTCTTCCAGGTTGTGCAGTTTATTGGCATATAGTTGCTTGTAGTACTCTCTCATGATCCTTTGTATTTCTGCAGTGTCAGTTGTTACTTCTCCTTTTTCATTTCTAATTCTATTGATTTGAGTCTTCTCCCTTTTTTTTTTTGATGAGTCTGGCTAATGGTTTATCAATTTTGTTTATCTTTGCAAAGTTCCAGCTTTTAGTTTTATTGATCTTTGCTATTGTTTCCTTCACTGCTTTTTCATGTGTTTCTGACTTGATCTTTATGATTTCTTGCCTTCTGCTAGCTTTGGGGTTTTTTTGTTTTTCTTTCTCTAATTGCTTTAGTTGTAGGTTAGGATGTTTATTTGAGATGTTTCTTGTTTCTTGCGGTAGGATTATATTGCTATAAACTACCCTCTTAGAGCTGCTTTTGCTGCATCCCATAGGTTTTGGGTCATTTTGTTTTCATTGTCATTTGTTTCTTGGTGTCTCTTGATTTCCTCATTGATTTCTTCAGTGATCTCTTTGTTATTAAGTCTTGTATAGTTTAGCCTCCATGTATTTGTATTTTTTACAGATTTTTTTCCTGTGATTGATATCTAGTGTCATAGCATTGTGGTCGGAAAAGATACTTGATACAATTTCAATATTCTTAAATTTACCAACGCTTGATTTGTGTCCCAAGATACGATCTATCCTGGAGAATGTTCCATGAGCACTTGAGAAGAAAATTTATTTTGTTGTTTTTGGATAGAATGTCCTATAAATATCAATTAAGCCATCTTATTTAATGTGTCATTTAAAGCTTGTGTTTCCTTATTTAGTTTCATTTCAGATGATGTGACCATTGGTGAAAGTGGGGTCTTAAAGTCCCCTACTATGATTGTGTTACTGTCGATTTCCCTTTTTATGGCTGTTAACATTTGCCTTATGTATTGAGGTGCTCCTGTGTTGGGTGCACAAATATTTATAATTGTTATATCTTCTTCTTGGATTGATCCCTTGATCATTATGTAGTGTCCTTCTTTGTCTCTTGTAATAGTCTTTATTTTAAAGTCTATTTTGTGTGGTATGAGAATTGCTACTCCAGCTTTCTTTTGATTTCCATTTGCATGGCATATCTTTTTCCATCCCCTCACTTTCAGTCTGTATGTATCCCTAGGTCTGAAGTGGGTCTCTTTTAGACAACATACATACATATCTTGTTTTTGTATCCATTCAGCCAGTCTATGTCTTTTAAAACTGTCTTATTTTTATTGTTCTTTTGTATTATTTTTCTAGTCTCTGTTTCATCTATTTCTGGTCTGATTTTTATTTTCTCTACTGATACCATATAGGGATTCTGTTGTATGCAATAAGGTCTTTGTTTCTTTTTTTCTCTTGCTGAATTCAAAATTCTCTCTTTGTCTTTGATTTTGAACTATTTTATTATAATGTGTCTCAGAGCAGTCCTCTTTTGGTCAAACCTGTATGGGGTGCTATGTTTTTATTTACGTGAAAATCCGTATCGCTCCCCAGCTTTGTGAAGTATTTGGACATTGTTTCTTTAAATAAGTTTTCTGCCATTTTCTTTATGCTCTTTATGTTGGGATCCTATAATAAGAATATTGTTTCTTGTGATGGTGTAACTCGTTTTATTTTTTTCACTCGTTTTTATTTTTATTTTTTACTCTCTTCTTCTCTAAATGAATAATTTCAAATGCCCTATCTTCAAGTTTACAGATTCTCTCTACTGCTTGTTCAAGTCTGCTGTTGATGCTCTCTCCTGCATTTTTCAGTTCATAACTTGTATTTTTCATGTGTAGAACTGTTGTTTTTTATTATTTCTGTGTCTTTGTTGAATCTCATTTTGTTTATGTAATGTTTTCTTGATTTTGTTGCTGTCTGTCTGTGTGCTCTTTTAGCTTGCTGTGCTTCCTTAAAGCAATCATTTTAAACTTTTGTCATTCAATTCATAAATCTCCATTTCTCTGGGGTCAGGTATTGGACATATATAATATTCATTTGGTAGTGTCATGTTTCCTTGACTTTTTGTGTTCCTTGAAGTCTTGCATTTTCCGTCTTCACATTTGAAGAAGTGGTTACCTCCTCCAGTCTTTACTGACTGGCTTCAGAAGAGAGTTACCTTCAGCTGTTACTCCAGCTAGTGAAGTAGCTTTTGAAGCTTCCACAGACCTTTTCCAAGGATATGCCTTCCCCACACTTCTCGTTCCCTCTTGAGGCAGGGATGGTGGCAGTGGTGGTGGTGGAGGAATTCTTAAGGTTGTATGCCTTCTCTCAATCTCACAAACTCAGGCCAGGTGTTATGAGCCTGTTGTTTGTTTTTTCCTAGGCAGTGCTCTAAAAAGCTCAAGTCTGTTTGTCTTCTCCCAGTCCCAGAGAGCTGGGCTGGCTTTCTGCACTTGCTTACTAGCCGTCTGTAAAGGCTCACTCTTGCTGTCCACAGGAAGCACATGCTGGAAGCCAGCCATAAAGGGGTAGATGAGGTGTGTGGAATGTTGGTATACCCATGGGCCAGTTGGGGGGTCCACAGGCGAGTTGTGCCCAGTTGCCTATAGGCAGGCTCCCTAATGGAGTCTGTGAATTGGTAATAGGAAGAATCACACTCTTTAGTAGTGTCCCAAAGTTTTTTTGTATTTTTTTAATTCAGTCATTTGAAACTCAGTATTTAAAAACAGGTTTATTTTTTAATCCCTGATAATATTATTGATGATAATATTGATATTGATTATTATGGATTAATATTGATTATTATTGATGATAACTTAGATTGTGCCTCACAATATAAAAATTTGAAATAGAATTAAAAGACAAGGCTCTTTTCCAATGCTAGTGTCGCACTACTGGAAAAAAAAATGAGAATGTGTAAAATACGAATTTTTTAAAATGTTATGTTCTCTGGCAGTGACTCTGTGGGTATGCAGCAGATGAAGAAACATTTAAGTAAATTTAAAATTTGGTTAAGAACTGTGATTCTGTGGTATTTGAACTAAGACCCATGACATCTCTATTCCTCACAGCTTAGTGAGATGTAAGTCCACTCCAAGTTAAAATAATCAAAAACACAGGACTCCCTATCCCCCCAGCTCCTAGTTATTAAAAATATTTTCTCAGGAAAGCAGGACATAATAATTTCTCATCCTTCACTGAGCTACCTATTACTGAGGCTAAGTTCTAGATGAATACTGCTGAGAGGTGGAGACTCCCTTCTTTTGCTCAATCCTTACTCATGGGACAGAAGATCTCCATTGGGTGTGGCACTGCTGAATAATCTGGGGCCCCACTACCCTTGTTCCAGGTTTTGTGGTGTAGGTTCCATGATGAAAAAGGCAAACCTAGACCTGTAGTTGCTGCCTCCACATGTACCAAGCTCTCAGCTCTTAGAGTGAAAGTGTTCCTCAGAGAGAAGCAGGCCATTGTCCCCACTTTCACCCACCCCAGCATCAGAGGTATAGTTCACAGATTTTGTCCCAGGGAGAGAAGCAGGATGTAGAACAGAGTTCAAATTCCTACCAAATAGACCTAATAAAAATTTATAGAACACACTACACAGTGAGAGCTGAATACACATTCTTCTCAATAACTTATGGAACATTCAGCAGGAGAGACCACGTACACAACCAAAAAAAACATGCTTTAATACATTTAAAAGGATATAAATTATTTAAAAACTATGTTGTCTGACAATAATGGTGTAAAATTAAAACTAAATTATTAGAAATACATTTGGGAACCTTACAAATATGTGGAAATCGAACAACATACTCCCAAATAACGGATGGGTCAAAGAAGAAATCACAAGTGAAATTAGAAAATATTATGAGATTGATGAAAATGAAGACACAGTACATAACTACTTCTGGGATGCAGTTAAAGCAGTGCTTAGAGGGAAATTTATAGCTGTAAATGCCTATATTGGAAAAGAAGGAAGATATCAAATCAAAAACCTGAACTGTAACCTGACACTGAAAAGAAGAGAAAGTTAAACCTAAAGCTAGCAGAAGGATGAGAAAGAATAAAGATTAGAGTTACCTTAATGAAATAGAAAAAATAGAGAAATAGAGAAAAATCAGTAAAGCCAAAAGCTGGTTTTTGAAAAGATTAAAAAAAATTGACAAACCTATAGCTAGACTGATGAAGAAACAAAGGAGAAGACTTAAATTCCTAGAACCAGAAACAAAAGAGGAAACAATACTCTGACTTTGCTGAAATAAAAAGGGTTATAAAAGAATACTATGAACAATTGTGTGCCAGTAAGTTAGACAACTTAGATGAAATGGAAAAATTTCTAGAAAACCAAGGGAAATGGTACACACACACAAAAGAACAGATATTGAGAATTAAAAGAGGACAGGAGAGGTTAACTTCACTGTGGAAAGTTTATGAACAGGGCCAAGAGTTACTTAAGTGTTGTATTATATAAATAAAACCCTCTTGATATTACCGGTTACTTTGTGTTCACAAATGACTACTATGCATCCCCCAAGTCACCAATACTTGATATGGGCAAAAAGAGTAAATGTTGATATATCATTCATTGTTTGGCCAGAAGGGAGGTTATTCAACATACTTTAGATGAAGTTATTTAACATTGAAAAAAAACCACATAATCTTTGGAAGAACTAAGGGGTCAGAAATTGTGATGGAATCAGTGAAGTTTGGGAGAGTGAAGAAATAAGATCTCAGCCATTTATGTCATCTCCTCCACTTTCCAAATCTTGATCATGTGCCTTCCACAGACAAATCTGAGTAGGAATCTATAGTAAGTGGAGCCAGAGAACTCTACAGGAGACTTTAGAATGTAGTGGTAGTGACGCCCTCAAAAATAAAGGGGGGAGGGGAAGAAACTGGTGTAATACATAACATTTTAATCTAAATGAAGTTTATTAGAGTAAAACATACTTTAAATTATTTTATTAAATTGGATGCCAAATTTCACTCCTTTTAGAACAGAAGTTAAATCCTAATAAAAATGATTTTGCAGTATGAAACTACCTCTCCCTCCTTATTTTGAAAGGATTATGGACAGCTTTTAATAAAACTGCTGACACCTCTACCCCTGTAACATCTTATACTCAAGACAAATAGATACAAAGTAAAAATGTGCAACATATTTTACTCTATTGGCTATAAACTCTCTGATGCATTTCCAGGTGCTGAAAATAGGCTTTCTTCATGCATTTCAGGAATAAATCCTTCGTATCTGATTAAAATGCAGATGAGTATCATAAACTATTGTAATTTGAAAGGACTGAACCCATGATGCAATCTGCCTCCATCTGCTTTCAGGTGTAAAGCAGGATGGAATTTTGCTGAAATTATCACTGAATCCACTTTAGGTTAAAATTCAGGGACTTAAACATGCCAGTCTGATCCCCTCTATTTTTTTGTGTCTTCATTTATGTCATTTTGCGGTGTGCCTGTGTAAGTTTAGGCCATCTGCATGATCATATTACTGTTAATTATGACAAAGGATGTTTTAAATTTTTTTTCACAAATACATGGGGGAAAAACAGCTAAAATTATTGGCAGGATTTTGAAAGAGCTTTGGAATTAAATTGAATGCCATAGGCTCATTTCTTCAGTAAGGTGTTTCCCCCTTCTAACATTTTTCAGCAAATATGACAGCAGTGAAATGAAGCCATATGTAGTGAGCAGGAACAGTTAAATAGCAGACACTCACCTGAAAGTCATTGCTGCAGGGGTGGGAGCAGAAGGACAGGGGCTTTGGAAAGATGCACTTAGGTATGAAACCTAAGCCTCCAGCCTAATAATTATGTAGTTCATGGGAATTCTTAATATTTCTCTGATCTTTAATTTCATCTTTGGTAAATGGTCATGATTAGTGTGCATCTGTAGGGTTTATGAGAGTATCGTGATTAGAGATCACCTAGTGGAGTGTCTGCATATTGCTGTGTAGTATGCATGCTATCCTGTTTTCACTCTGTTTTTTATCTGTGCAGCTGTACTGTAGACCCTTGTTAAAGATAATGAGAAAGTGGCCCATACATCAGTATTCTACAGTGTTCCCTGAGCTTATTCCCATGCTTCTAGAAGTTCTCTACAATAATTTTCACATTTCGTATTTTTTGTTTTAATATGAATAATAAAATGCAGAAGCATATTCTGAATCTTTGAATAACTATCTAATTTTGGACTTATTTTGTGCTTGGAAACATCTTACTCCCAAGTAGTGTTATTTTAAAACATGCAGGCTGTTGAAAAATTATGGAGACAGTCTTCATGATGCCATGTAGACAAATGACAGTGATAGCACAGTATGCTGTAGATTAAGTAAAGGTTTCATAAGCCAAAGAGTTTGAGAATAGGGCCATCACATGATCCACTAAAGTATGAAGAGGCCAGTCCCATATGAAAAGGAGCCATAGCTATCAGTACCATTTTCCCACTGCAAATTGTATTTTAACTTCAAGCCAGATCCTCATTTAGCAGATTTAATTAATGTGATTTGTGCTAATATTATGGTATTATAAAATTTAAACTTAATCAGTGATCACTTTGCATTTCACATTATATAGAAGCTATAATAAGAAAGTAAAACACCTAGTTTTATGCATTATACATATTTAAATAATTTTTTAAATGTGAAATTAACTCTAAAAGCATGAAAGAATTATGGATTGGAATTATTTTTCCAGTTCTTCAGATAAATTTAAATTTATTAATAATGAATTAATTTCAAAGAACTAAAAACAGCTATCTCTTTGAAACAGATAATATATATGTATAGTACAGATTACATAATATTACATTTTTATGTAGTAAACTATAAGCAAAGACAAGTGACAAATGACAGACTAAAATAAAATATTTGAGTAAATTATACTTAATTGCCATTTGGAAGATCAAAAATTGTCACAAATTGACAATTGCATATGGTTTGACTTAATATTTGTGATATTTAATACATAAGAATTTAATATTTCTACTTTACTCCAAAAACTACACATGTTAATGAAATAAAGAAAACAGCCACAAGAAAAGCCAGTAAGGAATACAGTCAGGAAATTCACAGAAGAGAAAATGCAAATGGCCTTCTAATGAAAATAGGTTCCACTTCACTTGTCATAAAGGACAAGATGATTGAAACACTGAGATTTAAAAAAAAAAAAAAATCAGGTTGACAGAAATCTGAAGGACTTATCATATTCAGTGCAGCCAAGGATGTGGCACAACTATTACCTCCCTCCAATGGAATTGGATATCACTCCAAACTATGAAATTTGTCTAGCAGCATTTTTAAACATTAAAGTGCACATATCCATTGAACCAGTGTCTCATCTGGGCCTATCCAATAGAAGTTAAAGTGCCATCACATAGAAATAATGAGCTACAAGGATTTTTATTATACTTTAATTTCAAATATTATTATTTGAAATTAATAAAATCAATCCCAATATCCATCAGTAGGGAACATTGAGTAAATTATGATGAATCAATCTCAGAGGTCAATTTTTATATATTTATTTTGAGAAAAATGCATTGCCAAGTGAGAAAAGGAAAGTATAGAATAACGTTTTTCCACAGTAATATTTTCTTTAAAAATGTGTGTGCTTCTATAAAAACCTTGAAAAACATATCTTCCAAATTGTTACTCTGCTTTTAGTAAGAAATGGGATTTCAGTAGAAGAGGATGAGAATTTTATTAGACCTCATTCTTCTGTATTGTTGACATTGGTACAGTGCACAAGTATTACAGAAAGTAAATGTATAGATAAATCAATTTAAGAATATGAAAGAAAAATTGGAAAGAGCTCCCTAGTTTTACCTGTCTTTACAAAATTGTGTAATTTATCTTCGCTGAAAAATTTCTAAGATTGTGAATGGTGAATCAAAGAAGACACAATCAAAATGTTTAATCATATGGCCACATTCCATTAAAATATTGTACCATTTTGTACTGTAATTCCTATTGAGATTTCCAAATTCCCTATTGCAATGATGTCTTAATTATTTTTCATAATCTAATAAGCAACACTTTATTCCTCTGTGTCTTGTTTGTCTTGTATGTGCTTGACAAATACATAGCACTCAATCCATGAATGGATATCTATTGGATTATTAGAGAATTTTAAAGTATTTCATAAAATATTTGAGTTGAATATTTCTTCCGTTGATTATTTATCTATGACATGAACCAAGTTATCTACTGAGAATGCTTGACTTGTATTTTTTAAATATCTCAAAATAATACATATTTAACATGTACTGCTTTTTTGTTGGTAGTATAAGGTAAAGAAAGAGATTATCTGAAATCTAGCTGCTAAATAATTTCAAATGATTTCTGAATATTGAAGATTGCATAGCATTAAGAAACTTTGACACTTTTTCTAGGAATATAATAAATGTATTTTAAAATATATTTTCCATATTGGAGAACAGTAAACAATTTTATGCATTAATCTTATGTTAATTTTAAGTCTTGATATATTGAACTATTCATGAAGGATAATTGAACTCATGTACAGAGTATATTTTCACAGAAAGACTGCTTAAATAAGCTAAAACTGCTTATAAAATGAAATGCAAAGCTTGAGAGCTGATGTTAGTATTTATTAGCAGATGTGTTGACCCTGATAAATAGAGTTCAGTTATTCAATGTCAGATACCATCACTGAAATGAAGAGAGAGGAAAAATAAAGAGCTCAGCCTGAAAAGAGTTTTGTCTTTAAAATGGGTTACTACTGCCAGTGGTTTTCTCTATACTTTTGTTATTGAGAGAAAAGTCATTGAATATTTCATTTGCTTTCTTTTCAGTAGATATTTTGACAGCCTGAGTGTCCCTTTATGGGAAACTCATTTCCTCCAAAACATTTTAAAGTAAATGTTTTCCTCCAAAAACATTTAAAAAAAATGTTAAAGTCCCCACGGGTCTTTTACTTTGTTCTCTAGTTTCTTAGTATTATTTCATGTGAAGTATGTAGTCCTGAAAGCATAATGCTATGTAAAACACAAACTTTCTGAAAAGTTCGTAGAGAGGAAATATTCTGATTTTGATTTTCTAAAATTTTATATGAAAGAGACCATTGCATCTTTGAAATAGTTTGTGTAAGCCAGAGGAAACTGAATGCAATTGTAATATCTTTATTTTCCCTTTCATATTCTTGCCCAGTTTGTGCCATTTTCTTATCTGTGTTTATATGCTAAGAGAAATAGTATGTTATTATTTACGTAGTTTTTAACTGTAAAAAAAGTTCTAAGTTTGAAATGCCTCATTTTAATTGATTTGCTCGGTTAACCTTAAATAACTGGACTGCTGTTAGGGTTGCATTCGTTAGTTCTGCCATCACCAGGTGCAATCAGGGAACCATTTGGTCTGTATCCTTGGGACTTCATTTCTCCATTCATAAGCATAATTGAATCAGTCCTTTAGATATCATGAGGATAGAGAATACTTGAGTAGGCTGTCTATGTCAGATAGTTGCTTTAGTATTTAGTAACTGTTTAGTAAATAGTATTTAGTAAATATTTAGGATTTAATAGCATCTTACAGAAAAACACGAACGAACTTTTTGGTCAACGCAATGCATAGCAAATACTCAGATATCAGTTACTTTCTGGGATGAAAGACTAGAGAGAAACTTAATTTGCTATACTTTTTATTGGTGTTTATCGTACCAATAACTAACCTGAAAACAAAATTAAAACATTCCAAATCCTACCATTCTATCAAATCAACTACAGTGACATTTCTGTCCCCTTCCAACTGTTATCCATTTGAATTCATTAATTTTACATATTTGTAATCAGAGTATAGACACAATTGGATTTCATTCAACCTTGAAGCCAGACAAATTGGCCCAAAACAGCTTTGTTCTCCTGACTCTGGAGTCTTAACATAAACTGTAATAAGTTCTCATTCACTCAGCTTCACCTAAGGCTAAAATATTTTATTGAAATATTGAATTGTTAAAAGTTTTTCTCATCATTTCACACTGAATTTTAAGATTCACAAAAATATAAACTGTTTCATGAAGGCTCATTTTCATCCACAGATGCAACATTTGTCTCACCCATGAAAATCTGGAACTATAGCATATGATCTTTCTATATTTTAATCTTATAATATAATTAACAAATAAGTCTCTCTGAGCACCTCTTGGATAAACAAAGCAAATACATATACACTAGCTTATGAAAAGACCTTAATTAATGTGCATTACGATGACCTAAGAACTTGAGGATGTAAGCAAAAACTCCTATTTAATCATAGATACTTATCCCAGAAAACCTGTTAAGACATTGATCATATCTTTTCCTATTAATGAAAGGGGTGGCCTGAGTTAACTACTAATTAAAGATTGTTCTTGTGGTTATATAATATTATGCTGACTTTCTAGAAGGTGAGCATAGTTTTGTCTAGGCAACACAGCACATCCACATTAATTGTTAGCAACTTGGCTTAATTTGTGGTTATATATTTTGTACATCAGAAAAACTCTTTAGACAAGAATGTGAATGACCCTGTGTGGCTTTGCCATTTGACAGGTAGTGTATTTCTCCAGAAACATTTATTTGTAACAGACATATTTGAAGTAAAACCTCCTGAGGGACCACCTGTCGGAGAGAGTGATAATTCTTCTAGATTTATGACGGAAGTGAAGACATATTTCAGCATTCATTAGAATAGTATTTAAGCAGATCAACTAAGACCACTTATGAAAAGATTATATTAGCATTAAGGAGAGAAGCACCACTGGGAATCAGGAGGCTGTGTGGTACTTCTTGGTTTGCTAGCTTTCAGTTGCAGGAAACAACTGCCTAAGCAATTACTGGCCGAAAGAGATTTTATGAGAACTTAGATGCTTACCCATCACTTAAAGGGCCTCTAGGCCTAACACTCAGAACTACTCCATACAGAACTAGCTTGCCAGAGAGCTGTTATCTCTGTCTGACTTTAAGAAAATACCACTATGGCTGGAATCCAGGGACCTGGAAGCCACCAATGTAATACCTTCCTCCCAAGAACCACAGAGTGAGTAGACACAGGCCTCTTGCAGAAAATCTCAACAATTCTGTGCTTATCTGCAGCAGTAGCTAAAACAAAGGAGGAAAGAGCTCTCCTGTACTTCTGCCTTCTAGATCTCACACTATACATTTAACTGGCAAAATATAATGCATGCTCAGAAAGCTAAGCGAGAGAGAGTCTTGGGAAATGTTTTTAGTTTTCCAGCCTCTGGAAACAATGCAAATGATGCTAAGTGCTAATCCACTAACCCCAGCACCCTTGATGTGCTTTTCATTGATTTTGATATCTGAATATATGTCTTCCTATTAGGTAGGCTAATGATATTTTCTGGTTTGCTTGGAGCCATACTGATATGTATCTGTCATCCCACTATAATTACAAATAGTGCCCCCTATTACTCTTTTTTTTAACACCCTTATTAGAGTATAATTGCTTTACAATGGTGTGTTAGTTTCTGCTTTATAACAAAGTGAATCAGCTATACATATACATATATCCCATATCTCCTCCCTCTTGTGTCTCCCTCCCACTTTCCCTATGCCACCCCTCTAGGTGGTCACGAAGCACCGAACTGATCTTCCTGTGCTATGCGGCTGCTTCCCACTAGCTATCTATTTTACGTTTGGTACTGTATATATGTCCATGCCCCCTATTACTCTTAATGAGGTCTAGTTTGGAAGATAAATTCCTTATTCACTTTACTTTTACACATGTGTATCTTACCCTACAGGGTATAGGAAAGAAAGAGGGAAATGCCACTAACTGGTCTCCATCTTCTTCTTCAGTGTCCCAAATAAGGCTGTGAAGGAATTATTAGCATTTTAGCTTAGCAGATATAAGGCTTGAAGATCGTGCTAACTAGCCCACCATGGTCACATAGAAAATAGGAGATAAAGCAGGGGTGATTTTAAATTTAAGCCTGTCTCACTTTCAAGGTCATGATTATTGGTTAATCATGTAGCTATTAACTATAATCAATTCCGTGCTGATAACTATTGTTTCTGTCAAATTTATTACAGACTTTAAGCATTTTATTTGTACTCAGTATTCATTAATTAATTCTCAAGTATTATTTGAGCACCTACTCTGAACCAAACATTGATCTTGCCCTAGGAATATAGTGGTAGGCCAAATAGAAAAGATTCTTACCCATATGAAGCTACATTCTAGAGAGAGGACATTTAAAAAACAAAAGACTAAACGTATCAGGTGATAAAAAGTGTTATAAGGGAAAATACAGCAGATAAGCATGATAGGGAAAGCTGAAAGTGGGGTTGCAATTTAAATGGGGACAGTCACTGATAAAGTTTCATTAGATAGTAAAATAGGTCAAATTATCATGAAGATATCTATATAAGAGTAATTAAGGCTAAAAAAACCTGTAAACCATGTGGCAAGAGTGAGTTTGGAGAATTTGAAGAAGGACAAGGAGGCTATTGATGAATAGGGTACCATGGATGAATAGGGCATGAGTAGGAGGAGATAAAGTCAGATAGATTGTGTGTGTGTGTGTGTGTGTGTGTGTGTGTGTGTGTGTGTGTGTGTATGGCTGTGGCTGAGAGGAAGATAAGAGCCTTGGGTAACCAAAAGCTTTGGCTTTGAAGTCAGCTAGATAGCTAGTTTAATGATTTAGCACACTGGAATATTTCAACCACCTGTAATCACTTTACCACCTTGGTAAAAGAGTATTATTCAAAGATTGAGCTTTAGAAAAAGATACGTAATATTATGCATATTATCTAACTTATTTAATATTCAACTCCCTCACCAATAAAAATAGGATAATAGTAGAAATGTGGCAATTATAAATACACTTGCCTAGTACACACTAATTGCTCAATCAATGAAGTCAGTTATTATTAAATTAAATGAGGAACAATTTTTAAACAAATAAGCAGTATATATTGTTAATTGCATTCACTTTGCTATTTATGAACCAAATAATATGATTATTAAATCCTATGCAAGATTTAATCATGCACCTGCATATGTACATCTCTGGCCTTAATCATTTTAACATGCACAGCAGAGGAATCCAGCTGGTTTCAAACATAATGGCTGAAGATATTATTATAAGATTAAGAGGATAATTTAATTGAAAAATAAGTTAGAGGATTGTTGTTTGGGATTACAAAATGTATGCTGGAGTTTAGATCCAGCAGTAACTATTGAGTATCTGTGATATCTGAGGCCCTGTGCCAGGTGCTGACACTGCAAAAATCAATAAGTTTATGGCAATCAATAATATAATCAGTAATAATCATTTGTTGATATGGTAGGTGATGAACTTGGAGTTCTCATTGGGTACCTTGGGAATCAAAGGAAACATCTTCCCCAGCTTTATCTGGAATGGAAGGCTTATGAACAGAGGTTTTCTGAGGAGGTAGATCTCTATCTATCTATCTATCTATATATATATCTATAGACATCCTAATACATAGATAGCCATATCCTAATTATGGCTGGGAGGTGTGAGAAAAAATAATAGGGGTGGAGGGAAAAGGAGATATGCTAATATATATACAAATGACTTTTTAGAAAAAAACTCTGAAGAGAGTTTCTAGGAAAAAATGATTCAAGATACTCTATGAGAACGTGTATTGGGTCGAGTCTCAGTGTGGTTTCTAAAGAGTATCATGTGAGAGGGATTTCTTGGTTCTTCATAGATGTGGTAACATTTAGAGGAATTTAAGGCGTCTGTCTGAGAAACTTAAGAAAGAAAGGTGCAGGGAAAATGTATCATGTGGAATATAATTTTACAGGAACATGCAATCAGTGAGTTCTAGATATTGAAGATGATAGCCAGCATTCTGAGAGATAAATTATGTTAAAGTCAAGCTATTAGAAAAGTAAATAATAAATCCTAAGAAGCCAATTTATATGTGCATATAAGGAATTATTTTCTAGAACACTGAAGTGAATATAGATATTGCTTCTACCATATTTACTGAACACATACTAATTGCCAAGCCACTCTTTAGAGAGTGATCAAGAAAGCACACTTCATTATCTTCATGAAGCTCTTCTAGGATGGTGATGGAGGTGATGGTGGTAGTAGTGATAGGGAAGTCCTATAAGTATATGTTAATGGTGAAAATATATGAAAACATCGAAATTAGTTCAACAAGTATATATATATGTATTTTTTAATTTTTTAATTTAATTTTATTTATATTTTTACACAGCAGTTTCTTATTAGTCATCCATATTATACACATCAGTGCATACATGTCAATCCTAATCTCCCAATTCATCACACCACCACCCCCACCCGCCACTGCTTTCCCACATTGGTGTCCATACATTTCTCCTCTACATCTGTGTCTCAATTTCTGCCCTGCAAACCAGTTCATCTGTATCATTTTTCTAGGTTCCACATATATGCGTTAATATGCGATATTTGTTTTTCTCTTTCTGACTTATTTCACTCTGTATGACAGTCTCTACATTCATCCATGTCTCTACAAATGAACCAATTTCTTTCTCCTTTTTATGGCTGAGTAATACTCCATTATATATATGTACCACATCATCTTTATCCATTCGTCTATTGATGGGCATTTAGGTTGCTTCCATGACCTGGCTATTGTAAATAGTGCTGCAATGAACATTGGAGTGCATGTGTCTTTTTGAATTATGGTTTTCTCTGGGTGCATGCCCAGTAGTAGGATTGCTGGGTCATATGGTACTTCTATTTTTAATTTTAAGGAACCTCCATACTGTTCTCCATAGTGGCTGTATCAATTTATATTCCCACCAACAGTGCAAGAGGGTTCCCTTTTCTCCACACCATCTCCAGCATTTGTTGTTTGTAGATTTTCTGACAATGCTCATTCTAACTGGTGTGAGGTGATACCTCATTGTAGTTTTGATTTGCATTTCTCTAATAATTAGTGATGGTAAGCAGCTTTTCACGTGCTTCTTGGCCATCTGTATGTCCTCTTTGGAGAAATGTCTATTTAGGTCTTCTGCCCATTTTTGGATTGGGCTGTTTGTTTTTTTAATATTGAGCTGCATGAGCTGTTTATATATTTTAGAGATTAATCCTTTGTCCATTGATTCATTTGTAAATATTTTCTCCCATTCTGAAGGTTGTCTTTTTGTCTTGTTTGTAGTTACCTTTGCTTTGCAAAAGCTTTGAAGTTTCATTAGGTCCCATTTGTTTATTTTTGTTTTTATTTCCATTACTCTAAAAGATGGATCAAAAAAGATCTTGTTGTGATTTATGTCAAAAAGTGTTCTTCCTATGATTTCCCCTAAGAGTTTTACAGTGTCTCATCTTATATTTAGGTCTCTAATCCATTTTGAGTTTATTTTTGTGTATGGTGTTAGAGAGTGTTCTAATTTCATTCTTTTACATGTAGCTGTCCAGTTTTCCCAGCACCAGTTATTGAAGAGACTGTCTTTTCTCCATTGTATATCCTTGCCTCCTTTGTCATAGATTAGTTGACCATAGGTGCATGAATTTATTGCTGGGCTTTCTATCCTGTTCCATTGATCTATATTTCTGTTTTTGTGCCAGTACCATAATGTCTTGATTACTATAGCTTTGTAGTATAGTCTGAATTCAGGGAGTCTAATTCCTCCAGCTCCACTTTTTTCCCTGAAGACTGCTTTTGCTCTTTGGGGTCTTTTGTGTCTCCATACAAATTTTAAGATTTTTTTGTTCTAGTTCTATAAAAAATGCCCTTGGTAATTTGATAGGGATTGCATTGACTCTGTAGATTCCTTTGGATAGTATAGTCATTTTCACAATATTGATTCTTCTGATCCAAGAACATGGTATATCTCTCCATCTGTTGGTATCATCTTTAATTTCTTTCAACAGTGTCTTATAGTTTTCTGCATACAGGTCTTTTGTCTCCCTAGGTAGGTTTCTTCCTAGGTATTTTATTATTTTTGTTACAATGGTCAATGGGAGGGTTTTCTTAATTTCACTTTCAGATTTTTCATCATTAGTGTATAGGAATGCAAGAGATTTCTGTGCATTAATTTTCTATCCTGAAACTTTACCAAATTCACTGATTAGCTCTAGTAGTTTTCTGGTAACATCTTTAGGATTCTCTGTGTATAGTATCATGTCATCTGCAAACAGTGAGAGTTTTACTTCTTTTCCAATTCGTATTCCTTTTATTTCTTTTTCTTCTCTGATTGCTGTGGCGAGGACTTCCAAAACTATGTTGAATAATAGTGGCGAGAGTGAACATCCTTGTCTTGTTCCTGATCTTAGAGGAAATGGTTTCAGTTTTTCACCATTGAGAATGATGTTTGCCATCGGTTTGTCACATATGGCCTTTATTGTGTTGAGGTAGGTTCCCTCTATGCCCACTTTCTGGAGAGTTTTTATCATAAATGAGTGTTGAATTTTGTCAAAAGCTTTTTCTGCATGTATTGAGATGATCATATGTTTTTTATCCTTCAATCTGTTAATATGGTGTAGCACATTGATTGATTTGTGTATATTGCATCCCTGAGATAAATCCCACTTGATCATGGTGTATGATCCTTTTAACCTGTTGTTGGATTCTGTTTGCTAAGATATGGTTGAGGATTTTTGCATTTATATTCATCAGTGATATTGGTCTGTAATTTTCTTATTTTGTAGTATCTTTGTCTGGTTTTGGTGTCAGGGTGATGGTGGCCTCATAGAATGAGTTTGGGTGTGTTCCTTCCTCTGCACTTGTTTAGAAGAGTTTGAGAAGGATGGGTGTTAGCTCTTCTCTTAATGTTTGATAGAATTCCCCTGTGAAGCCATCTGGTCCTGGACTTTCGTTTGTTGGAAGATTTTTAATCACAGTTTCAGTTTCATTACTTGTGATTAGTCTGTTCATATTTTCTGTTTCTTCCTGGTTCAGCCTTGGAAGGTTATACCTTACTAAGAATTTGTCCCTTTCTTCCAGGTCGTCCATTTTATTGGCATAGAGTTGCTTGTAGTAGTCTCTTGGCATGCTTTGTATTTTTGTGGTGGCTGTTGTAACTTCTCCTTTTCCATTTCTAATTTTATTGATTTGAGTCCTCTCCCTCTTTTTCTTGATGAGTCTGACTAATGGTTTATCAATTTTGTTTATCTTCTCAGAGAACCAGCTTTTAGTTTTATTGATCTTTGCCATTGTTTTCTTTGTTTCTGTTTCATTTATTTCTGATCTGATCTTTATGGTTTCTTTCCTTCTGCCAACTTTGGGTTTTGTTTCTTCTTCTTTCTCTAGTTCCTTTAGGTGTAAGATTAGATGGTTTATTTGAGATTTTTCTTGTTTCTTGAGGTAGGCTTGTATAGCTATAAACTTACCTCTTAGAACTGCTTTTGCTGCATCCCATAGGTTTTCAATCGTCGTGTTTTCATTATCATTTGTCTCTAGGTATTTTTTGATTTCCTCTTTGATTTCTTCAGTGATCTCTTGGTTATTTAGTAACGTATTGTTTAACCTCCATGGGTTTTTTATGCTTTTTTGCCTGTAATTAATTTCTAATCTCATAGGGTTGTGGTCAGAAAAGATTCTTAATATGATTTCAATTTTAATATGATTTCAATTTTCTGAAGTTTACTGAGGCTTGATTTGTAACCCAAGATGTGATCTATCCTGGAGAATGTTCCATGGGCACTTGAGAAGAAACTGTAATCACTCTCAACCTCTGCGCCACCAGCGGAGCCCGCCTCAGTTTTCTTATAGATAAAATGAAAGAAATGCACAGCTTTCAGATAACACCATTAGTTCCTTTTGTTTTCCATGTACTCTAATTGTATTTTGTGTATAAAAACTACATGTGGTATTATGACTACATAATAAAATAGGATTTCATTCACTCTTACCATGTACCAAACTCTGTGATGTTTTATTTATTTATTCTAACAGTCTGACGAGTTAGGTATTACTAGGTACTAATAAAGAAACGTATGTGTGTACATTAAGTAACAAATAAACACCTCTGCTCTTATAAGGTTACAGAGTATGTTTGGGAGAAGATAAACAGACATGTTCTATCTATCAAAAACTAACGTTCTTGGGCTTCCCGGGTGGTGCAGTGGTTGAGAGTCTGTCTGCCGATGCAGGGGACACGGGTTCATGCCCCGGTCCGGGAAGATCCCACGTGCCATGGAACGGCTGGGCCCGTGAGCCATGGCCTCTGAGCCTACGCGTCCAGAGCCTGTGCTCCACAACGGGAGAGGCCACAACAGTGAGAGGCCCGCGTACCACAGAAAAAAAAAAGTTTGAAAAACTAATGTTCTTCTTTGGATGCAAACAAGTATCTATATATCTGTATTTCTCATGGTTTTGATGGTTAAATTAGGAAATACATAACATCCTTTTCCTCAACGTGTCCACTATTCTTAGGAGACAGGAAGGAGGGGAGAGAGAATAGGGACAGAGGCAAAGGGATGGAGATTGAGATATGATTTGTTAATACATACGAGGAAGAGCACAGAGCACTGGTTAACTATGCATGGGAGGGCCACTGTCAGCTTAAGAGAGGAGTTGATGTTGAGCTGGTTTGTGTAATAATTAGAAGTTTATTCAAGCAAACAAAACAAGCTGGGGAAAAGACATTATAAATCAAGAGGACTGTCTATATAAAGATAAGGACCGCATGAGTGAGCAGGGCATATTAGAGGAGAGAAAGTAGTTCATGATGTCTGCATAGGACACATCTGGTCAAGTTGTGGGAGATGCAGATATAAAGGTGCACAGATGGAATAGTAAAAAGTGTGTCCTTCAATGGCATCCTCAAAAGGTTTTGAGCAATGGAGTGATATAATCAGGATTATACATTAATAAGAAAAACTATAAAGGAGTAAAGCAGAATTGGGGGGATATAATGCTTATAGAAACCACAGAATTTCATGACTGATTCAAGACAAAAGGGATGGGATGTGAGGGAGAGGAAGGAGATAAAGATTATTCCCATAATTTGTGAAAATATTTACTAGAGAGAAATTGACTAAGTTGATTTATGTATTTTATTCTGAACTAAGGATATGTATATTATTTTAAAATAAGTCTCCCTGACTTTATTTTAATCTCACACATTATTCAAGCAGTAGAAACTAATCTTTAAAGTAAAAATATTCTTTTAGTTCAGAAAGTCTCTCTGTCTAGTTTGATGTGGGGAACGTGGGAAAAGTATCCATTCTTGTCCTATGCAGTAAGGTATGGTTGAAATGGCATCATAAAATACCACAAATTATCACTATTAGTTTTTGAAAGGGCCATGATTTTGGTGATAAAAGTTTAAAAAATTCTACAGATAAAATAAAACTTAAAGTGAGTTATTTTAAATTGGATTTATAACCATGCATTTAATGAGAACTGTCTTCTTAAAAGAGCTTCTGAAAATCTAGATAGAAATATAAGTGTCTAATCTATATTTTATCTCTTTGACCTTAAACTTACAGAAGAGCATTTAACATTCTAGCAGCAATGTGGAGATAATCTTTGAGTTTCTTATTCAGCTGAAATTAAAGTGTTTTATACTTAACTCTGCATTTTTTCATTCTAATGTAGGATTAAAGCTGTAACAGATGAAACGTGTACACACACATTCTTATGCACAAACACACACACACACTCTATTCAGGAAGAATTTACCACATATTCCTAATGCATTCAAGGATTTATTCAGAGAGTATATAGAGCAACACTATAGCACTAGTTCCATTACTTTGAATTCCAATTTTGGCACCTATTCAAGTCTTTATTTAATGCATATTTTAATATATATATATATATATATATATATCTTTCTTGTACATAGTACACTGTTAGCAAAAGGGCTGTGAGTCATAAATATAAAATGTATTTTTCAGTTAAAAATTATTTTTATTTTCAAATACATTGAAAAATATAACTAGAAATCAAATGGATGAATCAATGAATATTATTATTAAAATGAAGCTAGAAAAGAGTGATTCAAATTAAAGGAAAATATTAAGTGAATAACATTGAAGTAATATATGGATTTGGCTAAAATTGAAGCTGTTATATATTTACTAAAGTTTATATTGCATTTAAACAAGTCCTATTAGTTGGAAAAGATGTGTTTTGAGTTAGAGATTTGAAGGTGTGTACATCTTCCTGCTAAAACATGCCTATAATGTGTAGAAATTTTTATTCTGTAAAAACTCACTTGAAAAATATTTTATTATGTTAGTCAATAAGAATTCAGGTATCAAAATAATTTTTTTTTCCTGTGGGAAATTTGTCTGCTTTTATGGAAAAAATGTTTATAACAACATACTCTAACTCCTGAATCTTTAACTTAAAATTATTTTCTTAGAAATATTCAGGAAACAGAGTAGACATGTATTTTGTTAAGAAGTTTATAAGTTATTCTAAAGAAAATCATAATGTGAAGAAATTGCTTTAAAACTTAATGGAAATATTCTTTCATAATTAATATCTTAAACTGCTTTCTCTCCCTTCTTTCCTCTTTCCTTTGCTCTGCTTTTATCTCCATTGATCTTCCTCTTGTTTTATCTTTATCGTCTCTAAAGTGATTTTATTTTTAGGAGAATACTTACTATAATAAAACTAATTGAAGAATTGGAATATGAAGGTTTATTAGCACAACCTGAGATATTTATTCTTGGATAGTTGAACTTTATTTATTTATTATTTCCCTGAACTCATTTGTTTATTCATTCCCTGGGAAACAGCAAGGTACATCAGGAACACCACCTTAATTAAGAATATAAGCATTGCTCTTAGTCTGTGCAATGGCTTAAAATAAATACAGTAGGGTTATTAATATTTTAAAATCATGATAAACTGAAAAAAATAAATGTTCTTAAAGAAACAACGTTAGCCATGATTAATTTGTACATTATGGCTATTTTGACAATTTAATATCATTTTTGTCAACTTTCTCTACTTGACAGTAACTTATACTAAAGGGAAGGTCAATATCCAGTTCAGTCACCACAGATAGTATGAACCAGTAGAGATACTAAAACAGTAGAGAGTGTGATTGGATTTAGAATTTTTCCTTTGGTTTCAAAATCTGTATTTTTTCTAAGTTCACAAAGAAATATGCATAACCTCTAAAGTACAGTAAACCTAAAGGGGAGAGTGCTTGTAAAACAACATATCCACTTATAGTCCAGGTATAGAACAACAAAAGTATCATTAATATTCTATCACAACATCTACTATGAACCAGTGAACAAAAGTAAGTTCTAAGGAGTTGATAGACTGAACACTGGGACCAAGCAAAGTTTAGGAAAAGCAACAGCTGAGTGAGATCTACAGGACAATTCAGAACTAGGGATAAAGCAGACTGTAGTGAAGTCAGGAAAAGTGTTTAGAAGACTATTGTAATAACGCAGGTGAGGGGAAAAGAAAGAACCAGTGGTAAAGAGGAAAGAGATAGGAATGACAGCATCTGGTGACCATTGAGTGTAGGAGGGAAGAGTTAAGATGAACTTCTAGGTTCCTAATTTAGAACTGGGTAGATGCTGATTCATTTCACTGACTTATGGAAGAGAAGGAAAGAAAGAGGCTTAAGGTAGTGATTCTCAGCTGGGGACAACTTTGTCCCAGGGGATATTTGGTGATATCTGGAAACATTTTTGGTTGTCATAGCTAGGGAACGGTGCTACTGACATTTTAAATAGGAGTCAGGGATGCTGTTAAACATTCTATAATGCACAAAACACCCCCTTATCCCCAGCCCCATGACAAAGAATTATCAGCCAAGATATCTCTAGGAGGTTGAGAAACACTGGTATATGGTACAATTTTTAAAAAATAATAATATAAACATTTAAGTTTATGTTTTGGATATTGTGGCAGGCAGAATAATGGCTCCATAATATCCTTCATCCTAATCCCTGGACCTGTGAATATGTTACTTTACATGGCAAAAGGGACTTTGCATATGTGATTAAATTAAAGATCCTGAAATGAGGGTACTGGATTATCCAGGTGGATCTAATGTAATCATAAGGGCATTTAGGAGGGGAAAAGGAAGGCAGGAAAGTCAAATAAAAATATGACAATAGAAGCAGAGGTCAGAGAAAGACAGAAATTTAAAGATGTTACACTTCTAGCTTTGAAGATAGAGGAAGGGGCCATAAATCAAGGAATTCAGGTGGCCTCTAGAATTGGGAAAAAGGCAAGGAAATAAATTCTCTGCCAATACCTCCAAAAGAAATACAGACATGTTGACACCTTGATTTTGTGAGACCAATTTTAACCTTCTGATCTCTAGAATTGTAAAGAGAAATATAATTTGTTTGTTTGAAGCACTAAATTTGTGACAATTTATTACAACAGCAATAGGAAACTAACATAGAAATGTTGAGTTTGAGTTGAACACTAAGTAGAGATGTCTAGTAGTGAGAAAGAGAATTTGGCTAGCAATATTGTTTGGGAGTCCCCTGTACATTTGATGAAACTACACATATTAATAAGATCTTCACCATGAGTAATGTGAAAGTTGAAAAGAAAATAGAATCAAGTAGAAGTCCTGGAAATATCAATGATTATTGTGAGGTAACAGAAGAGGGTATCATGAAAAAGGATAGACAGAAAGAAAGATAAGGTAGTGAAAGGTAGGGGAGAGAGGCATTATGGCAGGCAAAGGAGGAGAGAGCATCAAACAGGAAGAAGTAGCGCATAATAACAAATGTGCCTAAAAGTACAATAAGGATTCTGAAGGGTTTGTTGAATTTAACAGGTAGGTGATCACTTGAGACCTCATTCAAAGCAATTTCAGTGGCATATCAGAGATAGAGAGAATGCAGCTGTGGCTCAAGAGATGAGCTAAAGATCAGCAGTGGAGACAATGATAGTTTTACTTTTAAAAAGTATAAGACAGAAATATTTAATAGAGAGGGTCACTGGATTGCCTGAACATTTGATATTTGTGTATATGTGTGTATGGGTTTATGTGCTACAGGTTTTTAAGACAAGAGAACTTTGGATATGTTGAAGGTAGAGAGAAAAAGGTTGAAAAACATGAAAATTAGGGAAGAAACAAATAGAATGTCCTTGAGGCGTGAGTTACATTAAGTGGAAGGGGCACTTCTCTACTGAGATGGAAAGAAAGGATGGAAGCATAAGTATGAATTGAAAGTGCTCTATGAACGAGTAGGGGACCAAGAAGTTCTGGATATTTCTGACTGGTTGTCTTCATTTTCTTGTTAACTTGGAGGTAGGTGTTCTTTGATAAATTTATGTTTAGATGAGTGAAGTTATGAAGGATGGTACAACTGGAAGACAAGCTTCAAATTAACATTTCTGCAAATGAGCTTGTTAAGCAGTAATGCTTTAGTTTTAGAGAGCTAGAATTGTGCAACTGTATTATCAAAGTCAGTTCGGTAAAAATATATAGTCATCTGTTCAAGTGAGATACAGGCAAGCTGGTATTAGGAAGAAGTAAGTTTTCAGGTAAAGTGAAGACTTTTTTAAAAGAGCAGCATTTAAAATACAATTTTAAAAAGATAGAGGGTTGGAGACTTGAAAAATGGTGGAGGAATAAGATGTGGAGATCACCTTCCTCCCCGCAAATACATCAAAAATACATCTACATGTGGAACAACTCCTACAGAACACCTACTGAATGCTGGCAGAAGCCATCAGACTTCCCAAAATGCAAGAAACTCCCCACATACCTGGGTAGGCCAAAAGAAAAAACAGACGAAAGAATAGGGACAGGACCTGCACCTCTGGGAGGGAGCTGTGAAGGAGGAAAGGTTTCTACAACTAGGAAGCTCCTTCACTGGTGGAGACAGGAGGTGGGTGGGGTGGAAGCTTCAGAGCCACCGAGGAGAGCGCAGCAACAGGGGTTCAGAGGGCAAAGTGGAGAGACTCCCGTACAGAGGATCGGTGCTAACCAGCACTCAGCCTGAGAGACTTGTCTGCTCACCAGCCGGGGAGGGTGGGGGCTGGGGGCTGAGGCTCCAGCTTCAGAGGTCAGATCCCAGGGAGAGGACTGGGTTTGGCTGCATGAACACAGCCTGAAGGAGGCTAGTGAGCCACAGCTAGCCAGGAAGGACTCTGGGAAAAAGCATGGAACTACCTAAAAGGCAAGAGACCATTGTGTCTGAGTGCGCGAGGAGAGGGGATTCAGATCATTGCCTAAACGAGCTCCAGAGATGGGTGCAAGCCACATCTATCAACATGGACACCAGAGATGGGCATGAAATGCTAAGGCTGCTGCTGCAGCCACCAAGAAGCCTGTGTGCAAGCACAGGTCACTATCCACACCACACCTCCCAGGAGCCTGTGCAGCCCGCCACTGCCAGGGTGAACACACGGCACACCTCAGGCTGTTGCAACATCACGATGGCCTCTGCTGCCACAGGCTCGCCCCGCATTCCAAACCCCTCCCTCCCCCTGAGGGAGGCCTGAGTGAGCCAGAGCCCCTGAAGCATGCTACTTTAACCATGTCCTGTCTGGATGGAAAATAGATGCCCTGAGGTGACCTACACTCACAGGCAGAGCCAAATCCAAAGCTGAACCCCAGGAGCTGTGCGAACAAAGAAGAGAAAGGGAAATCTCTCCCAGCAGCCTCAGGATCAGTAGATTAAATCTCCACGATCAACTTGATGTACCCTGCATATCTGGAATACCTGAATAGACAACGAATCATCTCAAAATTGAGGTGGTGAACTTTAGGAGCAACTGGAGACTTGGGGCTTTCTTTCTGCATCTGATTTGTTTCTGGTTTTGTATTTATCTTAGTTTAGTATTTAGAGGCACCAATCCCCTCCACCAGGAAGCCTACACAAGCCATTAAACCAAACTTACCCACTGGTTTCAGACACCAAAAACAACAGGAACTACAAACCTGCAGCCTGTGAAAAGGAGACCCCAAACACAGTAAGTTAAGCAAAATTAGAAGACAGGGAAATACACAGCAGATGAAGGAGCAAAGAAAAAACCCAACAGACCAAACAAATGAAGAGGAAATAGGCAGTCTACCTGAAAAACAATTCAGAGTAATGACAGTAAAGATGATCCAAAATCTTGGACATAGAATGGAGAAAATACAAGAAATGTTTAACAAGAACCTAGAAGAATTAAACAGTAAGGAAACAATGATGGACAACCCAATAAATGAAATTTTAAATTCTCTAGAAGGAATCAATAGCAGAATAACTGAGGCAGAAGAATGGGTAAGTGACCTGAAAGATAAAATAGTGGAAATAACTACCACAAAGCAAAATAAAGAAAAAAGAATGAAAAGAATTGAGGACAGTCTCAGATACCTCTGGGACAACAGTAAACACACCAACATTCGAATTATAGGGGTCCCAGACGAAGAAGAGAAAAAGAAAGGGACTGAGAAAATATTTGAAGAAATTATAGTTGAAAACTTCCCTAACATGGGAACAGGGAACATCATTCAGCCATCTCTTTTTGTGGTTGGACTGGCCTATTCAGACAAGACTTGGTAAAACTCAGGATGTTTTGACCCCAGTGGTTTGAATCTACCACTTTGATTATGGTGTTTTGACTGTATCTTGTTTTCAGATCCTTTAACTCTGCTCTAAAACATAATTAAAAATGATCAAATATTTATTTAATTTTATGAGGAAATAGCATGAAACTGACACAAGTTTAAGCTATACATTGTCATATGCGATATTTAATTGAAATTTGTCTGAATATTTTTGAGTGCTTCCCATGACTCAGACATTTGTAGAATCACAGGCAATATAGCAATGAGCAAAGTGGTCAGAGATTCCTACCCTCATGGAGATTATAATTTCTTGGAATATATATATTTCTTAGAAATGATTCAGGAATATTGGATTTGATAAGACTAAAAGAGGAGAGGGAGGGGAGAATAGGGAGAGAATGAAGAGCAAGTAGAAGGAAAAACAACTTCATTTTGGCAAAGGCTATGATTATTGAAATTTGACATAGCAGGAAAAAAATACTGATACATTAAATTTTATACTAAAATTGGCAGAGAAAGATATCAAACCTGAATTTAAAATAATTATAGTAAACTAAAAATAAAATGAGGAAAAGTAGAAAATTGTGGTCTATGGAAAATCAATCAAAAATTGTATTTTCTTGTTTAATATCCTTGGGTACAATTAATTTTTAACAAAATAAATTAATGATGACTAAATGCCTTTTATTTATTGAAATGTGCTTACTTTTTCCTTGAAGTTAAAATTGTAGAAATAATGCCATGGACCCAGTCTGCCCTGTTTTCCTCATGCCTTTTCTTCAGCATTTCTGTTTTTATTTTTTTAATTTTTAAATTAATTTTTATTGGAGTATAGCTGATTTACAATGTTGTGTTAGATTCTGCTGTACAGCAAAGTGAATCATTTATACATATACATATACATCCATTGACGGATGAATGGATAAAAATGTGTTCCATATATACAATGGAATATTACTCAGCTGTAAAAAGAACGAAAACATGGATGGACCTAGAGATTGTCATACTGAGTGAAGTAAGACAGAGAAAGACAAATATCATATGATATCTCTTATATGTGGAATCTTAAAAAATGGTACAAATGAACTAATATACAAAACTGAAATAGAGTCACAGATGTAGAAAACAAACTTATGGCTACCAAGGGGGAAAGGGGGGAGAGGGATAAATTGGGAGATTGGGATTGACATATACATACTACTATATATAAAATAGCATTTCTGTTCTTAGCATATAACTTTCATGTGGCATCTAGACATTGGCTTTTTAGGGATGCCTTCTTAGCTATGACTACCTCCACACATAATTTTGGATGACTTCTATGACGTTTCAGCTTCCAAATCCAGTATGTTTTTTCAGATAAACATACGTGTGTCCGTGTATTTACAACTTAGAAAAAAAACAATTTTTAAAGTTTTCTAGTAAATACACTTTCACAGAAGGTAGTCTTTAATCATATAAATTGTTTTTTAAAATGTATTTTTTATTTGTCTCTGCTTAATTTTCTGACCTTTAAGTCAAAGGCTAGCATAACTTGAAGACTATAAAAGAAGCATTTTGTAAATCCAAGAATGTTTGGGAAAATGTGGTTCCATTTTTTTCTTCAGCAATCAATAAGAAAATTTTCTACTAAGTTAAGAGCCCATGCAGAGATGCAATAGGGAAAACTAAGCATTTTCTCCCCAATATCCCATATCTATGACTATTCAATATATGACATAATATATGAATATTTAATCATTTGTTCTTTTCTTAAGATACAGTGATAAATGGTGATAAAGCTGTTTTACAACTTTAGAAGAGGAAAAAAAAAGTAAGGAGTTCTTTTTAAAGAACAATGATGGAAACTGTTGAGTGTTAGATACAACAATATGGAAGAAGAAAGCAAAGTACATAAACAAGCTTCAAATTGAAATTCAGTTATACAGATTTATACTATTCTGGAAATCTGTACTTCAGATCTGATCAAAATAGGAATATAATCCTGATTCAAAGAAGCCAGTGTCATGAGCATTGAGATCTATTCCTTTAATTAATTTCATTGTAGAAAACATGGCACATAATTTAAGAAGGTATCTCTGACAATTTAATATTATGCCTTGAGAAAAAAGAGAGCCCTCTGAAAGCTATTTCTTTAATGAAAGCAGTTTCAAGCTTCCGGTATTGTTGCTATTCACTGACACTATCCTAAAAGAAACAGAAATGTGCTTTGTGACAGTGTTCTTACTATGTTTATTTTTTGGTATTAGTTGTGTGCGTGAGTGGTCTTTCAAGTAAATTTCAGTTTTTCCTAGGTCAAAATACTATAACTCTATTCTATCAAGCTGAGATTTAAAAGATCATTTTTCATCTACTTTCCAGCGTTTATGCTTTCAAGTATTATCAAAAATAAAGGTTTATTTTATTTAATTGCTTGCAGGAAAAGGCCACAGTATTTCTAAAATCCTAAATAAACATTTAGAAACATATGGTAATTGAAAAGTTATAATCTGGCACTTTAGTAACAGCCTGTTTATACAAAAGGATTTTGTGATTTGAATATTGTTTGTCATCTAATCTGGCAAGAAGATGTACTATCAAATATGTGCTTTATTTAGAAGAGATACAGCCTGTGCTTATGTAAAATTATTCAACCTATATTGAACTATAGACTAAGTTCTAGCTGAAATAAATATTTTGTGATATAGCATCTACCTGAGGTTATCAAAGTGACCGTTTCATATAAACCATTTTAGAAAAAAACATTATAATGTATTATCCAATTTCCATTGAATCTATTTTAGAAAAATGGATTCATATTTAATGAGTTTTATAATGCAGTCTTCATGTCAATAAGTTGTATTACTCTCCAGGCAAGTGTATAAATCATTTATAAATGAATTCATATTTTAATATGACAGAGGGTGGCTATTGAAAGGAATACTGTGACAAATCATTATATAAATTAAATGATCATTACCTAATTTATCCCTTTAGATCCAGATAGGGAAATGTTTATTAATCTTTCTAAGTTCAAAGCACATTTAGATCTAGAACTTTTGGAGGCTCAGTAGAACGAATTAAAAGGCTGAAAATGAGATGAAACAAGTTAACAGTGATTATAAAGCAGTCACTATTAAATTTAAAAAGGGTTGCTTGGTGAATATGAAAATAGAAACAGATAATAGAGCTGTGTGAATATAACAGTTATCTGACCACATGCTGCTATTCACTAAGAAGGCAATATATTTCCAAATTTCAGGAAATAAGGATTTGTCTTTCTTCTTATTACCATGCTAAGACTTTTATTTCTTATTTATAGTAAGCTATGTCCTGCTTCAAAACATTGATTTGACTGCCAAATGATGCTCTATTTAATAGACAGTGTTCTAACTCTATACTGTACTCAGTTGTAGCAAGGACACATTGTATACATTAGAGACAAAGCACTCAAGGGCTTCCATGTTACACCATGTGCTCAAGTATACTGATTGACCACTAACCAAAATGTTTGTATAGGGGATGCATTTTAATCAGCAACTCTTTTGACTATAGAATGGTTCTCACTTCTCAATTACTATCTTTCATAAACTTTCAGATATATAAGACAATCCTTATGGAAATAAAGTATGCAATGTTATAGAAAAATAGAGTTCAAATCATTCCACCTAGAAAATATATCAGCATAATAAGTTTTGTAAACTATTATTAAAATATGAATGAATAGATTAAACATATTTCTGAGTAATTATGTATGTCTCCAAACAAATAATTATCAAAATTTGGTCTCCTGCGTTGAGAATATTGAATGCCTTCTCAGTTATACATCCAGGAATTTACTTGTATCTTGAGTATGTACAATTGAGATTATTTGGATAAAAACACAATTCAGACCTTGTTCTAAAAACTGTATAGGAAAAAGTTTCTCCTTTGAATCTAGACTTGGCCATATGACTTGTTTACATTCATTCTGAGTTCAGTGTGCTCTCTGTCAATGAGATATTAGCAAATATTATACAAGCAGAGGTTGAAAAGTATTTATGTAATGGGACTTGCTCTCATCCCATGAACAGCCTGAGCCAACCTGATGGAAAGTCCATGTAAAGAAGAACTGAGGCACTGTGGTTGATGGCCAGCTTCTGGGTCTTTGAGTGAGGCCATCCTACACTATCTAGGTCCAGTCAAGCCACAGCTGACAATAAAGATCAGCTAATCCAGCTTAGACTCAAAGAACCATTAGCGACACATAGAATTGTAGAAAGTAATGAAGTTCGGTTGTTTTAAGCCACTAAATTTGGGGTTATTTGTTACACGAGGTAACTCATCTATTAGAAGAATCAAATAGACTTAAGTATAATTTTTAGATGTAAAACACACTGATGAGTTCACATTAGACAAATTAATTATTTTTGACACTTAGTTTCCTATTCTATAAAACAGAGGGGCTAAAAATTATTTTAGAAATTTTGTATATAAATTGATACAGTAATGTAGATAAAGTTCTATGCCTGACAAATAGAACATACATTTTAATTCCATTACCTTATTTTTAAAATCCTATAAATTGGACAACATGTCTTTTAAAATAAAAGAGAAAAACAAAATAATCTAAGGAAACATTTAAAATTTTATGATAATTTCTCTTTTATCTATGTTTGCTGTCAGAGACTCCTGCTCTGGGAGTTAATCAGGGATACTTCAAGGCTTATAGAAAAGCAGAAATGTGAAACTTGTGTCAAGTCAGAATTATGGCAAGAAATCACATAAAGGGGAAAAACTTTATTTGAATACATATAAATCATAAAATATCTGTAACTTTAACTTTTTAATTTAAAGGCAAAGCTAAGGCTGGGAAAAGTAGTTTCAATAAATTAGCAAATTTTTTAATTGAGCAAATAGTTGTTACACGCCCACCATGTGTCTGGTACAACAATAGTTCAGAAGAACCCAATGAAAAATGAGACAGACAGCCAAGCATTTATCCATTTCATTTATTCCTTCATTCCACCCATATTTATTGTGTCTACAACATCGCAGGCACTAATCTAGTTTCTAGACATTCAATGTAAAGAAAAAGGACATGGCCACTGTTCTGAAGAAACTATGGGAGGAAAATATACATATTAAATAATAAAACACATAAAAATGAATATCACACTCTTTTAAGTGTTGTGAAAGAAAATAGAGATAACTAAATGGCAAAGAACAAAATGCGGTAAGGGAAAGACCCCTTTATAGGAACACAGGGAAGGGGCCTTGAAGATATTTTGGGGTATTGAGAATAAAGATAATGAGGTGTCCAGTTGAATGTACTTGCGGGAAAAATCAGGTTAAGGTTGAAAAACTAAAATTTGATTAATTTTGTTAGATTGTTTTATGGTGTAACAGAGAGCTTTGTTTCAAGAAAATTTTCTTCAGCTTATGTGAGTCTTTGGAATGTAAGAGATTAGATTGGCCTCTACTCTTAATACCACATTTTTAGACTGTGAGAAAGTCACAGTATTAATTCCATATTATTAGTTGTTGCTCCTAAATGAACACAAATAAAAACTGCCATTATCAGGTTCTATTACTTCCAGAGTTATTGGCATCGATATATGTCTATAATGTATTGCAATAACACTGTGTGTTAATAATTTACTCTCTGAATGCTTATAGTAAGAAACATAATTTTTGGAAACATGTGAGGACAGAATTTGGCAGTCTCAGAAGGTAGTGTCATGTAGTAGAAGAGTAGATACCTTTTTTGTTTTTGTTTTGATTGTGGTTGGAGTAACAGAGTCTGTATTTCTGAATTAGGAGTGGTTAGTGGATCTGAGCCCAAACCTCTTCCTACTTATTTTTGAGTGTGAGATGTTGTCTTTGCCAATAAGCATGTGTAGTTCTAATTGTGTTTATTAGTCCAGTTTCTTCTACTTTCTAGTTGGTCCTCAATCTTTACCATGCATCTGAATCCCATGGAGGACTTATTAAAAGAAAAATTGCTGAGCTCTACCTACAAAGTTTCACATTCTGTATGTCTAAATTGGGGTTCAGCAGTTTACATTGATAACAGATGCCCAGGTGATGCTTGTGCTGCTGGTTCAGAGACCACACATTGAGAACCGCGTTTTAGTTAGTGAAAATTCTTCTCAGACTCTTGCAAAGTTCATTTAAATGTCATGTTTTTCTTAAAGAGTATTGATTTTGTTTTTTTAATATGCATCATTGGGGATATTTCAGTAAAAATTTGGACTACCTACAAAGTAATGTACCTCACAAAAACTTAAACCAGAAGTGAGTACAGTAATTGCATCTGCCTGAAAGGCCCATACTGATTTGTCTTTAAAGAGCTAAAGATGTCATAACACTTAAGATGAGAGTGAAAATCTGGTTGGGGAATGAATCAATTGGCATCCACTGTTGGCATCCCTTGTTGAAACATATTTTTAAATCATTACAAATAAATGCCTTTCAAATGTTATCATTAAGTTACCATCATTTATAATAGCTGTAGACAAAGTGACATATAGCTTAAAATATAATTTGACTTCTAAAATTACATAAGTGTATAGTTTCACTGGGTTTGTTATAACTCTTTCATAAAACTTAAGAGTAATTGATCAGTGTACTTTAATTTTTCATTTTAAGCTGATTATTTTATAAGTTGCAAATACAGTAGTGTTTACATATGGACTGCTTCAGGTTAAATCAATAGCAATAAAGTCAATGCCTTTCTTTGGGAAATCATTTTGAACTTTTTAATCAGTTTTTGAACTCTTGCATAATACCCCATCTAGTGTTTACTAGTCAACAATAGGTTCAATTGATTGTAGTACACAAATTACATGATGCTCTGAATTCTGGCTGACTTTTATAGATTTAGTCTAGTTTTATGTGAACTGATTTTGATGTTCAAGCATATTTAAACTAGCTAAAAGGCATTTTAGAATTTTCCAATTGGAGAATTTTTTTGGAAGCATTTTTCCCCCACACTCTAATGGTTTGTCTCCCTATTGAAAAGGCATGAAGGATTGGGAGGGTTTAGTATATTTATTTTATTTTCAAATATATTATGTCAATCTTTTCCTATATTTGGCTCCTTTAACTTATACCCTTAGTGGAATCATACATAGGTTCAATGAAAAATGCTTTAGAAATCAACTCTATGGTAGCCTTTGTGTTTCAATCTTGAAATCTTAGTTTGCATATTTATGGTGAAGATAGACCAAGTAAAAATATGATTACTTAAATATTTTCGATGTCTCTCTCTATCCTAGCCTACTTCTAAACGGATGTTCTATTCATTTATTCATCTATTCATTTATTGCTAACAAATTATTATACCTCAAAATTTAGTCATTTAAAAGGACAATAAATATTTATCATTTCACGGTTTCTCAGTGTCACAAATTTAAGAATAGTTTAGCTAAGTAGTTCTAGCTCAGAGTTTCTCATGAGGGTTCAGTTAAGATGTTGGCATGGCTGCAGTCATATGAAGGCTTAACCTGAGCTGGTATA
Source organism: Phocoena phocoena (assembly GCF_963924675.1). Classification (NCBI taxonomy): domain Eukaryota; kingdom Metazoa; phylum Chordata; class Mammalia; order Artiodactyla; family Phocoenidae; genus Phocoena; species Phocoena phocoena. The sequence goes on from NC_089229.1 coordinate 33,221,130, forward strand.
TCTGCTTCCTGTATGGCTCACTTACTTGCCTGGCAAATTAGTGCTAACTGTTGGCAGGAAACCTCAAGTTCCTCATTATGTTGACCTTTCCTTAGTGTAGCTGGTTTCCTCAGAGTGAGTCATCCAACAGAAGCCATGGAGGAAGGCACAATCACCTTAAAGACCTAGATTCAGAAGTCATACTCTGTTATTCCTGGAATATCCTGTTTGTTCCACAAGTCAATTCTATTCAGTGTGGGAGAGAACTACACAAGGAAATGGATACCATAAGGCAAAAGTAACTGAAAATCATCTTGGAGGATAGTTACCACAGATTATAAGCAAAACCCTAGACAGTTCTCTTATTTATCCTAATTTTGTGGGAATAAGCCAGGATATTACAAAATCATAGAATCTCATCCATTTTACTTACTTTTGTTTAGAATGGAGATAGCTTTTTTTTTTTTTTTTTTGCAGTACACGGGCCTCTCACCGTTGTGGCCTCTCCCGTTGCGGAGCACAGGCTCCGGACGTGCAGGCCCAGCGGCCATGGCTCACAGGCCCAGCCGCTCCGCGGCATGCGGGATCCTCCCAGACCGGGGCACGAACCCGCGTCCCCTGCATCGGCAGGCAGACTCTCAACCACTGCGCCACCAGGGAAGCCCGAGATAGCTTTTTTATGCTTACTTTTTTCTCTCCCCAGAACAGCTCATCCTATGTTTATTATGCACATCTAAATTTACTTATTTCATATTCTTTTCATCTCAAACCTCTGTTTTTTATTAGGTAATATTTTATTAGTCCAATATATTAATTTGTAGTCATGTGTTAATAAATTTTAACACACACATAAACACACATGCCTTCCGGAGGAAATAATTTTATTGTGAATATTTCACAGTAGAAGGGGAAGAAGTTCTTGAGAAGAGACTCAATGACTCGTAAATATCACCATAATGATGTTTTGATTCAGCTCAATTAGGTTGGCTTATATGGGCCACCAAATCCATGGGGAATTATAAGATTCCATATTTTCCCTCAGAAAGTTTTCCTTCCTCTTGAGGCTAATAATTATATTGCTTCTCCTAAGTGAATGAAATTTATCTTCCACAACTATGGATTCAACTATTTTCTGTGTGCTATATTGACTCATAACCTATATTTCTTGGCCAATCTGTCTCTTGAGCTTCCAGTTCAGCTTTCAGCTGCCAGTTGGATAGCCTGAAGTACTAAAAATAGAATGCAGTCTGGAGTCAGACAGACATGAATTTAAATACTGGTTTCATAACTGTATTAGCTTTGCAACATTAGGCACATTACCTAATTATTCTGAGGCTCAGTTTCTCATTTATATAATGATAATAATATTATCTTCCTAGAAAATTTGTTTGAATATTAAAGATGATAATGTGTGAGTGGCTATCAACCAGATATTTTTTTTTCACCTAGAGGACATTTGCAATGCTTAGAAACACTTTGTTATTGCCGTTGTTTTGTTGTCACAACTGAATAAGAGGAGTGCTATTAGTATCTAGTGTTTAGAGGCTAGAGATGCTGCTAAACATCCTCCAATGCACAAGACTAGCTTCTGCAATAATATTAAATATTATGTGTCAACTTGACTGGGCCACAGGGTACCGAGATATTTGGTCAAGTATTAATCTGTGATGTGTTTTGGGATGAGATTAACATTTAAATTGGTGAACTAAGTAAAACCCTCCCTAAAATGTGTGGCTTTAATCCAGTCAGTTAAAGGCCTAACTAGAACCTCTAGGCCTGATCCTCCTCCAGTAAGAGAGAATTCCTCCTGCCTGCCTGCCTGCCTGCCTTCAAACTGGGCCACTAGCTTTCTCCTGCCTTTGAACTTGCACTGAAATGTTGATTCTTCTTGCCATCCTTTGGTCTGAAAATACACACTATCAGCTCTCCTGGATCTCCAGCTTGTCGACTCACCCTGCAGATTTCATGCACACACACACACACACATACACACACACACCTACCTTCATACTGTTAGTTTCTGGAGAATCCTAACTAATACACACAACAAAGAATTAAAGAATTATCAGGCCCCACATGTCCATAATGCCCAACTTAAGAACCCTGATATATATAAGCATCTAGTACAATACCTTATACAAGAAAGGCAATCAATAAATGTTAAACATTTAAAAACATTAAACATTAAAAAATTAAAAATAAATGTCAATGAATGAAAGTATCTATAGTCTTTTGGACTGGAAAATCAAGTGAACTGCTTAATTAAAAACAATATTATTTAATACAAATCTATGTTTCAACACAATGCCCAAGATTATGGTGAAACTGGTAAATCCATTATAAAATGACATTTATCATAATTTACAGTTGCCATCAAATACATATGCAGATTTTTATAAATACATGAGTTATAAAATTTTGATTTACCAGTGTTTTGGTTGTCCTAATCTTCACTTTTGTGATTTTCTAGTATTTTTTGTTTGTTGGTTAGTTGGTTTATTTGTTGTTTATTATTATTATTTATGTCTGTGTTTGATGATATGAGAAAAGTATTACTTCACATCTACTTTCTCAGTTGTTTTTGCTATCTTGAACTTGATAGAACATTTCCAACTGAATGCAGAATAAAATTCTAAATTCCAAATTTAATTTGTTTGGATAATGAGTATTGCTAATCTCTTGAAGGAAACATATTTTTACAGGTGTTACCAAGCACATTCTGTTAATATTTCTAATCAAAATGAAGTAGTGCTTTCTAAAATTTACTCTCAATATTTAATTATTGGGGTTTGATTATTTTAGTAGCATGTCTTTTAGATTTATACCAAGAATAAGTATACATGTGTGACAGTGTTGTACTTTAGGCCATGTTAGAGATATTTTAACTTCAGTTTTACAAGAAAATGGATATGGGACATTGGGGATAGCTGTCTTATGTTACTCAGAAAAAGAGAAGGAGGAAAAGAAAGGAAGAGAGAAAAGATAGGAGAAGGAAAGAAAGAGATGGGGAAGGAGGGAGAGAGGAAGAGTGAGGGAGAGAGAATGAACACCAAAGAGGCAGAGAAAACTTGAACAAGTATATATTCTCTATTCAAAACACATAGTATTTCAACAAATATTATAACCTTTCCTCCAACTTTATTATAGCACAAATACTTCCATATTTTGTAATTTTTAGATATGATGGAAATTAAACAAGAAAATAAAGATATTTATTGTAATTGAATACATGTTTCATAATATGTTTTTAGAATATAAGAAAAATGTAAATAAAAATGCAATAATCTATAATATTGTGTATGCACAGTAGTTATAAGCACAGAAACATTTATTTATATGTCTATTCCACTTTGAGTGCCCACTCTCTAAGATTGGTATAAAATATTTTACCAATAAAAATAATGTGTAAAGCCCTAGTTTATAGCTTCTGGTGATCGCAGGCACAATAACTCCTTACACAGTCCAAAACAGATATACTTAAGGTCATCAGGCACTATTGGGAATTCCAGTTTCTCCATGACAATTCCATCCTGAGGTCCTCTGGGCTATGGTGCCTGGTGTCCAGCCCTTGCAGTTCTCACAGCCACTCATGCAGTCATTCTTTTCAGAGAGAGACTTCTGCCATCTCAATCACAGTGTATTTCAGGAGGTTCAGGTTTCCCCCATGGAATCCTTCCCTTCTCTTTTCTCCTTAATTCTGGAAAACTAACAAGATCCTGGCTGTCTAAACAGTATTTTTGTCAGTGCCCTAATCATAGCACCTCAAGCCCTGCCTCATCTCAGACTTCTAAATAAGAGTGTCTTAAAATGAAGCTTGCAAAAACAAAGGGTTATTCTGATCCACCATAATATGTACCTTTAAGTATTATGTATATTCATATACATATTTCCAAAATTAGCAATGTCAAGAATGAAGCAGTATTAACTCCTTATCTCTTACACCAAGGTGATTCACTCAACAGATACAGCTTAAGAGTCTACTCTGTGCCGGGCATTATACTGGATAGTGGAAATGCAAGGACAATCCAGTGAGAAAAGACTCATGCCCTCACTGGGCATAGAAAGCAGAAATTGAGCACCATTATTACTGTTTATTTTTTTCGCTCCATTTTCTATATTTTTATTGACAAAATTTGTGGTTGTTAATCTCCTGATGAGTACTATCAATATACTATGTAACATTTATTATTAAAGAAACATTTATTATCTTAACCATGATAAAATTAAGAAAGCCTTCACTGTTGATTTCCTTTTATCTTTTTTTTTTATATTTGAGTTTTTGATTTTACTCTCAAGAAAAGGCACATGGGTGGTATATTTTCTATAAATTTGTTTATGAATGGCAGCTCTGTTGGGTAGACAATTATTGAATCACAATCTTTTCAGCTTGAAACTCTCTAGAGATTGTCCTATTGTCATCAGCTAGATTTTTGTTTCTCTAATAGTAACCTGTTTTTCACTGCCTGAATATTTAAAGGAGTTTTCTCATTTTATTTATAATCTTCAGTATACATGGCTCATCATTCTTTTTTTGCATTTTTTTTATGGAAGTATAGTTGATTTACAATGTTGTGTTAGTTTCAGGTATATAGCAAAGTGATTCAGTTATACATATACATCTATCTATTCTTTTTCAGATTCTTTTCTCTTATAGGTTATTAGAAAATATTGAATATAGTTCTCTGTGCTATACAGTAGGTCCTTGTTTGTTATCTATTTTATATATAGTAGTGTGTATATGTTAATCCCAAAATCCTAATTTATCCCCTGCCCCCATTTCCCCTATGGTAACCATGACTTTCTTTTCTATGTCTGTGGGTCTATTTCTGTTTTGTACATAAGTTCATTTGTATCATTTTTTTAGATTTCACATGTAAGCAATGTCATATGATATTTGTCTTTGTCTGGCTTACTTCACTTAGTATGATAACCTCTAGGTCCATCCATGTTGCTGCAGATGGAATTATTTCATTCTTTTTTATGACTGAGTAATATTCCACTGTAGATTTATTTATATATATATATATATATATATATATATATATATATATATATATATATCTCAGATCTTCTTTATCCATTCATTTGTCAATGGACATTTAGGTTGATTCCATGTCTTGGCTGTTGTAAATAGTGCCGCTATGAACATTGGGGCATATGTATCCTTTCAAATTATGGTTTTCTCTAGATATATGCCCAGGAGTGGGATTGCAGGATCATATGGTAGCTCTATTCTTATTTTTGTTTAATACACAGCAAGTCCTCTTAACTAAAGACTCACTTCTAATTGAATAATTTTTTATGCTCTCATAACTTATAAAATATTTTATTTCTTTCTTTCAAAATAGGTATTGAGAACATATCTATGATTAGGTTATTGTGCTTCCACTAAGGATCCATGTTTTAACAAGAATACATGACACTTGTACTTCCAAAGTTTAGACCCAAGAACTATGTCCTTTATGAACTTGTCATATTAGGTATATAATGAATATTGTAACATTCATATCTGTTGCAGTATCTAGTAATGTGTTTTCTGTTTTCTTTGCCTAACACAGCTTCCTCACGGGAAGGCAACATTGGGGGTTATTTAATGGTACATTCTTAACATGGTGAATAAATTAAAGGTCAGCTGGGAGTATAACTTGCCATTTCCATGAGGTTGTGTATACTTATCATGGATGGTCCTTTTAATATAGTCATAGTACTTTTGATTTTCATGTGCATTGTACTCATTATTGTTTTTTAGGTTTCAAATATTTACTTGTAGTTGTATATCTATAAATTCCATTTTTATTAAGAATATGACACCTTAGGCATTTCCTCAAAGAAAAATTCTAAGAAGATTAAGAAAACGCTCAATGAAATATCTAAAATAACTTTATATTTATTTTGTTAACATATGCAATATGATTTTATTTTACACATGTCTTTCAAATCCACACTTTAATTTAAATAAAAGCTTAAAGGAATGTAATTACTACTGAAACTAACTGTTCTTAAGGGTAGAGAAAAAAAATATGGCAGTCCCAAGCTTGAATTCACAAAAGAATAATTTATGTGTGTATTTCCCTCCTGGGTGCCTTATTAGTGATTTCAGTGGAATGCTTCAGAAGGATTAATTGCTTGGATTTGCATAAGTTCTTTATTTATCATCATTAAAAGGCCTATTGAAGGAGGATTTTTATGGTGTAATGTATCACTTACTAAAATTCTTTTTTAGAAAACTGACAAAAAAGTATCTTAGATGTTATGCTGTCTAATTACATGGCTTGAATCTAACAATTATTTCTAATTTTTTGGCCTCAAGATACATGGATGGAGAATCTGAGTGAATCAGATGTTATATCTCCTTGCATGAGAGCTATACCTACATGTTGTGAAAAAAGGATTTTAAAAACTTTAACATGTAATGTGTTGATGCCAATGCCAAAAATCAGATTACATTACCCTTTTCTGAAACAAGATTTTGATAAAGGAAATTATAAACTAATATAAACATTTTATCTAAGTTAGCTCACATTTAAGAATTATAAAATAATTATAATGCATAAAATTAATATTGGTTAAAATTTCATAATGTTTCATGTTTCTTTTTTTGAGTTAAAATAGGTCATTCCCCTATGCATAAAATATATACATGGGCAATTGGCAAATGATATTAGTTTAAATAAGCAGGTTAAAGATGTTTCCAAGGCAACATAATTACTGTGATATAAATAGTTAGACTGAAAATATTTCCCCTCTAAATTATGTATTTAAAATATTTCCTAATTTGATGTTTGCTTTGTCTTCACAGTGTCCTTCTAGTTCAGGGTGAATATATCATATTTAAAGGTTATTCTGCATAAATCTTTTCCTAGTTATTCCCTTAGTATGTGTTTTACTTTTTTTTTTTTTTTTTTTTTTTGCGGTACTCGGGCCTCTCACTGGTGTGGCCTCTCCTGTTGCGGAGCACAGGCTCCGGACACACAGGCTCAGCAGCCATGGCTCATGGGCCCAGCCACTCCGCGACATGTGGGATCTTCCCGGACCGGGGCACGAACCCGTGTCCCCTGCATCGGCAGGCGGACTCTCAACCACTGCACCACCAGGGAAGCGCAGGGTTTTACTTTTGAAGATAAGGAAGAGAGAAATCAATTTGACTGGAGAATTTATTTGAATGGTCATATTTCAGTCTAGGAGTAAGGGCTAGCTTAAGTTATTTGCAAACATAAAGCAGAATATAAAGCCAAGTTGGTAGAACAAGGAAAATATTTGAGTTCCTAAAATTAATGCTAAAACAGAGCAGAATATAGAAATAGAAAATGAATGGGAGTTATAATTATACCTATTGTGACTCAAAATTTATTAAGTTATAAATTTGTAAGAATGATTCTCTAGGGTAAATGGATTTGGAGTCAGAAGACATATGTACTCTCTGAGGTCCACCATTTATTTGTTCTACAACTATTGGCCAATTATTCAATTTCTCTTAGCCTTTTTAAAGAAAAAATATTTACTTCATACAATTATGGTTAGGAATAAATGAGGTAACATATATTTAATAAAACACTTACCTAGTGCATTGCAGATATTCAATGAATGTTGTGTCTGAGATGAGAGAAACCCTGACTCAGAGTTCAAGGAGGGGGAACTAGAATACTTTGAAGAGAGATACAAGTAGGCCAAAAACACATTATGAGAAATAACTTTCAAGCAGTTCAACTATTTCTCCACTGAATGGGCCACACTTGGAGCTTGTGAGGCCTTTGGTGGAAAGTTGTTTGAGAGTTGGGTGACAACATTGTTGTGATCACAAAGAAAGTTAATTAGACATTAGATTGGAGGATCTTCAAGGTCCTCTCCAATCCCGAGATACAATGGTTTGTGAAAATGTTAGTCTGACTACTTCGCAAATCAGTATTTATTCTACCAGAACTAGGAGCAATAGTGCAGAATGTTTAAAAGTTGGGACTCTGGAATCTAAACTGGCTGTGTTAACATTCTGACACAGTCTTTTCATGATTGTATGAATTTAGGACAATTATATGACCCCTCTGAGGTTCAGCTTTCTTATACATGATGGTAATAATTTCTATTTGATGTGACGGTAAAATGAAATAGTTCATGTTAAAGGCTTAGCAGAGTGCCTATGACATAGTAACTGATCTCCATAATTACCAGTGTTTTATCATTATTAATCTATCAACTTGGTAGAACTGATAGACCAAGACTAACTCTATCTAAATTACTATGTAAGGAAACTTGAGAAAGCAAAGTATAGAAATATAACTACTATTTGAATAATGGGGCAGGATCAAGCAGTAAGTTGTTTATAAAAAATAAGTGCATAAAATATCATCCATATTAAACACAATATAGTAATCCAGAGATAGCCAGCCTTTATGATACAGCTTTAGTAGGGGCATGCCCATTGTATAGTTCCCAAATCCATACTATTGCCTAAATTTACAAATATTTACATTGCTGAGCTCTAAAAGTTACAAGTATTTTGGTGTATGAATGAATCTACAGGTTGTCTGATAAATGTACAATCAATTATTATTGCTGGTTATTGCAAATTATATTTAGTTTCTTTAAATATGGTTTGTAGCTTCTTTTCCTCCTTAGCCCCATCTAAAGTATAGAAACGTCAGTCATTCTAATCGCTAAAATTGTATCATATTCTAAGTTAAGGAACCCATAAAAATAACTGTTACTATGTTATTTTGTTGACTGACATCATTATTTTTATTTTTTTTTTGCGGTACGCTGGCCTCTCACTGGTGTGGCCTCTCCCATTGCGGAGCACAGGCTTGGGACGCGCAGGCTCAGCGGCCGTGGCTCACGGGTCCAGCTGCTCCACGGCATGTGGGATCCTCCCAGACCGGGGCACGAACCCGCGTCCCCTGCATCGGCAGGCAGACTCTCAACCACTGGGCCACCAGGAAAGCCCCCATTATTATTTTAAATAGAAGTTCAGGTATTAAGAAAATTAGATTGAGTTTGCCATTTACCAATTAAGTGATTCCATAGGGTTGAATAATCCATCAGCCAATTTATAAAGCCAGTTGTCCAAGTTCCAATAACTAGTATGCCAGTGAATTTCATGTTTATCAGAAAATTTATTATTTTTCTTAATTTTAATGTTTGAGATATTAACAAAAGCTGTAAGAGCAAAACTCAATAAATATTAACTGAAACATTTAATTTCAGAAGTAATTAAAATGAAAAGTTAAATGATGTGAATAAAATGGAGAGTATTTCTCCCATCGTGCTACCTGAAGGGAGAAATTTGTGTAAAAGAAAGAGAAGAAAAAGTCTGTTCTGAGCTCTACAATTCTGTAACTGAATGGGTAGAATATCCGAAAGAAAAGTATCTTGAATGTAAAAATCTTAAACTTGAGAACTTTGAGAGTTAAATTTTAAACCTGCAATTGTTTGTCTTCCTTGTCTTAACTGTGAATGAAGGAAAGGGCAATCACTAAACAGTGAAGCCCTTTAGCAAATATGGCATTAATGACCACAGGCAATACCTAGCATCACACTGGGATACTAATTGGTAGTCATTGGAGACTGCTGTGCCTTGGTGAGATATTCCCTGAGGCTAAAACCAATCAGCAGCCAGGCTATTCTATACCCGGTGAAGCCTAAGAGTGGTTTCCAGGGGTAACCTCTTTGAGAGCACATTTGAATAATCTAATTTGTAGTTTTAAAAGTGGGGGAAATGGTGAAAAAAATCACATGCTAACTGGCACCATTCCTTAAATTGCGATAGAAGGATTCTCACATCTGAAATAGTTTCTGAAATAGTTTATGATGCATGTTTTTAAAAAAATCAATGTTGCATAGACTGTTTGATATTGTACAAATACAAAATTCATTTTCAGTGCTCTGCTCTTTTCACTGAAGATGAGTTTACTTCTTTCCTAAGGACTTGAAAGGTCACCCTTTCTTTTTGAAAATAATAAAGGGGGTGGCTGTAGTTATCCTTAATAGTGTTCAAGAGATTTCAGAAATTAAATGACTGAAGATTTACAAACTCTCATGTATTAATTATGTTAGGAGTTGGCTGTTTCTATTTGTGTAAAAAATATTTATGAAACACGTATTAGGTGCTACATATTGTGCCTAATAAGCATAGTCTTATCCCTCATAAGTGCATATTTGTCCCCTCTTTCAGAGGATTCATCCTTGGAAGGGGAAAAGTGATCAAAATGTTTATGTTACGTTAACCTGTTCAGGCTATTAAATTGCCTATTGAAAGATGAATGCTTTTTTGAACTAGTATATGCTCAAATAAATGCCTTGAAATGAAGTACTACAACATAAGCTTAAATACTTAACCTTCTAGAGAAGTAGAATTTAGGAAACTAAAGGGTACAACAAATAAGGTATTATTTAGTTCACTGAGCTTCCTGAAAGAGTCGTGTTCTTTCTAAAAGCATACTATTTATTCCTAGGCAGTATATTTATTTATTCCTAAGAAACACATAGTATATCTTTGATCTATCATTAACGATATAAGAATTTGGACAGGGGCACATCTACTGGGGCAGAGGTGGAACAGAAACAAGAGATTATGCAGGTTCTGAGGTTTATGAGGAACTATCAAAAAAAGAACAGTATAGAAAAAATTCTAGATTCTTAGGTAAACATGAGAGTTGGTTGCTAATACCAGGGATTAAAAAGGTTTAGGTTTCAGGACAGGTCTCTAGACTTAAAAAAACAATGGAGACAGCACAACAATGAGAAGTTCTAAAGAAAAGGCTGTATTTCAGTAAACAGCTATGTAGTTCAATATGTATTCCAAAAATAATGCTAGGCATTGTGTGCAAAGAGAAAAACTAAAATAAATATATATGACCTTTAATTTGGAAGGGTCTGCCATAAAATCATACATAAAGAACGAAGTTACTGGACCTCAGAGGCAAGGTGGTGGAATGATAACAGACAACAAAACACATGTTGGGCCTTAGGACTGAGGTACCATTTAAGAGAAGGTTGACAGTACAACTGACTTGATGCTAAGGTAATAAGTCATTGCCTCATAGTCCTTAAGTCTTCTCCTAAAAGAAGATGATTTTTACCAGATATTGGAGCAAGTCTGATGTCTGGAATATGCACTAAATAGACAAGAGACTCATTGCCAAAGAGTGTATTTCATTACCTAACATGTCCCCAGAGGAAAGGAGAAGTTGGAATGTCCACACTGGTGCTCATGCATCTCTGTAATAATGGTATGATCTTCAGGTACAGCAAATTGCTTTCTATCCAAACAGAACAATGGCATTTATCCCCAAAGTAGACTTTATTCACTGGCTCACAAGCTTCATGAGGGGAGGCATTTCTCACTAAGCACATAATCTAGAATTGAAAATGGCATTTTATGGAGCCAAGTGCAAATTGGTATATCTAATGCACTTGTCGCTTTGGGTCATGATCAAGCCTGGCAAACCAAAGAAGAAGAAAAACAATCTGTCTCCTACTCTAAACACTGGTCTGTTTGTCTCTGTCAAACTGGAAGAGAGTTTTGTCTTTTACTTTGAGCTTGCTTTTAGTATTAATTAATGCTGCTCACATTGCTTTGATGTAATAGCTTCCATGATTAACTGTCAAAAGCAGAATCACTGTCAAAAGTTAGTAAAGAGTTAAGTGGGTAGTAAAAAGGAAAATAAATATATGAATAAAAAGGCTGCAGGATGCACCAAAGTCTTAGATCTTTGAGACTATCTTAGAGACCAGGAATGGATGATTTATGACTGTATTTCTCTAAGAATGATAAGCATACTTCCCACAGTAATACTTATGTTTTGTTTAATTTTTGCGTAAGTTATTGGTAAAATTAATTACCTACCAGTCATCAGCAAAATGAAGAACAATTTAATACCAACAGGATGCACAATAAAATAGTTGTATTTTCAACAAACTTTCTAAGCTAAAGAGAAATTACATTTTAATACTGTGTATTTTAATTTGGCCTAAAAACCTAGAAAGAAACAGTTGATAATGTTTAAATCTGTCTTCAAGCATTTATATTTCACAGAAAGGCAAATATTACATATAATAGAATTATTAAATACTTAAGATATAAAATTTCCTGTTCCTGAGCAACAGCATGGAATTGTCAGTACAATGAAGCCACCTCTGTTATAAATTAATGATTGTTTTGTTGGCAATGCATTCTTCAGGTGGACACTATAATTACCTCATTCACAATAGTAATCTTGCCTTACTTTTGATCTCATAAAAAGATATATCTTGATTATTCTATTATAAAATATTTTCAAATTCATTTGTTTAGTATTATTCTCTTAGTAATAACAGTAATATTTTATAGAAAATAAAAGAAAATTGTATTATGCAGGTTCATGTTATCTTTAATAACTTTAATGAGGTGCAATTTATATGTGGTCAAATACATTTTCAGTAAATATTTTGATGAGGTGTAACCAATTCATGCACCTGAGTAACCACCACATTTCATCTCATTGAAAAGTTTTTTGGTATCCTCTCACAGACAATACCTACCTTCTCTCCTGTCCTAGGACAAGGCAACCATCTATTTACCTTCATTCTGTATTAGATTTGTATTTTCTAAAATGTCAGACAAGCTGGAATCATTCAGTATGTACTCTTTTATATCTGGAATCATTCAGTATGTACTCTTTTATACCTGCCTATTTTGAACAGCATGTTTTCTTGATTCATCCATTTTGTTGTGTGTGTCAATAGTTTATTTTTATTACTGAATCGTATTCCGTTGAGTCAATAAACCACACTGAGTTGCAAATTCACCTCTTGATGGACATTTGTTTCCAAGGGGGATTAAACTTAATATAAACATTATTATGCAAGTCTCTGTGAGCAAATATGATTTAATTTCTCTTGGGTAAAATCTAAGATGGGTCATACTATAGGTATATGTTTAATTTTATTAGGAACTCCCAAACAGTTTGCCAAATTGGTTGTGTCATTTCACATTCCTTTCAGCAATGTTTGAGACTACTGGTGCCTCTCCATCCTCTACAATACTTACTATTGAGTTTTTCTGATTTTAGCCATTATAAAGGATGGATAAAGTTATCTCATTGTTGTGTTAATTTTCATTTCACTCATGAGAAATGAGGTTGAGTATATTTTCATGTGATTACTAACAATTTGTATAGCTTCTTCTGTGAAGTGATCATTTAAAACTTTGACCGATTTCTTTACTTTTTTGTGTCTTGTTATTGATTTATAAAATGTATTTATTTTGGATTCAGGTCTAGTAAGTATATATAGGACTCCTAGTTTGTGACTTGACTTTTCATTTTCTTAGAAGTTTCTTTTGAAGAGCAAAAGTGTTTAAGCTTGAAGTCAACTCTATCAATTTTTGTTCTTTTATTGAATACACAGTTTGTGATCTAAGAAGTTTTTAACTATTATAAGTGTATTAAACAGTCTGACTCCATCATTTTGTGTGTGTTGACAGTTTTTAGGTCTCACTTCTCTGGCTTCCCATTTTGCTTCATATCTGAGCAAGCTGATAAGAAAGCCCAGATGTGGTCTCCTTTAGCACCAGTGGGAAGTTCAAACCCTATATGTAAGGGAACCCTGCCCTTGGCCCAAATCTCTCTACCATAAAAACTCCAAGTCAATCTCCTGTCCTGAATTCCTCAAGCTATTTTTGGACTGGATTAGTAAACCTGTCCTTCTCTCCCCAAAAGTCTCATCATATGATTAATAAACTGTTTAATTTCAAGTTTACTGATTCTTTTATCTGCCACTTCAAATCAGCTATTGGACCTCTGTAGTGAATTTTGCATTTCTGTTTTTGTACTTTTAAACTCTATAATTTCTATTTTTTAAATAATATTCTCTCTTTATTGATATTCTTTAATTTGATAGATATGATCTTCATACTTTCCTTTAGTACCTTAAATACGATCTCCTTTTGTTGAACATATCTAAAATAGCTTACAGAAAATCTTTTCTAGTAAGTCTGAAGTCTGGTTTTCTCAGGGATTGTTTGTATTGACTGCTTTTTTCAATGGTATGTGCTGTACTTTCCTATTTCTTTGTATGTATCAAAAATTTTTAATTGAGAACTGGACTTTAATAATAATATAATGTGGCAACTCTGGAAATTAGATTTCTCCTCCCCATTTATTTTCTTGTTGCTCTTTATTAATGACTTTACTGAACTAATTCTGTTAAGTCTGTATTTTTTTGTCCTGTGTGCCCACAGAAGTCTCTGCTCAATTAGCTTAGTGGTCAGCTAACAATTAGAGATTTCCTTAAATGCCTTGAACTAGTAATTCTCCTAACTGTTACTACAGTGCTCTGTGTGTATGTGTTGGTGCCTGCCTTCAGCACTCAGACAGCAGTTGACAACTCTGCCTTAGCCTTTATTCTTGCTTGCACTTCCTACTTGTCAGATAATGACAGTTTTCTAGGAATTTGGTTTTTTGGAGATTCAAACCCTTTATGTTCCCTCTAGAGATTGCTAAGCCACTGTTTTCCACAGCTACCATGATTGTAAAACTGTTGGTTTCCAAAGCTACTGTGAGGCTGGAGAGGGGGAGACGGGAATAGGACTAATTAAAATGCCATAGAGCTCACCTTTCTTACCAATATTCTGCTATTTTTCTTGAGTAAACACTCTAAGAATCTAGTTCATTTCCAGAGTTCTGAAAAAAAGTTGATTTTGACCTTTTTTTTCCTAGTGTTTTCATTACTGTTCTGAAGGAGCAGATTTGGATGTCCTTACTCTCTTTCCCACTGACACCACTCTAGGTTTATTTTTTCTCTGAATAAAGACATTCAGTTGTTATGGCACAGTTTGTTCAAATATCTGTTTTTTATCCATTACTCAGCACTTTGATTGAAAATCAATTGATCATATATGTGTGACTTTATGTCTAGACTCTCTATTCTGTTCCATAAATCTGTATCCTAATGCCAATACCACACTAATCCAGGAGTCTCATGTTTTCTGCCAACATCCATGAAACTGACACACTAACTTGTTAACTTGCAAGTAGGGAAAAATGGCAGACCATTTACAGTTCTTGACATGAAGAAGACATTCTGAGTATATCACTTGGGTGTCTCCCTTGCATACAATCTACCTTTACCCTTATATTCAGCATGAATTTGAGTCATACGGTACGAATCAGTGGTAACTACGTGTTGCTACTTGCCATATTTGAAAACCAGATACTTTCAAATGGCTATCTCATGATTTTTAAATAAAATACTTGCTATTTTATTTCTCAGTTTTATAGTTAATCTTATTATATATTACAATTTTAAAGACTTATTAAGGATTGTGGGGGATTCAGATATGTATAATGTATAATAGGCCATACCCAATCTCAGCAGCAGAATCTTTACTGTATTTGTCAGACAACGTTTACTGGATCACAGAGTTTTCCTGCCAAAACTTAGAGATTCCTTAATCTCAGTATTTTATAAAGACAAAAAAGATTTTGTTGAAAAATAAATGTAAATATGTAGTTTGCTTACAGGTATCACCCACTTTTTGAAAGTTCACTTTATGCCACTTAACTTTTTTTTTTTATAATTTTTTTTTTTTTTTTTTTTTGGTGGTACGCGGGCCTCTCACTGTTGTGGCCTCTCCCGCTGCGGAGCACAGGCTCCAGACGTGCAGGCCCAGCGGCCACGGGTCACGGGCCCAGCCGCTCCGCGGCATGTGGGATCATCCCAGACCGGGGCACGAACCCGCATCCCCTGCATCGGCAGGCGGACTCTCAACCACTGCGCCACCAGGGAAGCCCTATGCCACTTAACTTCTAGGAAAGATCTACATTAGTACTGGTTTTTGCAGACAAAAAGAAATGTGAAGAGGGTTTTCACTTTTAAGAAAAAAAGTGAAAAGCCAAAATAATGGTCAGTGTTTGTTTTGTAGCAACTTTTATAGTTATTATGGAGGCAGCGGGCACCTCCACCAATGAGAGTGGGACTGCCAAGCTCTCGCTCAGACCTACACTCAGCATCTCAGCATCAAGCTACCATACCTTTGAACTGTGTCTCTGAGTGCTTTATTTTGACTTATGTTGTATATCCATTAGCAAGGTGTGTCTTAAGGTAATTGCTTCTTCATTTTAAGTTTTGGTTTAGGAAAGCTTTCATAGGAGCACTCTACTTTTGTATAGCAGGGGAAACCTGTACTTGTAATGTTACAGACATTGTATATTGGCCACCCAACATCCAAGACAGTCTCATTTTCTTTGTTTTCCTCTAATTTTCAGTCTCTCAAACTTCCTTTTTGCTAGAATGTCCATAGTATACAATTCTGGTCAGTAGATTTTAACTGACCCATTTGGAATAATAACAAAAAAAAACCCTAACAGGGAAGCTTTACCCTTTTTCTTTAGCCATACCTATTCTTTCTGCCTTCATCTAAGTCAAATGTTACACTTGAGAAATCAATAACCATCTTTTAACCAGGAAGTTGAAAGCTGCATGCCAAAGATGATTGATCTAAAATAAAAAGTCTGAATATTAATGACATCTTGGAGTTAATAGACTAACTCTGGACTTCTTGGTACACAAGAAACACACATATATATATATATATATATATATATATATATGTGATTAAGCCACTGGAAATTGGGCTTTCTATTACTTACAGCCTAATGTAGTTTTATGTAGTAAACTACAAGTGAAAAGCATAGGTTTCCATTATGAATGTCCAATTATCTTTGAGAAACAATAGGTGTGAGGTTGTCATAATATCTACTTCTCTTTCCTAAGTGATTTTTTTTGAAGTGCTCTAATTTTTGAATTCAGTTTCTGCTGATCCTGCTCTGAGAGTCGCAATACACTCTACTTCAATCAGACCTTTCAGAAATTCTCAATCTCTGCCAATAATTGCTTGTTTTCTTTAATTTGCAAGTCTTTTGTTCATATAGATATTAAAAAATAGCAGAACTGCAATTTACCTCTTTTCTTGTGATGAACATCTATTTATACTTACCACACGGTAGCACACTTCTCTTGACAGGAAGAATGACTCCATTTGAGGTGTGAGTTAAAAATGGATTCTCGGGGCTTCCCTGGTGGCGCAGTGGTTGAGAGTCCGCCTGCCGCACAGGCTCCGGACGCGCAGGCTCAGCGGCCATGGCTCAGGGGCCCAGCCGCTCTGCGGCATGTGGGATCTTCGCGGACCGGGGCACGAACCGTGTCCCCTGCATCGGCAGGCAGACTCTCAACCACTGCGCCACCAGGGAAACCCCTACCTTCTATTTTTAATGCGCTAAAGTTATTTTTAAATTATTTTATTATGATAGGGATTTGAATTTTTATCAAAAGACTTTTCTTCATCTGTTGTATTATTTGTCTCTTTTATTCTTTCAATTTGATGACCTGCTTTGGCTCATTTTTAAATGATAAACTAAATTTGCATTGCAGGAATAAATCTAATTTGATTGTAACGTATTATTATTTTTACATTTTGCTGAATTCAATTTACTAGTATTTGTTTGAGATTTTTATGTTTATATCCATACAGGTTTCTGGCTTATAATTTTAATTTCCTGTAATGTCTATATTTATTTTTGTTAAGTAGGTTATATTGGCACCACTGAATGAAAAAAACAGTGTGTCTTATTTTCCTTACGTCTTGAAGAGTTTATATGATATTGATGGGTTCTTTCTTCCTCAAATGTTTGTGAAAATTAACTATAAAGCAATGTAGGCTTGCCATTTTCTTTGTGGAATTATTTGTATTTATGGATTAATTTCTTTAAAGATCCATTCATATCTTCTCTATTTTCTTGTGTCAGTTTTATTATGTTTTGTTTTTTAAAGGAATTTTTCCATTTCATGTAAAATTTAAATTATTGGACTAATTTTTCATAATCTCTCATATATTTAAGCTCTAGGACATTTATTTATGTGTTCTCTTTATTCCTAATTTTTATAATCTTTTCCCTCCCTCTTTGATTCATCTTGCTAGGAGTTTATTAATTATATAAATAAATCTTATCTTCAGTATTTTCTTCCTTCTACATTTTTGGATTTAGTTTGCTGTGCTCATTCTAACTACTTGGACACACACACACACACACGCACACACACACATACACACACACATATTTAAGACTGTAAAATTGCCTCTAAGCTTTAGAAGCACTCTAAAAGTTTTGATATGTCAATAAAAAGCAGAATGTTTTTTACTTGGTCTCTGGGCCTTAGAAATTGGAAAGCCCTGATGAGAAGAAGAAGAAGAAAATACCCCACTTATTTCTATGTACTGGCAGAAGATGCTCTTTGGTGCATTCAGATAACTTTTTTAGTCTATTTATTATCTTCTCTAGTTGTGCATAGAAGAAGGTTATTTTAATCTAAGCTATTGCATCATAATCAGAAGGAGAAATTCTGATTTATGGTTACTGTGTGAAAATAGATTATTCTAGGAATAGAAAAATGAGAATTATTAGGAGGCTATTACACTGGTTAAGATAAACATATGAAGGTAGCATTGACTGACTATTTAAATGCTTACTTTTGGTAGATCTTTTAAAATAAGTCTGGCAATATTTTCCAGGGTATTAAAAAAGAGAAGATTGAGAGTGGCTTCAAATATTTTTGCCTCAAGGACAAGAGAGATTGTTTTTTCTCACTTTGGCTCAGTTTGAGACAGATTCTCCTATCATAGAGACAATATGGCTGTAGTTGTTTGACTTTCTATGTTTCCTGTGTTGAAAAAAAAATGTGTGTGTGTGTGTGTGTATATATATATATATATATATATATATATATATATATATATATATAAAATCAATGATATACCTCTGATTAGATTGACTGTCTATCCTGAGGCAATCACTATGATCAGGAATTTTTAAATTTTTCAACCTGTTTATACACAATAGACAAAGAGGAAAGACATGCCCCAAAGAAAGTTATGGTGTTCTTGTACTAAGAAAAAGGAATGAACACTTACAATGAAAATGCAAAAAGAAAAAAAAAGTTCTACTAGCATAATGATGAATAAGACAATCATAAGCAAAGGTAGAAATAGGTTATTCAAAAACAGAAAAGGATTTGATGTTTACATGCTGAGGATTTCATAAGAAAATTAAAAACTTGGTAATGATGAAAGGGCTAGTTTTCTATAGTAGAGAATGTATATCAGAGAAATGCAGGAGTTAAAGTTGAAAAATTAACATCATCATGCTGATTAAGAATAGTGGGTCACTATCAGATTAAACTTCATGAAAAGGTATTTTGCGGAAAGAACATGCATTTTTACAGAAGAAACATAATGACTTGAGTCATGTGCATCCTGGAATCTCTATGAAGTTATCTCTTATGAGAAGGGTTCTAGAACTGCATATTCTGGGAGTGTCATGAAACTTATTGATATGTCTTATAGCTTCTAGTGTTACCATCTAGAGATAAAGGTGTTCAGTGTGGTTTAGAACAGAGCACCAGAATCCATTCCTGGAAAAGAGGATTTTGAGTAGGTCTCTGTGCACTGGCACTAAATATTGCAAATCAATTTAACAATGAAAATAATAAATATATCCATTTAGATCTTTTAAATATTATTCAATTACTGTTATATAAAACATTGACAAAGACAGTTTTTATGTTCAATGTCTCCTTTCCTGGTCAAAGAAATAAAACAGCTGCTTTAATTTTGAAATGACATGGTTCATAGGTATATATTCCTAAGAGGCAAATTTATCAATGCTTAATTCTTTGGACTATTTTCTTAGTGGAAAGTTGGTTTTGTTAATAACATAAATAATGCAGGAAGGAATCAAGTAATTTAAAATCAACTATAAGGAAGTGCACATTTTGAATTCAAGATAATTGCAATTAACTAAATTCTTAGCAATAACAGCCATCTGGAAATATTTGAATTTTGGTAATACCTGATATTTAAAAAGCTATGCGATATATGTTTTAATTTTTAGTGCCTTTAATTTGAGACTGTAAAAGGAGGAGATAAAGTTTGATAATTTTTTCACTTTGAAAATAAACCTACTGATATCTACTCAAATTAGATCTGTCTGCTAGGATTACTTTAAAAGCTTCATAAATATGATTTTATGAGAGACCCGTACGGTAGCAGATACATTTTCTAGCATGAACTACATTGCTTACAAAAATACTCAGAGCAATTACATGATTCATAAAATATTTAAAAGCATTTAGTGATGAAAGTTTTTAAATGGCTAAATGGCGACCTCAATTACACTGAGCCAATTAGCTAAAGAAGTGTTTTTCCATAATCAGTGTTAACCTTTAAATAGAACTTCATATATATACAAATATTTATTGCATGATTTTCTATGCAGTCAGGTTTGTTGACAATTTTTCAAATCCGTAGCTTCCATTTCTTTCTTTTTTTTTTTTTAAGGTCACGTTGTTTATGCAATTCTTTTTTTTAATAAATTAATTTATTTATCTATTTTTGGCTGCGTTGGGTCTTCACTGCTGTGCGGGGGCTTTTCTCTCTAGTTGCAGCGAGCGGGGGCTACTCTTCGTTGCAGTGCACAGGCTTCTCATTGCAGTGGCTTCTCTTGTTGTGGAGCATGGGTTCTAGACACGTGGGCTTCAGTAGCTGTGGCATGCGGGCTCAGTAGTGGCTCACAAGATCTAGAGTGCAGGCTTAGTAGTTGTGGTGCACGGGCTTAGTTGCTCCACGGCATGTGGGATCTTCCCAGATCAGGGCTCAAACCTGTGTCCCCTGAATGAGAAGGCAGATTCTTAACCACTGCTCCACCAGGGAAGTCCAGCTTCCATTTCTTGAAAACACAGTTTTAATGGATTAATCACAAAAACACATTTATCTTATTTTCATAGGCAATTTTTTAAAATCCTGAAAAAATAATATTAAATTTATTACCAGATAATTTTGTGTATTGACACTCATATCTCTGTATAATGTACCTTACTCTAAAAACGTTGAGAAAGTAAGTCTCAATATTTTGCCCAGAGAGCTCATTTTTTCTTTCAGATATAATGCCAGTAATCAATCAAATTATTTTTTATTCTATGCATTCATTTATTGAATGGCTTCTACAAGATAATTACTAGGCTAGATCTATTAGGCAGGTAGGATAAGTAACATAGGAAGTGGGCTTGAATATCTTGAGAGATCAAGTTAATCAAAATTTTTCTTATTTGTGTGGTAGTTAGCAGAAGAGCTTTCAGGCTTCTTTCACTCTTGCCTTCCTTCACTCCTCACGATCAGATGCATCCAGCCAGAGGAGGAACAATTAGGAAGTTTTTAAGAACACAGTTTGGAAGTGGTTCACATAATTTTTACTCACTTTCTAAAACTCAGTTACATAGCCACATTTACATGCAAGCAATGTTGGGAAACTTGGCCTATTTACTTGTATGCCTAAGAAGGGATCTATGTCTCTGAAGAGTTAGTAAGCTTTACCATCCTAGGTAATATATTCAACTATATATTTATATATAGGAACTACTTTCTGCTATCAAGAAACTTGACTTACTGGTAGGAGACTGTTGAATTATTAAATTACTAGAATAAGCGTGGTGAGTGCTAAAATAGAAATAAGGTACATACAAAGTTCTTTAAAAATAACAAGGGAATGGTTCACTGACCACAATGGAAAAGAGAAGATGCAGTTTCACAGAGAAGGTGACAGTTCAGCTTTGTTTTAAAGGATTAATATAAATTCATCAGGTAGACAGTGGGACAGAGAATCTGTAGAAAAAAAGTGTATAAATTACGAAAGATACTGCAGCTTAATAATAACTAATGATACTGTAGCTAATTTTAAAATTTAGAAGTAGTTTTAATACAGAAAAAACAAAGGAAGAGTAATATGGGCCCCAATATACCCAAAACCAGGATGAACAAATATTGACATTTCTCACATTTGCTTCAGGTGTGGTAGATTGAATTATTGACTTCTATTCTTCACTTCTTCTAACTTTACCTTGTTCCATGGTAGTTCTTCCCACAGACGCAAAGTATGATCACCTCCTTCTACCCCCCACATACATCTTGAGTTTGGACTGGGCCATGTTAATTGCTTTGACAAAAGGGATGTTATCGGGATGATGCTAGGAGGGGACTTAAAATGTGCGGGTGTGGTTGGACCTGCCTCTGTCATCCCCATGAGAATTTCTTCTCGGTACCTCCTTTGGGTCCCATTTCTTTTTTATTTTCCCAGAAAAAATTGGTATGCAGATAATGGGGCCTTCATTTATATTTTCTAGTATTTTATTAAGTTCAATTTAAGAATGTGGCATACTTCATATTTTCCTCTTAAGAGAATATCTGTGGTCTATACATGCAGATATGTAAATACACAGTTTTTAAAGAAATCCTAATGTTTAGACTGAACATTTTTCAAAAGTAACTCTAGTGCATATTCTTAGCAGTGGAATCACTAAATCATCAGATGTGCACATACTTAAATTTATTAGAAACAGCTTATATTTCCAACTTCATTCTCTCCAACTCTTGGTAGTATTAGGCATTTCAACTTTTGTCATCAGATGGTTATGCAATCATTGTCTCATTATTGTTTCCAGTTAAATATCCCTGATTAACATAAAGTTGAGCATAGTTTATACTTTCAAGAAATTCAATATTTTCCTTCTATGAATGGCCTATTTTTCTTTCTAACCATGTATTTAATTGCAATTCTCTTTTTGTTAGTCCTATTGCAAAATACTTTATATTCTCTGAAACTAAAACTTTATGTTAAAATACTTTCTTCTTGTCTTTACTTCTGTTTTAATTTTCTGTTATAGTTTTTCTTACTATAGAGGATTTTAATTTTAAAACACTCATTTTTTTTTGTTGTTGTCTTTTCTGATTTGTGCTATTTGTGTGTTCTTTATAAAGTATTTTCTATCCTCAGATGCCAAAAGTTTCTAAAATATTTTTCTCTAATATTCTAATTTTTAAAATTATCAGTCTTTTGAAATTATTTTGATTTAATGTCTATGTAATAAATTTAGTTTAATAAAACTAGAGATTGTGTGCATGTTAAAAGAGGAAGAGATAGGACTGAAAAGACAGAAATGAATCAAAATCTGAAAGGGTCTTATTTTCCATACTAAGTACTTGGATTTTATTTTGTAGATCAGTGCTTCCAAACATATGGGTGAAGATCTCTAGAGGATGGTATTAGTTTAGGCAAAGTTTTTGGTTTTTTGTTTGTTTATTTGTTTTAATAATGACACAAAGAGCACAAATTATTAAAGAAAAAATGGATAACTGCATTTCATTAAAATTACAGCTTTTGATCTTCAGAAGATGCAGTTAACCAAAAAAGTGAGCCTTTTGAAATAAAATATTTGCAAAACGTACCTAGTTTAGAGGGGATTAGAGGATGTCAATGACTACAAAGAGGCACAAAGGAACTTTTTAAGGTGAATTAAATGTTCTGTGTCTCGATGTAGTGGTGGTTACCGTGGCTGTATAAAATTAGCAAAATGTGCCAATTTTATACTTACAATGAGTAAATTTTATTGTATGTCAAACATAACTCAATAAAGCAGTATTAAGATAAACAAAGTTTTCTGTGCCTAAACAAATTTTGTTCCGTATGTATAGATGCTGCTAATTTTCAAATATATATTTATATTAATTGTTGCTAAAATATCAATACAATGAAAGCATCTTATAATATTACTAATTTTAAAATATTAAAAACTTTTATACTTTTAATACCATGAAGGTATTTTAGAGTATTCATGATTTAAAGTATTTTAGAGAGCATCCATTTTAAAGTATTACTAGTTTTATTCTACTATTTACAGCAGTTAGTATAGCTACATTAGTGTGGTGTGATGGACCTTGATATTTCTTAATGTTAAAAAGGGTTCTCAAATTTGCAAAAAGTGTGAAAGCAATGTTGTTGTAACATGCAAATGAAAGGTGACATGATTCCTCATGGATAAAATGATGATTCTGATTAGGAGAAAAACCAAAGGACTGGAAACTATTGTTACTTTCCAAGCCATGTCGCTGGAAATGAAATGTTTAAAAAGTTAGAATAAATAAAATTTGCTTACTTATTGGGTATCTTCAGAGAAAAAAACTAGGAATTTGTAGAATTATTACATTTACATCATTCTAAAGTTACCACTGATTTCAATTAATTAATTCTATCTTTCTTAACCTGTAACCTATGAATTATGAATTAAAGCAAGCATTATATTGTTTCAAATGAGTTCACTCCTAATGGATTTCACTAGTTTACAAATAATTTTAATATTCAAAATATACTTGTTTTTGTCCCAGGTCACACAGCAAAGTATTGCACTGGATCTGAACCCAGGCATTTGGATTCCAGAGCCTGCACTCTTAGGCAGTAGTCCATACAAAATTAATAAACCCCTCATTAAGATAACGCAGTAGCAAAACCAAGAAATTAATCACATTTTATTTCTCATTTGAATTTCCAGTGTCTTAAACTCATGACAATACACTTCCATATTCAGTAAGTAATTATTAAGAATCTACTAGATATCAGGCACTGTGCTATGGGACAAAGAATTAAAGGGAAAAAAGAGAAAAGAAAAAAAATTATTTGTCTAATGTATTTTATCTTAAAGGAATAAAGTCATAATCAAAAGATACATATTTTTATTTTTCTATAAATGAAGTTGATGATTTTAAACAAAGTAATGCTTATGTAAACACACTGATCTCTATCTATCTATCTATCTATCTAGTAAAATTAGAGAAGTTTGACTTAGCTAAAGTTAATCTCAAAGGGAACTACTCAGGAAAGGATAATATTTAAAATAATATAGGAGGGCTTCCCTGGTGGCACAATGGTTGAGAGTCCGCCTGCTGATGCAGGGGACACAGGTTCGTGCCCTGGTCCGGGAGGATCCCACATGCCATGGAGCGGCTGGGCCCGTGAGCCATGGCCGCTGAGCCTGCGCATCCTGAGCCTGTGCTCCGCAGCGGGAGAGGCCACAACAGTGAGAGGCCCACATACCGCAAAAAACAAAACAAAACAAAACAAAACAAACAAACTAAAATAATACTGCAATCTTGATTTTCTTTGTTGTTTTGTTTGTAATTATATTTGTAATTTCAACTGCCATAAAAATCAAATTACCTTAAAAATGACAAAACATGTTAATTTATTGAAATTTACCCTTTGGTAGTTTGAAACTAGAAAATCCTCAGATATTTCTCAGCCACATATTAATGTAGTCAGCTCTAGGAATATACAGAACCTCTAGAAGAATATAATTCTGGATATCAAAATTCAGAAATAATTGTTTTGTAAATTTGATTAGTTCATGAGAGCAAAGGTGAATAACCACTTCAAAACTTAAGAATAAGATATAAAGACCACCTCTTGAGAGTTCAAGCTATGTAGAGGATGAAATCTGATATGTAAAGTCACCTTTTGGGAAAAAATAATTTCCAAGCCTGAATAAGACCTAACTGGATCTATTCAAGGGAAGAATACATCTATAAGAATGTACAGTTGAAAAAAAAATGGAAGAATTGTGTGTCAGTATCTAACAATACACTACTTAGGAGCAAGGGTGCTCTGGTCCCTGTGATAACAGATCCCTTTTACAAAGAAAAATGATCCCTTAAACCCTGGAACCAACCAGCCGACACCAACTATTTTTCAAGAAATCATTATCTGATCATCTTACAGGGAAGGAAATGCCTGGCTGTGACATATAAGTATTCCCATCCTTCTGTCATAGTTCTTGTTATAAATTACTTACCAAGTAAGAATAGGAAGCAATATTCTCAGTTCTAGGCACTATCCTAGGAAATTTAAATAATTAATCTGATGTTTAATATTTGAAAAATTAATGTTTTAAGAAAATTCCAGGGCTTCCCTGGTGGCGCAGTGGTTGAGAGTCCGCCTGCCGATGCAGGGGACATGGGTTCATGCCCCGGTCCAGGAAGATCCCACATGCCATGGAGCGGCTAGGCCCATGAGCCATGGCCGCTGAGCCTGCACGTCCGGAGCCTGTGCTCCGCAACGGGAGAGGCCACAACAGTGAGAGGCCCGCATACCACAAAACAATAAAATTTAAAGAAAAAAAAGAAATTCCAAGCAATGAGTCTTCAATGATTATGTTAATGATTTACTTTTTTGCTTCAAATATTATACTGCAAACTACTTGACACTTACAGACATGTAAAGCATCTTATTAAATGTTAAATTTCCAGTGGCTGTCATATCCAGGCCCTTACTGTAAGCGTTTTATGAATGAATGAATGAATGAAGTATTTATATCCTATACATAGACTTCGGAGTGGCACGACACAGATTTTAAATTGGGTCATTTGTTCTTTAATATATTTTAGTCAATCTTGTTCTCAAAACAAGAGATTTTTTGAGATTCTCAAAATGCAGGGCTTTGTGTTGGGGCAACATTAGCAATGTCATTTAAAACAGTGTAATGCTGAAGAACATTTTGGAAGGATAGGATTAGATGGATGCCATCATGAAGTAATAACCAAAGTTAATTCACAATAAGAGTGAAAACAATATTCTAGGCAAAGCAATAGTACGAGAAAAAAGTCCTTTGAAAGAAGAAAATCAGGGTAGGAAAATGGAAGATAAGTCAGTGTGGCTACCATTTTGTAAGTAATCCCTCTGTCTCATCAATTTCATATCAAGTTCTATCACTAAAAGATTCTAGCAATTATATTTTATTCTATCTTTTTTATTCATTCATTCAACATTTATTGAGCATTTACTATCTAGAAACTGTACAAATTACTAGAGAGTACAGTGACAGTCAAGACAAAAATCAGCAGTCCTGTATGGGAAACAGACGAGTAAATGACCAATTAAATGACAAATTTTACTTTTGAAGTGTAAGGAAAGTGCTGTGGTAATATATGTAAATGAGTTGCTAATTGTTCTTAAATGAGGAGAAAGTTTAGAAAAGGTTTTGCAGAAAAAATAGAGTTTTAACCAAACCTTGAAAGAAGAATTGGTATAATAGGTAAATGAGAAAGTAGAGTGGAAAGGCTTTTTAAGTGTTGAAGAAAAACTTATTGAGGAATACTGATACGGTGTGTTTATGAAACCATGGTGTCTGATTTGTTTATAAGTATAGAGTGCATGGCAATGAGAGGTGAGCTGAGAACAGACAGGACCACACACAGTGGATTGTATTCTGTGTGCAGGGAAAGACTATTTAGAATTTTAAGCACAGAAATGAATTGATTAGATTTACATTCCATAGAGATCACTCATGATACCATGGAGAATGGCCAGAAAGGTGTGGATGAGCAAGACAAAAATGAAACCAAGCAGAGACTTACAGCATCTGCTAAAGATTAAAGTCTGTAAAATAAAGAAGTTCCATATGAGAATGGAGGAGTGGAATCATTCAGAAAATAATAGATAGAATCACTCTTGAAACTGCAAATGAGTCCCTGTTGTCTAATGAATAAAGTGTATTGTCCTTACCTTCACACTTGAAACCCTTAATTTTCTTCTCTCAACATATCGTTCTAGCTAGACTGTACTTCTAATAATACTTGGCCTCCAAAACTCCTATTGATTCTTCCCTGAAGAATCTTAATTTTTTATTTAGAATATGAATACCATACAGTAATCAAATGACGCTTTTAACAATATTTTTTAGTATAAAATCTTCTTTATTAAAATTTAGCCTCTGTTAATGAGGAATCATATTCTAATTTTTTGTTCCATCTTACTCAAAGTAGACATAATGCCTTAAACTTTTATGTATCAATATATGTATGAATGAATACATGAAAGAAATGTTAGTATTTGGCCTAGTTTTTCTCCTTTGAAATTCCTAAGCAAGTATAATTAGCAAAATAAATAAGCATCACAAATGTACATGTTCTGGTAAATAAATGTAAGCTAAGATTTTAAATTCTGCGGAGATAACCAAAATATGGATTTCATATGTGACTATGATTTTACCAAACCTCTTCATTAATCTCTGCAGTCCTTTGCAACTAAACCAGTAAAAAGCTATAGACTCTAAGAATCTGAGAAAATGAGTTTTGAAAATCTGATCCCTTCTAAATAAAAAAAACACTGAAAAATTCTATATCTGCAAACAATGCATTTCTTCCTCAATACTTTCTTGAGAATAAATAAGTTTGGAACTCTTCTGAATACAGATACAAACCAAGAAGGTAGAAAACGGAAATTATTATTATCATACTTATGTAAATTCCAATCCTTTGACTATTTCATCACTTTTATGAGATTATGCTTATCCCAAGAGTTTATTTGAAATTAAAAATACGATATGCATTCACTTTGTCAGGTCGATTATTGTAGAAAATATTGTAACTCTGACTATCTGCTGAGGATTAAATACTGAATTTACAGAATCATTTGGATTCTCTTTTCGAAGATTTTTTACTGGAATGTGATAACATCTATAAATTTTCTCACTCAAGCATATTTGCAGACTGCTATTTTCATGAAGCTGATTAAAATTTTATATAAAATCAGAATAGTTTTGCTCTAATGTTTATAAGTAGGAGTAGAAATATCCTTATCAAATCTGGTAATGTCTTATCAATACTTTTGGAGTGAAAATACAACTTTACGTTGATTTATTTTGTTCTCTAAAGAAAAGATGTGTGTGTGTGTGTGTGTGTGTGTGTGTATGTATGTATGTGTAATAAAAAACTTAAAAAATACAAATAATAAAAATCATTTCACTTACTCAGGGTGCCATTAACTGCTTGGAGGTTACTCATGACTGACTATGAATATACTGTATCACTATAGTCATTCACTAATCTTTCCTTTTATCATCTAAATCAGATGTGGTAATAGTTGCTATTGCCCCAAATATTTAAAGTATAGGAAAAAAAACTAAGGTTAACATAGTATGTGACCTTTTAGAAGATAATCAAATCAATGTGAATTTCATTAGAATTTGGCTGCTATAACTCTTCTATATAGCAATATGTAGTTAACGCACACACAGACATAACACCTTACATACACACACATACACACCAGCCCTACTCTCTTCCCCCAAAGGAGGATCATGATTATTTTTTAAAGACTTAAACATATTAGGTAGTATTAAAAATACTTACCTTGCTCTGCTCTTTCTTTATGACATTTATTAATTTCTCATATGCCTCAAAATTAACTTCTTACGTTTATTTTTTATTGACTGGCTCTCATTCTCTACATAAGCTCTTATGGACAGGGATTTTTGTTTTCATATACTGCTGTATCTAAGTGTATGGAATAGGTGCTGATATAGAGTAGGTTTGTTGAATGATGAATGGTAAATTTTTCATAATTTTGTAGGTTTTGTAGAATTAGATTTTTCAAGATAAAAAAGTGTTGGCTATTTGATTTTACTATAGATTTGTTTAAAGTACCTTTGTTCATTCATTCAGACAGAATTATACTTTTAAAACTAGGATACTGTGCAGATATTGTATATAGTACACCCATGCCCTTCAAATATATGAGATTTCAAAACTTTAAAATTTTAGTTTTAGGGCAAGATTAGAAAATAATTTATTATGGAATAATTCAGCATTCTATTTTAAATTAAAATTAATTAAATCGGACACCATGGGTTTAATTCTTTTTCTCATTACTTGGTAGCTGGATAACTTTGGGAAATTACTTCACCTGTTCCTCAGTTTCTTTAAAATGAGTGTAAAAAAACATAATACTTTTGAGAATTGGGTTTGTTGACACATTGAAAATAATTTAAAATGCTTGGTATATAGATACTATCCAAAAATTTCTGAAGATGATGATGGTTCAATAGTGTAAAAATTATGACAGTAACTTTACCATAGTTATTTGTGTCAATTTGTATTTATAGCATGCCTATTGAAGAGAGATTCCCATAAAAGTTGTACCCAAAATATCAGTTCTCCCATTTCCTATCTTCTGCTTTTCTGTTGAAATAGAATATTTATAGGGACATTGAGCAATATATTATGGAAAACATTTTATAATGGTTATTATTTTAAAAAATATATGATATGACCAGAGACGAATTGAAAAAAAATGGCATTCTTTTTAATGATATATAGACTCTGTCTCACACAATTGTGCCTTCTTTCCATAAACTCTTTTCAAATTAATGAATAACAATTTATTATATATGTCATATATAATGTATATGACATGATATATACTATATATTAGTAAACATTCAATAATAAAAAATAAATAAATTATATATACATTTATTTTTATATATTATATATTTGAAATCACACTACCAAATAGTCTAGTGATAATAATGGTAAGACATCAATTTTATTTATTTATTTATTTATTGTTTAAATCTTAAAAATTGAGGTAATATTGATTTATCGCATAAGTTTCATGCATACAACATTACATTTCTATTTTTGTATACCCTATAACATGCTCACCACCAAAAATTTATTTTTCATTCATCACCATATGGTTGATCCCCTTTCCTCATTTTGCCCTCTCCACCACCCCACCCCCACCCCCTACCCTCTGGTAACCACTCTTCTCTGTGTCTATGTGTTTTTGCTTGGTTTGGTTTGTTCATTTATTTTGCTTTTGTCTGTTTCTTAATTAGTTGTTTTATGTTCTACCTATGAGTGAAATCATATGGTATTTGTCTTTCTCCATCTGACTCATTTCACTTAGCATAATACCCTCAGGGTCCATCCATGTTGTTGCAAATGGCAAGATTTCAAGACATCAATGTTATAATGCAAAATTACTCTGTGTGCCTTAAACTGGAATCCACTTTGAAGGAATATATAAATTCCTTGTCAATTATTATGTTTCCAGTACTCCAAACAATTATTTTAAAGTGATCATTCTGTATCCAAATTCCATTTAGCAATGATTTATAGAATGCATACTGTGCCCTGAGGATTATACTAAGCACTAAAAAACCTTTGAGTCAGTGAATCTTTTATTCCTATATTTCAGTTGAGGAAGA